>NC_048272.1:34779169-35443544 GCF_009762535.1 Notolabrus celidotus | reverse complement strand
GAGTTCAGAGCATCTTTAAAAGTCAACAAAAAAATCTTATATTCAATTCTAAAATCTATTGGAAGCCAATTGAGGGAAGCTGAAACAGGAGTGATGTGATCTCTCTTTTTGGTTCTTATGAGGAGTTCAATTACTATAAAGCATTGTTCTTAATGCAGCTTGTTACAGTGCTACCTCCTACTTGGGTGCAAGTAATTAAAACAGGGACAAAGCATTATATTAAGGTGATTATTAATCTACAGCTAATGTAAAAAACCGAGAGGCATTGGGTGAAAGGGACAACATTAATATGATGATATTGTATTATTGAGCAACTGTTCCCCCTGCTTTGGGGAAGGTTCTCACTAACAAGTTCTCATTTGTTCTAATGAACTCAATGTTTTTTGGAGAACGCACAGCTGACACCAAATAGCTAGTAAACCCTTTACTCCTTCTTATGCAGTGTTAACTCTGTCCTAAATTGGAAATTAGGCTTAAAATACACTGCGACTGAACTTACGCCCAGCTGCTGCAACCCAGAGCTGAATCTGGTTGTTTATTTTCTGAAACAATCTTGTAAGTCATTTGATTTTATTCTGACTTCTCTCTGTAAAATCTCCCTCTGTACTCTGATATCAACAGTTAATCTCCCCTCACACTTTTCCTTCCACTATAAACAAAGGTGTTGTGGCTGAAATACTGGCATCTTTTACCTGTCCCAGTTTACTGCTCCCTCAGGGCTGCCAGTCCTGAGATCACAGTGTGAATGATGACCAGAGAGACTGTTACCGTATGGTCTCAGTGCAGCAGCCCACCACCTCTGACCCTGACTCTGACTTTTACAACTTTCATCTGCTGGCTGGGAGTGTTTTAACCTTGTTCTTGTCTCAGAGCTGCAGCCTGCCCCCCTCTTTCCCTCCACCGCTCCTTCAGGCTGCACCTCCTTTACAGTGTGTTACATAACCTTGTTATTCCCATAACTCTCCATGTCCTTGTTTTTGTGCTCTGCTGGATGTTCACTGTAGGACTACAGTGTTTTGGTGATCAGCAGAACTTCTGTGGATCCACCCATACGTTCACTCACACAGTGTGTGTTCATTTATTTTCATCATCCTTCTAGGGACAACTTGTCCAAAATAAGATAAATGCTTCTAACTTTCCCAAAGTGAGGACAATTTATGAAACACTCTACAAACACTACTTCTCTGTGTGTCTCCTTGAGCTCCCCACAGGACAAAATCTCATAAAAACAAAGTCACGTTTATGACATGACCACCTGTATATCCCTGCTATAAATACATGAAACTAGAGACATGCTTACAGTGAGTACAAACGTCAGTGTTGACTATAAATCCTAAAATGCCAAGTGTCTGTGAAGAAGACAAATTACAACTCACTACTTAGTCTAACAACCTGCTATATTTCAGTTGTGTCGCTGTGATTGATTGTAAGTCTGTGCAGTTCAACAAATTCACACTGCTGTGAATTTCTTCAGATGTTGCTTTCAGAGTGGTACTTTCAGATGCTTTTATAATCAATCAATCAATCAATCAATCAATCAATCAATCAATCAATCAATCAATCTTTATAATTATACAGCCAGATCTCAGAAAATGTTATCTCAAGACTCGTTCCAAACAGAGCAGGTCTAGACCGTACTCCATGTTCTATTATGAACAAAGACCCAACATCAAGACTGGATTAGATCCAGTCCCATTTTACAGACAGGACTCAGTCTGATCTCATCTTAATCCACCATGAGCAGAGCAGTTTGCAGCATTTAGCAAGTTACAGTGGCAAGGACAAAACTTCCTTTAACAGGCAGAAACCTCCAGCAGGACCAGACTCATGTTAGACACACATCTGCTGAGACCGAGTTAGGGAGAGGGAGAGAAGGATAGAGGGAGGAAGAGAGAGAGAGTGTGACGGAGCGGCACCGTCACTGAATGGAGCGCAGTGTGCGCAGAGACACACTGGCACACAAGCCTACACACACACACACCAAACTTTCCCTCCCGTCAGTTTCCCTCTTCTCACCCACTCCAGCAGTCCGCTGTCCCTCTCCGTTACGTAGCATCGCCGGGGGTGCACACCTGAAGGCCTATTGTTTTATTACGCATACACTCAGCACTCAAACACCACAGCACACATTGCATCACCTACCGCCTGGGTGCGGGGAATCTGCGGAAACGGAGCGTCCCGTTTCCACGTATTAAGTAGGGTCTATGGGGTCTGTTTGTTGGTATATTTTACCCCCTGAAAAAGTAGTTAAGGGTAAGGTAAAGTACTGCCAAAGATTGTGATAAATATATTGTTGTTGGGGTTTGTATTATTGTTTGTTTTACGGTTGTATTAATTGTTAGAAAGTAATGTTTGTAGAAATCATTTGATAATTAGTGACGCCCAGTGGGAGGAGTCAACAATATATAAGAGGGCTGTGCCGAGTGCCCTCGGGGCAGTTTGTCTTTCGCCTGGTAAGAAAAGGAGGTGGCTTCTTGAGCAGTGTCTGTCCACTGACCCTGTTTTTGATTGTTTCTTTTGTAAATCGTCTTTTGAGTTTTTGTTCTTTGAAAATATATTGCACTGAGGCCGGCACCAATAAACAATCACTTCAATTTTCCGACTACGCCTATGAGTTTTTCGAAACGTGAGTTAATGAGAAGTGAACCTCGCTACAGAGAGATGATGGTGATGAGACATATAGTAGTAGATGTAGCAGCTGGAGTCTGGCACGTCCATAGCAGCAGACCGTTTACGACAGCGACTCAGAGGAACCTACGAGACAAGGGAGCTCAGGGACTCCAGAAAGGTCTATGGTTAGTAACTTTAATGGGACAGTGAGAGTCAATTTGGGACAATATGATACAGTTCTCTTCTGTGGTAGTCTTCAGCATTGAGGGAGAGGACACTTCTCTTACAGTAGCAAATTGTTATTCAGTCTGTATGGCTGTCCGAAATCACTCCCTATCCCCCATATAGTGCACTATATAGTGGATACGCCATTTTGTAGTGCTGTCCGAATACTGAGTGAGCATGGTTATACACTACAGTGGGGCAAAAAAGTATTTAGTCAGCCACTGATTTTGCAAGTTCTCCCACTTAGAAAAATGAGAGAGGTCTGTAATTTTCATCAGAGGTACACTTCAACTATGAGAGACAAAATGAGAAAAAAAATCCAGGAAATCACATTGTAGGATTTTTAAAGAATTTATTTGTAAATTATGGTGGAAAATAAGTATTTGGTCAATAACAAAAGTTCAACTCAATACTTTGTAACATAACCTTTGTTGGCAATGACAGAGGTCAAACGTTTCCTGTAAGTCTTCACCAGGTTTGCACACACTGTAGCTGGTATTTTGGCCCATTCCTCCATGCAGATCTCCTCTAGAGCAGTGATGTTCTGGGGCTGTCGCTGGGCAACACGGACTTTCAACTCCCTCCACAAGTTTTCTAAGGAGTTGAGGTCTGGAGACTGGCTAGGCCACTCCAGGACCTTGAAATGCTTTTTACGGAGCCACTCCTTCGTTGCCCGAGCGATGTGTTTTGGATCATTGTCATGCTGGAAGACCCAGCCACGTTCCATCTTCAATGCTCTCACTGATGGAAGGAGGTTTTGGCCTAAAATCTCATGATACATGGCCCCGTTCATTCTTCCCTTAACACGGATCAGTCGTCCTGTCCCCTTTGCAGAAAAACAGCCCCAAAGCATGAGGTTTCCACCCCCATGCTTCACAGTCGGTATGGTGTTCTTGGGATGCAACTCAGCATTCTTCTTCCTCCAAACATGACGAGTTGAGTTTTTACCAAAAAGTTCTATTTTGGTTTCATCTGACCACATGATATTCTCCCAATCCTCTTCTGGATCATCCATATGCTCTCTGGCAAACTTCAGACAGGCCTGGACATGTACTGGCTTAAGCAGGGTGACACGCCTGGCGCTGCAGGATTTGAGTCCCTCGCGGCGTAGTGTGTTACTGATGGTAGCCTTTGTTACTTTGGTCCCAGCTCTCTGCAGGTCATTCATCAGGTCCCTCCGTGTAGTTCTGGGATTTTTGCTCACCGTTCTCACGATCATTTTGACCCCACGGGATGAGATCTTGCGTGGGGTCCCAGATCGAGGGAGATTATCAATGGTCTTGTATGTCTTCCATTTTCTTACAATTGCTCCCACAGTTGATTTATTCACACAAACCTGCTTGCCTATTGTAGATTCACTCTTCCCAGCCTGGTGCAGGTTCACAATTTTCTTCCTGATGTCCTTGGACAGCTCTTTGGTCTTGGCCATGGTTGAGTTTGGAGTCTGACTGTTTGAGGCTGTGGACAGGTGTCTTTTATACAGATAACGAGTTCAAACAGGTGTCATTAATACAGGTAACGAGTGGAGGACAGAAGAGCTTCTTAAAGAAGTTACAGGTCTGTGAGAGCCAGAAATCTTGCTTGTTTGTGGGTGACCAAATACTTATTTTCCACCATAATTTACAAATAAATTCTTTAAAAATCCTACAATGTGATTTCCTGGATTTTTTTTCTCATTTTGTCTCTCATAGTTGAAGTGTACCTCTGATGAAAATTACAGACCTCTCTCATCTTTCTAAGTGGGAGAACTTGCAAAATCAGTGGCTGACTAACTACTTTTTTGCCCCACTGTATATAGTCCACTCAATGTATCCCACAATGCATTTGGAAAAGTAGTGTATGAGCGATGTTCACTACACAAGCAATATATCCCATCATGCATCGCGGTTCAAACAGAAGAAATGCTGACAGACAGGACCGCGAAGGCGCATGGCGGGAGCTGACTTACAAATGTAAGTACTGGATGATTGTTTCACTTTGGATGTCCGCTTTTCACGATTATTAGACACGTTATAACTTGTATATCACAGGTACTATAATTACGCCTCTACTGTAAAATCCTAGCTAGCTAACATTAGCCTTTAGCTATCTGTTAGCCACCATTGGTAGCATTGCTAACTAGCGTTATCAGTACATTGCATTGGCATTTCATGATAGTACCGGAGCAAAATGTATTGTCACTTTATATTATTGTGTTTAGAGTAGGGATGGGTACCTTTCACATTTGAACCGATACGGTACCGATACCCGGTACCTGGGAATCGGTACCGGTACTCAACAGTACCAATTTTCGGTAATTTTGTGTTTTTATGTGGTAATAAATATTAATTAAAAAAAAATAATCTCAAATTTGTTTAATTTAACATATTTATTCAATTTAACATGAAATGAACAGACACAGGATTATGTAGGTGATTAGATATATTAGCTGACACGTGCTTGTGGCGTCTAATTGCTCTTTCGGGAGTTTAGCAATGAACACACGTGAATGTCTGCGGACGGGAAAAAGTCAGTTCTCTGTCTCTTTATAATAACAGGACACACAACTTACTTGTTGGGCATTCACGCACACAGGAACGGTTATAAACGGAGTTAGGTAGTCGGAGCAAGAGGGTCAGTCTCAACCATAGACTGTAGAAAATAAACTTAATCCTCATGAAGTTCTGCATCGCAGTGAGTGCGCGCGCCCGTCAGCCGCAGGCTCCGTTTGGCGCGCTCCAGCGCAGATGCAGAGAGCAGAGAGCAGAGACGTCCACCCGGTCAGTCTCTGACTTTATTACAGGGCGAAAGTATGGAAAATCACCAACTCTTCCACTCCCTCACAGTCACAGGGATGCGTTCAGGTACCGAAACATGGTACCGTTTGATTTTACGTGAGTCGGTACTCGGTTGTACCGATGGAATTCGGTCGGTACCTATAAAAGTACTGAATTCGGTACCCATCCCTAGTTCAGGGACTGACGATGATGTGGCCCAGCTGATCAGGCTGAGGAGGGAGAAGGACCACCTCTTCAGAGCGAGGCTGAAAAGGTGGTCCTTCTGCTGCAGGATGGGAGTGAGACTTGTAGGCTATTGTCGAATACATTTGTATGTTTGTTTTTTCATTTTGAAGAAATATGCTGAAAGGAATGAAGCTGGCTGACCTAGTTAGTCCTGCAAGAGCGGCAAAGAAGTGGGAGCATCTCAAGAAAATGTACAAGGTTTGTATTCGTTGTATTTAGCTGTAGCCCTAGGTGATTCAATTTTAGATAAAAAATGGCACTTCATATTCTTTAGTATCTTCCTATGTAGTATTCGGCATCTGAAATTGACTTTAACATGTATAATTGTGCATAGCTAATAGTTGATATGTGATTGTGTGCAGGAGCTCAAAAAACCAGCCACAAGGAGTGGCAATGAATCAGGGGAGGACATTAATTAGAATTGATGTTTTGTAAATCAGTTTTATGAATCAGTTTTTACCTTCAACACAACAAAGTTGAAAGAAGTGATTTTAAAATAACTGATACAATATCTAGATGGCAAATTTTTTAATAAAGAAGGAAGAAGGATTTATCAACAACTGAGAATTACTAATAACTACATATTTACAACTATTAACACTTGTATGAATATTGAAGTATTTACATGAATTGAAGTCTTAACAATATTGCTCTATTTTTTCTTAATTGTAGTCATGATCACCCAGAGCTGGCAGATTTTCAACCAGGGCTGAAAGGACAGCAGCCATGCGTACAAGCAGCCGCTCCCCACACTGCGAGTCAGGCTGAAGCTGGCCATCACCATCATCCGGCCTCAGTGCCTCTTCAACTGGCTCCATTGCATCTCCATTCCTGAGGCAGAAATTGTGGAGGATGGCACAACAAGCCACCACCTCCACAGAGAACACAGGGCTCATTTCTAGGGCCTTGAAAAAGACGTAGCATCATCTAGCTTTCATGATTCCAAAGGCCCACTCGATAACTGAATGGGCCTTTGAATGGTGCCGGTTAAATCTGGCTTCCACTGCACCTCTCACAGGCTCCCTGTAGGGGGTTATTAGGGTGATTGGCTGTGACACACAGGGATATCCCCCATTACCCAAAATACAGTAGCCTTCAGGTGGGAACAGGCTCTGTACAAAGAGTGGGCTGTTCTTTAAAACCCTCGAGTCATGTACTGACCCAGGGTACCCAATATAACATCTCCACAGGGTAGAACAATTTTTTATTAAAATAACATTGAGCATCATCACTTGGAGGCTTGATTCTTTTGTGGCAGCCATCAATGCTGCCAACAACATGACTGAAAGCTGCAGATTCTGCCAGGTTTCCAAGCCTGCACCAATTCTTGCTAGGTCATCTTGGGGTGGCAAGCAGATGACCCTGTTCTTTAGCCCAATGACTGTCTCTGAAACCCTGTGCACAATGTCATGTATAGTTGAGCGGGGAATGCCAAAGGCTTGTGAAACCACCCGGTAAGACGTGGCACTTGCCAACCAAAACAAAAAAACAAGGATCTCCAGATCAAATCCCCAGCCGTGGTCTGATGGTGAGCGCAGGATGTCAACGAGGTGGAGTATGGTGGGTCTGGAGAGGCAGAAGTCAAGACGGAGGTCACTTTGGCCATCAAAGTACATGGCCAGAACTGGAACATGGCGGTTCACTCTGCAGTACTGAGATTGATGTCTAAACTGTCAATAAAGATATTGATTCTCATAATATGATGTTTTGAAATTTTATGTGCTCAAAAGATAATTAAAAATTACTCAGTAGAAGATTTATATAGCTACAATACTGTGGCAAGTTTTCCCAGGAGGGGGTGTAGTCTGACATTATGACATTACATACTGTAATTCCACATTATCTAATATATCTAATATAAACGCAAAGCACGTCTCAGTCCTCTCTGTCTTTCTCTTGCTATTCTGATTCTTCTACGACTAAAAATGATTTGAATAAGAGTCAAAAGAAAAGCAGAAATATTAATAGGAGGCATCTTTCGGCCGTCAAGTGATGAAGGTTTCACAGGAAAAACGTTTTGAAACGGAGTGACAGTAAAAGTCAGGCACGAGACACTCAAACAGGTTGTGGCGCGGATATACGGTTGGTATTTATTGAAAGTAATTGACTTATTGTTGTAACGTTTAACATTATATTAGAATGTTAAATCTGCCCCGTGATAAATACTGTCACCCCACAAGATGGAGCTGTTGTTCCAAAGTATAGTTCACAAGTTTAAGGTTTCCCATTTTCCTATTGAGTACCTGAATGTATCTCCGTTCTCCAAATGCAGCACGATGCTACAGCCTGTATGACTTTCTGCCGTTCATGAATAAATAGTCCATATAACTACAAGAAGTTGTTACGTGGTTCCTTCCTTTCATATAATTAACCAAGCTTATTATATTTGATTATTGTGGCAAAATATGCTAAGTACAATATTAGTTATCACTGAAATCCCTGCCGTTTTACAGTGTTTGAGAAAAATCACAACTGTAAATCCCCAGCCGTCCATGAACGGCGTCTTAAATTGTGCAACAGTGGGTGCATCTCAAAGCTCTAAACTGCAGTCTCCTCGCTCCTCGGTCGAACCGGAAGTACTTACTGACGCGCCATTTTAACTTGCGTCCCAAAGCTCTAAACGCTGCTGGAGGAGAGAGGAGCGAGGAGCGAGGAGACTGATCCGAGGAGGGATAATCGAGGAAACACGAGAGCAGACTTTCGGGAAGTCTTTTCTCTGTCTTTCCCCTTATCGAATATCACTCACTGATTGGACGCTGCAGCGGCTCGGACTTAACCGAAACTTGACATCAGCTGAGTTTAATAACAGAGAAAAGATGGACCTTAAAACAGTCTCTAAGGGTGCCCTGAAACAGATCATAAACATACGTTGGTTTCTAAACAGTCTGTGTGGGATGAGCTGAGATTGAAAAGTGTTTGATGTGAATTTTAAAAACAAAATACTGATTGCAAAATCATAAATTCAATATAACAGAGGATGGATTATGTTATATCTGATTGTTTTTGTCAGATTCACTGTCTAATGAAATGGAGTAATAGAGTCTAACATCATTGATAGAATATATATAAATGATCAGTTATTTCTCCTGTTAGTTTCCCCATTTGTTCTTGTTTTCTTCATGAAGGGAAGTCTGACAGTAAAGTTTGTCTGTTAGTAAAAACACTTGTTATATTTCCTGTCAGGTTAATAAAGTTTCATACGAGGCTGATCATTAATGAGCACAGGGTTTGAAAAGAGTTGCATGGTTTCTATTTTCCCTTAAAGTAATAAATAATTTAATAATGAGGCATTTTACCGGTGAATCGATCCGCGATGCTTTAGGACAGAATAAACAGAGCTGATTCTCTTCATGTGCAAGTGTGTGTTAAACATGTAAACACAGAGACAGAGCTCTGTTACTGTTTATATTTATCAGAGTTATTACAGTGAACATGTGTGCAGACACAAACAGCTGTTAAAGCCGTCATCACAAACCGACGTAGCTTAACGTGACGCCGGTCAGTGAGCGAGTAGTGTCCGAAATGTTGTTTTAATTTTGCTGAGTGAGTGCACTATATAGTCAACTACATCTAATTCACTATATAGTGAGTAGGGAGTAGGGAATGAGTGAGTGATTTCGGACACAGCCTTTGTTTTTTTTCATACATGGCCTAGCATGTCTGCAAATTCCCACCATGTGATCATTTAGCAGACCTGGAACACACAAGAATAACTTTTCCATTTTTCCATGTTGAAATAATGTGCTTTGAGGTGTATGACCTAGCAATGAAACCACGCCATATGTACAGAGACTACAGTCCACGATGCGGGCAGCCCAGGTTTGATTCCAACCTGCCGCACCTTGCCACATGTCATTCCCCACCCTCTCTCCCAGTTTCCTGCTCTCTCCACTGTCCTATCTAAAGACATAAAAAGGCATAAAGTCATAAAAAGATTGAGATGCTTGAAACCATAACCACGTTAATACCTCAAACCATAAATGCGAAAACTATAACATCCATCTACCGCAGTTTAAGTACAGAGGAAAATGAAACTCTTTATTGAATACAGATTTAGTTCTTCATAAGAAAAGAAAAGAAAAGTTCTTGTTTGTTTTTTATTGTTTTAAAATGATGAATTATGGGGCACAACTTGAATGTCTGCCACATGTTCCATGTTTCTCATTACAAAGGGAGACTTTTAGATATCCAGAATAGGCTTGTAATCAAAAACAGGATGTATATGCTTAAAGTTCTGTTTACTGTTTAGACTTTGTGAGATATGATTAAAGTGATATAATCAAATAAGATAGGATATGTAAGGAAATGTAGAGACCACGCTGGAAATCATTTGCAGCTACTTTTGAGTGATTTGTGATGATTTGATTTTGAGGGATTTAGAGTAAACAGCATGTTTCTGTGTCATTGTGAGTGAGTATCTGTTGAAAACTTTAAGAACATAGCTGAAATAAATCTCTGAAAGGAATCATGACTCTCTAAGGCAGGCAGATTTATTTGGTGTAAAGCTGTGTTCTCACTGTGACAGATCTGCCACTTAAAGCACTAAAGGAGGAATGTCAGTGCATCTCCATAAATCTGAGACGGACGAGTGTAAGCCTTTAATTTCACTCTTATTTCAGCAAACAGATTTAGTTCATGAAAAGAGCTGAACAGAGCTCACAGTGTTTCTTCTCTCCTCACATCTGATCTAAATCTCCATGTCATCACAGATTGAGTTGTTGCCTCCTGCACCTTTTTCCTTGACCCGTGTTGGTTTATTGAGAAACCAGCCTAGTGTTTCAGATTTGGTTTCTGCATGATTGATTAGCCTGATTCCTGAAGTGATGATTCTGGCCTCAGGGGCGGCGCCCTTCAAAGGACACAGGCTACAAAGGACGTGTCCTTCATAGCCTTTGTAGACCCCTAAGGCTTGAGGAAATGAGACGGTCTGGTCCACGAAGAATTTGTGTCTGAAGTTGTTCCTGCCCTTACCCTAGCATCACAGAGCTAACTGGCTAACTAGCAAACATTATAGACGTCACATCACTAAACCTATTATGTTGGAAATGTAAAGGCCCCCTCTCAATTTATTTAACATTTGCATCACGAGTGAGTCCATTGAGTTGAACCTAACACATTCATCACTAGGCCACTTGTGGGTCCTCTGTCTTGTTTGAAATTCGGAGCGGTGAATCTTGGGGTAAGTTTGGACACAAAGGATGCACCTATCAAAACGGCTATCGACCCTGGCCTGATGCACATTTTTCACAGTGATGGTACATTCTAAACCTGATATGGAAAGAGTGATGATTGTATTTTTTAATAGCTGCTCTGTGTAACTCTACCCATGCTGGTAGCAATGTGGTTTCAACAAAGGAGTATTTAAAGCTGTTGTTAACTCCACAGGGCCTCTTTGTCAGTCCACTGGGGACCTTTTATTAGTGAGTTTTCCAATGTTTATGTTGATGCTGAGAAAAAGTACAGCAGGGCTCCGAGCCATGTTTCTGGAGTGAGTTTTTCCTCAATATGCCCCCAAAAAACTACTGGTTTAATCCTGAGTACAGGGTTTTGAAAGACAAACCCTAACAAAAAAGCATAATGTGTAAAACCTGATTGAAGAATCCGTTTTTGTTAAAGAACCACTCATTTGTATTATTTGATCAAACTGAAATATTAGAGCTGTCTTCACTTTGAAATTTTGAAAGAAAGACCTTGGTTTGAACTTTTGTCAAACTCCACTTATGTCTGCCAAAGTGTTGAGCATGTGTTTTGGCAAAATGTAACCCTTAAGATGTGAAAGAAAACAATGTGTATATGGATGATGCCCTCCCTGGACAAAGATACCCCCTTATCTGTCACATCTTTGGGTTATTCTATTTGTCTCTCCTCATGTTTCTTGTCCTGTGAGTCATGTTTCATTTTTTGTAATTTATCCATGTCTCTTGTTTCAGATCCAGTGACTTCCTGCTCCCCTGTTTCCCGCTCTCCTGATTACCCCAATGTGTTGCACCTGTGTCTTGTTAATCCCACTCCTAGTGTGTAGCCCACTTAAACTCACTCTCCCCTTCCTTCTGTGCCAGTTCGTCTTGTACCTTGTGTCAGAGGTCCAGCATTTTTCTGTGTTTATTCATGTGTTTTTGACCAGTTTATGTCCCTTTTTGAACATGATTTTTGCCTCTTGTCTTGGATACCTCTGGCTTTTTGAACTTGTTTCTGATTAAACAGACTTTGAATTCTCGCCTGCCTCTAAAGTCCTGCTTTTGGGTCTAAATTTATTGTAGTTTCACATTATCCTGGCTTGAAGAAATGTAATTTTTCTACCTGAGCAGCTTTACAAGAAAATAGGATACTGTACCCCTTACACAGCTGCAGCCCTGACGGTATCAAACTGAGCGCTGTGGTTAAAGGACTAATACAAATGAGAACATGATTCAAAGTAATAAGCAAGCGCAGTTTTATACTTAATGCAGTAAATTGATTTAATCTAAATAATCTGACTTCAGACTCTGTTTATATATGATGTCAGGAAAGATAATCAATAACTGTCATCAGTATTTTATATATAAAATCATACAGGTAGACAAAGTATCCTGCCCGTCTCTTCTCCACTGCGGGCTTGACCGCAGTTCTCCCCCCTCCCCTCGCGATCAGCTCACAGAGCTCCGTGATCGAGCGAGCTGATTGGTCAGTGGGCGGAGTTTACTACAAACTGATCTCTGATCCTGAGCAGGTTAGGAGTTCAGCATGAGTAACCATGGTGATCAACCCTGGTAAGGAGTGAACCACCTTCGTAGTACTGAAAATCCAGATTAACCCTGAAGTTACCTCGATAACCGCAAATCCGGCTTTGTAGTATACCCCTCTGCTCTGTTGAGATTGATGCATTGTGCTCCGTCATCCAGCAATAATAGAAGTTGGCGTGCCGGATCAGAGACTCAGCTGGAACGCAACAGAGCGGATCCAGCGGATCAGCTCCAGTGTCGTGACAGATCAGACCGGACACGGATCTGGTGGAATTTGGCCGTTAGCCTGGTTTCTGACAGCTGCTAGCTACCTGTGCACAGGCAGCCTAGTGATGTATCAGCAAAACAAACATGGCGGCAGTAACAAGCCTTACTTCTGGAGAGACGAAGAAACTGTGTTTTGTCTTTCAGTAATGAAATAATGGGATGTAGCACATAGTTAAGCTGGGAGTAAGCATAGACATGTTGATTTATTCAGAGTTGATGACATGTTTAATATTTACTCTCTCTCTCCTCTAAAATGTGCATCAAATGAGACACATCAGGGTTCCCACTCTTTTCCAGAGATCATTTTCCAGGACATTTTCATTGATGATCAAGCTGGTATGACAGTCTAAATTTAGTTCCTAATTTAGTTCCTAAATAGTCTAATATGTTCCTCTCAGTGGAAGTCTACATTGAAAGACATGTAGTCTATGGCTATCAATGAAATCATCTCTTACATACTTAAAAATTATGGCAAATTGATAATAGAATAATGCAACCACAGATGTACAGCACTTCACTTTATTAGTGCAACCAAGCAACAATGATGGGCAACTCTCATCTCAGCTTTCTCTTTTCTCAAAAAATAAAATCAGCTAAGAAAAAAAAAAGAGCCAGCAAAGGAATCAGGAAGCTGCCTTACTAAAATAATTAAATAATAATAATGATCAGAGGATCAGTGCATTAATGACCTAAATAGAACTGAATGACAAAAATGGCCGCAAATGTTTCTCAACTCATCTCAGACTCAAAATATACCTGCTTTATCATGATATTCATCCTACTAAGTAGTCGATATAAAACAAAGCAAATGTCACGTTTTTTTATTTGAGTCACCATAAACTCTGAAAAAATCGCACCGCTGTAAAGACGCACTCTGTATTTGAAGATCTCTCAGAGATTTAAAAAAATGTAAACTGTCTTCCTGCATGGCGAAGTCTATTATGATCAGCGATGTCTACAACGTGGAGTTTCTGTGCAGCTGTGTCGCTCTTTTTGTTCTGTTTGTTTTCACTATCGGGAGTTTGCACTCCTACTAGCTAGAGCAGAGGTTCTCAAACTTTTTGGAGCCAGGAACCCCTTACAGGTGGGAAAATTGTCCATGGCCCCCTCATAATTGTAACACAGATTAAGCACATTAGCGATGTGTCATGATCAAAAGCTGCAGCTCTGAGAGCCGATGCTTTATAGTGAATCAGAAGAGCCGGCTCGCATCGAGAGAGAGCCAGCTCCCAGTTTTTTCCTTTCGCTACTTAGCTCTCACAGTGCTCAGCCCCAGCTCTGCTTACAGCAGAACTTTGTTTTGATTGGTCAACCAATACTCACTGAGAGGAGAGATCGGATCAGCCCATCCAAGCTGAGGCATCAGATTTTTCTCAATGTCAACCTGAAGACATTAATAATGTTTGCTCCAGTTTAGTTCTGGTTCTGTTTGCTTGAGTTTGGTTCTGGTTCTGTCTGCTCCAGTTTGGTTCTGGTTCTGTTTGCTTGAGTTTGTTCTGGTTCTGTTTGCTTGAGTTTGGTTCTGGTTCTGTTTAGTTGAGTTCGGTTCTGGTTTGGTTCGGTTCTGGTACAGTTCTGGTACGATCCTGGTTCGGTTCTGTTCTGGTTCAGATCTGGTTCGGTTTTGGTAAGGTTCTGGTACGTTTCTGGTTCGGTTCGGTTCTGGTTCGTTTCAGTTCTGGAACGGTTCGGTTCTGTTCGGGTTCGGTTCTGGTTCGGTTTTGGTAAGGTTCTGGTATGGTTCTGGTTCAGTTCGGTTCGGATCTGGTTCATTTCTGGTATGGTTCTGGTTCGGTTCTGGTTCAGGTCTGGTTCGCTTCTGGTTCGGTTCTGGTTGGGTTTGCTTGAGTTTGGTTCCGGTTCTGTTTGCTTGAGTTTGGTTCTAGTTCTGTTTGCATGAGTTTAGTTCTGGTTCTGTTTGCTTGAGTTGGTTCTGGTTCTGTTTGCTTGAGTTTGGTTCTGGTTCTGTCTGCTCCAGTTTGGTTCTGGTTCTGTTTGCTTGAGTTCGTTCTGGTTCTGTTTGCTTGAGTTTGGTTCTGGTTCTGTTTAGTTGGGTTCGGTTCTGGTTCGGTTCGGTTCTGGTACAGTTCTGGTACGGTCCTGGTTCGGTTCTGTTCTTGTTCAGTTCTGGTTCGGTTTTGGTAAGGTTCTGGTACGTTTCTGGTTCGGTTCGGTTCTGGTTCGTTTCAGTTCTGGAACGGTTCTGGTTCGTTTCAGTTCTGGAACGGTTCTGGTTCAGGTCTGTTCGGTTTCGGTTCTGGTTCGGTTTTGGTAAGGTTCTGGTATGGTTCTGGTTCAGTTCGGATCGGATCTGGTTCAGTTCTGGTATGGTTCTGGTTCAGTTCTGGTTCAGGTCTAGTTCGCTTCTGGTTCGGTTCTGGTTTGGTTTGCTTGACTTTGGTTCCAGTTCTGTTTGCTTGAGTTGGTTCTGGTTCTGTTTGCTTGAGTTTGGTTCTGGTTCTGTTTAGTTGAGTTCGGTTCTGGTTCGGTTCGGTTCTGGTACAGTTCTGATACGGTCCTGGTTCGGTTCTGTTCTGGTTCGGTTCTGGTTCGGTTTTGGTAAGGTTCTGGTACGTTTCTGGTTCGGTTCGGTTCGGCTCTGGATCGTTTCAGTTCTGAAACGGTTCTGGTTCAGTTCTGGTTCGGTTTTGGTAAGGTTCTGGTATGGTTCTGGTTCAGTTCGGTTCGGATCTGGTTCAGTTCTGGTTTGCTTGAGTTTGGTTCCGGTTCTGTTTGCTTGAGTTTGGTTCTAGTTCTGTTTGCATGAGTTTAGTTCTGGTTCTAACCCTAACTCTAACCCTAATCCTAATCCTAAACCTAACCCTAATCCTAACCCTAATCAAACCCTAACCCCAATCCTAAATCTAACCCTAATCACAACCCTAACCCTAATCACAACCCGAACCCTAACCCTAATCACAACCCTAACCCTAATCACAACCCTAATCACAACCCTAACCCTAATCACAACCCGAACCCTAACACTAATCACAACCCTAACCCTAACCCTTATCACAACCCTAACCCTAACCCTTATCACAACCCTCATACTAACCCTAATCACAACCCTAACCCTAATCACAACCCCAATCCTAACCCTAATCACAACCCTAACCCTTATCACAACCCTAACCCTAATCCTAATCACAACCCTAACCCTAATCCTAATCACAACCCCAACCTTAACCCTTATCACAACCCTAACCACAACCCTAACCCTAATCACAACCCTAACCCTATCCCTAACCCTAATCACAACCCTAACCCTGAATCCTAACCCTAACCACAACCCTAACCCTAACCCTAATCACAACCCCAACCCTGAATCCTAACCCTAACCCTTATCAGAACCCTAACCCTATCCCTAACCCTAATCACAACCCTAACCCTAATCACAACCCTAACCCTATCCCTAACCCTAATCACAACCCCAACCCTTATCACAACCCTAACCCTAATCACAACCCTAACCCTAATCACAACCCTAACCCTAATCACAACCCTAACCCTACTCCTAATCACAACCCTAACCCTATCCCTAACCATAACCACAACCCTAATCCTTATCATAACCCTCACCCTAATTATAACCTTAACCCTAACCCTAACCTTATTACAACCCTAACCCTAATCGCAACCCGAACCCTAACCCTAATCACAACCCGAACCCTAACCCTAATCACAACCCTAACCCTACCCTAATCACAACCCTAACCCTAATCACAACCCGAACCCTAACCCTAATCACAACCCGAACCCTAACCCTAATCACAACCCTAACCCTACCCTAATCACAACCCTAACCCTAATCACAACCCTAACCCTAATCACAACCCTTACCCTAACCCTATCCCTAACCCTAATCACAACCCTAACCCTATTCACAACCCTAACCCTAATCACAACCCTAACCCTAATCACAACCCTAATCCTAACCCTAATCACAACCCTAACCCTAATCACAACCCTAACCCTAATCACAACCATAACCCTATCCCTAACCCTAATCACAACCCCAACCCTTATCACAACCCTAACCCTAATCACAACCCTAATCACAACCCTAACCCTAATCACAACCCTAACCCTATCCCTAACCATAACCACAACCCTAATCCTAACCTTATTACAACCCTAACCCTAATCACAACCCGAACCCTAACCCTAATCACAACCCGAACCCTAACCCTAATCACAACCCTAACCCTAATCACAACCCTAACCCTAATCACAACCCTAACCCTACTCCTAATCACAACCCTAACCCTATCCCTAACCATAACCACAACCCTAATCCTTATCATAACCCTCACCCTAATTATAACCTTAACCCTAACCCTAACCTTATTACAACCCTAACCCTAATCGCAACCCGAACCCTAACCCTAATCACAACCCGAACCCTAACCCTAATCACAACCCTAACCCTACCCTAATCACAACCCTAACCCTAATCACAACCCGAACCCTAACCCTAATCACAACCCGAACCCTAACCCTAATCACAACCCTAACCCTACCCTAATCACAACCCTAACCCTAATCACAACCCTAACCCTATCCCTAACCCTAATCACAACCCCAACCCTTATCACAACCCTAACCCTAATCACAACCCTAACCCTAATCACAACCCTAACCCTAATCACAACCCTAACCCTACTCCTAATCACAACCCTAACCCTATCCCTAACCATAACCACAACCCTAATCCTTATCATAACCCTCACCCTAATTATAACCTTAACCCTAACCCTAACCTTATTACAACCCTAACCCTAATCACAACCCGAACCCTAACCCTAATCACAACCCGAACCCTAACCCTAATCACAACCCTAACCCTATCCCTAACCATAACCACAACCCTAATCCTTATCATAACCCTCACCCTAATTATAACCTTAACCCTAACCCTAACCTTATTACAACCCTAACCCTAATCACAACCCGAACCCTAACCCTAATCACAACCCGAACCCTAACCCTAATCACAACCCTAACCCTACCCTAATCACAACCCTAACCCTAATCACAACCCGAACCCTAACCCTAATCACAACCCGAACCCTAACCCTAATCACAACCCTAACCCTACCCTAATCACAACCCTAACCCTAATCACAACCCTAACCCTAATCACAACCCTTACCCTAACCCTATCCCTAACCCTAATCACAACCCTAACCCTAATCACAACCCTAACCCTAATCACAACCCTAATCCTAACCCTAATCACAACCCTAACCCTAATCACAACCCTAACCCTAATCACAACCCTAATCCTAACCCTAATCACAATCCTAACCCAAATCACAACCCTAACCCTAATCACAACCCTAACCCTAACCCTAACCCAAATCACAACCCTAACCCTAACCCAAATCACAACCCTAACCCTAACGCTAATCACAACCCTAACCCTAACCATAACCCTAACCCTGTCCCTCATCACAGCCCTAACCCTAATCACAACCCTAACCCTAACCCTAGGATCAGGGTGAGAATGGTTTTGTAACAGAATAATGCACAAAATTGGGCAATTATATGGCTTTTCATAAAAACACTGTACGTAAAAGGGTTTTCAACACAAACCATTATTTTTTGTAAAGTTAAGGTAAAATATACGGCTACAAAAGGTCCTAAATTAAGAGCCGTTCGGGAGTCGAAAGAGCCGGCTCTTCTTTGGGAGCCGAGTTAAAAGAGCCGGCTCTCTGAAAAGAGCCGAACTCCCCATCACTAAAGCACATGCTTACTACCATTTGCACTCTTAGTTGCCCTTGGAACTATTTGTATTGTGAAACGTATCAATGTAAATACTTCAGACCTGTACCATAGTGATAAACAGTTAACACTTCAATTTGAATCAAGTAAATACCACTTGTATACTTTAAAACAGAGGGTCATTTCATTCCTCGTGGACTCAACATGACAGCATTTATACTTTTCAAGTAATTGATCTTAAACGCTTTCAGAAAATTAATAGTAGCAAGACTCACATATCCCTTCAAGCCACCAAATGGTATCATAACAATGGTGTATATGCTGTTTTGTAATGACACAGCACAATTTTATAATTTATTAGAAATTTATTCAAATTATTTCACGGACCCCCGCGCTATGGTTCGCGGACCCTACTTTGAGAACAACTGAGCTAGAGTATGGTAATTGAGCTCTCAGCCTGCAGGGAAAGTTGTGAGGCACAGACCCCCAAGCTCTCTGCCCGACTCCACTGGTCACACTTTAACTTAAATATAAGACTCTTTGAATCAAAAGAGCACTCTTCAAGGTTAATGTACCATAAAACATAAACAATATACCCCCGTTTTCTGTGAATGCATGATTATGAAGTGAAGGAGAAAAGATGTGAAAAAAGTTGTGCAGTGTCGCTGTCTTTTCCAGCACAGCGTGCACTCAACTTTCAATGAATGGGGATGTGTTTTGTTAATAGGGTCAGGTTGCACGCTCCATGTTGGAATAATTTTCCAGGACTATATGTGATTTTCCAGGACATTTTACTTTTTCTCCCATTTTCCAGGTGTTTTCCAGTACTGGAAAACTGGTCAACAGTTTTCCAGGTTTTCCAGGATGTGTGGGAACCCTGACACACGCTTATAAGCCCACTGTCTTCTGTTCTGATTGGTCAGCTCTACAGAAGTCTCCTCCACTGTTGCGATGCTATCATCGTCATTGGGCTAACTGATGTTTCTCTATTTAAAATGACAAATTATGAAATATGGCCACATGTTGGACTCTAAATCTGCCCTGGAACGTGATCAACTTGAAAGTCCTCACCAACAAAAAACAGAGCAGCATGTTTTTGTTTTCACAAGTGCTACGTTTATTACGCCATTTTAAGGAGATTCACCTGTCAATCACGTCCCAAATTGAGCACTTCTCATGTCGCTCTCCTGTAATTACCAGAGCAGTCTGCATTCGATCACTCCATACCACCTCTTTAAAGGACTTTACCCTCCTGTTACTCACCCAGCATCTGATACATCCCTTCACCAGAGATCATACCTTCACTCTAGGGCCTTTATTTCCAGTCCACACCTGATATCCCGCGCTGCAGGAGTTAAGACAACACTTCTTACTCGTGACAACAATCACCTTGGAGCTGCTTTGTGTGGCTGCCTGGTAAAGTCATTTAAGGGTGTGCCAGGAGACTGCAGAGCTTCTATTTCCAGGTAAAACACTATCCCATATTGTTCTGCTTTGTTGGGCGATGCTCTGTGTCAGCCTCCTCCCTCCTCAAGTGGGTCATGAACACACACACACACACACACACACCCACCCACACACAACCACACACAACCACACACAACCAGAGTACCAGAGAAATGTAACGTGACGTTGGGCAACAAATCCTTCTACTCAAACAGGACTGTTGTTCCTCTCATCTAATGGTACCCACAGGAGCAGCAAAGTTACATAACATAAGTGATGTATTATCGTTAGCCGTCAACCAGAGCTCATGACATGATGCAGTGTATGGGTCCAAATAATGTGAGGCATAAATCCTCTATTAGGTTGTGTTTTTATAAAATATGCATGCAAAGAAAACATCATCACAATACAAGAATATTTACCACACTATCAAACAAAGATGTTTACAAAATAGTATGGTAATGTAATACTTGATTATTAATCATAACCAATCTCAGAGAAAAAAAAGACTTAAAATGGCCATGGAATGATTATGTTTGGTTTAAACTTTAAATTCATGCATTGTTATTTATCCCCTTTATAAATGAATAAATAGCCCACATGCTCACTTTTTTATTTGATCAGTGTCAATGGGTCTCAAGGCAGAGCTTACCGTCTATCAGTCGATTCACGTTCCCTTCCTTATGTATGGCCATGAGCTGTGGGTCCTGAACGAAAGGACAAGATCACAGCACCTTTTCACCGAAAGGAGTCAGCTGAGGTGGTTTGGGCATCTGATGAGGACGCCTCTCTCTGGAGGCAGTCTGGGCTTCTTCGCCTGGATGGAGACCTCAAGGTAAACCCAGAACTCATGGAGTGACTACATATCATACCTGGCCTGGGAACGCCTCGGATGTAGGATGAGCTGGAGGACGTTGCTGGGAAGAGATATGTCTGGGTTGAGTTGCTCCGACTGCTGCCTCAGCGACCCAATCTTGGATAAGCGGAAGAAAATGGATGGATGGATGGAGTTTCAGTTTTTTCTGAAACATTTGAATGTGTAATGTCCTTAAAGATGCAGTGAGTGGACCTCCAGTTAGTGTTGATTTTGGCGCCACCTGTGAACAAATATGTGAATTTTGGTCATGTTTCCAGACTAAAAATCTCATCCTGCTTTCATTTAACAGTCCAATGTGTCACTTAATTTGAATAGGCATCAAAAATTACAATAAATAATTAGTCAGTCTTGTTCCTGTTGATCAGTTTTTGCTATTTAGGATCATTTAAGTTATTAAAACAATCATTGAATGGAAACTTTAGAAAAATATAATTTTATTTTCTGTAAAATAAATGCTGTATAGGTCTTCACTTTTTTTGTTAGCACACTCATAGCTCAATATTAGGCTGTGGGATCTGGGAAAAAAAAGACAAAATAAATATAATAAGAAATCTCTTTCCGGCGTATCAACAACATTAGTCTCTTGTTTTTTACTTATTTATCAGTCTTTATCAGTGTCAGTCCTTGTCCCTGATATTTGGAGAAAGGGTTCAGCTGGGTAAAGTTTAGCCATGGTCAGTAGTTTCTTCCCTGTTGATGGTCCTTTGCCTCTCTTTAGTTTCTTCAGTCCCTGGTCAGATTATACAGTATCCTCTGTCCTCTTGTTTTTCTTTGCATGATGTTACATAACGTTCTCAGACTGATCTAAGCTCACACTTGGCTCAGTTTTGAAGCTGACATCTTACTCTCTTTGGAGCAAAAGCCACCGCTAGAAGCTGCCTCCCTCCAGGGATCTGACTGGTGTCGGTCTCTCTCTCTCTCTCTCTCTCTCTCTCTCTCTCTCTCTCTCTCTCTCTCTCTCTCTCTCTCTCTCTCTCTTGACTCCGAGGGTAATCTGAGAGGCCGAGGGGGGCCATTTTTTTGTTCCTCTCTTTTATGACATCACACAAGGGAAAACTGAGTGTGATAGGCTGAGAGAGTGGAAAACACAGAGAGAGGAGAGTGGAAAAGAGAGTGGCACAGCGGCTTTAATAACAAATAAAATATCAATGTAGTCAGCACTTCTAATGTGTTTTAACATTTTTCTCTATCTAAAAGTGAAATACATTATCACATTCAAGAAGTTTTATTTGCAATGTTCAAACATTAATACAGCAGCATCTTTTACTTCCATTATGAAATCTATTTGATTTACCTCGACTGCTCAACCTCCAGTATTTGAGATAATCTCACCAGTGCTCTTTAACCACAGCTGGTGAGCATTAGGACACACACACACACACACTCACAAACTTTCTCTCACCCAGTCTGTCTTCCTGGAAAATCTTCCTTACTGAACAAAGCAGCTCTCTTTAAACTGACAGCTGCTTGATGTAAACCATCCATCATGGATTCAGCCAGAAGCTCTATTTGGCAGCTTAAATGTGGGGTTCCAATCATCAGGGAAAAAGAGCTTCTACAGGTACTCTGTAATCTATCAATGAGTAGGGGAGAACGGGGTTGGTTATCACACGGGTTGGTTGGCACACTCGTTATATCTCGCCACCAGAAGGCACTGTCTCTTAAATTGGGGTATGAGCATTTCCAGAATTAGGATCAGCGCTCACCTACATAGTCTTCTCTGGAGTAAGACAGCTGAACTTGAGGTGAGAGGACTTTTTGTGTTTTTCATGTCAAATTGTAAATATTCAGCTCCTCAGTATTTTTGTTCTAGGCTTTTAAACGATGGGTTTATAATAAAACAAGTGTTACCCTTACAAAGTGTGAGGGGAAAGCTATAGTTTAGACTTGTATTAGCTAGCTAAGTAGTTGTTAGATGGTTGTTAGCCTTGATGCTAGCAAAAAAAATCCAGTTGGGGTTGGTCGTCATATTCTCTTTGGGGTTGGTTGTCACATGCAACAACACACCCCTATGTTGGCAAAATCATGCATGGTGAAATTAGTTTGAGTGTGCAGACCCTACTGTAACTCAGACAGTGACTGCATGTAGCCTAGTTGATTATTGTTCGGCCTATTTGTTTTGTTCTTTATGTTGTTATATAGGCTGGTCTAAAGATGTGTTTCCTGTTCATGTTCCTTGCTCATTTTATGTTAAAATGCATTAAGTTATGTAGGCCTATCACTTGTCAGTTCAATTAAACTTTCACATTTAGTTCTGCCTTCTTGCCTTTTTTAAAACGATTTTTCCCATTGAAATACCATTGTGACAACCAACCCAATAGTGTGTGACAACCATCCCCGTGATGGGTTGGTTGTCACAATGTGTCAGAGTGTCTTTGATAATTAATTGCCTCTTTGTTACAATGAGTTGGAAAATGAGAGGGATACACATTTCAAGCCAACACCTTAAACTTCAATTTAATGTAGGAATGACTATTGAAAGATGTTTTGATGATGAGCAATCATCAAAAAAGTAAAAAGTGTGACAACCAACCCCGTTCTCCCCCAGTAGGTGGAGGCTGAAAATACAGATTGACTTTTTTCCATCACAAACACCTAAAGCAAAGTATTAGGAGGACACTGTCATCACTCTCTTTATCTCCTGTCTGTCTCATTTACTTCAATTTCATCAGACTTGAAAATACAGAAAAAGGAAAAAGACAGAGTTGCAGACACACACAGGGAGAGCGCTCAGATTATGCAGCCTAGAGGATGATTACAGGTTGAAGTGAGAAAGTGAAATAAAACTTTGTTCATTAGCATGATGGTTCTTCTGCAGTTCTACTATTCATCAGTTTAAACGAGGACCACAAGGACAATGAGTTACTTAAAAAGACGACTCAGCTGACGAGACAAAAGTAATATTTTTAGGGATGCTCGATATTGGCTTTTCTGCTGATATTACGATATTGTCCAACTCTTAATTTCCGATATCGATATCACCCGATACCGATACATTCAGGCTTTTTACACCAGAACTGTTTAGTAACGATATAACATATCTCGTATTGTGGAACTAAAACATTATGCCTAATTGTATTGTTAGGCCCCACTGGATGCATACATAAATGCAACATGGCTTTCCAAATGTACACACTGTGCAAAATAAGAGAACAACTTCAACTTAAGTTATGGAAAAAAGTGCCAATATGGCACTGCCATATTTATAATTTTTTTTAGAGATTTTAAAGAGAAACATTTTGCCTCAAACAACACTACAGACAATATCAAAACAAGGAAGATGCATACCTTCAGTCCAGAGTAGTGAACAAACATAGTCCTATTTTATTCAAAGTTCAATGAATGAGGAAATGGTCATAACTTGGCAAATAATACTATCATTAAATTATAAACTGGGCTCCATCACCCTGCTCTCTCAAAATAGTGCAAATAAAAACAAGAAAGGCACAAAAATATTTAAAAGATGTTTTAACATAGCCCTCCTTTAAAGTGCAACAAATGAAGCTCTAAGAAGACTGATGCTGACTGGTCCATATGACTGGCCTATTTCTTTTTCCCCATGTCCTCATGAGAGGTAGATTTTTCTGAATGAAAACAAGCATCTCAGCATTGTCGCAATGTATGCGATTTCTCTTCTCATCGATGATGTGTGCAGTGCGGGCCTGGTTGAGCCTCCAGTAGCCTACTCCAAAGGGCATCCTTTCTGGTGGATGGCCTCTCCCAGGCTTGCATGCACCTAAAGAAAGAATTATAAAATAGAATTCTTCCTTTTCTTTAATAGAATTTCTATTCACTTTTCTTTGAAGCACTGACAGCCAAATGTTTATTTTATTCATTGTATGTACATTTTGCATGTGAAGCACTCAGCAGATTAAGTTTAGTTCAATAATAAAGTTTATTAATTACTCACCTGTGCTGTCTCGCCTGTAGGTGCTTGATCAGCGACTTTATTCTCTGCGAGGATTTCTTGGTACATGTCCCGCAGGTGCAAGCTTCCAGTTCGGGCCTTCTTGGGTAGACATTCCTGGTTCTCCTGGCCTGGGTCATCTGCACTGCCACCAGCAGCCTCTTCATGGTTGCCACAGGTCATTTCATTCACCACTTTCAGAAGTATATTGCGTGCTCCCTCCTTCTTGTCCATGTCAAAGAAACGGTCTTTGTAACGAGCATCAACCATGGTTGCAATGGCATAAAGAGGTTCGGATTGCACATAATTAAAGCGATGACTGACAGCTTCCAGTAGATCACGTTTGGCTGTTTTCACACCTTTGTCGGATTCATCATCCTTGGTAAGCATTCTGCATTTAAAATAATAATAATAATAATAATAATTTAACAGCCCTAATTTTAATCCTGACCAGGCCTGCTCTTCTGATTATTAGAGATCCATGTAAACATACAAGTGGCACAGTGTTCTCTATTTTATCACCACAGGGGGGACACAAAGAAAGAGATCTGAAAATCCATGCTCAGTGGCCTTAAAGTTGACGTGCTGTGACTGTCCTGTTATGTAATGCTTCTGTCGAAACTTTGAGAACAAGGTGACAGACTCAGTCCCATCTGATCCAACACAAGCTTCTCTACATGTTTAAGAGAGATGAGATCTTAAAGAGTCACTTTAGATTTACATTTTTGAAATGTATTTCAAAGTAAAACATGATGATATCACAGAGGAGTGTACGGCAGCATTAAACAGACCCTAACTGGGCTTTTCCCAAATCCAATAGTCTATGGATTTATGGGCATTCCTTCACGCACCGTGGAGAAGAAACCCCTGCTTGTTCCCCTCGAGCCCCCAACCAACCCCAACCCCCACATTACACACACACACACACACACACACACACACACACACACACACTCACACGACTCAATCGCTCTCTGGTTTTTGTGACATAACCAGAGCCCCATTATCACATACTCGTTTTAAAGCCGCGGGGTCCCTCTTTCCCAGCAGCGCTGTCACTCACTTACCCCAACATGTAACACACACACATGTTCCATGGAGAGGGAGAGACCTGTGTCTCGTGCATGTATGTGTGTGCAAGAGACAGCTTTCCCATTCCTCTTCCAAGAAGGAGGACACCAGTATGTGCTTTCTTCACACACTCCAGTCATGAGGTCACACACACCTCTCATGCACACAAACACAAAAATACACAGATGCAGGCTGGCACTTAGATGTGTTTTCAGACCCCCCCCATCCTCTGTAGTGTTTCAGTGACCTGGTTTACCTAACGTCACAATGTCACATGTTCAAGTTGTTGTGCTCTACAAATGTCCTTGTGCATGTGTTTGTGTGGGTAGTGGCAACAACAATGAAGTCACATACACACACACACACACGCACGCACACACACGCACACACACACACACACACACACACACACACACACACACACACACACACACATTTAAGCATGATCAACATTCACCCAGCAACCTCTATTTTGGTCTTTATATGAGCTGCAAACATATTTTCAGACCCAGGAATGTGAAAGTCACCCAGAATGAGAAGAGACAAATGGTAACAATGTGTGTCAGTATGTGTGTGTGTGTCTGTGTTTGTGTGTGTGTGTTTGCATTTATGAAAGCCCAACAACCCTTGGTGCCTTCACCAATGTCACCCTGCAGGATGTGTTCATGTATGCATGAGGTGAATTTTGTGAAGGTGAAAACTTTATCTTGATCTTACGATGACTGTATTAGCAGCAAACTCAAGCTGTGTTCTTACTGCACAGGCCCATCGTCTTGATGTACACACATTACTAGTCAAAAGTTTGGACACACCTTCTCATTCAATGGTTTTTATTTATTCTAATTATTTTCAACATTGTAGATTAATACTGAAGACATCAACTATGAAATAATCTGGTTTTGCCATAATCTGGATTACAACAGTAGTCAAATAGGGCTATCCATTGTGTACTAACCCTACCTCTGAACAACACAACTGATGATCTCGAACATATTAAGAAGGCAAGTCATTCTACAAATGAACTCTTGACAAGGCTCATGTTAATGAGAAACCATTCCAGGAGACCACTTCATGAAGCAGACTGAGAGAATACCAAGAGTGTGCAAAGCTGTCATGAAGGAAAAAGGGGGCTACTTAACAGAATCTAAAATATAAAACATATTCTGCTTTGTTTAACACTTTTTTGTTAATAAGATAATTCCATACATGTTCTTTCATAGTTTTGATGTCTTCAGTATTAATCTACAGTGTTTCAAATAATTCAAATAAATACAAACCCTTGAATGACAAGGTGTTTCCAAACTTTTGGCTGGTAGTGTATGTGGTGACGTATGGCTCTTCTCCACTGGGTTGGAGTGGTTCAAAGTCAAAATGGACGATGGCAGAGAGTTTGTTTTTAGTAGAAACACTCAAAAGAGTTAACACAATGCAGCGCTCAGACTGCAGGACTGACGCAACACAGACTTGTTCATAAAAGTCCACGACAAACTGTGTGAAGTCGGGATAGACTGGGGCATCTTGGAGCAGGTTGCAGTACCACAAAAGCTTTCATGAGCACATCTCCTCCTCCTTGCTCTCAAACAGAGTAAGGCTTGGTTGAAGGTATTTGTAAATGCATGTAAACACCACGTAACATGTAAACACTTTGACCATTATCTTCAATCTGAGTGAAGAAATATTTTCCATATAAACATGACTTTTGATAAAGTCTAAGTTATACTATTTTATTGTATAAATATCACCCTTTTCTTTAGAGGTTGAAAAACCAGCCTTCCTCACACAGACCTGAAACAAAATAAAAAGAACTTAATACTTTATTGCGAGAAAACCAAACTCCCTAGTCTTTTTAGCCAAAACAGGCTACAATGAACCTATATAATAAACAGCAGATCAGATGACAGTGTAATGTGGGGTCCCCTACATAGAGAGCTTTGAGGGGATTATCACCGTGCTGGACAGATCCCAACTCATCTACGGAGCTTAACAAGTAGCCAATAACTTATGTAGCCAGCAGCGTTTCTATTTCTGTACTCTGTAGCATCTCATCGTGTTGTTCAAACACGTTCTTATCGAAGCTCTTATACTCTGATGATCTATCCAGAGTCTTTGATAACTTAAAAATAACAGCTGTTTTCTTCTTTCAGCCAAAAGGTCTGTTTGACATGTTTTACCATTGAACTTTTTGGTCAAATAAAAACATGGTAAAGTCCTGAGGGAACATTATAGGATGGGTTAAAATAAAATATATGTTCACTTGAGGTAACGGTCTGCATGGTCACCATCATTCATAGTTTGATGCATCCAACACCCCAAACTGAGTATACTGGTCTTATCACTACTGTCTCTACTTAAAAAAACAACAACCTCAAAACATATAGCACATTGACGTGTAATGAAATTTGCTTTGTAAATAAAATTGCTATTGCTATTACAGCAAAATTCCACCAGATCTGTGTCTGGTCCCTCTCTGATCCGTCACAGCACCATAATCTGACAGGTTTATATTATAGTCAATGTGTTAACTTCCACTGGATCCGCTCCGTTGTGTTTCAGCTGCATTTCAGATCCAGCAGGTCCATGCTCTCTGGATCAGATACGCATATTCTATTTTTGCCGGATGCCAGAGCACGACGCATCAATCTCAACAGAGCAGATGGAGCGGGACAGGAAGTCAGGCACCAAAACGAAATGAAAACATCCGGTTAATTTTCAGAATAAAACACCATGTTTTATCACCAGATCGTATTTCACTTAACTTCAACAACAAACCGTCATGATGAGTGGAGCCAGGCCTGGAGTCAACAGGTCAGAGGTTTTCAGAGGACCAGAAAGACAACATGGAGGAGGAGAGGAGGAGGAGAATCCCTGATTCAGTAATTAGAGCAGGAAAACAGCTGTGGGTGTTGACTGATGAGAGAGAGCACAGAGCCGGACTGCAGCGTGTCAGAGATACCAACCTATACCAACCAAGGACTAGTAGGCTAGTCCTTGGTTGGTCCATGGTACTAAAAAAATGTAGTACAAACTGCTGTGGTTTACATGTATCTAGTTAACTTTACAAATTCTGAGTGTATGAACAAGGCCGTTCACCTGTTCACCCAATTAAGGCAGGAAAACCTTGGTCACATGACTCCAGCTGCCTGGTAGTCCTGCTCCGTGCACCGAGCAGGACCGCAGTGGATCGAAGACGGTGTTGCCCCATAGTGTCTTTTTGGTAAGAGATTAATCTGCTGAATCTCATATAGATGCCAAAGTGTACTTTGTGCATCTATGTGATCCTCAGAGAGATTAGGAAAAGCTCTGATATTTTATAAATTGAGTATAAGAACTGGCTGGTGACTTGTAGTCATAGTGGCTAACAGCTGTTTTTACTGTCTAAACGCTGCTTCATCACACTTCAGTGTCACTGGAAACTGCCATAACAGAGCCAGGGTTCAGTTCAGGGCTGGATGTAAGAAGACAAATAATAACACAAAGCAATGACAAAGATGTCTGCTGTTATTCTAAAATACTGATGAACATATATGCAACTGATAAGAAAGTACAACATAAAAATACCTCAAGTCTGCAGAGAATTACATTGGAATCAGTGCTTCAACAGAGGATGCATCTCAAGCAGTCATTACAGAGCAATCATACCCTGGACTTAGGAATGTGCATATATTTCCATGCATTTGTAAGCAACCTAGCAGTCATGTGTTGCATTGCAATGATTATCCAAACTGCAAGAAAGAGATATCACCATGATCTGGTGCACAGGGCAATTTGTGGGAAATCAGCATATATGAGGCCATTGTCAGAGGCCTCGGGGTGCTGAACTGAAGACAGGCAGAGGAAAACTCTTGTCAGGGAAAATCATTGATTTGTTTTGTCAGTGGAATCTCTGTGAAATGTAAAGTTCCTTTTCCTGTTTGCTCTAAAAGAAATAGAGACGCTCCAGCATGTCAACAAGTGATGGAGGCAGAAACACAGTCTGAAAGGCCGTGGAGTTTAACACGACATCCTTCAGCTCTGTATACGGGATGCATGAATGGACATTACCATTTAGATAGCGGGTCATTTGTGAGGCAGGAAGGTGTTGATCTCAGCTGCTGCATTTTGAAAATCTGGTCTCAGTTATGGGCTGATCAGTATTCATTGCAGCGGGACAATTTCAAGGAATCCATAGACTCTGAATGCTAAAACATCCCTCTTTACCAAAGCACTCAATGTTTTTACACCGACTGAATGGAAGCAAAATGTTCAGGCATAAACTGAAACAGAGCGAGCTGTGCAGTCTGGTTATGTTTTACAACAAGCAAAGACCATTTCTTACACTTCTGAGGACACAAGTGGTTGATTTTTCGGCAACATCCTCAACTTTTAGTGTTTAGCACTTTGTTTCAGACACGGTCAATGTCCTGCACTCAAATGGGACAAGGCCTCCAAAGAAAACCTCTTTGTGTTGCCCTGTCCACTCTGGAGTTATTTTAAGTGGGCTGTGAGGGACAGTGTAGTTGACAGGGGATTGAGATGAAAGCCCCCCCCCTTCCCTCCAATTAGCTCAGAGAGAGGGGCTCTGCAGAGAAACAGCCACCAACAATGAAGCAGATCTCTGTCTGGTTAAGCACGACTTTCTGTGTGTGCTGTGCTAACTCTTAATCAATGACCTCTTTTTACCATGTATTGGATTCTGAATTCTTTGTAAGGTGTAGTTAAATATATGATATGACATTTAAGCAGTGATCCATGGCTGCCTCTGTCGTTGGCATAACCTCTCTTGCTGAGTTGGATGAGTAAGTCCTCTATTTGAGAGTCCTTTTACGTTTCTGTAACTCAAATGGGGTTGTTGAATTTGAAGAGGAACAAATGGTCATGAGTTGATCTTTAGTTTTGTTGTTCTTTGTGTTTCATGCCTTGTTTCCTCCCTGTCTGTGTTCTGTATAAGTTATCCTTTGTCTTGTGTTTAGTGATCCACATCTTATATTGTATTACCTTGTGTTGTATTTATTTATGCGTCTTCATCTTGGCTATGGTGTTTCCTGTTTTATTTTGTAGTCCTTGATCCCTGTGTTTCCAGTTTAGTTTTATTTCCTGTTCTTGTGTGTTTTGCTCCTTTTTTTTAATTAACTGCATTATTTTCACCTGTGTCCTGGGTCCACACCTGTGTTGATTACACTGTGTATTTATTTTCTCTGTTTCCCCTGTCCTGGGTTGGAACCACAGACTGTATAATTAACGCTAGGGTTGGTAGTCACGGAAAACTAGCATGAATCTGAATGTAGCATGTCCTCAGGACTCCGTCTAACCCCTCCCCCCTCCCCTCGGCGGTCCTCCAAAACAACGCCCCCGCGACCATATGATGGTGACTGATTCAAAACTGGTCCTCACCAAAACATTATCATAGTGAAAGTTAAAAACACAAACAATCATGGCTGCTGTTAGTACTCACAACTGTCATGCTAACATTATCCAGTTGTACCGGTGACACGATATCAGGAGAAAAGTTATAACACATATAAAACTGTAACAGCTCTAATGTTTGTTAAACGTTTTCAGTGTAGATGTTCTTAATTCCTACAGTGTTGACAGTTAGTGAAGGCATCAGGAGAGGTATAGCGTGTGCGAGCCAGAGAGAGGAGAGACAAGAGGAGAAGTTTATCATTCATTCAAACATTGATTGTTGCTTTGTTGGTTGTGGTCACGGCCGACAGTGACCGGTTGGACGCTACAACACATATACATTTTCTGTAGGACTTACTAAATGTCATTAATTATTTTGCTTGTCGGAGCCCCCGTGGTGAGAGCTTTTTAGACTCTGATCCGAACTACAGTCCTGAGCAAAGCACCTCATTGTGGGTCAGGGGACAGGCAAGGCAAGGCAGCTGTATTTGTATAGCGCATTTCATACACGAGGGCAACTCATTGTGCAACTCAACTCAACAGGCCTGAGGTCGAGGGAGAGGGGAAGTCAGGCAGGGGAAGCAGAGGCAGGGGATGGGGAGTGCACGCTGGGGAAATGTACACGCAGGAGGCGGGCAGAACGGCAGGACGGGATTTGATTGGTTTAATAAATTGGACCCTACAGGCGGTGATTGGTTGGTGTTTTACCAGGTTTACTCCGGCTGTAGATAGCAGCTTTTTTTTGCTCTTTTTTTATGTATTGATTACCATCGGGACATAAAGATCATTTTAACCAGTATAACAAAAAGGGTATCTAAATCTGATTACAAACCCCAGCTTTAATGGACGTAGCATCCGTGACGTCACCCATCTGTTCCTGAAGCGCTGTTTTGAAGCCGATCGTCAGCGGGAGCCATAATGTAAATGATGAACTCAACCTAACTTCTGTCGAGCTAGTGTGAGGTGAAGAGGCGGGGTTTGAGCATCCTCACCAACAGCTAGACAGCTGTACCTCTCGTTATGGAAAACTTGTAATCTTAAAATCTTTGAAATTGCAGCGTTATGAAAAAATTCAACCCATACAGTGTGTGCCGATTGAGAAATTAGCTATCCAGACTACACTAATTTTTTGAACCAGGCTGTAAACATGTTTATATCTGCTGTAAAGATCAGCTGCTTGAACTTGTGTGTCTATGGTTTCCTGTTCTTCCGGAGCCAGCCTTAAGCGAACATTCAAGAAACTGCAGTTCTTGACTCTTCCGCATTGGCTTCAATTCCGGCGGCCGGAGGTTGCTGCTTGGTTGGACCATGGCATGTCTTCCTTGTGTTCTCTGTGTGTTGTTTTTTCCAGTGTTTCCTTGAGTCCCCTATGTTTTATTTTGGACTTTTTGGATTGCATATATTAGACATTTGTTAAGTAAGTTTTTGTGTTTTGTTTGTTTTTTAAATATTCTGCATCATATCATGGCTACCCCTCAGTTTCATACAGACAGCCGACAAGAAGGAAACAAGGCATGAAACACGAGGAAAAATCACAAACTAAAGTTTGACTAATTAAGCTCAAATGGTGAAGGAGTTTAAGTAATTCTTTACTTAATGATGCAGTCGTCACGGCACTGTTCATCCCAGCATCAGGGACACAGAGACAGCTTGAAGAAAAGACAGAGCTGGCTCATGTTTTTAGAGTGTGGTTGTATGAGGTACTTGGAGAGTATTATTAGTGTTTGGGTCAGAGTTTTATAAAACTAGATCAAATACATGGTGGTGTTGACCCTGTTTGCAGTGGTTCATATCCTAGCTTCTGCTCCACTTCTATGTCTGCATTCTCAACAAGGGGGCCAAGCTGACCGTCATCCCCTGTGGGTAATACACTTGCATCGGACTTCCACCAGATCGGTGTCTGGTCAGTCTCAGATCCGCTGCGGTCCGGCTCCATGCTCTATTGTCCATCTACACACACCAGTTGTGTTTTTCGAACACAGCAGGAAGCAGGACCCCCGGACAGCTGGAGTCATGTAACCAAGGTTTTCCCGTGGTAATTACTGAATCAAGAATTCTCCTCATCCATGTTGTCTTTATGGTCCTCTGAAAACCTCTGACCTGTTCCGGGCCTGACTCCGCTCATCATGACGGTTTGTTGTTGTAGTTAAGTGAAATACGATCCAGTGTTAACAGAGAGTGTTTTATTCTGAAAATCAACCGGATGTTTTCATTTTGTTTTGGCGTCTGACTTCCTGTCCCGCTCCATCTGCTCTGTTGAGATTGATGTGTCGTGCTCTGGCATCTGGCGAAAATAGAAGTCGGATCCTGCCGGATCAGAGACGCAGCCGGAACGCAACGGAGCGGATCCAGTGGAAGTTAACACATCGACTAGAATAGAAACATATCAGAGCCCTTGCTGTGACAGATCAGAGACGATCTGGTGGAATTTGGCCGTAACTGTACACATGTGCCTCTTACAACCCTACTTCAAAAAAAAAAGAAGGAACCGTTCCTTTAATAGAAAAAAACTGTTAAAATCCACCAGTGGTAATCAGTTTTAATCACTATTCAACATAAACAGAAGATGTAGAGTTAAAGGTAAAGTTAGTAAGTCATCAGATCTCCTCCTATAAAGTGGAACACCTTGAGTTTCTTGACAGACATATATGGTTCTCACAGTTATTGAAATATTTCAGTCTGTACCAAAGTTGCGTACCAACCGACCGATCATAGGAATAAGATTTGGATCAATAAATAAAGGAGAGGAGAGAAACAAAAACATTTCAAATACAAGACTCGAAAGCTTGTTTTTTATAACAACCTCAAGAAACTACCATCAGATAATGGCACACTGACTGAAGACTGTATGAAACAAAAGAGTAAAAAGGAATAACACTTTTTAAATCAGACTTTAATAAGAGTGCTTTGTTTCCATCGTAAGAGTGCTCATGAAACTAAGCACCGAACTGGACAGAAACAGCCCAGACAGTCAACTGTCACTGTTGCTTGATTTCTTCTTCCTTAACCAACCTCTTCCTCTTCAGATCTTCATCCAACACGTACTGAACCTAAATTTTACCCCACAGAGAATCAAGTCAGAGAGGAGTTTAATAAGATAACAACAAATATGTTTGGTCTTAAAAACGAGGCACGTGTTGCCACCACCCAAATCTTCCTGTAGCTGTTTTACGGTCCTATAAATGCCTCTGGGTTTGTGTGGATGGACATAAATCATCTGTCCCTTTTATTATGTGACAGGTGGATCAGCTGTCAGGCATCACACCACCGGAGAGGAATCTCACCTTGGCTAATTTCAGGGCTGTCTGTGTTCTACTTTGTAATAACCAAAGAAAATACACAAAAGCACACAAATACTAAACACCAGCATATGATTCATGAACTGGCACATGCAGTACATAGCAAACACATACACGCATGTCAAACACATGCCACTGCTCTCTCTTTCTATTCCTCTCTGTCCACTCAGAGAAATCCTGTTCCCAGCCATAAACAACACAGCCACCCATGTAGGACGCAGCTTGGGCTGACACGGAGAATGTGATGTGGAGCTGACCTCCCTGAGCAACCTCTGTGATGTTATAGCCGTGAAGTCTGGTGCGCTCACAAGGAGCTGCCATCTGTATCCTATCTTTAGCCTGTTCTCATGTCTTCTCTCACGTTCTGCATCATGGGTCTATGTGCCGCTGATGGTACTGGAGAGACAGTTCTGGGATATCAGAGTATCTAAAACTAGCTTTAATGAGGCATTACAATTTCCACAAGTACTTGTTTGCTCATTGGTCCATTCATGAAGCCTTTGGCCTTGTGTCCTCATTGGAAAATGCAATTTCAAAGCCAACACCATGAAGACATGCCAGTAGGCTTACCGTCGTCAACTTTTATCATGTATACATTTTCTTTCCCAACAACAAAATTGTGGCTGGTGAAAAATACTGAGTGGCCAGCAACTTTGGAAATCCATGAGCAACAGTAGCATGGGAGCACAAAAGGAAATGTCATGCCCTGCTCTCCTGTCGTCATGAGCTATGGGTAGTGAGAGATCATGGATACAAGCACAGAAGGGAATTTCCCCTGAAGAGTTTCTGGGTTCATCCTTGAAGATAGGGTCAGGAGCTTTGACATCCGGAGAGAGATCAAAGTAGAGCAATTACTTGCAAAGTATGCAAGATATTTGAAAATAAAACTGGGTGTTCACTTCCGGTTTAACATTTAAGTCGTTTATTTAGATCGCTCAACATCATATCTCATTTACACTTGCTGCTAAATTATAAAGTAAGAATGGAAAATGAACTGTGTGAAATAAACCTGAAGAAAAACAAAGCTCTGATTAAACAAGATTCAATCATACAGCACCGCAAAGTTTTATAGTGATGCTTAAATGTGAAAACATTTATAAAACATTTAGTTATAATTGTATCCTTACAGTTAGAACGATGGTAAAAGTATTAATATGTATAACAAACTTTGAACCTTTTTAGACCACAAATAACCTGATCAGCAAAACCTCTGTACAAAACTTTTTTAACCAAGCTCAAAATCGTACAGAAAAGGTTGTCCTCTTAGAAGCATACGCAGCTAATGCTAAGGTTCATGTAGCATAGCTAACGCTAACATCCGTTGAACTGTTTTAAAATGAAAAATATATTGTTCTGGTGTTGTTTGATTACAGTAAAAAATAACCAAAAGTGGAAAAAAAATGTAAGTTTGGAACATAAAGACTTATTTTTTCACTGTTTTTGATACTTAAGAATAGACACCTACCGTTTTCTCAAGGCGTAATCACTACAACAAATTACATAACTTCTGGACCTGACTATGGAGGTGCTTCACTGGGGAGGTCTGCAGAGGTAGGGGCCTGTCTGTGGGGGTCTGCAGCTGGACCCCTCTTGATATATCCCACCTGGCCTGGGAATGCCTCAGGATCCCCCAGGAGGCACTGGAAAATGTTGCTAGGGAGAAGGATGCCTAGGTTGACTTGCTTAGCCTACCACCCCTACAACCTGGCACCAGATAAGTAGCTGATAACTGATGGGATGAATGGATGCAAGTGCTGCTAATAATCTGCTCTTGGATGTCTTCTCTCAATTCCAACTCTTGCTTGTTGCCACTATAGCTGCTCATAAAACTGTAAGTTTATAGAAAAGGTCAAAGTCCATTCCCCTCAAAACTGAGCCGTCGCTTCCTGTGGTTATTTAGTCAGAGACGATAGCCAATGGGTATCAAGATTGTTAGTGTTGCAACTATGCCTTGGTTAAAGGGGTCTTAAACCACAATACAGTGCAACACTTATTGCCTGCTTCTTAAATGAGAGTCCAATCCCTGATGACGGTAAATGAAGTCAGCTGAGGGAGTGCATTTCTGTTTGTGTGTTATTCTGTGCACTTTGTCAAAGGACATTTGGACATGCCAGCTGCAGGATCATCATAATAACAAACAAAGCTCCGAAGCAGCAGTGCCAGAATGTGGATCAACGACCAACATCAAGTCTTACACACTTTCTAATTCACAGTGATGGAAGAGATAAGCTTTCACTCACCAAAGTTGTTTATGCGTTTGCCATTTGAAAGAAGAGAGGAGATGAAAGTGTTTATAGCACGGTGTAAGAGTGCAAACAGATTGTCCTCATCATAAACACAGATGCATGCACACCACTACTTAAAGCACAAATTCAATGTTAGAAATTCAAATAAATATGTAGACAACTCAACAGCTAACATACTAACATACAGTGTTGTGGATAATCCTGACCTTAGAATATATATGTGACTGTCACGTATCATCAAAGCAACCAGTTTATGACTTTAAATAGACATTAATAAGGCCGAGTTAGCTCCTGTTACCGAATGGGATTTTGGATGTCCCCATTTTAAGGTTGTTTAACATTCTAATAGCTGGTTAGCTTCAGTCTTAGAACATTATTGATCTAATACAAACTATTTATAACATTTTGACCTGAATGCTGAACAATCACTCAATGAGATCCCCCTTTTTGTTGTTGTTGTTGTTGTTGTTGTTGTTGTTGTTGTTGTTGTTGTTGTTGTTGTTGTTGTTGTTGTTGTTGTTGTTGTGAGCAGACTTGGGGCTGCAAATCAAGATCTGGTATAACAATTCTCTTTACATTAAGCCAAGATGAGCAACAACTAACTCAAACTCAGCTGCAATAAATCTGGAATAATACTCATCGGCAAAAAATCCCTCCTCCCCTCCACCCAGGACTTCTCATTAAGCATTGATAACCCCACTCTCTCCTTCAAACCAACATCCTTCTTCCACCTCCATAACTTGCACGCCTAGGATCCTCTCTCCTCTTCTGCTGCCGAATCACTCATACACGCCTTTATAACCCCCAGACACGACTATTGCAACAGCATCCTTTACGGCCCTCCCTCCACTGACCTCCAAAAACTCCAATATGTCCAGAACTCAGCTGACCTGTTACTCACCCATTTGCGCTTCAGAGCTCACATCACACACATCCTTCAGCACCTCCACTGGCTCCCCATACAGCACCGAATCCACTTCAAGATCATCTCCTACAAATCCCTCAGTAACTTCGTTACTCCCCATCTCACCGCCTCAGATCCTCAGATCCTCAGATCCCAATCTCCTGTCCCCCATCACCAAGACCAAGCACTGCAACTTGGGGGACAGAGCCTTTGCCACTGCCCCAACACTTTGGATCCCTCTCCCTCCAATCATCCTCAACTCTGACTTTCTTCACTCATTTAAAAATCAACTCAAGACCTACCTCTTCAAAAAGTCTACATGTGACTCCCTCCCCATCTCTGTTTTTAGATTTTATCTATTTTTTTTTTTTTTTTTTCGCACTTCATGTCAAGCAACTTTGAGTCCCTAGAAAGGCGCTATATACAGTAAGTCCTATCAATTATTATTATTATTATTATTATTATTATTATTATTATTATTATTATTATTATTATTATTATTATTATTATTAAATTACATTAGATCAACCTTCTAATGTTTTGAAATACACATTTCAAAGTCTGGTTTCATATTTATTGAGAACTGAAAAGGGGGAAATTTTCATTCACAAGATATTTATTCAGATTTAAACTTTGCAATATTTGTCCGTTAATACAAAAGTCACCATGACGGAAACAACAGCAAGATCAATTTCCTTCAATGTGCAAGGCTTTACTGGCAGAGAACTGGCTCATTGTTAGAGCTACATGGAGTAAAATAGGAACCCCATGACTACTTCAAACCCTACATAAGAAATACTTTGTTTATTATGAACTGTCAATAAAGTTTGCTGACTTATTGAAAACAGTGGATGTGGCTGGATGACGGTGAACGTCTTCAAAACTGATGAAAGAAAACCTTCAAAAACAAACCGAGCTGACCTGAAGCTCAGACCTGAAACATATCTGTCAACAGTTTTTGACTGAACTATTTCTTGACTCAGCTTCCAATAAAAACTGATGACAGACAGGTCTGTGGATTTTCTGAGAAACTAGGACATTGCTTCTGGAAAAAGAGTGATGGAGGAGTTACTCTTTAAGTTCTTCCTGTTTGGTCTCAAAGTCAATACACTGCACAGAGACAGGAGCCTGGATGGCACTCAGTGAAGGGAAGTCTGCCGCAGCATGCAACTACATTTTAATTGCAATGATGGCTAAAAAATTTTAAAAATATCTTTCAAGGCAGAAACATGTGATGGACAAAATACTGAAACATGTGCCTGCAAAGTCAGTTAGCTGAAACCAATAGGAATAAAGATGACCCTGCGTTCCAAAAAATAGAGCACACTGCTTTAACCATAAGTACTCGATTAGATTCAGCTTTGAATATGAAAAAGCAGGATGATAATAAAAAAGACTTGAAAAAAAGAGTGAATACAGAGGCATCAATAGAGGGGAACAGAGTATGGAGGTTATCGTCACATTGACCTGCTTCTGAAATGTTAAGAAGTACTGTAAAACTTTTCAGATCAGGTGATTTCATGCCCCAATTGTCTCCCATTCTACTCCTTTGTGTTTATTTTGTGTCAGTGTGTGTGTGTGTGTGCGTGTGTGTGTGCTCAATTCAAGAATGTGCAGATCAACACACACACACACACACACACACACACACACACACTCTGAGGCCTGCCATGTTTGTGTCATTATGTATGTAAGTGTCACAGTGTAATCATATGCACACGTGCATATGATTACACTCATGGATGTGTGTGTTTGTGTGCTCATGTTTGCATGTATGTGAGCATCTCTTTCCATATTAGAAAACAATGCACTGCCTATACATTTACATTCAATTTTCTCAAAGCTCCATCAGATATGCGGAAACCATTGTAAACATGGCCCAGATTTCCATGAGCTCGCATGTGCGTGTATGGGTGTGTGTGTGTCGGAGTCTGGTTTCTATTTGGGGCTCTGTTTTGACCAAACCAAGCATGACCAGGAGTGGACAGCATGGGACTTCTAGAGCAGCAGGGGTGAAGGGACCTTTGCAGCCCTGTAAAAGACGTCACTAGCAACAGGAGCCCGGAGACACGTTCATCTATATACAACACGTCCTTCACTTTGTCCCGTATGTTTCAGATGATTTAGTTACTCATACAAACAGAGGAAATGGTATTTTGTGTATTCCTTTATAATCCTGTGTTGCACAAAAGATGTGTTAACCAGCTTATTGTTAGCATAAGTTAAGTCATCATCGTAATGATATCTTTGACAGTTCCTCAGAAGCTCAAACCAGTAATTTAAATTTGAACGAAGCTCTTGGATCTCTTGAAACAGTGCTGAGATTAAACGTGAGACAAGTTAAATCAACAAGTCCAAATTTGAAAGACCTTTTTAGGCAGTATTCATCAGCTTTCTGTTCAACAATAACTGTGTAAAAGTGTTATTCTTTAAAAATAGTTGTGTATTTAACAGAATAATCCCTCTGAAGTTGTCTCCTTCCTCCAACTCAAGCTTTCAGACCACACAGATGCAGTAATGAGGCATAATAAGGGGCATGGCTGATTTGATTTGATTGGCAGGTGGCTGTGTCTTGGCAGCAGGGCTCTATGGCCTCAACTCCACCTCTTTATCCATTTCTAAGTTAACCAGAAGTTTGTTGCTGTCAGCATTTCCAATGTGGGGATCACCCTCAATCAATCAATCAATCAATCAATCAATCAATCAATCTATCTATCTATCTATCTATCTATCTATCTATCTATCTATCTATCTATCTATCTATCTATCTATCTATCTATCTATCTATCTATCTATCTATCTATCTATCTATCTATCTATCTACCTACCTACCTATCTATCTATCTATCTATCTATCTATCTATCTATCTATCTATCTATCTATCTATCTATCTATCTATCTATCTATCTATCTATAGTTGCATAGCGCCAAATCACAACAAATGTTATCTGAAGACTCTTTCCAAACAGAGCAGGTCTAGACCGTACTCTATGTTCTATTATTAACAAAGACCCAACATCAAGACAGGATAAGATCCAGTCCCATCTTACAGACAGGACTCAGTCTGATCTCATCTTAATCCACCATGAGCAGAGCACTTTGCAGCATATAGCAAGTTACTGTGGCAAGGACAAACTTCCTTCAACAGGCAGAAACCTCCAGCAGGACCAGACTCATGTTAGACACACATCTGCTGAGACCGTGTTGGAGAGAGGGATAGAGGGAGATGAAGAGAGAGAGAGATGATAGAGGTGAGACAGATAGTAGTAGTTGTAGCAGCTGGAGTCTGGCACGTCCACAGCAGCAGAGATCCAGAGGAACCTACGAGACAAAGGAGCTCAGGGACTCCAGAAAGGTCTATGTTTAGTAACTTTAGTGGGACAGGGAGAGGTTAAGTAATTAAGATGGGGTAGGGGATAGGATCCCAGTGTGCCAGTTCCCCGGGCAGCTGCTGAATCCATTTTCTTACTATGACTGTTACACTTCTGTCCGAGTCGACAGGCAACCAACTTGTCAGTCACAAATAGCAACATGATAAAGCATCATCTGCTTTATTCTTTCTTTGCTTTTAAATCAGACAATTTTTACCTAGAACCTTGAACTTATTAGGAAAGTTTTAGCTCAGCTAAGCAAATATTAAAATAAAGGTACTGAGAAGAGTCTTGTTCTGACGGTTATTAGAAGGAAAACAGGTGTTTGTCACTCTCACATCTACTTCACCGTTGAAACATATGCAGCCTTTTGTTTTACTGAACTGATAGTATACATGTCTCTGTTTGCAAGTTAGCTAGCTATCCAAGCAATCTGATACTGCGATACTGACACAAACTGTGACTATTCATTCTGATTTATCTGATGATTCATTGAAGAGAAAGAAATACCTTGTTAAAAAAACACAGTAGAGTTCAGAAAGGAGGAGCGTTGTAACCGTTCCTGAACTTCTGGTGTCTATTTACTCGTTTAAGGAAACCAGGTTTCTCATTTGCATGACATCTGAGGAATCGGTTTATCTTCACACAGAGGTATTGTGTAGCGTAATCTAGCCCTTCCCTAATTTAAGACCTGGGGATAGATAAGGTAGACCGAGGAAGTAAACCACAGGCAACAGTCACATAATAGTCACACAGTTGTTGGAGAATCCAATCTTACAACAGAATAATGGTCTTTACTAAACCTTGTCAAGTAATGTCATTTTTCATCTGAGGCACAGTGTCTAAGAAATCCCATCCTGGCACCCTGCAGAAAGCCGAAACCTGAAATGTATTGTATATACTCTTGTGAAATAGTTTTCCACTTGATTCATCTCACTTAAATGACCAACACCTTAAAATGGGGAAGTGTACATCCTTAAACTCTTGTTCCACTGCCCGTCTCTCCTCCTCCTGAGCAGAACCGGTGTGTTATGACTGTAAAATAATAAACTCTGCTTAAACAGAGCTAACTCTACGACAGCACTGTTCTCCCAAAAGTCCTGTTGGAAAAACTGGAACGCAGGACAATAGCTTCCCTACAAGTTCTGCTGCCGGGCTCCTCTCACGGTGTAATGTAAGGTCACTGATGATTACATCTGTCCTCACTGTGAACTCTATTATCACATTATCATGGAAGACGCGTTTCCACTTACACCTTGAATGCCCCATGAAAAGTAATTACAAAGGATAGAGGACTGAGATGACATAACACGCCCTGTGATGGTTCTATTAATATCTAGTGATTAAAGAAACACCAGTAATGATATAAAATATAAAAATCATCATTACAAATGGTTGTGACTCTGAAAAATTGGATGCTGTGATTGTCCTAAAAGTCTATTAAAGAAGAAGAATAAATGAGATTTTATTAAAACATTGTGGAATGATTGTAAACTTGGGCAAAGAAGAAGATTTAATTTGAACATTTATAAAAGTCAAGCCTGGATTTGTGAATAAAACTCAGAATAATGTCCCAAAGTAAATGTTGCGTATCCCATAGGCAGATTATTTTTACTCACTACAAGCAGTTCAGGTCTTAGTTTTGCTTGTAGAATCTTAAAATAAGAAATGTTTCTGGACTTGTCAGGTGAATGTGGCTTATATTTAGTCCAAACAGATATTTTTCACAATATTTGACAAAAACACTTTTACTTTTTTGCTTTAGTTTTATTCTTTATTTTTATTTTATCTAACCAGGAGAAACCCACATTTAGATTAAAAATCTCTTTTTCAAGTGTGTCCTGGCCAAGATCAGGAGCAGCACATTCCAGAAAAGTTACAAACAACACAGAATTCTAAAACATTACAACACATCATGGGATTCAGAACAGAAGTCATCAGTCAAAGCATATACAAACTGAAGCATCTTCCTCAAGAGCCTTCAGTCTGCTTTTAAACACATTTAAAGAGACAAGCTCACTCAACCCCAGGCTCTCCTGCAACAGGTTCCAGTCTGCAGGAGCAGCGTATCTAAAACTCTTTTTACCCATTTCAAGACGCACTCTGGGGACTGAAAGCAAAAGCAAGTTTTGTGACTGGGTCACAGAGTAGAGACTGTAGCTCCCAGTATTTTTTAAATGAATAAAATCACATAAATACAGGGGAAGCAAGTTAAGAATCGCCTTATAAACAAGGATATGCCAGTGATGTAGTCTACGGGTAGACAATGCAGTCCAGCCAACTCGAGCATACACGGAGCAGTGATGGGTTAGAGATTTAAAACCTGTAATGAACCTTAGAGCTCCATGAAAAATGGTGTCCAGAGAGTGAAGGCAATGAGTGGATGCATGCATATATACAACATCATAGTGGAGTTTCTACCCAAAGTATTCTGCACAATTAGAGGCATGTAGTACTGACATCAAATAGACCTTAAAGCAAAACAGCATACAAATAAATAAGCCTGAATATACAGCCATGAATTAGGATCCTCAGACAGAGAAAACCTCTTCATGGTACCATTATGGCTCACAATATGTCGGCTATTAGAGCTGAATCGTTCGCGACCGACAGATGTGCCCCACCTCAGCATAGATAATGTCTGCTGCCACAGTGCTGCACTCCTGCAGTGAAGTTAAGTTACACCAAAATTACAACAATAAAAGAAACTAAATTCAGTAACATTGATAATTAACGATTAACTGATTAACAGACCTGCACCCAGCTCTGTCAGCTACCTCTCTACGCTGTTGGAGAATACTTCTAATTTAAAATAGTCATGATCAGTGAGGTATGAAGATTTGAGCTTATGCATCAGCCTTTGTTTCATATTGAAATCTTAAAAACACTGTAAAGAGTTTTTTAACTGACTTGAAATAGTCTCACTGATTTCTCTTCATGACCAACAAAAAGAGATTATCAGAGACAAGATTCCTTAACCCTGAGCTATAGTAAGTTACCTGTGTTCAGGTCTGGTTCCATGTAAAAAGCTTGGTCGATATTTTACACTCACCCTAAGTATCTCTGTTTAAAGACCTCTTGGTAAAGTTTGTCAGTGAGAAGAAAGTTAGCAAGCAGGTTTAGTCGTGTTTTCTCTTCTTTAGATAGTTTCTTTCTGTACATAATGTTTGTCCTTATGGCTGATACTGGAGCAGGAATATCAAACAGATTTATGATCTCTGGTGAAGTATTGTTTTAGACGGAGAAACTACAACCAGGGCTTTGCTAGCTAAAATAACTAAATAGCTATGAACAGAATTTATTGTTTATGCCGGTGTGTGAATGTTTCACTGCTCTAAGGGTCCTAAAGAGTGAAACCGTGTGCCGTGTGCATATTTACATTATAGAGTAAACATCGTGACACTGGGGCTGTGAGGGGTAACGAGTACGTCTGGTTACAATTTGTAAGCTAACTAATGGTAACAAATCAGAGTTTACAAAGTTTCATTGCTGTAACATAACGGTTAAAATTATAAGTAACAATTTATCAATACATCACCTCAAGTCGTTGTCTTCAAAAAAGAAAAGTAGTGTCAAAAAGAAGATCTGTATTCATTCATTCGTTTCCACAGCAAATGCAAGCTTCAGCAAGAGCCACATCTTTATGACTGTGTGAAGGGGAATATGGGAAAACTCCTCACTGTGCCTCCAATAATAACTGACTATAGACATGTTTTCTATAAAGATGATGACTTCTAATCCTTTTTATGAGACCCTGACTTTTCGTTTAATGAAATACATAAATGACAGTCTGGGTATTGTCAACATTAGGCACACAGTGCATGAAGACACATACTGTCAAACCTGTCTGCATCCCCTGACAGCTCATCCCAATTTCTTGAGTCCTGCTCCCCTCCTGTCCCCCTGGCTCACTTACATCAGAAGTGCAAAGTAGGACTACCTCAGAACACACAGGGAGCCAACCTTGGCTGACAAAGCATATCCCTGCTCCTGACATGCCATTACATTAATAAAACACTACACCTCCCATGAGACCTCATTAAGGCGCTTTCTGCCATGCTGATAGGACAGAATGGGGCTGTAGCTTTGTACACTGGACTGCGCCACAACCAGAGAAAAACTGTCCCAAGCATAAAGGTCCATTGTCTGATTCCTGCTTCGCTCCCACTCACTGTGTCACTGTTCATACTTCAAACACCAACCCTGACACAATAAGCCCCATGCCAAATGTTCCTGGTCCACTGCGCCTGGGAATTTGGCATCCATTTTTACACCCTGGAAAAACAGAGGTACAGTTTGTGGCCTTTATTTGCAGATGTAACAGAACTTGGACATAATGTTGTTGTTTTTTTTACCAACATAGAAGAGATACAATTACGTCAACTATGGAAAACTTTGAAAGTAGTTAACAAAACAAATATTTACCTATTCCGCCTTATTCAAATCAACATGTCACCATCCAGTATTTATCACTGCATAAGTAATCTGATGGGAAAAACACGTTCTCTCATGTTGGAAAGAATCCAGCCAGCACACCCACGAGGGGCCAAATGAGGTTTCCAAATGGGGCCCAGCTAATGTCCTCAGTTTCCATTGAGGTCCTGCAGTAAGCCCCAAATGGGTTGATGAACGGTCCTTGATGAGTGCCAAACAGAGCCAAAATGAATAGGGTGAAGCCCACTTGGAGCCAATCCAGCACTGGTGATCAATATCTTCATGGTATTCTCATTTCTAACCCATGTGTATTCCTCTGAGGTGCCCATGTGGGCCCCAAGACAAAAGCCCTTAACGGTTCACACTTAGCCTGGCAAATCCAGATGGGTTAAGCCTTGTTGGTAATCCTTGGATGTGTTGACCGGGTGATTTGGAGTATTAAAAATCTTAAAGTGTTAAACAGATTAAAATATTAAACATTCAATCAGAGTTTTAACTGCGTCCCAAACCCAAAATGATACTTTATGTGTGCTGCATCAGGCAGCAGAGTAGTGTTCAATCAAACATAAGTGCTTGTCGTTGTTCAGGCAGTGAGGGATTTATCCTTATTCTTGCAGCAGTCTTTTACTGATTAGTTGAGGCACTCCTGTTGCATGTATAAGTAGAATGTCTGAGAGATACCATCCGCCTTTGAGCATTTAGTCACCCAGAGATGTTCAGTAAATAATCACATGAAGGGATCCCTACTTCTTATATAACCCTCAAATGAGACTTGTTTTTTAAATCCTGTCATGTGAGGCATGTTCTGTGTTCTGTGTGTTTTGTTTATTTTGAGTAGTTGTACTTTTGAAGGCACCAATGGTAGGGATACCAAATTTTACTTTGTGTGCCTACCAGCTTCCACTCAAAGGTAAACTAGCACACATGATTGAATCTGTCCTGTCTTTGAGCCCTCTCTGTAGACCAATGCAGCAATTTGTGTGTGGCGCTATTTTTTTGCAGCTGCCATTACACCAGTGATGACTTACATCGGACTTCCACCAGATCAGTATCTTGTCCATCTTCAATTCGCTGTTGTATGGCTCCGTGCTCTCTCATCTGTAAACACCCTCCGGTTGCATTTTCAAATCGTAGCACAGAGCAGGACCACCGAACAGCTGGAGTCATGTGACAGAGGTTTTCCAACAGTAATTACTGAATCAAGGATTCTCCTCCTCCTCTCCTCATCCATGTTGTCTTTATGGTCCTCCGAAAACCTCTGACCTGTTGACTCCAGGCCTGGCTCCGCTCATCATGACGGTTTGTTGTTGTAGTTAAGTGAAATACGATCTGGTGATAACACAGAGTTTTTTATTCTGAAAATGAACCGGATGTTTTCATTTTGTTTTGGTGCCTGACTTCCTGTCCCGCTCCATCTGCTCTGTTGAGATTGATGCGTCATACTCCGGCATCCGGCTAAAATAGAAGTCTTGTGTATCTGATCCACAGCTCCCCAACCTGCCGGATCAGAGATGCAGCCGGAATGCAATGGAGCGGATCCAGTGGAGGAACGCTAAACCATCATATATTTATTGCCTGGAAAGGAAGGACACAATGCCATCTACAAGTCACTAGAGGACAAAATCCCTAATTATCACAGGGACTACTACACCGAAGAACAAGAAAAATGTCAGTTTGTCACAGCTGTAGAAACAGCTCCAATCAATGTCCTTTACATCATTGTCAGAGAGACAGTTACTTAAAAAGTTTGTAGCAGCTTACATTAAAACGTTGCAGGGGGATGCCTCCTGCTGAAATGGTCACGTGTTAACTTCTTGTAATTTGTTGGATTTGTCTGTTTTCACACAATCATGGACGACATGCTTTGGAAATGATCAAAGTTGACAACCAAAGGACTACAACACAACATACCCTCTGTTGGTTATGACATTCATATTTAGCAGCAGCGGGAGTGACAACAGCTGAGTCAATAACAACAACATTAAAGCAAGCAAGCAGATATTTATTTATAGCCTGTTTTATTAGTTGGATCTAATGTGCTGCGGAGACAGTGAAATACCACAGGGGTTACAGCCATAATGTAGAGATGAGACGCTTGTCAAAGGTGAAATGAAATGACAAACTGGAACCAAACCAGAACAATTACAGGTTCACTTTAAAATGGAATGCCTCAGTCCCATTAAAGTTACTAACCATAGTCCTTTCTGGAGTCCCTGAGCATCCTTGTCTCGTAGGTTCCTCTGAGCCGGTGCCATAGAGAGCCTGCTGCTTTGGTCGTGCCTGACAACAGCTGCTACAACCACACTGTAAAAAAGAAAACTTAAAATTGTTGGCCTGAAAATGATTTTTTGGTTAAGTAAACAAAATGCTCCATTTTGCTGCAAACCACATCAAAGTAATAATCTCAACTACCTGTATTAAGTTAGTTGTGTAAAGTTGGTCTCATTTCATAAGTTAGGTTGGCAAAACTTGAAATGATGGGTTTGAGGCTCGGCTAAATTATTTGAGTATGCTTCAGGCACAGAACGGGGTCTCCAACTCAAATCTACAGGGGTCTTCCACACTTTCAATTCCCCACATGTGGCGCCATCTCTCCTGTCCTGTGTGGATTTGATCGCCCTAAGGTGAGTATTTTGTTTAAGTATTATATTGAAACTCTAGCTTTACAGATGATCAATTGATGGTGAGTTGATTACCGGTTAATGTAACTTTAATTTGTTTAGTTAGTTTAATAAGGAATGGTCATTACCAATAGTTAGCCACCTTGAACATTAGCTAGCTACCTTGCAAGTGGAAAAACAGTGCAGTAACGGTCAGTAACAAAGGGACATTTTCTGAACAAACAATAATAAGTTGGCAAAACTTTCACTTCTTAGTATGCCTTGACAGTTGCCTTGACATTTTGAGTTTTCAAAGCTTTATCGTTTTAACAGTGTACTACTATCCATCTCACCGCTGTCATCTCTCTCTCTCATCACCTCCCTCTGTCCCTCTCTCCAACACGGTCTCAGCAGATGTGTGTCTAACATGAGTCTGGTCCTGCTGGAGGTTTCTGCCTGTTAAAGGAAGTTTGTCCTTGCCACTGTAACTTGCTAAATGCTGAAAAGTGCTCTGATCATGGTGGATTATGATGAGATCAGACTGAGTCTTGAGTCTTGAATAAATCCTCACCTCTGCATTACTCCTAAAACAGATTTTAACTTTGCTGTTCTACTTTGTCTCAACTTCCAGGAATCGAGTGCTGAAAAGGAATTAAATAGTGAGTAGATGAGCTAAATATATAGAGAGCGTATCATTTTGTAAAGCATGTACTTGTTTCAGCAAAGACATTTATCTTTGTTGAAAGCTTGTAAGCCTGGGAATAAAATTTTGCATGATTTAATAACATGGTGCCCTTTAATGGTTTCATGGTTTACAGTCCCAGCAAAGAGGCCCTGGACTCCAAAATATATTTTTTCTCAGAGTGTATATAGTCCTTTGCTACAGTGGGCTTGGCTGTCTTGGTTTCCAGCACTGATGAGCAATACACTAACTGGGTTAGAGGAAAAATAGGGCACTCTGGGAAATAAAGCAAGGTCCTGTTTGAGTCAAATCAAAGCTCTGGTTCCATGTCAACAAGCACTGTAGGGAGATCAGAAATAAAGAGCTGCTGTGAAAGAACTCCTTAAAACACTCGATAAAGAGCAGCAGCAGCAGCAGCAGCAGCTGCTCCCCGTCTGACACTCTCTGTTTGTTGTGGGACTGTTCTCCCGGAGAGAAGAGATTGTTCTGAAAGCAGCAGATGATTTTTCCATTTGTCTCTATTTCCATGTAGGCGCAGTGAATATGATAGCCCTCGAGCCTATACAGTGTCAGAACGCACCGCAGTGAAATTGTATAGCTCAGTCAACAGCAAGTAAACGCACCGTGATATCCTGGTCCCTAGACAAGAGTGGAAACAAGATCCAAGCGCTGCCGGTGCTGCTGACGTTCTGATGCTTTTAACTTCCTCATCTCTGATCAGACCGGATTAAAGGTCAGTGTGCTCAACGCTACATGGGCAGACTGTAACATGTCAATCAAGCTCTAATGAAATAATGTTCTTTTCACTTTATGATCAAAGGAGTTATTATGATCTTATATTTCTTCCCTCTGAGTCAATCTGTGAGGATCAGATGACTCATCAGTATGCAGAAAGTGTATAAAAGATCAGGTTATTGTGGGGCATGCTGTACTCTACGTATCCTTGAACTGATCTGAAGTGATTTGTATATTTGTTAACAATTTGCACTGGATCACACACCTCCAGATATGTAACAAAAAGAGAGAAGGATGTTATAGAGAGAGAGAGAGAGAGAGAGAGAGAGAGAGAGAGAGAGAGAGAGAGAGAGAGAGAGAGAGAGAGAGAGAGAGAGAGACGGTGCAACAGTGGACCGCTCAGTAACCTGGATCCAAGCTGTGTGTGATTAAAACAAGCCTGGTTCTTGGTTCCTGGTTCTTGGAATCAAAGACTCGAGGGAGCTACATGGGAAAAATTTACACACACACATCCACACACACACACACACTTGGCCTTTCCCAAAAGAACACAGTGCTTCTTTTAAAGAGAAGCCCCACTTCTGTTTCACATCCAGCCGCCTCCTGTGTGGAAAAGTTCTTTCATAAGGATCCATAACATTCAAAACAAGAGTCCATGTTCCTCTGGTCAAGGTCCACATTTTGACAAGGCACCAAGTCTATTTACATCGAGAGTACAGGGTTGTCTTATTCATGGTTAATGTAGTTCATAATGTCATCCAAGTGGCTCCAACACATACCAGGTCATAGGAAAGATGGATGTATAGAGAAGATACGGTTTGGACATCAGAAAGTAGAAATCCAGAAAGATAAGTTACGGACGGATTCCACAAGATCCATGTCCGGTCTGTCACTGATATGTGACCGGTCTCTATTCTAGTCAATGTGTTAACTTCCACTGGATTCGCTTCATTGTGTTTCAACAGGTCGGAGCCCTCCAGATCAGATACGCAAGACTTCAAATTTTGCCGGATGCAGGATCATGACGCATCAATCTCAACAGAGCAGATGGAGCGGGACAGGAAGTCAGGCACCAAAACAAAATGAAAACATCCGGTTCATTTTCAGAATAAAACACTCTGTGGTATCACCAGATCGTATTTCACTTAACAACAAACCGTCATGATGAGCGGAGCCAGGCCTGGAGTCAACAGGTCAGAGGTTTTCAGAGGACCAGAAAGACAACATGGATGAGGAGAGGAGGAGAATCCTTGATTCAGTAATTACTGCGGGAAAACTTCTGTCACATGACTCCAGCTGTTCGGCAGTCGTGCTGCGCTCTGGAAAAGCAACAGGTGGGTGTTGACAAATGAGAGAACACCGAGCTGGACCACGGCGGATTGAAGACAGACCGGACACAGATCTGGTGGACGTCAGATGTTAGCATCCAAAAGTACACTGCTTTGAAAAAGAGGACAGGGTAGGCTAGTCCTTGGTTGGTATAGTACATGGAGGCTTAATATAAGTACGTTTTGCCACTGCCTTCCTATTTTAGCTTTTTTTTAACTTGTTTTAAATGCTAATTTAAATTTTATTCTTAATATATTTCTTATTTTCCTTTTCTTTTCTATGTTTTATTATATATGTCATTTTAATTGTGTTCTTTTATGCTTGTCTGAATGTTTCCAATGCTTGTAATGTTTTAATGTAAAGCACATTGAGTTGCCCTCGTGTATGAAATGTGTTATACAAATAAAGTTGCCTTGCCTTGCCTTGCCTAAAGTTTACACATACACATGGTCCATGGTACTAAAACATATAATACAAGACTGCTGTGGTTTACATATATTGTCCATTTCACTCTGTCGTGAAACAGCTTTACAAATCCTGAGTGTGTGATCAAGGCCGTTCACCCTCTGATGTTTTAGCACACTGGACGTTTTTGCTGTCATTAGCATCTTTCAGAGCTGAGCCGTGGCTCGAGAGGTTTAACACTCTCTGGGTTGCTGGTTTGATCCCAGGCTCCAGTGTCCTTGGCAGAGACATGAACCCTTTGTTGCTTCCTGCGTCTCAGTTTCCACTGATGTGTGAGTGTGAATTTGTGAATGGGTAAAGAGGAGAGGATTTACGATTCCTTCAGAATGCAATGACAAAGATAATAGTAAAACAGTACATATTAAGAATGCATGTGCAACAGTGAGTGCATGAGGATTGTGCAGGTCTAGTCATGAAACTAAGTATTTTGTGGACAGGATCCAGGATGTACTTTATTTCAAAAGGCCTGAATCAGACCTAAACTAGTGCGCCGACTAACAGCTGGTCTGCAGGGCACCAGGATCTCTATGTGTTTACCTTATAGTCCACAAAACATCTTTCATATTGCATGAAATAATTTCATATTTTTAACATTGATTACTGCAGATTTATCATTTCTGTGTTGTATGAAACTTTTATTTTGACAAATAATTAAAAGTGACTGAATAAAACCAAAACTTTTACAATTTCCATCCTGACCAATAAATGTGAGTCTTTTTTTCTGCTGTGCCTACATGAATAACTGCTTGTCTAAATAAGTGATATCAACTAACAAACACGTCATGCATCAGAAAATATGTCTCCTGTGTTCAGACATAAAGCCAACCATCTGCTGTGCTGCTGTCAGCTCTTAATTCCTCACCTGTTGACACCAGCATTTATCCACCGCTTCAGATACATGGGCCTGTTGATGGAACATTATGTAACATGTTTACTGATAGCTCATTCAGGGCTTGCTGCTGTATTCATATATGCATGCTTCCTGATGGATGGTTTCCCTGGATGGAAGCTGTTATTATAGATATAGAGATATACAAAGAACATCCAGAGACTAATGGAGAGAGACCAGGTTTATAAAAGCCTGATTGAGGTTTTGGGAGTATAGCAGTGATGTAAATGTACATGTGACTTTAGGGGGAAATTGCAGCACTTATCTCCTGTTTCGAGATGAAACCTGGAGAACAGCTTAATTTCAGACTGCAGGTCTGAGGCACTGCTATTCTCAGGTATCAACACATATCAACCTTTTGGGGGCTGGTGTATTTATTTTGAGTTACATTTTCACTCCTAATAAACCGTATATTTATCACAAGCCAAATATGATGTCTCCTTTAAATGATGCTGTTATCTCACCAAACAAATCAAACTAAGGGAGGATAAAACCCGGAGCTAAGACAAGCTGTTCTAAACTGTCAGTCTGAATAACACACCCTGACTGCAGAAATATCCCACATACTTTGATATAGATATTTTCCAAACATCCACATCAGGCTGCTGCCCACAGTACTGGACTGTGAGGAAAACGCCCGACTGAGTATGCTGTCTGGTATGAGCCTGCTGGGCTCTGCATCCGACCAAGTAACACAAGCTTTATGTATCTTTCATTAAACTATCACTCTAAAAATAATTGTCCTAACAGGTCCAAACTAAAATCTATGGAAGCCCTAAAAGGACATTGTCACGATGAGGGAAAAACTTCAGCAGGACCTAGGTGCAGATTTTAAAATAAAAAGGTTTTAATAAACAAAAGGTACCAACAAACTAAATCCAAAAGGAAACACAGGGACACAGAACACAGGAGAGACGGACACAGGGAAGACAAACAGTGGCTGTTTCCAAAACCGCCTGCTACATACTACTTACTAATGTAGTAGACAGTAGGTATTTCCTACTACATGCTGTGTTTGAATTTAGTATGTAGTATGACTGCTCTGTCCGATCTGTCATGCAGCATGCTGAGCCAGACTTCGCTGGATTTCCGGTTTCGGAAAGCGGAAGTAAACAACGGCGAAGCCGATAAATAAAATGCTTATTTAGCATCCATTTATGATTTAAAAAGTAAGGAAGTGGTTTATATGTAATTTGATAACTTTCACAGCACCCAAAAACAGATTTCATCCCGTCAAAAAATGAGGAAAAAGAAAAAGCAGAACGAGCACTGTGCATTATGGGAAACAGTACGCGAGGCAGACTGGTCCGATGCACACTGAGATATTTTCCCGAATCAGTAGACATCCGGGGAGTTTTGGCATACTGCAGATTTTGCTCTTGTTCACATACTACTTACTACATACTGAATTTTGGACATATCAGTACGTACTGCTAGTATAGTAGGCGATTTCGGAAACAGCCAATGATCCAACACAGGACAGGGGAAACAGAGGAACTAAATACACAGAGTGATTAACACAGGTATGAACACAGGTGAAACTAATCAGGGTAATCAACAAGGAGGGAAACACACAAGAACAGAAAGTAACTAAACTGGAGACACAGGGATCAGAACTACAAAACAGAGAACACAAGACAAGACTAAGAAACACAAGAAAGTATAAAAAGAGACATGGATCACAAAACACAAGGGACACAAAGGATAACTACTACAGAAAAAACAGGAGAAACCAAGGCATGAAACACAAGGAAAAACTGAACTAAACATAGACTCATGACAGACATGATTAAATTCATCGTATTCTCTCGTTATCTTGAGAAAACAAAGCGTGTTATCTTGAGATCTCAACTTATTTTTCTCGTGATAACGGGATCATTATCTCGTTTTATTCAGAGAACAAAACTATTTTTTTGTGTTTTTGATCTCAAACCTGTTAGATAAATGCCTAGTTCCAAAATGTATTTTTATTCTTTACTGATGCAACATTTTCAAAAACATGTTCATGAAAAAAACAAAAAATAAAACAGTTAAAGAAAATGATAACAGGCCTTTCCTATTACCTGAAGTTAATTGATACCATTTAAAAGAACATGAATACATACATTTTATTTTGTCAGTTTTCTTGTCCTATTTTTCTCGTTATCTCGAGAAAACAAAGCTTGTTAACTTGAGGAAACAAGTGAATTAAACTTGTTATCTCGAGAAAAAAGAGGAAATATAATGTATTTAATCATGTCCTTTCAGGGCTTCCGTAAAAAACATCAACCCTGGCTGGAATTAATTTGAAATAGATACTCATGGACACCCTGTGTATAATCATGTTGACTTTGTCAATCACTGACATGTTAACTAGCACCAACGTTCAGGCTTTTTGTGTGAAACTTTCCAACAACTTAAGAGCAAAATAAAGAAAAAATGAATCCTTCTTTTTATTTAAAATCACAATCTAAGGCTGAGTCTGAGATATTTTAACAATCTAAGATTTATTCAGCAGAGATAGTGATTTTAAGCCAACTCCATTGAACTCCATTTGCAGCAAAATATGTGCATGCACTTGCCTCTTTCCATCAGAACCATTTCACCCCTTTTCACATGTCTTATTGAAATCCCATCATAGATTGTCGAGCAGGTTATTTATCTCAGTCTGCTTTATGCACATAAAGAGGTGACTGGAACCTCAGTCACTGTAATCTCATGTAAAAATGCACGATGTGTTATCAGCTTCCTCTCCTATCACTGACCTTAGCTTGATAGCATGAAAGCTAGGTTTAACTGCATTAGTGACAGAAGATGCAACTCTTTGGAGCAATATTTCTGTAGAGGGCCCCGAGCTGATTCGGCATATGAAATGAAAAACAGGGATCAGAGGTGGTTTCATGTTTGTTATTACCAACCTTTGGTAGAGGGAATCAGAGAAGCTCAGGCATGCAGCCAGGTGTGAGCAGCAGGGAGGCCAGAACACTGAGATCAGTCAGCATGTGACTGAGAGTAGTGGTGTGATGTGGGTGAGCATGCTGTTCAGTACCACACATTTATTTTACTATTCCACTTAAGACTTCCTGAAAACAACAACCAAAGGAAACATGAACTCTCTGCAGCAGTGTTAGTAAAATCCTTTGGAGGAGGAAAATGTAATAAAACTTTGATTCATAACATCGTCAGGAAGAAGATTCCTGTAGGCCAATCTCAAACTCCACCTGAAAGCCTCATGGTGTTTGAAACGCATCAGGTGTGATGTGCCTGAGTGCATAAGTGTGTGAGTCTGTGAGAGCTTTAAAGCTGAGATTAAGATGACATTACAGGCTTCCTAGAAACAAGATGTTGCATTAAACAATAAAAAGGCAGGGCGCTGGTGGCTTAGCGGTCTGAGCGCCCCACATATAGAGGCTACAGTCCTCGTCGCAGAGGTCGCCGGTTCGATTCCCGGCCGGTCGACCATTTCCTGCATGTCTTCCCCCACTCTCTACTCCCCACATTTCCTGTCTCTCTCCACCTGTCCTATATAATAGAGGCAAAAAGGCCAAAAATATAACTTTAAAAAAAAAAAAAAAAAAAGGCGGCCCTCCACTGTGTATTCATATTTCTTTCATTACAGCGTTTAGTTTAGAAAACTCACAAAAGTCAGAAATAAAAATGAATTATTTGCGAATATTTAATTGAACAACAGAAACAACTGGTGCTATAAATAACCACAAAAGTGATCACATGTTTTCACTTACAAATTAAGTCACAGACTTAATGATGTGAATGTGGGACCGCAGTACTCACACACTGGTTGGTATAATTGAGTAATGTTGTGGAGGATACCGTGGTCTTGCCCATCTCTGATATCTTAAGTTAACACACCGTATCTAATCAATTTATTTGATACACTAAATCTTGTTACCTCCTCCTCATCAGTCACATTTTTTGCCAGAGACGTCTTCAAAGGCCTCTTTCACCCCTTTTCGACCAAGGCAGTTTCAGGGCCAGTTCAGAGCCGGTGCTCAATTTAGAACTGGTTTTTCGTGTTTTGACTGTGAGTGAACTGGATCCCGGCCGGGAAAACTGGTTCCAGCGGCTCCAAATCTTTGCTGGTCTAGAACGGCAAACTGCATACGTCAGGGGCGAGGGGCAGGGTTGCCGTGATCAAAAACACAAACCAAACGTGTTTCCGCCATTGTCCTGCAGCTAAAAAATAAAAGAGACTAATGGAGTCCAAGGCAAAGCAGTGTTCGGCCAAGGAGACAAGCTGCTGTTGTCCGCCATTGTTGTTGTTGTGAGGGAAAGCTTGCACTAGCGCTGCTGGGAAAAGCGGTCAAGTAAATCTGACGTCATGACATGCCTCCTTCACGGGCTCGAGCGGGCGGAAAAACAAATGGGTGTTGTGTTAGTTCGTGAGTTGATCCAGTTCCAAAACAGCGCGAGCACCAGCCCAGAAATGCAACCCGGTTCGCGTTGGTCAAAAAGAGGTATTTAAGGCAGCATTTGTTAACCCCTCAGAAATGATTTTTCTTCCTCTTTCTGTCACGTAGCTGATGTGAAATGGTCTTATTGGTTAGGCTCAGGAACAAAAACTACTCAAACTGCTCACATTGAGGAAACACATCATGGTCTATAACTTAGATTCGGGCTTTGTTTGACCCGTCCATTGCCCATGCCTGCCCCCCAGAGTAGACTCTATTATTCTTTCTACATCATCGCCTGACTTCTAAGAACGACAGCTGGAGCAGTTTCTGAACATCTGGAATTCTTTTTTGCAGATGTTAACACCTTTTAACCTGTTTTCACCTCAGGTAAGACCTCCTCATAGGCTCATGTGTACTTTAATAATGCATCACTTTTTGTATGTTTACATGTACAATGTCAATGAGTCAGTTCTGCATGAATAAAAAGCATTTTATTAATGAACACAGCTGAATTAGTTTATGCTACTGTCATGTTTAGGTATAGGGAGATCTCATCTTTCTTATTAAGTATTTCATACTTCTTTTATAGTGTTACAAAGCTGGTGTGGTAATCATGGAAAGTTCAAACTTGAGACTGTCACATCATGTATCGACTGGTCAATCAGAAAGTCTTCAGCTGCCATTTTTCTAAAGAAGAACTGAGTGACAGGCTGTTATCATGTCTGCTGTCGTCATCAGCTGTTCACCAGTGTTTGATTTGAGTTGTCTTATCAATAAAGAGTCGGACCCGGGTCCTGAGAGGACCTTCTGGAACGCTGTGCCTGCACAAATATTGACCAGAGCGCAGGGCCTCTGTCGTCATCAGCTGTGAGCGGGTCAGTGGCATGAGGTTCAAGAATTAGAGTGTTGTGACATGTGAGTGAAGTCAATGATGGAACGACACTTTGTACATCTACTATACATTTATATTTCTTTACTTTTTTCAGGTTGTTGCACACTTCTTAAGTTTTTTTCTTTCAGCTTCACAACAGAGTCAAGTCTATTTGTTCAAAGACAATATTGCAAATGTGATCTCAGAGGTATCAGGGCACCATCTCTATTCTGGAAAGGAAAGGCTTAGCGACCAAATTCCACCAGATCAGTGTCCGGGCCGTCTCCGATTTGTCATGCCACTGGATCTGACAGGTTTCTATTCTAGTCAATGTGTTAACTTCAACTGGATCCATTCCGTTGCATTCCGGCTGGTTGGAGCCCCCCGGATCAGATACGCAAGACTTCTATTTTTGCTGGATGCCGGAGCAAGACGCATCAATCTCAACGGAGCACAAGGAGCGGGACAGGAAGTCAAGCACCAAAACAAAATGAAAACATCGGGTTCATTTTCAGAGTAAAACCCTCTGTGTTATCACCAGATCGTATTTCACTTAACTACAACAACCGTCATGATGAGCGGAGCCAGGCCTGGAGTCAACAGGTCAGAGGTTTTCAGAGGACCAGAAAGACAACATGGATGAGGAGAGGAGGAGGAGAATCCTTGATTCAGCAATTACAGCAGGAAAACTTCGGTCACATGACTCCAGCTGTTCAGCAGTTGTGCTCCGTGCTGCGCTCTGGAAAAGCAACAGGTGGGTGTTGACAAATGAGAGAACACCGAGCTGGACCACGGCGGATCGAAGACAGAGTTGAAACAGATTTGGTGGACGTCAGATGTTAACATCCAAAAGTACACTGCTTTGAAAAAGAGGACAGGGTAGGCTAGTCCTTGGTTGGTATAGTATATGGAGGCTTAATATAAGTACGTTTACTACAACAAAAAAACGTCAGTAAATATAGCAGGAAAACCTCGGTCACATGACTCCAGCTGTCCGGTGGTCCTGCTCTGAGTTACGTTTTGCGGACAGCATTGGATTGGAGATGGACTGGACATGGATCTGGTGGAAGTCCTGTGTAGGTAGAAGTACGATTAAAGCATCATCATTGCGGTTCAGAGTGACTAACTAATAACTCAAGGTTGTAATAAGTTTCAGTTTTTTTTTGTTTTGTTTGGTTTTAACTTGAGATTTGGTTCGATTTGAATGCCTTTGTATTCGCTTGACTTGGATTTAATTTTTGAAAATGCTTGTTTTTAGTTAATTTTTTAGTAGTTTTAGTATTAGTTTTAATTTGAGTAATATTGGACACTTTGCATTGGGCCAGTAAAGTGTTGTGTATAAAACTGAAACATTATGACATTTTGAATGAACGTAATCAAATGAAGAGGTCCATTTCCGTGTCCTGTCCATAAAAGACAAATCATAAAGAATATGAGTCAGTCAGTTTGATTGTACCATTATGGATGAAATAAACTCACAAAGACCAAAACAAGAGACATTTTTCTGCAGTCAGTGATGTTGGCTGTTTTTTTTAAGTTATATTTTTGGTCATTTTTCCTTTATTTGATATGACAGTTGAAGTGAGACAGGAGATGGTGGGAGCAAAGAGAGGGGGAAGGGCTGCAGCCTCTGAACATGGGGCACACCCAGTAAACCATCGGTGCCCCATGAGGCTGTTTTTGTCAAACCCACTTTGTTGACATCTCCACAAATTAGAAATAACCCCCTTCACTGTAAGACACGGAAACAGAACATGAATGTATTCAATCTTCAAGAAGAGAGGGACAATTCTCTTTATCTGTGCAGAGCTGCCAACGTCAACCTCCAGACTTGAAAATCAAAGCCAATGCAGAAGTGTTATCTGCATTAACACCCATTGTAAAGAGCCCATTGGTACAGCAGAAATAAACATGTTCACAGCCTGGTACTAAAATGATTGTGGTCTGAGGCGATCACTGCTCCATTCCTACACACTGTGCAAGTAAACACACATCAGAAGATAGAAAAATAAACCCAGGCTTGGTGTTTGGTTTTAGAACACCTCATTCATTGATTTTTATTTATTTAAATTATTTTCAACATTGTAGATAAATACTGAAGACATCAAAACTATGACATAATCTGGTTTTACCATAATCTGGATTACAACAGTAGTCAAATAGGGCTATCCATTGTGTACTAACCCTACCTCTGAACAACACAACTGATGGTCTCAAACACATTAAGAAGGCAAGTCATTCTACAAATGAACTCTTGACAAGGCTCATGTTAATTAGAAACCATTCCAGGAGACCACTTCATGAAGCAGACTGAGAGAATACCAAGAGTGTGCAAAGCTGTCATGAAGGAAAAGGGGGCTACTTTTCAAAAATATAAAACATATTCTGCTTTGTTTAACACTTTTTTGTTCATTAAATAATTCCATATATGTTATTTCATAGTTTTGATGTCTTAAGTATTAATCTACAATGTTTCAAATAATTAAAATAAATAAAAACCCTTGAATGAGAAGGTGTTTCCAAACTTTTGACTGGTAGTGTATTTTATGATCTGATGTCAGGCTTTCAGTGAAAATAGATGAAGATACAGTATCTGCTTTTAAAGATCTCCATCCTTCATTACAGTGACTTTTGGCTCAATAATAACCACTCCCTCAGCCAGAAGACGGACTCTTTAATTGTTTCTGATCATGTGTCATGTCCCTCTGCTTTTATCATCATCACCGATTGACAAACAGTCTTTCTTTTAAAAAAAACCCTTTAAACTCTGTTTGTTATTTCAAAATGTTATTGCATAACTTGTGGCTGTTTGGCACGAGTGGAAGTGTTTCCAAGGAATATTACAGACTGTATTCTCCGCAGAGAACATGTCGTACCACTGATGTCCATTCCCCATGTGGAAGTCTGTACATTACTTTGGCCTTGGTTGTATTCTCTCTTTAATGTAATTGGACACAAAAAAAACCTGATGTGCTGTTCTTATGTGGAGTCATTTAAAGCAGAGGCCTTCCTATCAGAAACATATGGTTCTGTTTGGAAGCTACTTATGTTAAAATTGCTGCTTTACACCCCCCTGGAAACTCCCCAAACACACACACACACAGACACACTGTAAAAAAGACACACATTTTTATTTCATACTGACGTCTTTTCATCAGTAAAAGAAATATGTAATATAGCAGGATGACAGATGTATGACTCAAGGCACAGAAGGAGAGTTGAATACAAATTTTAAAAACTGAACAGTCTGCCTGATTTTATATAACATGCTTATTATAAATGAAACACAGAGTACAGTCCTCCTCTTTCCTTTCTCCTCAGGCTGATTGTAAGATTTCATAGAAGCTGCTGTTAACACATGGACACATTCTCTCACCACCTCCCCACCTAAAGAAACACTATCCACTTACATAACTTCAAACTATTGAATGTATTATTATAGTTTTTACATGGGAACCTAACCACAACACATAATAAGATGTTAAGTTAAACTCACTGCTGCTTATGCAAGTCATTCACTTGCATGTGCCAGAGCAGGCTGGAAATCTATATTACAGCCTGAGGGTTGCCAGGTCTTTAAGACTGCTGCCTCCAACATCTCACTCTGTGATCTCATCATGAATGCTGTGAGAATTTGTCAGACAAGATCATCACAGACTGAAAAGACTGTGCAGGAAAAACCTACCTGAAACTCAAACCTGGTTTCATTCAAATCCAATTTTTTTGATGCAAATTTTAAAAAGAGTGTCTGAACATACTGTGGTAGACATGAATTCATTTGAAACACTCTCTGTTATCTGTCCCGTCTGTTTCAGACTGGTTGACCCGAGTTGTTGTAAGAGGTCAATGGAGTGGAGCAGAGAGTGAGCTGGTCTGGCACCAGTTCCCTGCTTTCTGGCCAGCTCAGCTGTCTTTAGACTGGTTGACTGTTCTCTCTGTCTCTTACAGTTCTACTTACAATCTGGAATATGATTTCTTCAAATGCATGCCCAATCTATCAGGCCGTGTTCTGCCCAAGCCACAACCTCTGGCTGCAAAAATTGAAGCCAATGCGGAAGTGTTGAAGCTGCAGTTCCTGGAGCGTCCTCTTGAGGCTGGCTTCAGAAGTACCAGAAACCACATACACACCCATTCAAAACAGCCGATCTTTACAGCAGAAATAAACATGTTTACAGTCTGCTTCAAAAAACGAGTGTAGTCTGGATAGCTACTTTCTCGATCGGCACACACTGTACAGGGTGAATTTTTTCATAATGCGGCAATTTCGAAGATGTTAGGATTACAAGTTTTCAATTATGAGAGGCACAGCTGACTTGATTGACAGGCGGGAACACTGTCGCTCGTAGCGAGGAGGCTCAAAGCCCTCCTCTTTATGTCACACTAACTTAACTGTAGTTAGGTTAAGTTCTGCATTTCCAATATGGCTCCCTGCCACCGCCGATCGGCTTCAAAAGAGGGCTTCAGAAACAGATGGGTGACGTCCCGGATACTACGTCTGTTAATTATACAGTCAGTGGTTTCACCACATATCGCTAGTTAAGCCCTGCACCATCTGGATGGTGCAGGTGCATTTGCTATTTAAACACTGGGTGTAAAATCAAGGACTGCCACAGGTGGAAAATAACAATGACACTTGTGCTGCACACCATCAAGCTTTGCCCTCAGTGTAAGATAGGACCCTCTGTGCTAAATCTTTAATAATATTTCTTTAAAGCATGCTCTCACTATCCCTTTGCTTACTTGTGTGTGTGTGTGTGTGTGTGTGTGTGTGTGTGTGTGTGTGTGTGTGTGTGTGTGCGTGTGTGTGTGTGTGTGTGTGTGTGTGTGTGTGTGTGTGTGTGGTGTACTGTCAGCATCCATTAAAGGCCACAGGCTGCAAAAGAATCAATAAATATCTTAAGAAGAAAAACTAAAACTACTGGCAAACAAAGTAAATCTTTCATAGTTGCAGCTTTCCAGTTTGTTTGGATGAACTCTTGCTTTCCCCCATACACATTCAAGAGTCCAGACACATCCAAAACGATTTGACATAGCCAAGGTAATATTTGCATTTGTCACCTGTTCACAAAGGTATATGATATATACTCAAATCCAAATATATGTCATGCAGCTCTCTTTTGAGGCCTTTAAACAATGTTTTTGATGTAAAGACTGAGAATCAAAAATGTCCCAGAGCATTATCCTCTTCCTTGGGACACATTTGCATATTACACATCAACTAACTAATGAAATAATTGTTAAGAGCATGCAGGGAGTGTGCAGGATAATATTCTGTGAGAGATGACAGTTGCATTCTTCATTTGAGTACACATCATTTATACAACACTCCTCTGTTAATGAGAGCACCAAATGTATTAAGTGACCAGAGCCACAGTGGTGCTTTAAAGTGCTTAGGGGGTTGAATAGAGGTCAATACAGTCCAGCCAGCAGGGATATCAAAAGTCTCTGACTCATGCAAACACCACTTTCACCCTTGAGAAATCCCCACACAGACAGCTGACACTGCATGTCACACTGCAAATTTCACAGCAAGCTAAATTCAGTGTCCCAATGTTGTGCAATTGCCCTGTCCTTCTGAGCTCCTCTATTTGATGCTTCATTACATAAGAGTCAGTGTGATCAGCCTGGTTAGTCTGACCTGCTCACCTTGGCTGCCCACAAATGATAAGATATTTTACTAACGGTCAGGCCTGCTGGAGGAGTAAGCAGCAGCACTGAGTTCTTTCTTTCACTGTTTCAATAAATGAGCAGAGTTTTGTTACATGTGCTTTTTTTGACTAATGCAAACATCTGCTGCATACTTTCTTGTTTCAGGTTTCAGCTGCTTGAACAAGATTTATATTTGCACATAGAAATACTTTTTGAGTTTGCAAAGATTGCATAGTAACCAGTTATATAATGTTTCCTTCCCACACAGTTTGGCCTTGGAGTTAATACTCCTGAGCGTGGCTCTGTGGGCTAATACTTAATTAAATTTGCGCTTTGGATCAAATGCTTCTGTCACTCGTGGTAACTGTGTAAGGCTTTCCCCCATGTCTTTTCAATTGAACCACATTCCCCCACAGCAGAATAATGAAGCCCAGTGAGGTCACCTGGGCCTGACTGGTCACTTGATTAGTGTCTCCACAAAAAGGGGTAAATCCCACAGATAAATTAGGATTATTGTTTGTATTTTGAATTTGTATTAAAGTTTTGATTTCCCACTTTGAAGTATTTCCATTATTTTTTGTTTGAGTAACGTTTCAGTGGGATAATTAATTTGTGGTTTCAGTGGTATAATTCATTTGTGTTTTCCCCTTTTCTGATTGTTTACTCCAATAAGGGAATGAGCAGACTGACATTAACTGGGGGAGATTGTTTCTGGTAACAGCCTGCTGTGAGGCTGGGATTTTCCTGTTGGGTTTATTTGATTTTGGTTAATTAATTGAGTTTTATTTTGTTGTTTAAACACTTTTTTGAGAAATAAACAATCATCTTACTTTGGAAAGACTGCAGCCTTATAAGCCATTTTTTCAGCTTACAACTTGTGTTCAAACCATAGTCGTATAATTAATGGACGTAGCATCTGTGACGTCACCCATCTGTTTCTAAAGCACTGTTTTCAAGCTAATCGTCATTGGGTGCTGTATTAGAAACGTTGAACTCAAGATAACTTCTGCGGAGCTAGTGTGAGGTCAAGAGTCGGGCTTTGAGCCTACTCAATAACAGCTACAGTGTTCTCGTCTGTCAGTCATGTCCTTAAATGAGCAAAACTCCACCATAATATATTCTGAACTGTCGTGTTAGAAAAAATTCACGCTGTACAGTGTGTGCTGTTAGAGAAATTAGCTGTTCTGACTGAAGCCGTTTTTGTACCAGGCTGTAAACATGTTTATTTCTGCTGTAAAGATCGTCTTCTTTGAATTGGTGTGTATGTGGTTTCTGGTGTTTCTGCAGCCAGCCTCAAGTGGACGCCCCATGACCTGCAGTTTTTAACACTTCGGCATTGGCTTCATATTTTGAGACCGGAGGTTGCCGCTTGGTTCAAACCAGTGCCTTACAACGACACCAAAATCTCTATTGTAGACTTGCAAGGTGTAAATCTACAGTGACATGCTAACAGCTACAGATGTATTCACAGTTATCTAAAGTAACATCTAGCGGTCAGATTCTACATTTGAAACCTTTTCTTTCTCACCCCTGCAGTCAGTGACGTGGCCTTCAAGTACAAGAAGCTCCAGTGATGCATAATACGTATGATAATGTTTTTACCATCAAAAGCATCTGAGGTTGATATATTTGTATACCCTTGCCTGTATTTATTAACATAATACAATAATAACTTGTTTTATGTGCAAGAAAAACTCATCACATGAATTTATATGGTTTTGGCTCAGCTTGTATGTGTATCCAGCATAAAAACCTCCTGGCAACAGTGCAGCTTTGCAGCTTCCCTCTGGTCCCAGCTAGTCTGAGTAAGGTCCTATTTACAGCGGTTTGCTGTTGAAATCTTCTCTTCCTTTGCGGTTTCAGGAGGAGAGACTATGGCCTCCACTGGGAGCCTCAGAGCACAATGAGACACAGAATGAGAGTGAAAATAGACACTGCCGACGTCTCAGTGGACAGACAGTTGCTACAGAGGTTGCATATCTGTGTAGGAGTAGTCTGGGGATGGAGAAAGAAGGTTAAGGCAATAAAAAAGGATGTTGAAAAAAACAAGGAGAGCTGACAAAAGTTGTTAACACGAGATAACTTTTAGGAATAAAACAAACCTTTCAGAGAATTCAGTCCAAAAGTAGAACAGTACGGTAACAGACACAAAGTGAGAGCTGAATCTTATTTAAATGAGTACTTCTTTATGGAATCAACATTTCATTGTGGTTCAGGGATTAAAATGTTTACCATAGACTCTTGAAGATCTCTGGTGGTGAGAAAGACTGTGTTCTGCTGCTTCTTCTCCATCTGATATACACGAATCAAAGATGATTTTCTCTGAAGTGTTGCTGCTCTGTTCTGATTGATGTTTTTAAAAACAGGAGTAGAGCTGGTGAGAAGAAGAATGGAGCACATGGTGAGCTTTGTTTTGAATTTGTCTTACCTGTAGTTAGCAGGAAGTCTTTAACATTCTCATACACACACATATATAAGACCACATAGTCATAAACTTAATGGCCCACAGATGTGTTCTTGGCTCTTGGCTTCATAAAGAGGACACCCTGATGACTGCGCTTTGGAGCGGCCAGATCTTTACAGAAACAACAACAAAAGAAATAACGCAGAGACAAGATGCAGATGAGAACATTATTACATAAAGCACAATTTTCCAGACAATGACATCAAACTTTTCCCTGACAGAGTGAACATACCATACATGAAGATTTGAAGCAGAGTACACTCCAGGGGGGAACATGTGTGTGCATGCAGGAAAAAACTGGCGTGTTCTTTTCTTTGGTATTCGACATTAAAGCGCTCATATAAACAGGTTTTTACTTTACCTTTCCCAAGAGGTCTCTACAAACCTGCTTCTGTTCAGTAAGGTTACATATGACCTCACTTGGGAATTTTATATGTGTGGGTTCAAAGTTTTTCAGGAGTTAGCAATCAGAAAAAAAGTACATCCAATTTTAGTATAAAACAAACTCTGACGCTCATCTACGCACACAGGAGGATTCTGGCCTGAACGTCAGGAACAATTTGTTCAGTGTCTTGAAAAATCTTTATTGCAGAGCCAATGTAAGCACTTTTTCCTTTCCTTTACGTGTCCTAGAGATGTTGAAGCGATCATCATGTGGAAATGGGCGTGGTTTCTTCTGAAATTTGTTGGCAGGCCAAGAACTGATGTTGTATTTAACCAAGTCATGGAGGGAAGATATCGCATCATCACTCCCTTCAAAATACCAGCGATCCCCAACTCTTCACAGCCTCATGCTTGCAGGGCTGCGTGGAGTAGGATTGCTACCAAGCAAAATGCTGCTCTATGTCCTTGCAGAATGAGGGGCAATGATTGATTCTGATTGGTCGAAAATAGGGATGTCAACAATTAATCGAGTACCGATTAATTGATTGTTAAGAACTTACTCAAACACATTCTTTTGTTTTGATTTCCTGTCACGTGGATCAAACATCATGTGGTCTCATATTCTGTTCAGCTATCAGGGAGGTGTTTTAAGTTTAAAGCATGTTTGGATGTGAATCAGCTGACTGAAGGTGCTGTGCACAGCAGAGACACTCACTGGGGGCTGTGGCTGAGTGACAGGTCTCCACAAGCGCTTTTTTTCCTCTGCCTCTAGACTGATTATGACCCGGTTGCGCTCCTGGCTGACACCTGACCACGTTCACATGCTTATTTTTCTCAATAACAAGGAGTAGACAGAAAACTGGACACTGTGAGTCTAAAATGTTTCTGTTCAGTTCCCTTGTTGCAGTAAATCCACATGTTGAAGTCTGAGCCTTCACTTTTATGACTTTATCTGCGATTATGAGCCTGTTCTACAATCTGATATTCAGCACGTTTAACATTTTGAACACCCTCAATACGAGCCGTAGCTATTCAATACTGTCAGTTATATACATTGTGTGAGGGAAAATTTGATTCAGGGGAAAAAACGCATTTGGCATTGTTTTTGATGGAAAACGTTTACGTTTTTTTTCTGATTAATCAATAATTTGATCGTTAACATTTCCAAAGATGGATCACAGAAAATACTTGAAATTTACATCCCTAGTCGAAACCCAAAAGCAAAGCAACGCTAGAAATAACCTGTTCAAACAGATCAGGTCAAATCAATCCATTAAAATGGAGTCCAGCACATTTCCCCTCCTCCTGTTGACACTTTGGCAAATTGTCAGTTTCCCTCAGAGGCTGGTCTTCGGAGTCGGGGAGATAATGACCGTTATCTTGCACAGATATGAGAGCTGACACAATCGATCTCTCGTTGCTTGTGTTAAGCATTTGCTCAACAGTTATAGACCTGCAACCTGACTAAACTTCCCACTTTCTGTAGCTGTCACTGCACAAATTGTGGTGTTTCGTCAGCGAGGAAGCTGCAGCTCTCACGAAGGGTGGATGTAAAATGCCGATGTGTGTGTGATGTGATGTGTTCAAAGAAAATGAGGGAGGAGTGTGAGCAGCCCATTGTCTCGCTGTTTCCTTCCTAACAGGAAATGTGTTTCCCTGTGGAAGACCAGTGCATCCATGCAAACTGAGGTAATTCAGATCACTTGGCAGGCGTATCAATACACATACAAGTAAAAACAAGCGTGCACGCACAGTTTCAGTCACACAAACAAGACTAACCCTTCTCTCGGACTTATAGAGGGTGGGACTCTCATCACCCAACACTGTTTCTACCACCTTGTCTGCAGCAAATCACAGACCACAGAGGTTCTGCACAGCTCTTGACAACCACAGGCCCATGCCAATGAATCAGCTCGGACATTCTGCTCGGTCCTCACTCTATAAATTCACACTTCAGACATAAAGCACCGACGGTCAGGGCTGCATGTAACCTTGAGCCTGTCTGAACATCACAGAGCCAGTGGGAACACAGATAAGATACTGCATGTTTACGTACTGTATACAGTCTCCTGTGTGGGGCTCTACTTTTCTGCAGGTGGCCCCGAGACAGACTCTCTGTTCGGAGCTTAAACAGCTTTTGCAAGTTTCTCCATGTATGATGACTTGAAGTTGCATCTGATATAATATTGTTCACGTCTTACTTATTATGGTATCAGGTACAAAAATAAACACATTGTCCAAAAAAAAGAACCCTATCAATTAACAAACCTTTATTTTGAAAAGCAGCTGTGAATCCCTGCAAAGTGTATCTATGTATGTCTGCCTTGAGCTTAAATGAAACCCCCATTATTCAGGTTTGTTGACTTATTTTTTATTCTCCAAAAGCACTGTTGTACCGAGTTTAATGTTCCTTTATTAGTTTATATCTTATGTCTTGTAATTCCATATATAATATAGCAACATATTTGTATTTCATGCTTTTAAAAACAGTCCCCACAAAGTGCTGAGTGACATGGTAAAAACTACAATATTTTTTTTTGTTTTTGGGCTGAGGCTTTGTTATAAACTTGGACAGATTTGAAGGACTTCATATCCTGTATTGATGGTAAATAATTGTAATGTGTGTTATGTCAGAGTAGCAGGTCAATGAGTGGGATGTTTGTGCAACTTAAAGGCACAGTGTGCAAAAATGAGGCCATGGCATGTTCGCCTTTCTGTGCCACGGTAGAAAAATGGTGGTGCAAGATGGCGGCCTCTGCAGATAGGGACCTGCTCATTATGTACACTACCAGTCAAAAGTTTGGACACACATTCTCATTCAATGTATTTTATTTATTTAGATAATTTTCAACATTGTAGATTAATACTGAAGACATCAAAACTATGAAATAATCTGGTTTTGCCATAATCTGGATTACAACAGTAGTCAAATAGGGCTATCCATTGTGTACTAACCCTACCTCTGAACAACACAACTGATGGTCTCAAACACATTAAGAAGGCAAGTCATTCTACAAATGAACTCTTGACAAGGCTCATGTTAATTAGAAACCATTCCAGGAGACCACTTCATGAAGCAGACTGAGAGAATACCAAGAGTGTGCAAAGCTGTCACGAAGGAAAAAGGGGTCTACTTTACAGAATCTAAAATATAAAACATATTCTGATTTGTTTAACACTTTTTTGTTCATTAAATAATTCCATATACGTTCTTTCATAGTTTTGATGTCTTCAGTATTAATCTACAATGTTTCAAATAATTAGAATAAATACAAACCCTTGAATGAGAAGGTGTTTCCACACTTCTGACTGGTAGTGTAGATATAAAAGGCTCATTATAAGTTAACAAAGACATGTTTTTATATGTAGGTGGTTATGCACTACTTTCAACATACTCATGATTACACTATTCCATTTTACCAAGTCTGTATTAGAAGCATTTAACAGAACAGACTTGGTAAAATGGAATAGTATAATCATGAGTACTTACTTCTTATACTTTGAACTCTTTATTTTCAACCAGAGTGTCAAATGAAATTGATACATTCACAAATAATGAACAACCCCAGCCTTACCCTCTAGATCTGAACTATTCAGGGGACATGGAGATTAACTTTGACTTAGAGCTGCATGTTTTTTAAGGACAAAGAAAGATTAATGCTGGCTCATTCATTTTATTTTGACACCCAGGCAACATAACTATGCCTGTATTATGTAAATGTTCCTCTCTTCAGTAACTCAGTTAACAGCAGAAGCCTGTTGTTGTGAATGTATGAATCCAATGCAAACAAGCATGCTCTTCAGTTAACCCTTCGTAGCTTACAAACTAGAGTAATTACAGCGCCTCCTGTGCGTCATGTGCATGTGGAAAGATGTTGCTTAACAACAACTCTCTATGTGCTCTTATTCTGAAAAGTAGCTCCTGAGCAAAACCAGGTGCAGCCTCCTGTACAGTATGTTTATGTCTGTGAGCAGTTGTCAAGGTAAATGCTTCCACAGTTGGTGGGGTCATATGGGAAGAATTAGCTGTCACTTCCCCCACCTTCCTGCTCTCTGTTCTCTCCATAACCCCTCTCCCTAAAGTCATGCATGCACAGAGACACATGAATACTTACCCCCCGATATAATGTTCACCACTAACAATGTATTCTCTTAAAGCCAGATCTCTAAACCAGATTTATCATCACTTTCATCGACTGCAACACTCAAACACTCTCCTTATGGATGGTGAGTCAGCAACTTCTTTCATTTCCAGCTTTAGATTTAGTATCCAAGTCTGGTCCTCATTTTGGCATCGGCGGGGGTTCAGCAGTGCAATGAAAATCCTGTACACTGTTACAAATCAAAAGGGATGCTAGGATGTTATCTTTGGTTATACCTGGGACATCATATTTACACCGGACCAGAGGCCTGACTTCAGGAGAAGGTTTTGGAGGCAGGAAGGTTAAACCTTGGGTCTTCAGCAGCTGGTGGTCATTGTTGTTATTTGTGATGCACATGGTCTTTGTAAGCTACAAGAGTTCTGGTCTCTACCTCTGCTCAGCCGAGGCCACAGCTGCCCTGCACTAGTGCAGCGCTCAAACTTCAGCAGGCTGATTTAATTACTCTCACTGGTGTGATTGTGGTCTCTGAGTAAGGAGATAACAGCTACCTCAACAAAAACACCAGCTGTACCTCAAACGTGTGTTTTGCTGTAGATCATTACAAGATCAGATTCAGAGCTTCAGACTCATTTGATAAACTGTCAGAACAGAACGGACCATCAAGTACGTAACCTGTAATGTCAACAAGCAAAGCAAATACATCTGCAGCTCTCACTGCTGTGCAGACCTGTAGCTACCATCCAGAACACAGAGGTCACGTTCTCTGTGGCTTTCTCTCTGAGTGTCTACATTACAGTTTGGGTTTCATGTTCATTCACGTGGTGGGGTTGAAAGGTACACAAAAACTGTCTTTAAACTTCATTCGGACCATTTTAGACCCGTTTCTGGACAAAAGAACCCTCCCTGACCCCACAACACACACACACACACACACACACACACACACACACACACACACACACACACACACACACACACACACACAGACACACACACACACACACACACACACACACACACACACTACAGTCTCTTGATCCTTGGGCAGGTGTAAACAGAAAGTGAAGGGTGGCACTCTTTCTTTAATGCCTCTATTTGTTAATACTACAGTCTATAGTACAGAACCACAGAACCAAGCCTTAGCCTCCAGTGTTTAAAAAATGAAGCACAATGCAGAGCTGCTGAAAAAGTTAGAGGAGGCTAAAGGCTGCCGTAACTCTGCCTCTTCGCCTCATGCTAGGTCGACCAAAAATTATGTTGAGTCAGCATTTCCAAAACTTAGCTTCAGACACTTATGGGGGACGTCACCAGGACTCAGTCTGTTGATGGACAGTGATAAAATGTAATGCTTAATAACAAGTAAAAGAATAGGATATTCATTGCAATTTTTTTGTTCACATTGCCCCTTTAATTAAAGTGTTCTTGATCTTTGTCTTACTGTCTCTCCCTCTCAGCTTATCTTTTAATTAAATATTCTTTCTCCGCACACTTTCTACCTACCTTCTATGTTCTGTACGTTGACTTAGAGTTATATTTTTGGGGGGGTTTTACAGCTTTATTTATAGACGAGAGGACAGTGGATAGTGTTGGAAAATGAGAGATAATGGGGGACTGACATGCAGGAAAGAGGCTGCAGGCTGGTTTAGAACCCGGGCCACCCACTACATGGGCGCGCAACTTAACCATTAGGCTGAATCTGCGCCCGTATGTTGTTTTTTAAACTATGTTACAAGTCCTTGATATTTTTACTGTATCTCTAGTTTTGTAAATATATTGTACATTTACTTATTAAGTTCTGTACTTTTCTTAAGATATGCTAATTTACTTTATTTTAATTGGTAAAAATGTCTTGATAATTACTGTTTTATATGCTCTTTATTTGCACTATCCACTTTGCTGCTGCAACACTGCAAATGTCCCTGTTGTGACACGAAAAAAGGTTTATCTTATCTAATCTTATAATGACTGTTAAAGCATGCATGCTTTAACTTTTTTACCTGTCTAAATATTGTGTTGTTCTATCCTGTAATGTATTGCTTCACTCCTGGAACAAGTAAAGGTGAATCAGCTGGCTCAGAGTTGGTAAAAGTAAGTGATTGCAACTATAACTGTTCGTTATCACATGTGTATTTGAGAACTTCCTACTCCGAAAGCTAATCTTTTGGTTTGTGCTGATTGTGGCTTCCCCTGTAGCCAGAAAGGTATTACTATCTCTTTGTTGATCTTCTCATGTGTATGTGGACTTAAAAAAGCTGCCTCAGTCAATGCTATCACACACTTTGAATCCCTGCAGTTGAAAATAAGTGCGGCTAAATTTTACACGCTTTAACAAGTTTTGCACCTTTAATGTCCCGAACGAAGTAAATACATGGATGTGAAGCATACAAACACAGCGCAGACTCATTTGTTTCTTTTCAGTTTTATTTGTAAATGCATCTTGGATAGGACAAAGAAAAAATATATAATATATTCATATGTACTGAAATGTTATGTACACATATAGGGTTTACACTAAAAATCTTCACAACCACTGATTTGTTTTAAGATATGGTCTCAGGATCGTCTCTGTGCGAGTCCTGGATGCAGCGATGCACTCTCCTGCATATTTACATACATTCATAGGATGCGATAAAACACCTGTGTTCACACAAGCATTAAAAATTCAAAAATTGAATGAAAGGAATGATGTACAATGTTGTGTACCCCCTGCTTGTTTTCACTTTACACACATGAATTACGTATGGACGGCATGGTCACACCCCAGCACATTCACAGCCGGGTGTTGTACACTTCACGGCATCACCAAGTGTGCCGTGTCCTTAGGAGAGATGCTGTGACAACATTTCTCAGAAGATCCTCCTCCTGGTAGTTCAGCACCATGGTGTGTAGCGTGTCAGTTGATGTCACCTCAACATAACGGCCAGCGGAGGTGTGACTAAAAGTGTCAGCCAGTAACATGAAGCACTGTTGAGGCAGATTTTGTGTCAAGTCGTCAGCAAAATGATAGATCTGATAATAATAGCAGACTGAGACATTCAGCTCCATGGCCATTCACTGACAGAAGGAGGCATATTATGACACCTTACAACAGTCACTCAACACCTCGTGAAAATATTTACCACTGAACGGCTTGATTTACCAAACCGTTTGCTCTGCAGTAAGGATTGTGTGGTACAGTAAGGCCAGAGAAGTCAAATAAGTAGAAGAGGAGCATGTAGGTACACATGACTTAGCTTAATCAAACAATGAACAAAGCTCATTTAACACTGATCAGAAGGCTGATTGAACAATCACTGTGCGCTTAACCCTTCAGTCATGATTCACTTTTGCATTTCTTGTGTTGTCTCTTACTCTCCTCCTCGAGTCACAGCAGGTTTACACAGAGGCTCAAAAGTGTCCCGGTATCTTTGTCAAAATTTCCCCTTCTTTGTTTTGCAATCAGTAGTCCATTACCACGTTTTCAAACAGGTCCCTTCTTGTGCATCAACACCAAGTTGAGTCATCAACTTGAACTGGACTGTGCAGCAGAAACTAGAACAAAGCTATCAGAGGAACCTCACAGCAGACACCTCTGTGGACCCCTGGAAGAGTAACTACAACTCTGGTAGCAGCTTACGAGGATCCTCCTCCGGGACCTCCATTCAGGGCTTCCTACACATCCCATAACATGAGGAATGTCCAAGACATTGGCAGCTTTCAGGAAGATAAAAGGCAGTTGTTTTGATCCAGGTAGAATTAAAATGCAAGGCTATTACGAAAGCTATCTTGTGATCTAGACTGAATGAAAATAAGCTTATCTTATCTTCTGCTGACGAAGGCGATAAGAAGAGAACAAACAGGAGTACCGAAGCACCAACAGCAACAACAACCTTATGCTGATTACAGGATGGTAACTCTGTTGGTTTACTTTTGTACAATAAATTAGAATAATCAAAGACTGCTGACACAGAGGGATGTGTGCCTCTGAGTAATGATTCAGATTGACTCCAAGTAGGCGTGATACACACACGTATCCTCGTCCTCACCCTCACAGCATGCTCCAGGGTTATGTCTGTATGAGAGTGAGCTCAGCAGTCCCAGAGATCCCAGTGATCCCAGCAGCATGGAGTCAGTTTGCCGAGCGTACTGTCCGGCTACTTCGTGGAAAACGGTGGACTTTGATGTGTTTTGATAGGTGGTCGCTGCGGGCGAACTTCTTTTCACACACTGGACACTGATAGGGCTTAACGCCTGAGTGGGACCGCCGGTGTCGAGAGAGCTCGTCTGACCGGGAAAACCTGGAGAGGAAGAAGAATAAGAAATGTTTTACATTGAGATGTAGAAGAAGGAGAGTGGACACACAAATGGTATCACATCAGATTGATGCAAAAACTAAAGGCAAGGGACAATCTCCTTTATCCCCTCTATCCCTCTCTCCAACATGGTCTCAGCAGATGTGTGTCTAACATGAGTCTGGTCCTGCTGGAGGTTTCTGCCTGTTAAAGGAAGTTTGTCCTTGCCACTGTAACTTGCTAAATGCTGCAAAGTGCTCTGCTCATGGTGGATTAAGATGAGATCAGACTGAGTCCTGTCTGTAAGATGGGACTGGATCTTATCCTGTCTTGATGTTGGGTCTTTCTTAATAATAGAACATAGAGTACGGTCTAGACCTGCTCTGTTTGGAAAGAGTGCGGATTACATTTGTTGTGATTTGGTGCTTTATAAATAAAGATTGATTGAAGATCTCTGGAGTCTGAAGTGTTCTGGTTTCTGTTCTGTTGTAGACAACAAAGAATCCAGTAAGCTTTGTTGAATGCAGGTAATTCGTCAGTGGGTAAAACCAAAAGAAGTGATATGATGACTAAAATGCAAACCCAGATCCCACCAGGTCTAATCAAACCACATTTTAGGCTGTAGTTAACCTTTACAAAACACATCTGCATGGATCCTTCATTCTCTCAATTTCCAGTTGGTCTTTAAAGATCTGAGAGGAAGACTTTTCACTGATACTGTGTATTAGTTGTTCAAATAACTTCTGACTACACCAGATGTCACTCATCTCTTCAGATGATAACAAATGACTTCAGTGATTGAACTCAACTCAATATGAGCATCTAAAGACCTGCAGCTTGACTTAAAGTTGAAGTGACTCCAGTGTTCAGTACGCAGGGAAAAGTAGGCTGAAGCTGTTTTGTGGGTGTGTCACATCACCAGCATGTCTTATCCTCAGCTGCTTCTGGAGTTCTCACGATGAAATGTGGCCAGAAGTTATGCTGAGACTAGGAGCTGTCATCTTTCTGCCTTCTTCATGGAGAAGTCATTTCAACTTGTGTTACAAATGTTGAGGCCACATGGATTCAATGAGGGATTAAAAACCAGATTCACATTTAATGAAATGCTTTCACACTCACACAAGCCTCCAAATTATATAATTAACAGCACGTTTTCAACTCCAAAAGTAAAAGGGTTCACTTGGCGATGAAATTAAGTTTAGTGCCTAAAATACTAAGTTCAGGTCCTGTACTCAGGACTCATTGGTCTAGTTTTGAGTCTCAATTAAGGATTTCATAGCCAAGACTAGACATTATAAGACTTACATAGAAGTAATGAGAAGTTAGGGGATAGTTTCAAGCAGCTGTCTGTCTCAGATGTTAGTTTTTATGCAGGAACAATCATATTCCCTTTGTCTTGAAACCAGTTACAAACTCTTGATCTTCTTTAATGAAGGAACTGAACTATGCAACAAATATTTCTAGAGAAAATATGTTCTATGAATGTTTCACAGCGCCAAACTTGCCAAATCCCATCAGTACATCTTGTTACTTTTAATCTAAATTTTGCAACTCCCTGTATTCCCAAGTTAAACACAGCTTCCAAGACCAGAAACCTTCTCTCTGAGCTTCCCAGTGTAATTATGTGTCATGAGCAAGAATGCTTCACATGTTGAAAATACAACTTATTTGCCTGCAAGTCATTTGGACAAGCGAAACATCACAGCAGGGTTAGCATGCGAGGCATATGCTGCTTGGCTGGAGCCACGAGAATGACAGCTCCAGGGCTTCTTCCGAGCAGCCCAGTTCTGTGAAACAGACTGACCGGCCTCTGTATCCCAGATGTTGCTCTGCCGGCTGACTTGACAAGATGATGAATTGGTACAGTCGCACCCTGTGATTAAGCAGCAATACAAAAGAAGCTGCAGTGAAAACCTGTTGTACTCACTATGTAGATAGAGTAAAGAATGGACTACAGTGATTCTGCTCACACTGAGAGCATTTGCACAGGCAGCCTCTGAAAAAAAATCCTTATCATATCACCTAAAACACCTTCCCATGTAAAAAAGATCACAGCAGATTAAGTAGTACACTATAACAGGGTCTGGTTTGGCTTAGAAGTCAAATTGTGCACCCCATGTGCAGAGGCTCTGGCCCCCAAAGCAGGAGGTCCAGGTTGGATTCCAACCCTTTTGCTGCACGTCACACCCCATTCTCTCTCTCTCTCTCTCTCTCTCTCTCTCTCTCTCTCTCTCTCTCTCTCTCTCTCTCTCTCTCTCTCTCTCTCTCTCTCTCACACTCTCTCCACTGTCCTCTCTCATTTAAATCATAAACAAAACCTTAACGTTACACCTTCTAACTGGAGTACTTGTAGGGTTATTGGATACCATGGGAACGAACACATACGCAGCATGTGCAGGATATATTTACTGTAATTTGGAGCAGGCAGTCAGTGTCATCACCACAGAATGGATGTGGGATGAAATTACATACATGGAAATAAGAAAGCTAATGTCTTCACCAAGTGCTTCATAAAATGCACAGTGCCGGTAAACTCTGCATCTAAATCTGCTCTTCATGTTCTTTGACAAAGTTTGTGGGGAAGATATCATTGTGTAAAAAAAGAGCATCACTGCCACTCTGAAGTCTGACATTCCTACATCTGTTTCAGATCTGTTGCTACGCAAAATGACAAAGTACCAGAGAAACAGACAGGATTTATTATTTTACTCCCAAATTGATCAAGTTGGAGCTGTTTCTATCTTAAAAAGGGACTTGTTGTTATTTCCTTTCTTCTCAAGATGTATTTTTTTTGTTTAACCATCTGTTGAATTTAATCCTTCACATTAAACAAACACTGAAAAAGGCTGAAATGCAAACTGACTGCAGGAGGAAAGAGTGCTGGGTTTGGTTGGCACATCTGTAGAAACACGCAAGACTAAAAAGCAGCAGGCAGAGCACTTTTTCTGACCTTGAGAGAGAGGGGACACATTACATCTCTCCCATTTAAGCATTCCCCTCATGTGTGGGGGCACATTACTCCTAGAATCCACCCCCCCCAGGGAGTCCCCAGCTTCATTCCTCCAGTGAGTCAGCCTGAAAGAGTTTAGTTACACAGCCTACGCTTGACAATATCACGCACTCTGTGATGCAAAATATGCAGCAGAGTCACCCCTCTGAGCAGATACAAGGCTCTTCATCTTTTCAACAGAGCAGCATGGTGAATACAGTGATGAAGAATATAAATAGAACATAACAACGATCTTTAGTTGACTCACAGGATTTGAGCTGAGTTTCAAAGGCAAACAGGCATAATTATGAAAAGCAGTCATTGCAGTATTAATCACAGCCTCAGTAATACTGCAAGAACAGCTGTTTCTGACTTGAGCTTGTTTGTCTCATGCATGAAGGGGAGATCTGTTTAACAGTTGAGAACAAAGGAGATCGACATAGTGAATAGGATAGTGAATCACAGGGTTTCTTACGTTAAGTTATGTTACATTAAGTTACGTTAAGTTACATTACGTTCCGTTCCGTTATATTATATTACGTTACGTTACTATTGGATATGATACGATACGAATGGATACGATACGTTACGATACGATATGACACCATATGATATAATCCGATTGGATATGAAACGATATACAATCTGATTGGATACGATCCGATTAGATTGGATACAATACGATACAATATGATTCAATTTGATACGATACAATACGATACGATATGATACCATACGATATGATATGATATACAATTTGATTGGATACAATACCATACAATGTGATTCAATTGGATACGACACAATACAATACGATTTGATTCGATACGTTACGATACGATATGATATGGTACGGTACGTTACGTCACTTGTGGATACTGCATTGCACCACACAGCCCAGCAAGGCACAAAGGAGACAAGACAAGACAGTGCTTAAAGGTTTACCCCATAACAAAAATATCATAACACAACAAATCTTTAAGTTTTAAATAACAAGATTATCACTTAACAGTAAATCATAGTATCCGATTAACACAAATTCCTCCTAACGGTATCTGTAGGATTGGTGAGTCATGAAATAATGACGCAGTGAATCAAATTTGAGTCAGTAGTAATATCGATGTTTGGTGCCACTAAAGCAATAATTGGTTTTGTTCAGTGCTCTGTCCTTTTTGCCATTTGCCAAGTCATTGCAAACATTTTTGTCTTTTAATACATTTAGTTTTTTCATATAGTCCCTGAATACCTCTTGCCATGAGCTTTCCCTGGTAAGATTTGACTAAGCATGGAAGAACTAGAGTGCAGTGTTTGGTACAAGTGTTCCTGAGGTCCACGATCCGACAATATTTAGAGCTCAGCAATCTACTTAAATATGTGTACCTTGTGTTGATGCATAAACCTTGAAGAGACTCTTTGCACATTCATGAACTTTTATATATCTGAAGTACAGTAAAACACTCATCGCGTCTTTCCGTCTCACTGTTCCCTCCCCGTTCCTCCTGGTCTATGAGAAACCTTGACTGATCCATCTCTTCTCTTTCATGCAGCGTGGCAGCCTGGACGTTCCTGGCCCACAGTCATGGTAACTATTCAACACTTTGTCTTTGTTCGCTCTACTTCCTCACTGTCGCTCCCTTCAAATGATTGTGTGCAAAACTGAAACAGGCCTTTTCTCCTCCTCTATCTCCCTCTCTCGTCTCCCCCCTCAGCCACCAAAACCAGCAGCACTTTATCTCCTGTCTTTTCCTAAAAGAAGAAATATCAGATACTCTGCTTCTCACTCAGTCCGCTTGATTCTCTCACGTTTTCACAACTTTTCTCCTCTTGAGGGCCCCATTTTTGTACAGTGGGTTACACACTCATTGGTTCTCACAGACACAAACTACATCCTGCCTTTTGTGAACAGACAAGAGCCCTTTGTTAGCTGGAACACACAGTCTGAGTTACTACTGCACAACCCCTCATATATTAGGGGACACACATTATTACAAGTACAGTATGATTGATGATGGGTTGCCAGGTTAGTAATGTAGTCCAATGTACCCACACAACGTTTTTAAGGGATATTGTGGATTACTTATTACTTGAACCAAAAAACGGTTTATGAATGATTAAGTGTTTGAAAGAGGAGGCTCCTCAAAGACTAATCTCTGCAAGTTGTGGCAAGTAGAAACCACATTACATAACAGCTCCCTGGCTGGGTCAGTTTTTGACAAACCTGCTGCTATGCACATGTAAATACAAGTGTAACATAGTCAGAAATCAAAGTGCAGAAACTCGGCACATCAAAGACACATACCACGACGAAACCTGAAAATTTGGTCCTGAATTTATACGAAGAGTTGAAGGAAAGGATCCCCAAAGGTTCAGAAAAACATAAATCTCTCCTCGTAACTGGGAGGCAAACTGAACATCCTCCTTACAGCTGCAATGAAGTAATCCTAAACTCAAAAAGTACAAGCCTTCCTGAATCTTTAAAGATTTATATTTCAAATTTGTTGTTTTTTGCAGGGAAACAATATTTTCCGTTTTTTATTTTGCAGCAAATGGTTAAATATTGCAACTGTTGTAGAGAAATCACATCAGCTCAGGTTAAAAATCACAGAATTTACAAAGTCTTGATGTCAAATATTGAGTGTCTCTTCGATCATGATCACAGCTCAGCCTCCATAGCTGCTGAATCTGTCTAAAATTCAGCATGATTGCAAAAGATACAAATGTGTATTCTCTGCGTGTTATTCTCTGTCCTCTAAAACATGGGTTCCCAAACTTATCAGGCCGTGACCCCCAAAATATAGGTGCTAAAGACTCACGACCCCCACTGTAAGACTCACGACCCCCACTGTATCTGAATGTTATTAAATGTAGCTTTATACTTCGTTTAGCTGGTCTGCATAAAATTAGCTAGCTACATGTGGCTGTGTTTCCTGTGCTGTTATGAATGAACTGCTGCTACTGATGCTTTTGTTTATTAACTGTAAACTAACTCTAACCAAGAGTCATTAAAGAAGGGCAAAAAATGCATTATTTCTAAATGAATTGCTTTTAAAAAAACAGATTTACAGTAATGGCAAAATACAAAATTTTAGATTACTTAAAAAAAGAAAAATCTTGTTACCCCCAATTACTGTCTGGCGACCCCCCAGGGGGGCCTGACCACCACTTTGGGAACCCCTGCTCTATGAGAAGTGCAAGGAGCTACATTTGAAGTTTATTCGTACATAGACCAGACCTTCTATCTGTACAAACTGATAAACAATGTACCAGGTTTATTCATATTGACAATTAAATGAGGAACGTTTCTTTTCAAAAAAACAAACAACCTCTTCTGATTCTTCTAATTCCCTGGAGAGCCGATCAACTTCACACACTTCAACTCTTGCACTAAATACTGGGCTAAATACTGAGCTATCAGGACTAAAAGACTGACAGGAATACAATATTGGAAAAGTAATCAAGACTACTGAAGAGCTTACTTCAGACCCACCATGTCTAGAACCACGAGTTCAAGAAAACACGGCTGAGGAAGTTAATCGCTGAAGTCTTTATATCAGTTTGAGTCTCACTGGCTGACCTGATGTGCTCAGGAAAACAGCCAGCTCAACCCCAGCAACTGGCACACACACACACACACACACACACACACACACACACACACACACACACACACTCACCCAAATCCACTAATGACTCTTTACTTTAATGTGCACGACTATTGCTTCACTGATGAAGACATCTGAGTTCTCTCACTGCCTTTCTCCATTACACACAGCAGGTTCTGAATTAGATCGTGCTGCTTTATACTTAGCTTTATACACACACTCACACACTCACACTACCCCAGCAACCACACAGCTGTCGGGTGTCAACAGGAGGTGCCCATGTTGTGGCCATGTGACTGCAGCCCACATGCACCGTCCCAGATTTACTTTGCATCTGCAAAATAGACACCCCGACTATTCTTGTACAGCCAAGATATCTCACTGCCTGACAAGGGGTGAGACTGTGCAAACAAATCCATCTATATCACCACTGCCTCCAATTAACACCTGGGAGGCTGCACGACAGCTATTAAGAGCTCCTCAGCTTCAGGGCTTAGTGAAAAGAAACACTGTGATTGTTTTTCCTATGCTTTTCTATTACCAGACTTAAAATAACTATAAGTATCTCTTTGCCGCCAGGAGCCCCAGACTCCCTACACAGCAAAGTCTAACGTCCATAGTGATGAATTATATCACAAATAATCAGATCCATGTTATTGAGCTGCTTCTCTCATGCTCTGTAGTTTGGGGGGAGAGATGCGGGTTGGTGTCTGGCTCTAAAGACCCTCTAAGTCTCTTTGCCTGTGCTAATACCTGACCCCCAGGGCGACAGGTCACAACGTGTCGCTTAACATCTGCACCACATTGGTTCCCATGTGACACCATGATCAGCACACAGACATGCCCCACTGACATATAATTACTGCTGCATCCAAGCGAGCCATGTGGACAGATGGGGGTTAAACCCTTTAAGATCATGCAGACAAACTAGAGTCTGATGGTCTTTAAACAGGCCTCACAGAACCATCAGTGTAAGTCTGTCTTTGAGTCACATTTCATTAGATTACACACACATAAAGATAAAAGCTGAATGATTAATAATGGTAAGTCTATTTGTGTCCTGTGTTTTTAAATGTTTGCAGAAATACATTCATTTCTGTTCTTAAATCATCAGTACCCACCTCCATCCACAGCCCTGCCAGTTGCAGGCGAATGGCTTCTCCCCCGTGTGCCTCCTCAGGTGGGCCTTCAGGTGGCTGCTCTTGGTGTACATCTTGGTGCAGCCGGGAAAACTACATTTGTGCATTTTTATAAGATCCGCCACTGGGTTCTTCGGGAACTTTTGACCTCCAACAAGAATACCTGTTCCTTGGCCAGCTGAACCGTCTCCAAGCCCCAGAGGCTTGGCTGCGATCGGGACGGGAGCAATGCGTACAAACTTGGTGGAAATGTTAAGGTTGGTGGAGGGTACGATGTGGGGCACCAGTGCAAAGGTCTGACCCTGGATGTTGACCAGTAGCTGTGCGATTTTGATGTCTGAGGCCGGGGAAGGCTGTGGGGTCTGGGCTGCTGGAGTAAGAGGTGCCGCTGTGGGCTCCTGCTTGATCTGAAGAGGCTGCACCTGTAGGACTACAGGTATCTCACTACTGCCACTTTCTGCTGATGAAGATTTGTTCCCTGATGCCTTCTTGGCTCCCGTGCTGGATTCATTGACAGGGTTAACTGGTACAGTTTTGGTCTCAGAGGAGTCAGCAGTGGCCAAGCCAGCAGCAGTGGGGACAGTCTGGTCTGAATACTTGGCCTCTTCCTCCAGTTTAGGCTCAGGAGAAGGCTCCCTGCACCACTCTAGGCCCACCTCTAGACCAAGAGCTTCCTCCAGTCCCATTCCTAAACCTGGGCAACTTTCTCTGATCTCTTGCTTCATTGTTACCACCTCCATATTCTCCTCCAAGAATTCTTCAATTTCCTCCAGTGTGGGCTGGAAAGACCCTCCAAGTTGTTCCTCTGGCTCCACATTGGACCAGGTGAGGAAGTCAAAATTTTCCACCTTTATGGGCTCACGTTTTGGAGGCTCGTCTCTCCGTGAGTCCCAAAGGAAAGTGGATAGCTGAATAGGTGCCCCAGATCCTGCGGGCAGATTGTTGGCACCTCCTAATGAAGCCTGGGACAACAGGTGATCCAGGATGCTGTCCTGGCTCTCAACACTAGAGTTGCTTTCATAGCTGGAGCTGAGCACCTGGGAGTCCGGGCTGGAACAGGAACGAGGGCTTGATGACTCGCTCAGATCGTCCTCGGAGAAAGGTGATGGCATCACCTGGTAGGAGCCCAGATCGGTCACCATGTCTGACAATAGATAGGCCTGTGGAGAGCCACCGTAAGGAAGAAAGATCTCCTCACTAACCGGGGAGTTATCCACCATCCCTGGAGAGTGCCAAACTGCTGTCTCTTGTTGGACTCGCAGTCTGTGTTTAGAATGATTTGTTAGAGAACTTTTCCTTGTGCTGCTGGGAAAGTTAGGCCAAACAAACCAAGGTCAATGGGGCCAAACTTCCCATGTGGTTAAGATAGAGTAACACCTGCTGTGTTCTCTCAGGGTGGAAAAAATGAGCGTCAGGAAAACACTCTTACAATCCAAGGTCTCCAGCCAGGACACCGTTTGTCTAAAGAGAAATAAACACAGACAGAGAGAGTTTTCTTAATCTTAATCCCAAATATTCAAGTCACATTCAAAAGGACAGAAAGTGAATGAGATTAAATGTCTATTAAAAGACGTCTAGGATGCCATACTCTCTTATTCTTCACTCAGCATTTTTGATATCCAACACAGAGGTTTGTGCAAATTCATCAATACCACAGCCTTGTTTTGAAAGTTGATAGTTGCATGCAGCTGTCATGTCGCAATCCAAGTGACACAGCACAGGGATAAGTATATTTTGTGACATAGCACAGGAAGAAATGGATCATACTTAAACAGTAAAGCTAATGTACTTCAGAGTGTATATTCATGGCCCATGCAGCCAACAACAAGGTTATTCCCTCTAAAATGTTCTGAAAATTGCATATTTATTTAAAAACATAATACATCTGCTAAAAAAAGTCTCCCCATCTTTCAGTTCTGTTTTGACCTTTTAAATAGTTGGACAAAGATGTCATGTATCTGCTTAAAATGTCAAAAAGACGCAGCTTAATGTTCTTAAATTTAAGACCTTAATCGAGAATATTTTGTCAGTGTTACTTTTTTGTGCTGAACACCACAGAATTATGCCAACCCCTCTCGTCCTGTTCCTCACCCTCTTTCACATTAATCATAAAATAACTGTCATACATCTTTTCATTCTCACTGCTCTTACCCTCTGGAAAATGTCTTATTGTGTGTTATCACTTTATCACAATTAAAGAATATGTACAGACAACACTGTGCATGTGGTGCAGCAGCAGAAACGTATTATCGATTAAATATTTAGAAGTCTTTCTTTTCTTCAAGAGAGCAGATTAAAAACATTCCCAATTGTATTTTTTCTTTTGCACTCTGAATCACCAGTATTACATAATAACTTTTGTTTGCTCTTTGTCATTAAACAAATACATCCTCTATCGTTCTTCTGCAGTTATGGTTAGGTCAAGGTTTTCCAACTATTGTTTTAAAAACATGGTATTATCTATTGCCTAATTAATCTACTACAGGTTTGTACTATATCTTTAAATATCTGTATCACATTTTATGGCTGCCTTTTATTGTGACCCACGATGGTTTTCTTTTCATGTAGTACAGGGCTCAGGTTCCACTTTATCACCTTTGTTTTCATAATGTACCACTATATACTTCATAAATAGGTTATTTTCCTGGAACAGGGAGCGTCATTAACCCCGTATCCGCCCTCCCTTTCCAGGAGCCCCTGCATGGTTGGAGTGACCGGGAGTAAACCCGTGCAGAGCGAGGAAAAAATAAAACTGTCAACATTATTATCAGAAGGCACCGCATGGGGCAGCCTGGAGCAGCGAGCGCTCCTGCGCTGCATGCGTAAATCACCTGCCCTGCTGCTTGTTTACAGGACAATTAAAACGCAATAAATCAGTCAGAGCAAAGCTTCTGAAGTTGGGAGGACGAAGAATTTGAATATGAGTCACCACTTTTGTATTTACAACATGCAGGCCGATGCACCGCAATGATTTGCTCAGCATGCCTTTAAGAGCAGTTTTATTTATTTTGCGTAATCATGAAGAGAAAAACATCATCTCTTTGATTCTCACACTTCGGTAGGCAGTAGAGCAGTAGACAGTGTGAAATAACTATAAATATGCATAATTGTGTTTGTAAAATGATCAATAATGCTCATAAATCGTTCATAACTATGGGGGTTTGCGGGCAGCATGGCTCAGAGAACTTAAAAATCCCGTCACACATGCTGCAGCAATCACGAGACCAAACTCATTCATTTGGCCCCCGCTTTTAAACATCAGCATTATACATAAATGTAATGAACATTTTATAATCACATCATATTCTATAATATCGGACAGTGTGCTGTGTTTTTCTGCCAGTCCTCACCGCGCTGCATAACGCATGAGTACACGCGCGTCTCCGCTCTCAACGTAAACATGTTTTCGTCCAGTCTGCTGCAGCATATGGCATCGAGGAAACACGCGCGCCCTGCAGCCCCAAACACACCAATACATCAAATTAACCTCCAATCTTACCTCCAGTCACAGCAATTACAATCCCAGAGCAAAGGACGCGAGGAGGTTTGTGTTTTATCCGTTAAATCCGATGGGGCAGTTTTTTGCCAGCGCAGGTTTTGCCCTTGGGGCTCGCCATGCAGCAACAGCAGCGTTCACACTGGACTGACTGAGCTCTGCCTGAGTTGTACTATATGACTGTCACATGACTGCCAGTGTGTGTGTTACAGGGTTACTGTAGTGGGAAATAAGAGGCTGCCTCTGAAGGCTCGTCCCCGCTCTGCAGCCTCATTGGCTGTTCTGCGGTGGGATGGAGGCGGGTCGTCCGTCCTGTCACTCAGAGGCTGTGCTGCGTGGAAAAACATGTGGGAAGCCTGAGGGAAGGAAGCAGGCAGAGTTGTAACGTGTTATCATGAAAAATAATCACAGAGGACGGCACAGAAGTGGGTCGTTCGGATTCAGAGTGGAGGAGGAGGAAAACACTTGACATGTTTTCTGAGTCAGAGGTGTGTTGTTGGTTTTACATATTTTTAATTACTGAAAGCTCTGTGCATTTAAACAGATTCATATGTTATACTCTTCTATGAATCATTTTATAAACAGACTGATAAATAGATTTTTGTAATAAATAAGCCAGCTCTGCCTGATGCTGCTAATCCCATGTTCTAGATCAGGGGTTCCTAAACCTTTCAGCCCACGACCCCCAAAATATAGATGCCAAAGACTTGCGACCCCCAATGTCCATCAAAGTGATTTAATGTGGCTTCATTTAGGTAGTATGCAGAAAATTAGCCTACCTATATGAGCATGCGGCTGTGTTTTCTGTGCCATTATGAATTGACCTACTGCTACTGATGCTTTTGATAATTAACTGTTCACTAACCCTAAACTTAGGAGTCATCTGGCAACAAAGAAAGGCAGAAAACTCATTACATTTTCTATTTTCAAGGTTTTATTTCAAGTTTAGCAACTATTTTGTCGATATTTTTCACTATAATGGGTAATGTGTAATATTTGTAGATCACTTTAAAAAAACACATTCTGGAAGACATCTCACGACCCCCCATTTGTGTCTCGCGACCCCCAAGGGGGTCTTGACCCACACTTTAGGAACCCCTGTTCTAGATGATACAGTACAATATTATTATTATGTATTCATGACAGAAAAACTCATGACTGGACATTCATCAGACTCTACAAAGCTTTCTCAGAAGTCACATGGCATGAATCAATTCATTTTTCTTCTCTATGCATCAGTAGATTTTTGCAGCATGGATCCAGCTTTCCCGATGGTCATGTATCTAGAGGGTTGTTTTGTTCAGTGTTATTTATGATTCTGTTGATTACTATTGACTATGGTAGTTCTATAAAATAAATCAATCATTAATCCACAACAACTGAACACGCTCTGTTAAAGAGGAGAATGAAACGCTCCAGCTAACTGGACCGTGTGTGAAAATATTTTCTCAGGGGAGCTGACGGTCCAGGGTAAAAAATTAACTTTAAATCTCTTCCTCAGATTTAATCCTCCATGTCTCCTCTGTACCTCTTACAGCCACCATGACGGCATGCTCTACACAGAACATCAGGTCAGTTACAGCTGCTATCAGAGCTAAGTCAGGGTCAGAGGCACTCTGAGGCTGTAAGAAATGGGCCTCACAGCCTCATCAACACTTCCTTACACTCAGAGGAACTCACTCTCTCAGGAACAATGTGGGCAAAGCAGTTGACCATGACAGGAAGCATTTCAAAAGCATGAAGTTGTTCTTTAACTTGCTGAGAGACACACGATCACAGAGGGACAGAGACTGTTTGTTATTCTAGGAGTTGGAGCTGCAATTAGATGGATCTGTGTGAGCTACAAGGTGGCACACTTTATTTTTTTAACCAGCTTTGCCAAATTTTAGACCCAGAGGGAGAGCTAAAAACAGACTGTGTACTGCTTCTCTCTGCCTTGTTATGATTATGTTCCTGATTACGTTGAAAGTCCATCTGGTCCATCGGGTCTTTGTTCTTCTTTTCCTGCATATGAGAAAGGGAGCCTGATGACTGATACAAAGGTTAAGTAACTACTCACTGTAAAAACAGATGTGTTACTGACTGTTAGTATTTTTACACATGGAGAGTATATAAAACAACTAGTGAAAGTGAAATATTAATAACACATAATGTTTTGTCCTTCAGTCAGAGCTGTAGCTCTGAAAGATAGATGGATAGATAGATAGATAGATAGATAGATAGATAGATAGATAGATAGATAGATAGATAGATAGATAGATAGATAGATAGATAGATAGATAGATAGATAGATAGAGGCCCGACTCCCTCACTGTAACCTCCTGTCCTCTCTCTTTTAACCCACATTATCTCTACTGAAGTATATAGTGTAGGGCTTGACCGGGCTCTGCAGGAGACCTTTACAGAATGCATTACTGTAACTGCATCATTATTAGGCTTACCGTGTTGTACCACAGACAGAGCAGCACGTTTGATCCCACTTGACCTCTTAATCCAGCCATCAAACAGCTGGAGCCAAAAGCCAGAGACTGTCCCCGCAGGGTGGCTCAACCCGGCCCACAGATTACAGGCTCGGTCTGGAGGGATGAGAGTGATGCTGCATTGAGGATTAGTCCCATGCCCTTTGTCCCACTTCTACATCTCTGTCCCCATCTCCTCAGGGATGTGTACAGGCTCAAATGATCGCATGGTGGATGTGGAAATCTGTTTTTCCTCCATCGCAGGATGCTACAAGTCTGAGCAGTTCACAGTGCTGATGGAGGAGATTTCTAAATGAATTATTCTGGCTAGATGTTGTATATCAGATTTCATCAGAAGATGTGTCAACATTTGAGTCATATTTCACTGAAGTCAACCTCTGTCCTCCTTTTTTATTTCAAGTATGAAACTAAACGGTTGAACTTGTGTACTTCGCCTTCATTATAACCGCTGATTTGACATGACTCACACTCTTTGCCTTCACAGCATTGGGACACAGAGGACATGTGTGTGGGTGGAGCACAGAGCTCAAGGAAAGGGCTGTCATATATAAAGGTAAAGTGTTTCAAACATTCAAACATTGTCTATTAATCAAACTCATAGTGAAACATTTGATGTGGGACTCCTTTTATGGCTCTCAGTGTGCATTGGTTCAAACCCGGCCCACATCAGTGTAAAGCACAAGATGACCTGTATCTATCAAAAAATAAACTTTAGCTATCTATAAACCTCATAAAATCCTAATACATACAATCTGAACTAGCCCTTTAACTCCATGGTTTCTTTATCCTTTTGCTTTTATTAAAGCTTCTGTGAGGAACTCTTTTTGTGTCACTTTTGGCACCTCCCTGTGGACAAAGTGACACCTCATATCTCTTTGCTGATCTTGTCTTGCACATGTGTGGGAAGGGTTTTGTGATGAAAAATCTCATCCTGCTTTTTTTTATCTGTCAAATATATCTCTCACTTTGAAGGTTTTCTTTAGAAAAAGTAAAAAGGCAGTTTCTTCAGATACCTACACCTCACAGCATCCTCTCCAGATTACAGTTTCTCTTGGCAATTCATAATAGCACCTTAAATTATTATTATTATTTTATTACTAACTTTCGTATTTCTACACGATCAGGCTCCTCAGTACGTCATTGACCTTCTCACTCGGTATAAGCCTGCTGCCCTCTCAGATCAGCTGATATGGGCTTGTTGGTTGTTCCCAGAGCCCGGTATAAGTCTAAAAGCTTCCAGACTTTTTCAGTCCTGGCTCCTAAACTCTGGAAGGACCTACCTGCTGAAATTCGATGTGCTACATCTGTCTCTAATTTTAAATCGCTTTTGAAACATTCTTTTATAAAAAGGCTTTTATAACTGTGTAAATATGTTGTTTTAGTCTTGATGACTTGTTATGCATTCTAGTATTTTAAAGTTCCTTTTCTTTTTGTTTCCACATTTTCATTTCTATATTATATATTTCTTGTTCTTGGTGAAGCACTTCGTAACTTTAGAAAAGTGCTTCATAAATAAAGATTATTATTATTATAAAATACTTGAACCATGCCCAGCTGACACTCACTTGTCAGTTTTTGTGAAATTATTTTCAAACTAACACAAACTCAAAAGTCTCTATCGTGGGATAACGATGAGTAAAGGGAAGACAACAGCAAACTTGGCCTTGACACTGAAGTAATATTTCAAGTCAAGTCAAACTTTATTTGTACAGCACATTTCATACACATGGCAACACAATGTGCTTCACAATTACAACACGTAAAAATTACAAAGAAAATCAAGTTAACAAAATACAAAGCATACATATATTTTGCATGCATTCATGCATATAACATTTCTCCTCTATCTCCTTGGGCATAAATACTGAAAGCAACCTCACCTGCTTTAGAGTCTGCCTGTGGACCTGAGAGTTCTTGCTGGGTTGTAAGTGATTAACATGTTTTGTATATATAAAGGAGCTGCTAAGCCATTTACAGCTCTGTACACAAGTAAAATAGTTATAAAATCAATCCTAGCTTGGACTTGGAGCCAGTGAAGGGATCTAAGGACAGGTGTGATGTGCTCAAATGTTTTTGTTCCTGTGAGAACTTGCGCAGAAAAGACCATCACAGTAGTCTAGCATACTTGATATGAATGCATGCATTAGTTTTTCAGTGTCTGATTGCAAAAGAAAGCCCCTGAGTTTTTTAATATTTTTAAATAATAAGACAGATTGAACGTGTGATTGAATTGATATGGCATTTGAAGTTGAGATCACTGTCCATGATGAAACCCAGATTGCTTGCTCATTTGAGCTGGCTAAAGAAGGAGAACTGAGATGTGTTGCAACTGTTTGTCTTTGAGTCTTTGGGCCAAAAATGAGAATTTCTGTTTTGTCTTTGTTTAGTTGTAAAACGTTATTTTTCAGCCACAGGTCCATTTCATCAAGGCACTGAAAAAAAGAATGAATGGGATTAAAATTGTCCGGAGATTATGCAAATCTGATTATCATCCGCATTTCAATGAATGTTTTTGGTGAAAATCATCATTATCTTCTTGTATCTTTGACTAACTGTAGAAATGTAGATCTTAAAACATTAATTTACTGATACTGGCTGCACTTAGCACACGCCAACAAGTCAATAAGGGCAATTCCAGCCCTGATTTTTTTCCACTCAAAGCACTACAGTAAAGGAATTGTCATTCTTGTTGCTAATGGTCTTGTTTGTCTTTGTCTGTATTATCATAACTGTTCAAGCAGTCTGTTTCATAACTATTTAAAAACTCCTTACAGGGGCTTTAACACTAGAGGGGCCAGAGTTGTGTTTCTACAAGAAAGGCCACGAGAGGTCATTTTGACTGCCAGATTCCAAATTGTATTAACTGTTATGATAAATACCCAGTATAGAGAATGATGTGTTTAATGTTGAAGGATATATTGTATATTTCGGAAAAAATATGCATACATTTATATGAAACTTTCCTCTGTGAGTCACTTTATCCACTTCTTATTCAGATAGATTGCCGGTCTGCGCTGTCAAAGTCCTGGAACAACTGTCAGGCTTCTTCAGCAGTCATCTCTCTCTTTGAGCTTCTCTTTGCAATAATTACCAAAATAGAGTTGTCAATTTTTCTCAGATTTAATTCAAAGCCTTTCAAATTGGTTTGTACACTAGAATGATAGTTTCCAAGACCCAAGAGGCATATGCCGAGCGTGAAAATGTATTGATCTAATCATGGCAGTCATTATGACCGCCTGTGACCGAAGTAGGTAAAAATAGACATATAATTGTTGCCTTTTGTGAAAGTTGTATAAATGACATTCTAAATATGTAAAGAGACAACTTTAGGAAAGTCAGGAACTGTTAGCACTGTAATCTTTAGTTTAACAAAGTTACACAACATAAATGTGAGAACAGTCAAAATGACCTCATAGCCTTTCTAGTGTTAAGAAAATATAACAACTACCTCCATAAAGCAGGTACTGGTCTGCTTTCAGTCCCTATAGTCAGGAGGAAACATGGTGAAGCAGCGTTTAGTCATTATGCACCACATATCTGGAACAAACTCCCTGAAAGCTGCAGGTCCGCTCCAACTCTCACCTCTTTTAAATCAAAGACTAAGACCTTTTTATTTGTCACTGCCTTCCTATCTTAGCTTATTTTAACTTACTTCAAATGCAAATTTTAAATTTACTATTAATATATTTCTAATTATCCTTTTATTATATTTGTCATTTTAATTGTGTTCTTTTATGCTTGTCTGAATGTTTACAAGGCTTTTAATGTTTTAATGTAAAGCACATTGAGTTGCATGAAACGCGCTATACCAATAAATCTGCCTTGCCTTGCCTCCTCTGTTTTTACATCACACTCTGCCTCAGGTGTGTTTTGCTCATTAGCATTAAAAAAAAATACAATTATCATGAATTATGCATGCAGCTAGTTAACCAGGCGAGCTTGTGTATTAGCTAATAAATTAATATCTTCTAATCACGCACTTATCTCAAGAGTTATCCTCCAATTAGGGTCACTTCTGGCTCCAACAATTCAAGATGGTGGTTGTAAAATAAAAAATTGTTTGGCTTTCTAAAGAGTCTGCAAGCCAATGGTTATATCACAGTGAATGTTTGAATTCTATATCTTCTATAACACAATATAATGAGTCAAACATGTATGAGTAAGAGCTTCGTTATGTAAAGAGTAGGGTTTCCCAAAGTGTGGTTCAGGACCCCCTGGGGGTTGCAAGACACAAAAGGGAGGTCGTGAGATGTCATCCAGAATTTTTTTTTTTTTTTCGAAGTTATCTAAAAACAGTACATTTTACCCATTATAGTAAAAAATATCGACAAAATAGTAGCTAGACTTGAAATAAAACCTTGAAAATAGAAAATGTAATGAGTTTTCTGCCTTTCTTTTTGCCAGATGACTCCTAAGTTTAGGGTTAGAGAACAGTTAATTATCAAAAGCATCAGTAGCTGTAGGTTTATTCATAACCGCACAGGAAACACAGCCACACGCTCATATAGGTAGGCAAATTCTCTGCAGACTATCTAAATGAAGCCACATTAGATCACTTTGAGGGACAGTGGGGACATCTATATTTTGGGGGTCGCAGGCTGAAAAGTTTGGGAACCCCTGGTATAGAGGATAAACACACATATATGACATGCTGAAAGGATTGAATGTTTAATTTCTCATTCCACTCTGAACCATTTTAACTTACATCTTTATCTAAAAAAAAACTTCACCTGTAAAGTCACAAGCTCTAAATATGAGGTTTTTGTCCTAATGAACAGCTTTCACTGTCTCTCTGTGATTGATGCGAACAACGTGTGTGTTGTGTAGTGTTACAATGATGTCAGCCTGTATGATGCTGCTAACAGATGTAAACTGAGACCTTGTCCTAAAAACAATCCTCAGAGTGCGGCCATGTGCTCATTATTGTTGAGTGAAGCCGAGTGTGGTGAGTTAATGACGTGTAACAAATTGCTCTGCACTTCTGAAGTATCCCTCAAACACCCAATCAACTGTACTCTCACTTCATAGCAGCTCACAGGTGCGTGTGCAAAAATAGACCATGCACCTGACTAAAACGCTGCTTCAGTGTAAAACTGAGTTATGATTAATGAAACACGCTCCAAACTAGTGATCTGTAATGTCAAACTCTGACTGTTGCGTAAAAATCTGGCCTCTTTAAGCTCTTACACAGACTTTTAACGATTGCTGCAACTCCTGTTGGCCACCAACTGAGGTGAATAAAAGTCATGGATTACTCAACGCAGCTGTGAGTTACAGTCTGGTTTTTGTAAATAGTAATGCAATATACAGTGTGATGTAATCCACTGATCTAAAACAGCAAACACTGGATATGTCATAGGTCAAAGACTCGTCTCTGACCAGATGAATAAAGGGATTTGTGTCTTTGCAGCATTAGAGGAGACAAATGAAGGTTGTAAATTATGTCAGTGAGCCTGTATGAGCAAAATCCTTGGACTGAAAAACCTGAATGTTATGCAGTGATCATTACAGCACCTGTGCTTCCTCTGCTTCTGTGGAAGATATGCTGATAGATGTGGCTATACTATATGTGGTTTTCCCTCATGTTTCATATGATTGTTCAGAAACTGAGCCGTGGAAAGGCCTGCGTGGATTTGTTTCCAAGCGACTTTTCCCAAACAGCATGAGAAAACCTTCAAAATTGTCTAATGGTCGTGAATCTCTCCCGAGGGTGAAAAATTAAACATACAGAACTACTCTAAACCTTTTTTTTGCCACACGGCTCTATCTGTTCTCTTCCACATGTTGGATCACATTTCATTTCAGTCTCACTCCATTATTTCCATCATTACAATGATGGAATTACAATGAATTAGTCTAACTTAACTGAGTCTAATTCCATCTTACTATTATTTGTTTACTATCTAGATCAAATCTTAGGCAATTTTTAAGTCATATGCTGTATTTACATATATATTATTTACTCAGCTGTTTTTTTTTAAATCTCTATTTATTTTTTAATTCATTGTTGATTCTGTCATTATTTATTTAGTTATTCATAAGATATTATAATTTTATTCCAGTGATTTTTACAGATGTCAGCATTTTAATATCTTATTTTGTTTTACTGTTGCTGTATTTACTTTTAGTGTAGCATCTTAGTGTATTTTACTGGTTTAATATTTGAGTGTTTTATTATCTTATTACTTTATTTTTATTTTGGTGAGTTTAATTTCCTGCGTTTAGTTTTAACATCTTATTTTTCCTCCAGTGTTTCCTCATTAATACATAATGACAATATTTCCTCAGTTCTTCAGCAACTCCTTTTTAAAATTGTATACTTTATTTGTATATTATTATAATTATAATTATAACTATAATTATTATTATTATTATTATTATTATTATTATTATTATTATTATTATTATTTTATTATTTTTTTATTATTATTATTTTTTATTATTATTTTTGTTGTTGTGGGATGGGTTTGGATTGGGATCGGAGGTCTTCTTTTTTGTATTAAAAATGTGTTTTATTTCTTTTAATCCTATTATTATTTTACGTGCAGAACTATCATTGTATGAAAAGTGCTCTACAAATAAAGTCAGATTTATTGAATGAACTACTTTCTCCGTCTCATTTACTTATTCAATTAAAATCTAGATGTAACAAATAATAATGCCCTGTGTTTTCAGCTATTCCATCACTGATTATCATTCTTTGCATAAAACTATATGGATTTTCTTTTTCTTTTTTATATTAGCAGTATTTTTTCCTCTTTGTGCTTGTGAGTGTTTTTGTTTTCAAACCACAGTCTATAGTTGCTTTCAGTAGTGCAGCATCATACACAGATGTTCTCACTGTTACATAACTTTGCCACTTAATATGATGGGTGCAGTCTGTCTGTCTAGGTCTGTCTGCCATACTAATGCAGACCTTTGATTATTACATATATAAATTAACTTTCCAGATGGAGAGTCTGCGATTAATATTGAGTTTAGTTTTTTTCTTTTTCTAAATCCCATTTGTCTGTTGGCTATCAGTTTAAGATTAGCTGCAGTTTTAGACTAAGGTAGTGTAACCTCCTCCCACAGCTTCAGTTATCCATAACTTTCATATAGTCTTCTTTCTGTAAGTGTATCTCAGTAAACAGGTAACACTTCTAGATACTTTCATTGCATGCATTACAGGGAAATAGTATCAACATATTCACATATTTTCAACTCACTATAAGTTCCTCTGCTGCTTCATCACTCTCTCTGGTGTCTCCTTTGTCCACATTGTCACTTCTGCGTAATGTTTATGCAGCCCAGAAAAAAAGAAGCATTTGAATCAAGGGTTTTCAAAAGATGATGTTCGGTGCAGGTTGCAGCAAAATCAGCTGTCGTATTTCATAGAAACAAGGTCGGCAGAAAATTACAGTGTGTAGAGTTTGGAACCACCAAGAAAGAAAGAAAGAAAGAAAGAAAGAAAGAAAGAAAGAAAGAAAGAAAGAAATTATACAACATATTATAATATACGCATATTTATCTTTATGTTCTGTGGCGATCAGCTAGGAAAATAAAACAATGTCTGCATCAGAATATACCGCTGTGTCTGCAAAGTGGCCTCCATCTCCAGAAAACTAGGACAGAAATTTGCACAGAGAGCAAAAAAGAAAGAAAAAAGAAAAGAGAAACGATTACCCCAGTTTTTTTGTTATGTTGAAACGTTGCTGCTGCTTGGTCAATAAATCTGGAATAACATAATAGAAGTTACTCAATACATGAAACAAAGCAGAAGCATCACACATCATGTGAGTACAGATATCAGGATGTGTTGTAAAATAATGAACGTTGTAAATGTGAACACTGCAGTGTGTGTGTGAAACCATGGATATAATGAATGTGTGTCATACACTGATGTGAATGTAATGGGTATAATAAAGACAGTAAGGCACACGATAATTTGTCTGTTTTATACTGCTCTCCCTCTCAGCTGATCTCCTTCTTTCGCTTGTTTTTCTGATCTTTAGGTCCGAATCATGCCTTGATGCTGATCTTCAATCAGATTTAAGCACCATCCAGGTCCAACAACACATTCTAATCCAGCAGCAGTTAATGATAAGCCTGTGTCGGAGCGTGGGTGTGCATCTCTTGTTTAGTATTGTTGTTATCAATATACCCAAGTGCATCTAATGGGGTCAAAAGCTCTGAATGATACCGGCCATGAAATAAAAGTCATCAGTGACAAATAATATCTGCAAGTGTGTGCTTACATAACATGTTTTGAGTTGACTGCAAGGAATGGAGAAACTCTTACAGGACTAGGACACCACCTGCTGGATGGAAACAGTACTGCACAAAGAGGCATATTATTTTCTCAGCGTTTGGGACTTCAGTGAAGTCAATCAATCAATCTTTATTTATATAGCGCCAAATCAGAACAAATGTTCTCCTCAGACTCTTTCCAAACAGAGCAGGTCTAGACCGTACTCTATGTTCAATTATTAACAAAAACCCAACATCAAGACAGGATAAGATACAGTCCCATCTTACAGACAGAAACCTCAAGCAGGACCAGACTCATGTTAGACACACATCAGCTGAGACTGTGTTGGAGAGAGGGAGGAGGGAGATGAAGAAAGAGAGAGATGATAGTGGAGAGACGGATAGTAGTAGCTGTAGCAGCTGGAGTCTGGCACGTCCACAGCAGCAGGCCGTCTACAGCAGAGATCCAGAGGAACCTACGGGACAAGGGAGCTCAGGGACTCCCTTCCCCCGGCAGTCTATGCCTATAGAAGCATAACTAAGAGCTGGTCCAGGCCTAAGCCAGCTCTAACTATAAGCTTTATCAAAAAGGAAAGTTTGAAGCCTACTCTTAAAAGTGGAGAGGGTGTCTGCCTCCTGGACCCTGACTGGTAGATGATTCTAAAGAAGAGGAGCCTGAAAGCTGAAGGCTCATCCTTTAGTGATAGTGCTCTTCTTCCTCTACAGTGAAGACGGCATATTGGGGAAGGAGCTCAAGACCAGAAAAAAATGTAATTGGTAACATGTTTGTACAAAAGTCAGTAAAGGAGCTTTATTAAAAATTGTCCAAATTCAGACATCAGTGCTACATGAAAGTATGTGTGAGGTCCCGTTATGCAGATTCCTCCAGATTACTTTTGTTTTTTAAAGATGTCAAAATAACCCTTTCTAATAATATCCTCATTTAATAAATTAGAAACAACTTTGTTCTAAACTATTACAAATGGTGAAAGGAAAATGCAAAATATAACCAGCTCTCTTTATGTCTTATCACAAACAAAAAAACATGCATTTCCCCTTTAAAGTAAAGGTTTGTTAGATTGAAACATATTTAAGGTTAAAATGGGAAATGTGCATGTTATTAAAATATACCAAATATTTTGTAAAATTCCTCAAATATTTGACAAAAACTGTGGAACAAAGCAGTGAGCTCTCTGGGTGTTTTTAAAAGTAGACTTAAGTCTCACCTTTTTAATCTAGTTCTTTTAAGCCGTGGACTGCAACATTAACATTATTACTGTTGTTTAAGTATTATTCTAATGCTTTATTTTATTCTATCTTATTCTATTTAATTTTTATTCTATTTTATTTTAATTAATTCAATTTAATTTAACTTTATTTTATGTTTAATCTATCTTTTCTGGTATTTATCTGATTTTATTTTTTTATTTTCTGATAATGATTTTATTTTTATTTTTAAAGGGGACATATCACGCTTTTTTCATCAATATATATTGGTCTAAGAGGTCCCCAAAACATGTCTTTAAAGTTTATGCTCAAAAAAACACTTTGAAATCAGATTTTGGCATGCCTGCAAAGCCCTCTTCTTCAGTCCTCCTCAGAACACTCTGTTTTCTCTCTGACCACGCCCCCTCCGGAAGTGGATGTGCCTCGGCTGTCCAGCACGTTGATCTAATGTTTACATGTTGGCTGAATATACACGGCTGCTCAGAGATCACATTACTTCAACCCTCTGAATCTGATCCAGAATCTGATCCTGACGGAGAGGCGCCTGTAGCAGGACCTTTCTGAAGGATTGGTCACAGATTTAGTGTTTCTTGTTGTTTTATTTATCAGTATGTAGACGTGTGTCTTGGTACACAGCTACGAAAATGTAGCTATGTGGCTATGCTAACTAGCGCTAGCACTTATCCATGACAAATAAAAATAATTCACTAGATCTTCAAATCTGCAGGCCTGGGGAGTAAAACCGACCTCTGCCAGAAAGGCAGCGGGACCTTTTCTGAAGGATTGGTCACAGATTCTGTGTTTCTTGTTGTTTTATTTGTCAGTATGTAGACGTGTGTCTTGGTACACAGCTACAGCTACGACATGTAGCTATGTAGCTATGCTAACTAGCGCTAGCACTTATCCATGATAAATAAAAATCATCCACTAGATCTTCAAATCTGCAGACGTGGGGAGTAAAACCGACCTTTGTGTTTATTAAGACAGCCTACAACTAGCATGCCTCCCTCCTAAGCTCCTTGTTACCACACATTTGTGCAGGTAATGAAAAACGGAGGAGGGATTCAGTATTATTTTATACAGTCTATGGGCTGAACAAGCTCCGAGCTCTGACTCCGGGACAGACCGGATATTGTTGTAACAAAAACACGGAAGTCTGAAACGGCTCGTTTCACACACATTTATAGAAAGGTGGAGAAATCAAAACGGGCAGAATGGATTTTTTTCATTCTCGGGGGGTTTGTAGACATGCCAAGGACACATATTTCAGGTAGAGAACCATTAAAAAGTCAATTTAAAAGTCTTTAAATATTTCATATCACATTCCTCTATCTTGTTTTAGTCTTGTTGCTGTTGTTTTCTGTCCCTCTGTTCTTTAGTGAAGCACTTTGGGCCGCATGCTTGAATGTATGGAAGGTAATATATATATAAAAATGAGTTGAGTTATATAGAGGCAGATGTATCAGGGAAGCTTCCAACATAATGACTCCCTCTCTGCACTCATCAGGACGGAGGCTCCAGAGCATCCATGCAGGCCTGCCAGACTGAGCAGTAGCCATCTACCCCCTAACTATCAGGACTCTGAACTGCGTCTCTGTGCTGCTCGCTCATTCCTCTGATGGAGAGATGCTGCAGATGAGTACGAAGGAAAATGCACATGCACCAGCACTTATAAAGCATTGGCACTTTCTGTTATACTTAATTATAACAACAGTCTTTATGAGCGTAAACACTGTTATGTCTTTTATTAACTGTTATTAGTCTTGTCATTGTTTTCTAAGTATGTGTCCTGTTTTTTTGAAGTGTTTCTGATCTGACCTGATCTGATCTAATCTGAGGAGAGCGGTGTTTCACTTCTCATTTGTGCTCAAGTGTTTCATCTAAGTGACAATAGATAGATACGTGGATTGCAGACGTTTGCATTCTCACTGCTACAAACTGGGACTGCTGTGAGGTAAAGTGGCACACTCAAGTTTGCAAATGTCTCTCCAAGCACCAATAAACCCTACGTCTTACCTTTCCTGCTTTTTCTTACTGCAGTGGTTCTGTCCCATGTAAACATACTGAAACACTCAATATCAAGTGCAGAGTGCGCCCCCCTGTGGCCAAACATGAGACAGCACTTTGGATAAAAGTTACATGTTGTCTCAACAGACTGTTTTTTGAAAGCAAAGAAGTTTATTTTAAATAGTGTGATACAAATTTCGTAGAAGGTTATTGTTTATAGACTGATTTTGTCCCAACATAGCTGTCATCATTATTTTGACTGTAGTGATTGCATTATGGACCATTCAGCTCAAAGTTGGATTGAAATCATAAGAGTCTCTTTACTACAAGTTCTTAAAATGATCTGGGTTTGGTCCAACAGTTTTTGGACTTGCTGCATAATATCAAACTCCTGATCTGAAAATGTGTTTTAGGACACTGCAGTTATATCCAGCTACAAGTACAACACCTTCTTATGTACACTATCAGTCAAAAGTTTGTAAACACCTTGTCATTCAAGGGTTTGTATTTATTTGAATTAATTGAAACCCTGTACATTAATACTGAAGGCATCAAAACTATGAAAGAACATATATGGAATTATTTAATGAACAAAAAAGTGTTAAACAAAGCAGAATATGTTTTATATTTTAGATTCTGTAAAGTAGCCCCCTTTTTCCTTCATGACAGCTTTGCACACTCTTGGTATTCTCTCAGTCTGCTTCATGAAGTGGTCTCCTGGAATGGTTTCTCATTAATATGAACCTTGTCCAGAGTTCATTTGTAAAATGACTTGCCTTCTTAATGTGTTTGAGACCATCAGTTGTGTTGTTCAGAGGTAGGGTTAGTACACAATGGATAGCCCTATTTGACTACTGTTGTAATCCAGATTATGGCAAAACCAGATTATTTCATAGTTTTGATGTCTTCAGTATTAATCTACAATGTCAAAAATTATTAAAATAAAAAAAACTATTGAATGAGAAGGTGTGTCCAGACTTTGACTGGTAGTGTATATGATTTAACAGAGTATGGTCTAGACCAGGGGTTCCCAAACTGTTCAGCCCGGAACCCCCGAAATATTGGTGCCAAAGCCTTGTGACCCCCCTGCCCCTAAAGGGGTTTATTGTAGGTACATTTAGCTGGTCTGCAGAAAAATAAGCATGTGGCTGTTTCCTGTGAATTAACCTACTGCTACTGATGCTTTTGATAATTCACTGTTCACCAACCCTAAACTTAGGGGTCATCTGTCAAAAAAATAAAGGCAGAAAACTCAGTACATTTTCTATTTTCAAGGTTTTACTTAATGTTTAGTCAATATTTTTTTACTATAATGGGTAAAATGTACTATTTTAGATCATTTAAAAATAAAAAATATTCAGGAAGACCTCTCACCCCCCAGGGGGTCCCGACCCACACTTTGGGAACCCCTGGTCTAGACCTGCTATGTTTCTAAAGATTTATAAGATAAAGACTGTTGTGATTTGGCGCTATATAAATAAAGATTGATTGATTGATTGATTGATTGATTGATTGATTGATTGATTGATTGATTGATTGATTGATTGATTGATTGATTGATTAATTGATGATGGAAACAAAGTCAAATAAATCCCTCTCCACAAGCGTTTTGATTGTGCTTTGATTCTTTAATTCTGTGTTTGGCTCTGCCATTCTGTAAACCCATCGCTAAACAATAAATAACAAACAGATAAAATTATTACAATAAGGTAGTAACTGTTCATAAACTAATAAAGAGACATGTTTTCAACACGAACTCACTGCTGCCATAGAAAAATAAATCTAACATAAGATTAGAAATCAAAACAGCAAAAGAGAAAGAAAAACAAAGAAAGCAGGAAACTCGCCGGTGGAGGAATGCACAGCGTGAGGCGTCTGTAAGGCAACTGGAGCAAAGACGGCCGCTGTGTGCATGAGTGGCAATGTGGCACCATGAAGTAGACACCGTACAGTCCGAATCCACAGAGGAAGAAAAAACCTCTGTGTCTCTGACATAAAAACGCTCCAAGGTCGGATTTTGGTACAAACTGGACTTTAGAAAGAAACACATGATAATCTTCTGGACACATGATCAGTATCTCCTCTCTTCAAGGTGCAGTATCTGTGGACTCGCATCCACACACCCCCGACCCCCCAGACTCAATTCACCAGAGGAGGCAGCTGTTTGATGAGCTGAATATCTTAAAGGTGTAAACTGTGGAGGGTCACAGGGTGCCAGTGAGGTCTGTCGTGACAGCAGACCTCCATCTGCAGCCCCCGCTGCTCACTCCAGGTCCTGAAGGTTGATTGTGCTCCCTGTGAACTGAGAGTTGTCTGAGCCGTTGTCATCCTCCGTCATCACTGAAGGCTCCTGTGAGGAAACAGGTTCACCATCTTTACTGAAAATACAACGTTTCAGTGTATCAGCTGATGGGTCTCTTAGACACAGGCTGAGGAATCTATTTAACCTGAATAAACTGAAGTGTTATCAAACAGGACAGAGCTGTATACAGGGTCATATTGATCTGCTGAAATACAACGCAACCTAACTGCTGCACACATTGTTGATGGAATAAAAAGCATCAGAAAGAACACATGAGAGATTTCTTTACTTGTAAAATGTTGACAGGCAGGTCTGCAGTGAGCTGAGAGTGGGAGCTGGAGGGCTGAGAGCTCAGCTGGAAGGCCAGGTCTCCATCACTGGCTGGGTCATCCTGCATGCACACACAACATGATCAGCATGTCTCTCAATTAGGGATGTCAACAATTAATCGAGTATCGATTAATTGATTGTCAAGAACTTACAAGAACACATTATTTTGTTTCGATTTTCTATCATGTGGAACAGACATCATGTGGTCTCATATTTGGTACAGCTATCAGGGAGGTGTTTTAAGTTTAAAGCATGTTGGATGTGAATCAGCTGACTAAATGTGACGTAGCGGAGACGTTCAGCTGGTCTCCACGAGCGCTTTTTTTCTCTGCCGCCCGGACTAATTAGGATCTGGTTTTGCTCCCAGCTGACACCTGACCATGTTCAAATGCTTATTTTTCTCAATAAGAACAAGTAGACAGAAAATTGGACACTGTGAGAATGAAATAGGTTTCAGTTCAGTTCCCATGTTGAAGTCTGAGCCTTCAGTTTTATGATTGTATGTGTGCAGAGTTTATGAGCCTGCTCCACATGTTGATATTCAGCATGTTTGACATTTTGAACACCTCAATACAATCCTTAGCTAATGAATACTGTCAGTTATATACATTGAGTCGTGAAGGAATATTTGATTCAGGGGGGAAAACGCATTTGGCATGTTTTTGACATGGTAAACATTTACCTTTTTTTAAATGATTAATCAATTATTGATAGTTAACATTTCCAAAGATCGATCATGGAAAATACTTGAAATTTACATCCCTAATCTCAATGATATCTAACATTTCTGCTGCTTTTGAAAGCTTCAAACAAACGTTTGGATTCTATAAGGAAGCTGTACCAGGCTACATCAGATGCCTGGGGAACTCACCTGCAGCAGCTGAATCTGAACATACTGTGCACCAGTCACAGGGTCGCGCAGAGTCAGCCCCCCATTGGCTGTTGCAGCTCCTTCAGCATAACGAGCACCCGAGGGGGCCATCAGTGCTGGGGCCGTGGCTGCCTTCCCCCCTTTAGATTTCCTCTGACTAGATCCTGGACTCCCTTGGTGAGGGGAAGAGAACACATTCAATACAAATGATTCACAATCTCTGTGAGTTCAGGCTCAATCACTTATATTTACATTTATTTAATCAAATGTTTTCTGTTAATGATTCTTGACCGGCAGCTGCTGCCTTTAACCCTGTTTTAAACCATTGTGCATCAATGTATAAAATAAGGGTGGGTAATTACACTATTATCAGAGAGCATTGCTATGACAAAGATCCATGTGTTCCTAACTGAGGAGCATTCATGTGATATATCAGCCTGTACCTAGGGATGTAAACAATTAATTGAGTATTGATCAATTGATTGTTAAGAAATTACTCGAAACACGCATTTTTGTTTTCAACTTTCCATCACGTGGAACAAACATCATGTGGTCTCATATTTCATTCATCTATCATGGAGGTGTTTTAAGTTTAAAGCATGTTTCGATGTGATCAGCTGTTAAAGGTGTTGCGCACAGTGGAGACACTCAGCTTGTGGCTGTGGCTGGGCGTCAGGTCTCCACGGACGCTTTTTAAAAAAGATAAATATGCAACTGCTGCCAACAACGACACGGACACGAAGGTTGACAACTTTAAACAGGACATGTCCCACCTTTAGATACAAAGCCAACAGACTGGTGGGAATTGCTAGTACGCTGTTTGCAGACCAGCAACGCCAGATCCGTCTGAGCTTTTCTGCCGCTTGCTGATGACCCAATTGCGTTCTCGGCTGACACCTGACCGCGTACACATAATCAATTTTCTCGAGTAGGCAGAAAACTTGACACTGTGAGTCTGAAATATGTTTCTGTTCAGTTCTCTTGTTGCAGCAAAAATAAAAAAGTTAGTAGCCTGAACCTTCACTTTATAAGATATGTTGGCAGAGATAGTTTTTATGAGCCTGATCGTTGAAATTCAGCTTGTTAAACATGTTACTCGTATTCAATCCCGTCAGTTATATGCATTGTGTTGCTGTGGAAAATATAATTTAGGGGAAAAACAACGTATTCGGAATTATTTTTGACTGAAGAAAACTCAGTGTTTTTTTTACATCCCTAATCTTACCTGAGGAGGCTGAGGGGCCTCTTTGCTTCTTCTTCTTAGCCAGCTGGATGGCTCTGTAGTCCGTCCTGGCTGATCCTCCACTCTCCTGACACACAGACGGAACAAAAAGGTTTTAATGAGACCAACAAGCTTTATATGCCAACACAAATTAAATCAAATCAAGACGCTGACAGTAGTGATGTTAGAGATGTGCCGAAGCTTCGAATCGTGTGTCGAGTATTGGAGGGGGCATTTCCATGAAGCGCGTATCGAGGCTTGCTTCATTGAGGGGAGGGGCCGAAAATGATGACGGCCGAAGCCTCGCTGCCCGGCTGTACCACGTGACTGCTCCAGGAAGAGGTTCAGATTTTGCCGCAACGTTTGACAGCGATATAAACCCCTCAGGCTCCATTCAAAATGTGGTTGTTTGATGGAGAGATGCGGTCAGTTCTGAGTTTGGATAGAATTTTGATAGTTTGGATACTAGAGTTTGGAGAGTGTTTATATAGTTTGGAGATAGTTTGGAGAGAGAGAGAGTTGAGAGAGAGAGAGACACCTGAATTTCCCCCTTTGGGGATGAATAAAGTACTTTCTATTCTATTCCAATAAGGCAAGCTAAATCTAACATTATTTCAGACGCATTCGGTTCGCTTATCAAAAACTGTATTTTTCACTGTTTCTTCTTTTATTCAAAGGTGAGGTGTTTATTGTGTTCCAAGGGGATCAAAGTGATTATTAATCACTGTGCTTATTTTACATGTATTGTCCACTTGATGGCACAGTAGAGCAAATGGAGCACCATGAAGCTTCGGCCCATGAGTGAACCAATTGGATGGAAAGCCTCAAAGCTTCACGAAGCTTCATCTCGCCATCACTAGCTGACAGGAAATGTTGATGCAATTATGTAGAAGCGCACACTGACACAAGCATATACAAAAGCAAACCAGCTGTCCCTAAAGGAGATCTCCATCTTCTACAGTGATTCAAGATCAAACGCACCGGTCTTGTTTTATTGAATCCATTCATGTTTCTAACTAAAGGCTGGTGCCCACGTTAACTCAAACGGTACAGATTCAGGAGTGTGTTTTCAGTTAGTGGCCAGGCTGTAGATTCTGATTCTTATCTTTTAAGTAAAGTTAAGTAGAAGCTTCAAAGACCTGTGAATACATGTCATTGATAAATCTGTGCTGCCTAGCAACATGAGAACTCACCAAGAAGCTGCTCGGGGACACAGCGTTGAGTTCCTGCTCTTTCTGCGGGCTGAAGCTGCTGTTGGTCCCTGGGAAAACAAACTGGGTGAGGACTTTTCCTCCCTCTTGGGGTCCTAGCACCTCCACACAACCCAGCAGGGGCCCCGCTCCCCCCTGGCCGCCTACGTCCACCACCTTGGAGGGTGATGCCAGCAGCTCAGTGACAGGGGCGACAGCCAGGGAGGCGGAGGGCTCCACACTCAGAGCACTGGAGGAGCTGAGCGGGTGCTGAAGAGGAGGGTCGACAGACACACCAGCACCCTGCATGGCGAGAGCTGTGAGGGTGCTCAGGGCCTCCGGGGTGACGGTCTGCACATCGTCCAGGTTGAGGGTGCCCTGTGGGGGCAGGACGTCCCCGACTGTTCCTTCCAGACCGTGGTGCGAGGACATGTCAGCAGTAGCAGCCAGGATCAAAGGGTCCACAGGTTTGGCCAGCATGGTGCTGCTGCTAGTGCAGAGTGTGGAGCCCACTGAGGTGGGGTCGATGGTTAGGATGCCTGAGCTGACCAGAGAGAGGTCCATGGTGAAGGTCCCACTAGAGCTGCTCCCACTGACAGGAATTCCAACTCCCATACCAGCAGTAGGTGCCGTGACTCCAGGCACAGCCGAAAAGAGAGAGCTGAGGTCCAAGTTGGGCAGCTGGTCACCCCCAACAATACCAGGCCCTGCAACTGTTGTAGGGGTGGAGCTGATGAGCTCACTGCTGGGGGTCAGGGTGGGGGTGGTCTCCATCTGGCTGAGGACATCTTGGAAAAGGAGAGGGCACAATTTGAAAGTCAAAAAACTGTTTCTTTATATTTTATGATCAGACGCTAGTAGATTTTTTTGAGCAGTAATCAGGGAAGTTTGGAGCATCTAAAATGTAGACAGTTGTAAATACACATTAGGGAAAAGCTGATAGTTATGCCAGGCTTCCATTAGCTGCTATGCAAAGAGTAACACACATGTTTGTTTGAGAAACAGAGACAGCCAGCAGTCATTTTTAAAGAAGCATTAAACCCTCAGAGTGTCAGCACTGAATCTAAGGAGGAAGCAGGAGGAGGTATTCAGGTATGACCCTCTGTAAAGACATTATGTGACACTCACCAGGACTGAGGTGGTGGTGTTTGAGCATGTGGCTCTTAAGGCTGCTGCGGGATGAGAAGTGCTTTGAGCAGTTAGCCACGGGACAGCGGCTCCTTAGGGTGCTGGCGTCCTGCTTATGCTTCTTGGAGTGAATGTACAGGCTGCTGCGTGCTGAAAACCGGGCAGTACAGCCTGAGGGGCAAAGGAAACAAACACCAGACCTGATCAGAAAATATCAATAACTCCAATAATTAATTGAAATGACAGACATAAATAACTTTCGAGAAAAACTGATGGTAGATTTATCACTGATCTAATCTCTCCCCCATCAGCTCCCACACTGTTTGGTTACTGTCCGTACCTTCTGCATGGCACTGGAAGGGCTTGGTGCCCAGATGTGTGATACTGTGACCTTTGAGGTGCTCGGCCCTGGTGAAGGATTTTCCACATCCCTCCTCCGTACAGACGAAGCGACGGTCATCATCGTGTTTCCTAATAAAGAGTGATGAACAATAAGACAGTTAAAACTCTAACATCACAATCTCATACGAAAATCAACACCAGGGTGAAACACTGCTAAAACTCTGATGACTCGCCTGTTTAATGGAGCTGTAATGCGATGCTCTGTATTACAGATTTGACCTTAATGGAAACATGCTGTTAAAAAAGTACACACCGTTTATGTCGGAGTAACTTGGACATGCTGGTGAAGGACCAGCCACAGCCCTCTGAGTCGCAGACAAACGGCCTCTCACCTGAAAAAGAGGAACATAATGTTTATTTATCATAGAGTTGTGTTTAATGTTCAATATGAGGATAAAAAAATATCTTCCCCTCCAGTACGGACACCAAGTCTATCCATGAAACATCATCCAGTTAGAAAGCACATTTCTAATGTTGTGTTTGATACAGTAATGGCACACAGATGCAGTTAGTAGCCTGCACAAGCTCGGTGGATGAATTATGACCTGCAGAGTGCCCGCTTCCTGATCTCCAGGGACTTGAACCATTTATTTTCTACAAAGCTTATCATTGTATTTGTATAACTTATTGTGTATAGAGCAACTGTAATGACTGATTTTCCCTCCCCGGGATAAATAAGGTATTTCTTCTGATTCTGATTACAAGTTTTCCATTATGAGAGGCACAGCTGACTTGATTGACAGGCGGGAACACTGTAGCTGTTGGCTAGGAGGCTCAAAGCCCGCCTCTTTACCTCACCCTAGCTTGACAGAAGTTATGTTGAGTTCAACATTTCCAATATGGCTACCACTGACGGTTGGCTTCAAAACAGAGCTTCAGAAACAGATGGGTGACGTCATGGATACTACGTCCGTTATTTATACACATGGATAAACCTCATGACCCATTTTCTTTTTTCTTGTGCAACCTTTATAACATGAGAAATCTGCCCCACAGTGGGTTCAAGTGGAATTATTCATATTTTTGGAGTCATTTAAACAGAGATGTTTTTGAAGTATGCAGCATAGCTCGCTGCTTAGCTCGCTGCTTCCCTATAAAAACAGTGAGCAGGGAGAAACACTTTGCAGAATCATGTGATTGAGGAATGACTTTTCTTAGAAAAGAAAGCCTCAAACATCTCAGTGACCTGAATGCTCACTATTGTTGAAATATAAAAAAGAAAATCAGGTTCAATCAGAGCCCATGTTTCCTGGTTGTGTCCATAGACTGTATAAATAATGGACGTAGTGTCTGGGACGTCACCCATCTGTTCCTGAGAGCTGTTTTGAAGCCAATCGTCGGCGGGAGCCATATTAGAAATGAAGAACTCAACCAAACTTAGTGTGAGGTAAAGAGGCAGGGTTTGTGCTTCCTGGCCAACAGCTATGTGTTCCCGCCTGTCAGTCAAGTCAGTCATGTCCTTATTTGGGCAAGAACTCGTAATCTTAATATCTTATGAACCGTCGCGTTAGAAAACAATTTAACCCCCGTACAGTGTGTGCCAATAGAGAAATTAGCTACGTAGAGACAAGCCGTTTTTTGAACCAGGCTGTAAACATGTTTATTTCTGCTGTAAAGATCGTCTCTTTTTTTAATTGGTGTGTATGTGGTTTCTGATGTTTCTGCAGCAAGCCTCAAACAGATGCTCAATGAATTGCAGTTTATAACACTTCCCCATGGGCTTCATATTTTGAGACCGGAGGTTGCCGCTTGGTTGTGTACCTACATTAATATCATCAGCTTACCGGTGTGACTCCTCATGTGAATCTTGAGACGACAGGCTTTGTCATAGGTCTTGTCGCAGCCTGGGAAGGTGCAGGTGAAGTGGCCTGTTTCTCTAAAGTGAGTGCGATTGTGGGAGAACAGGGCACTGAAGGTGATGAAGGTTTTCTCACAGCCTGCACAGAAAGAAACACAACATTGTTATGTCCTACATCAAACACTCAGAATAACAAAGATGAAGCTTTACAAACTTCTGTTAGTGATGTGAAATGGTACAAACTTCCTGCTTCATGTGGGTGTGGTCTGTTTGTCTTCTAGACATAAAGTTGCACCATTAAATTAATGTTATAGTCTATTTATGGTTTCACATTTCAGTCTCTTTACATTTCTCTTTATCTGATTGTTGGCAGTGCTGGTGTCTCAGCACAAACAGGGAGACATCTAACTTCAGATCCCATGAACCCTGATACACAGGAAGCATTGACAGGATGCAGACAGCTGATTTATTATGATCATTTATGCCTGAGATAATAACAGACTAAGTGCAGCTCTGATGTTTATTATCATTTACTAGATTGAAGCACATCTTTGTTTGTAGTTTGATATGATATGTACTTACAGTTTCATATTGATGACAATAAAAACAACATGTCCAGACAGACATTAAAGCCCCTTTATCTTATTGGAGACTGATCTTCTCTGTCTGGAAATGATATTTTGCATGATTCAAAGATACATGTCATTTCAAATAAGGGGTCAATGTGTACTCTGATGGCCGAGGGGCAAACAAACAGTCTGTTTTCAGTGCTCCAGTTTTACTTCCCTCATTTCAGAGCCTGTTGCTCATCCGCTAAAGGGGTAAGTCAGCGGCCTAACCCATGTGACACAGAGACAGGAAATAACTTCAAGTGCAATGTCTCCTTTCTGAGCTTTCTGAACAATGTAAGGCACACATTTAAAGAGACCCTGTGCGTCTTTAATCCTGCTATCTTCTGGAGAACCATCTGCATCTCCAGTGTAAACAGAGCAGCAGGGTGAAGGAGTGGATGGAGACATGCAAACCTAAACTATTCAACATGTAGAAAAAATAAACATGACTCAGTTTGTGTTACCAGGAAATTCACACTTGTGGGGCCTCTGTGGCTCAAAATGGACCCTCTGGTGATTGGTGAGTCTGGATGCGCTCCGAAACCTCTCGCTGCAGATCTCGCAGACGAAGGCGTTATCCTGCTGATGGACTTTGATGTGAGCTTTCAGGTTGTAGACCGTGGTGAACCGCCGCCCACAGCCCTCAAACTGACAGGTGTGTGGTCGCTGCTTGTCATGGGACTGAAGATGCCGCTTCAGCTTGTAAGAGGTGCCGAATGCCCAGCCGCAGCCCTCCACTGTGCACTGGTAGGGGCGGGGGTCCTCAGCGTGGTTCAGAAGGTGGACCTTGAGTTTTTGACGGGAGTCAAACGTAGAGTTGCACGCTGGTTCTGGGCAATTAAAAGAGGTCACGGTCTCTTTCTTGGATCTGATCAGCTGAACAGATTGAAAGTCCCCACTGTCCCGGTCTGTCACTTTGGGGTGTGGGGCGACCAGGTCTGCCTCTGTTACAGCACAAAGCTCCCCTGCCTCCTGTTTAATAATAGGACAGGAGTCCAGAGAGGTGCCAAGCTCTGATAAGGAGCAGTCATCCACCAAAGCCAGCTCAGAGTCACTCACAGACATACCAGGTCTGGGCTCATCCTGCGGACAGGAGCTGGACACTGCCAAGGTGCTGATCTTACCGATGGACTTAGTCCCACTGTCATAGTTCAGAAGGACTATATCCTCATGGTCTTTCATGCCAAGGTGCTCCTTTAGGCTGATCATGTCGTCCTCTTTGTGTACATATCCTTCAGGGGGGGCAGCGAGAGTCAGGACCCCGTTTTCAATAGTCACTATGATGCTTTGGTTGTTTATGGTGATAGTCCCGGAAAAGGTCTCACTGGCAGGCGGACTAGTGGAGGCCGTGCCCGGGTTTACAGAGTCCTGCTGTAACACTGAGTCTGAAATAAAGTCCGAGGTGTCCATGGTTTCTAAGATGACAGGAGTCCCTGAAACCAATCCGGATTGAGACGGACCCTCCTTCAGCAGCTTACTCTCACTATGTTCAGTAGAGATCTGACCACAAACCTTATCGCCATATTTGTTTGTCAGAACCACGTCCTCTACGATGTGCTGGTAGATCGCCTGCTTCGCGTTACCCATAACAGAGGTATCATTCAGCAGATTGAAGACATGCTCGGCTTTCTTCAGCACCTGAGAGTCCAGGTAGTTATTAAAGCTGTCGTTGGATTCACACAGAATCAGGTCGCTGCTGTCCCCAGCCTCCATGGAGCCGTGCGGGCTGCTGGTGGAGCTCTGCGGGGTTTTACCTTTCATTGTCCCGCAGGTGAATAAATCCGCTCCGTGTGTGTTCCCTTCATCGTTAACACCCTCTTTGTTAAAAACGACATGTTCCTGGGGTTTGTGGGCCCTGTCCTCCGTGGTGGTGGAGCCTATGTGGGTGCTGGTCTGAGGAGTCTGCTTGAGTCCGTCCTCTCGCTGCTGCCGTAAAGCTGGAAACGGTAACGTGAAGTCCTCTTCCTCCCCTTCATGAGAGGAGGAGGGCAGCGCCATGTCTACCCCGAACCTCCAGGCTGTCCTCACACACTCCTGAGAGCCATGCAGTGAATTCAGTAGATTCTCTGTGTTTATGTGATGAAGTCCAGGTCCCGATCTGTTCACGTTACGGACACATTTGTTGTTAACTGGTCTCTGTTTGACAGACGAACACACCGACCCGCTGCCATCTTCCTCCACCAGGTGAAGCTCAGAAGTCTTCGGCCTGCTTCTGTTATTGTTCTCATCTTGTGGGTGAGATGAAGACTCCAGTCGTCCCTCCGCTTCCGGGTCAGGGGAGATAAAGTGCTGGATCGACCCTGAAGCAGACCGAAGAGGGGGTGAAGCGGGTCTGTGTAGGGCGCCATGTTGACAGGGAATGTTTTGCCCCTGGATTTCCATCTTGGTGTCCCTGTAGCAGCGACACAGGAAAGGCCCGCCCTGGTGGATGAAGGCGATCCAGGGACCCAGGGATCCAGTCCACAGTTTAGACAAGGCCGAGTGATGCGTTCTGGGGCAGCATGGAAATCCCACTGTCACAAATACAGCGTTTATTTTAAATATCAGTCAATCCCTTTTAAGTTCCAAGTCTTAAATTGAGTTGTATTACTATTACATTTATTTATATAAATATATGTTTTACATTTTTGTGGATTATTTTTATTTTCTTTGTATGTATTAGTTAGATTTTATCATTCTATCTTTATTTATCTATTTTTATTTTTACTTATTTTATTTTATTTTATTTAACTTATTGAAAATTCTTCTTGATTGTACTAATGTCTGGGTTGCTGTAACAACTGAATTCCCCCTCATCGTATGTTCAACACCTAAAATACGAGAGCTACTAAGTGTTCCTGAAGGCAGCAATACTATCATGTAGTTTAGGTAAACTGTGTAGCGGATTTCAGGGCAGTGGATCTGAATATGATGATTTTTGTTATCTATGAGTAGATGTAATGTTATAATGAGTAGCATTTAAGTATATTTCCGTGGTCCGATCAATCAGTATTGATTTCATTCAAAATATATTGGAATAGTGAGAAGCCTTCTAAAATACTAATGTTCAATATTTCCAGTCCCAGTCAGTGTTTCTTCATTTCCACTAAGTGGCAGTGTGGTACTTTATAACACCAACACACCTTCTTACCATGAAGTATCTCCTCATAAAATCAATCTAATTTGAGCACCCTTAGGATTTAAGAAAGTGTATTTCAATCAATCAATCAATCAATCAATCAATCAATCAATCAATCAATCAATCATTCAATCAATCAATCAATCAATCAACCAATCAATCTTTATTTGTATAGCACAACAAATGTTATCCCAGGACCCTTTTAACAAACAGAGCAGGTCCAGACCGTACTCTATGTTTTATTATTAACAAAGACCCAACATCAAGACAGGATAAGATCCAGTCCCATTTTACAGACAGGACTCAGTCTGATCTCATCTTAATCCACCATGAGCAGAGCAGTTTGCAGCATTTAGCAAGTTACAGTGGCAAGGACAAACTTCCTTTAACAGGCAGAAACCTCCAGCAGGACCAGACTCATGTTAGACACACATCTGCTGAGACTGAGTTTGGGTTTTAAAGAGGGATAGAGGAGATTAAAAGAGAGGGAGATGTTAGTGGTGGGATGGATAGTAGTAGTTGTAGTCGCTTGAGTCTGGCACGTCCACAGCAGCAGGCCGTATATGGCAGAGATCAAGAGGAACCATTTACAGACTGAAACTTGAACACTACAGTTGAACACCTGATTGTGAGGTTTAGATAAGTAAAAACAACAAGCCCAAAATACAAGATTATAATCCATGTTAAATGTATGAAATAATGAACAGTTACATTTTGACCCCAAAAGAGCTCTACAATATATGCAATACAAAGTTAAAAACAACTTTGTATTGATTTTGCTGTCAGCAAATGTACTGTAAATTACTATGACGTAAACAAGGTGCTCTAAGAAAACTAATCCTGTGCATCACAAGCTGCAGACTGTAAACTCATAACAACAGTCTGACAGGGACGTTTTGGCCACTTACCTGTAAATCTGATAACTGCACTGGAAGCACTAAAATACTGTCTATGGCCCCACGAAGACAAAACTGTCAATACAATACAGTTACTGAGTTCCAAGGACTGCCATGCATGGGGCTGATTAAAATATTTTGTGAAACATTAATCATTTAAATTGATTTAAGCAATATGGTAGCAACATAATTAAATATGTTTTACATAAATAGAGGATCACACAATGACACAACTCGATTAATATTACAGCCAGTTCGTTTTTTCAATTAAAAAAAATCTTGATAAAAGTCAATACAAATGTTTCAGTGTTGTAGTGTGATGCAGGCTCTGAGTCGCTGCTGTAGGCGTCCTGCTCTTACGGACGTGTTGGACTCCAGCGGCAACAGCTACTACTGCTATACGTTTAACCACTATCATCGCTCTATCTCTCTGTCTCATTCTCCTCTATCCCTCTCTCCAACTCGGTCTCAGCAGATGTGTGTCTAACATGAGTCTGGTTCTGCTGGAGGTTTCTGTCTGTTAAAGGAAGTGTGTCCTTGCCACTGTAACTTGCTTAATACTGTGAGGTGCAATGCTCGTGGTGGATTAACATGAGATAAGACTGAGTCCTGTCTGTAAGATGGGACTGGATCTTATCCTGTCTTGATGTTGGGTCTTTGTTAATGATAGAGCATAGAGTACGGTCTAGAACTGCTCTGTTTGGAAAGCGTCCTAAGATAACATTTGTTGTTATCTGGCACTATAATAATAAAGATTGATTGATAATGTAAAATGAAAATAAATAAAGAAAACAATCCTGAAACACATCATTCCTTTGTGCAGTGTTTTTTCAGTTTTTAATTCCTTTATTCTAGATTCTCTGGATTCCAGAAATTAAAGGTGGTTTAAAGTCTGCCCTCCTGTCAGAAGTAATGTGTTTGCGATACCGAACATAACCCCTTCATTATTGTTATGATGTTAACACACTACACTTCCATGCACAGACTTGAGATACGCCGTAGGGATTACCTTTATTTAGTGTCTAAGCAAAGAGCTGGAAAACACTGACAAACCTTGAACTCACATCAGACCAACACAAATGGAGACAAAAATAACCGAGACAAATCAGAAACCAATAAAATGTCAGGGGAGGAAGACTGTTTACAAAATGCTCTGTACATCACTTTACATGTATATTTACATTAACTCATATGTAGGAAGCACACAACACAACAGACTGGGGGGAGAGTGTGAGCAGTGTGCTGTTTGTCAGTGTCATTAACTATTACTGTACACAATGTAAAGAAAGCTCAACATGCGTCATACAAAAATATCCAATAGATTATGTGACTTTGGGTTAGTGTACTTGTTGATCATTACACACGCTTGCATGCATGTTTTAAACAATGTGATACAAATCTACCCTACTATTCATATCTCCTATATGTTTGGGATTATTACATTGGCAGTTGCTTCAAGTATACTGTACACAATAACAGTAGAAATAGAAAGAACACTCCTGCACAGTACACAAGTCAACACACAGGAATGTCGTTTGAAGTCATTTTCAGGTATGAATAAAGATACAGAGTACAATCATTGGCAGCATTTCAGCCAAATGAGCATGCAAAATAACACAAGTTATCATGTTATCATATAAAAATACAGTCCTTCCTCAAGCACACTTGCAGGATAATGACAGAAATAAGGCCACATATCCATTTCCTTCCTGATACAATGTGACACATGCTTAATAATCCAGATGATGATGTCAGATTGAACCTTCTTTATATTTTATGATACCTTCTACCAACATTGAAAGTCAGGGACAAAAAAGTTGTGATCAAACTGCACAGTGCCTTCTTATAGAGGAGACGAGACTACAAAGCCCTGAGAGGAAGAGAGAGAAAATCATCTGGTGTTTTTTTAAAGTCAGATCAATAATGTTTTCTGTGCTGTGTTTGTGATATAACAGCAGGGACAAAAAGCCTCTGACAGCAAAACCTTTTCATGTTATCTGTTGTTGTTTTTATCTTTGAAACAAGTTTTCAAGAAAATAAAGACGAGGCAAACGGGAAGAAATTCTGAAGTCTTTCTTTCAATTAGTTTTTCTTCCGGGAAAATAGAAGAGACAAGTTTTAGCAAGTGATACATAGTTGGTCAGGTTTGTTTTCTTTAAATATATATATTTTTTAAATATGCAGCAAAAAAGACACTTTATAGTTAGTCCTGTAAAGTCTGTGTTGATGCAATCCTCATTATGACCACAAGAGGCTGAAGTACTCTTCTTCTTCTTGTTCTAAACAAACCATAACATCAGGTATTAAACCAATGCAGAGCTGCAAAGTAGAGATGGGCATTTCAAGCCAAAATACTATTCAATAATCATCATCTATTTGCATCTATTCAACAATTATTTGAATAATCACCCTCCCACACAAACAAACACACACACACACACACACACACACACACACACACACACACACACCTGTCCCATTAACAACCCGTTTGTGTGGCAGTCAAGTTAACCAGCAGCAGGACGAGGTGCTGCTGGTAGCGCTACTGACAGAGTCTGACAGAGCTCTTTATGTTGGTGTCTGTGACGCAGCAGCGTGGCATGTGTGTTTACATTTTACAGCCATGCTCAGTCTGTGGAAATAGTGTGTAGTAGTGTGAGAGTCAGAAACAGAGTAAAACGCTGCAACTGATGCAAATGTTTTCTTCTTCTTTTGCTATTTAATGCAGTTAGCATTCTTCTTCTCCTGTTTGCTAATACGGTTAGCAAACAGCTTTAAGACGCTCTACAGCCATCGTCTGGCAGGAATACCGTATTACAACCAGGCACCAGTAAAAACGATGAAATATTTTACTTTTAAAATGAGAAAATATTCTAAGTAGCTCTTCGATTTTTACAAAGCGAACGAATACTCAAAAATCCTTGCCCATCCCTACTGCAAAGAAACTGCAGTTCCTTAAGTGTCCGCTTGAGGCTGGCTCAATAAACCTATCCCCCCATTACAACCCATATGAAAATGCCCATTTTACAGCAGAATTAAACATGTTTACAGTCTGGTGTAAAAAAAGTACATTTGGTTCCTAAACCCGTTCTGTTCATAACTTTTATGGAGAGAATTTCTGGGCGCAGCAAAGTAGCGGAGGGTGTCCAGTTCGGTGACCTTAAAATCCCCTCTCTGCTTTTTGCAGATGATGTGGTCCTATTGGCGTCATCTAGCAGTGACATCCAGCTCGCACTGGGACGGTTTGCAGCAGAGTGTGAAGTGGCGGGGATGAGGATCAGCACCTCCAAGTCGTAGGCCATGGTGCTCAGTAGGAAAAGGGTGGATTACCCACTTCGGGTCTGAGGAGAGTTTTTACCCCAAGCGGAGGAGTATAAGTATCTCGGGGTCTTGTTCAGGAGTGAGGGGCAAAGGGAGTGAGAGATTTATAGATGGATCGGGGCATCGTATGCAGTGATGCAGATGCTGTACCGGTCTATTATGGTGAACAGAGAGCTGAGCCAGAAGGCAAAGTTCTCAATTTACCGGTCAGTCTATGTTACAACCCTCAACTATGGTCACAAGCTGTGGGTAGTGACTGAAAGAACAAGATCCCGAATACAAGTGGCCGACATGAGCTTTCTCTGCAGGGTGTCTGGGCTCAGCCTTACAGATAGGGTTAGGAGCTCAGACACCCGGGAGACGCTCAAAGTAGAGCCAATGCTCCTCCGCATTGAGAGGAGCCAGATGAGGTGGTTCGGGCATCTGGTCAGGATGCCTCCCGGATGTCTACCTGGGGAGGTGTGGCGGGCATGTAGGTCTGGGAGGAGGCTACGGGTAGACACACTGGCAAGATTTGATCTCTCAGCTGGCCTTGGAAAGCCTTGGTATCCTCCCAGAAGAACTGGTGGAAGTGGCTGGGGAGAGGAGTATCTGGGCTTCTCTGCTGAGACTGCTGCCCCCACGACCTGGACTCGGATAAGCGGAGGAAGATGGATGGTTTCTACTCTTTATTTCTTTATTGGTTACAACAGTATAAGGGGAGATTTTTTTTTATGCATAATTAGGCAAAATCAGCGGAGTGACTTATCAGACTGACAGGTGAGCACATTGTAGTCAGCAACAAAGATTCATTTGGCCGGCCGCAGCTTATTTCTAGATGAGCTGAAAGTTAGTCAGCATATCCAGCATGGTGACCATCATCCTTGTGCTTCATAACGTCTCCCCTGAAATAATCGGAGGACATCACTGAGACTATATTCATGTTTTCTGCAGTCTGTGGTTTTTGTGTGTATAGGAATTTTCCTTTTATAAACACCAGATTATTTTCTCCGCTTTCTTCTCAGGGTTTTTCTAAAGGACAGCAAAGCCGGTTAAATAAAAATGGACAGTTTCCACACAACTAGCTCCCTTGTGCTTGTATCTTTCATGCACACAATGAGAGCATAGCATATAAAGTCACAGAAGATGGGTAAATCTCAACCGAAAAGTTAAAATTCATTGACAGTCAGCCTGTTTATACAGCAGGTGATGGGCCCTGACTGGCAGCCACAGCAAATATGCAGCCATATATCAAACAGCAGTACTGATGAGGGAACAGTGTGCATACATTTCCAAAAGTAAGTCCCTGAAAACACAGCAGCACTAGACACCAGACCCTGTTCCCATCTTCACTCTTTCCTTGGTGTCTCCAGTGAAAGTGAAGAAAAGTAATCCCGACACTTTCACACATTCTGCTACATATAAAGTATGCTGGCCCGTGTAATGTGCACCGACCAGCTCTATTCATTTGAAAAAGAAACATGCATGAGCAGCTTGAGAACCAGAGGCCCCCACCTTATGAATGATTCATCCCCAATGACAAGAGTTACAATTTAGAGGAAGAGAGCAGGCAGACGACCACACAGACATTGTTAGGTTCAGGGCTGAAGCAGTTTGAATCTCCTGACACTGTGGCTGGAGGAAGCAGAAGAACTGTGCTGTCTGTTCTCCATCCAGGGTCAATTTCATGGGATTAGTTTAGACTTAAAGACGCTCCACCTCTAATGGTTGGCCTTGAAGTGTGGAGCATTTACACCCATTCACATGAAAGAAACATTTGAATCTCATGTCCAGTGTACAGTAATACACAGCATACATTTTCATGAAGCTATAACTGGTCCTTTGGCTCACAGGTACCACAACCAGGACAGGATCATAGTCCTGCTTCTCTGTGTTCACACTCTGTGCTGCTGTCGAGCCTTTAAGATGCCCTGAGATTAAACAAACAAGAAAGGGATGCCAGCCTCAGCGATGTCTTTCTTCACATATGATATAAATAAGTTGCCTGGCTACTTCAGCATTTATTACTCTTCATACACTCTCTGTGAACTTACACAGAGTCTAACAATGTAAAGAGAGGTGGGTGGAGATGGAGAATCGACAGGAGATGTTCTGTTAGCAACAAAGTCCATAGCAGCACTCGTCTCTGATTTGAAATGCTGGAATTGAAATGCAGTTTGTGGACATGCAGAGTTAAGTGTTGCACCTGCAGAAGGTGGATGATGATTAGGTGCTGATAAAAGTCAGAGCCACTCATTTTATAAGGATAAAAAGAGAATTTCAACACTTCCAGTCCAGATGTTGTTGGAGGAAAAGTCCCCACATTTAGAGAAATGAAGTCCCTCCTGGTGGGCATCCCTTCCAAGCTTCAAAATCATGTTCCTTTAAACAGCCCTGAAACCATGTAATACACATTAACACACACACACACACACACACACACACACACACACACACACACACACACACACACACACACACACACACACACACACACACACACACACACTCACACACACATACACACTAACGGCTCATATCTCCAACTGCTGAGCCTCTGTGCTGCTGCCCCCATTTCAGGCGTGTGTGTTACGCTCCTTTGAGGCTGGAGTTGTCGATGTGGTTGTATTGGATGACATCGAGGGGGAGTCTGAGCAGGCAGGAAGAGGGGGCCTTGGCTCAATCCCTGTGGTCTTCATGAAGGACAGCAGCTGGTCTGGGATCTCCGCAAGGACGTCCTTAGCCAGTCGGGCCATGCTCAGGACCTGGTTCCCTGATCGGTCGATGTAGTCTCGGAAAGGAACGAACTGGAGAGGAAAAGAAAGCTGGCTTATGACAACAGGAACACTACATCACCGTTTTCAGTACACAGTTAGTTTGGAGACCTTTATTATGTGAGAATTGCATGTTCACGTTACTCGTGCACCAAAGTGACTCTTGTGCTCGCAGTACGGCAAGTGAGAGGGCTCAAATCTATGACAAAATTTGACAAAAGACTGCAGGAATTTGGAGAAACTGTTTGGTACATTAATAAAGCATTTAGTTGTCTGAAGTCTTGTAAAAATGTCATCACATGTTAAGAGTTCACTGAAGTGAGACAAATGAATTACATGTCCTTTTTTGGCATAACAAGGTCAATAAAATTCATGTTTGTTTTTAACATTTTGATCAAAAGCTACTGAAAAAAGAATCACATAACTTATTGTGCCTCAATGAGCCTCATGGTCTGGCTTTCATTATCCAAGATTTGTATCATAACACATTTCATGTAAGCGTTCATTGAAGTGTTCTTTCCTTGGGTCTTTGTATTAAGCATACTGCAAAGATCCCTTTTTGATTGGATGCTCAGATGTCATCTTAATGGGTTTAGTGTGTTTAACAGAGTCTAAAATGTCTATTTGTTGACAAAATAACTATGCGCATGTGTTTGCTGGTCTCACTGATGAAACATTGAATGTGTGACTCATGAGAGTTAAAGGGTGGAGTGTCTGAAGAATAAGCCTCACCTGAACAATGTCTCTTTCTGCAAAGCGTCCTCTGGAGGAGACTCTAACCTCGTCCCCATCCAGCTCCTCCATAGCTGCAGAAAACAAACACAACATTTAACACCTAGGTAGAAATATAATGACATTCAGCCTTCATTAAACAGATTAGATGCACTTTGCAGGACAGCGGATAAATTGTAAAAAAAAAAAATGGATTTGTATGGTTAACAAACCATACAAACCAACATTGATCAAAGCTCCAGGCTAATTGCTAAATGCTTTGTTTGTTTTTGTGAACACAGCAACACTGCAAAGTTTATGTCAAAACCAAGCGGCAACCTCGAGACTTAAAATATGATGCCCATACAGAACTGCAGTTCATCGAGCATTGACTTGAGGCTGGCTGCAGAAACACCTGAAACCACTTACACACTTCTTCAAAGACGATCTTTACAGCAGAAATAAAATGTTTACAGCCTGGTTCCACAAACGGCTTAGGCCTGAATAGCTCATTTCTCTATCGGCACACACTGTAGAGGGGGTGAATTTTTCTATAAGTCAGTATTTTTGAAGATATCAAATTTACGAGTTTTGCCCAAATAAGGATATGGCTGACCTGACTGACTGGTGAGCACCCTGTAGCTGTTAGTGAAAAGGCTAAAGCCCGTCTCTTTAACTCACACTAGCTTGACAGAAGTCAGGTTGTGTTCAGCGTTTCAAATATGGCACCCACCAACGATTGGCTTCAAAACAGTGCTTCAGAAACAGATGGGTGACGCCATTTGTAATTTGAGATTATGGCTAAATCTCTGTGTTTTTCAATGCCTTTGTATCAAGCAGTGTTATTATTCCCCTTTGTTCCCGTTATCAAGGACTAATCAGAGCTACTCTTCAACCCTCTGTCCTGATTGGTCAATTGGTGGACTCTACTAGGTTGTCCTGATTGGCTGGGAAGCCGGCACTACTTCCTCATAGAACAAGCACGAGAAGTAGGGGAAATCTTGTGGGGTGGGGTAGTGTTGACATTCCAAATCTCTCTCCAAACTGATGTTTATGTCAGTGAAGTTGACCAATGAGGGCACAGGGCTGCAAAAGTCACAACTATAAACAAAGAAAATACCCAAGTGAAAGAAGAATGATGAGCTTGATGCTGCTTGACAGGACTTTGAGAGACGTCATCGAGGGACAACCACGACAGACGGAGAGAACAGAAAGATTGGTGAGAACACCACCATGTAGTCCGTCATGTCTGTCAGTTAAGTCCCAGCATGAGATCCTGGCTCTGTGATCGCCTTTTCTGACACAGTGAGCATGGTAGCAGACTAATAGATAGTGTAGTCTGACCTCGGCGTCTTTGTGTTGTACGTTTGTGCACAGCTGAGAGGACATGCAAGGTTAAAATGTCCCTGCTCCCTGTCGGCTGATATGAGGATCTTTTGTCAGTGCAGTGTTAGTTTGCCCTCAAATGCTGTAAACATAATTTCTGTTATTCTCAGCGAATTTGACTCAGTTCCAGAGTAAACAAAGTTAATTATGTCTCACTAGAAAACATGCTATACCCCAGTCACTAAAAGTGCATTCATTTATCTTTATTTATCTTTAAACAATTCCTCCAAACAGAAAGTGAAATTAGGCTCTTGTACACGTTCTTCATCTACTTTAAAACAACACTGATATTAAAATAACTAACGTGTAAGCACAGGCTGATTTCTATGTTTGACACCTTCCTCTTTAGGAAAGGTGGCCAAAGAAACACACCTCTAACAGGCCCAAGCAGCACGATCATAAAGATGAGAGGATGGAAATAGAAGTCTGCATCAAAAGCTTTCTTCATCCTTCATAAGCTTCAACACGGAGCAAACTAAAGCCATGCAACCGTCCCGGAGGACAGAGTTCAGACCAGAGACACGTTACTGGTCCTTCCGCATCACATCTGTTCTCTACTGCTGGCTGAGTGGAGGAAAAAACAATAACCCCTCTGTAACCTGCCTCATTAGTGCTTACATATTCCACAAGAAGGTAGGTGAAGTTCCTGACAGGGAAAGACTCCTGAGCTCAGCATCCGTCTATTTATAGTATCTTATCAACAAAGTCAATCTGATCTGCAAGTGACAAACAATCTGCAGCACAGAGGAACCTTTTCATACTTGAGTTTCAAGGGGAAAGGGAAAGGTGCCGAGGGAAGGGTGCTGATGGGAGACTAGTGAGGCTCCACATGGCGCACAGAGATGGCAGATGGTGATCGGGAGCAGCAGGGGGAACGAGGAGAAGGAAGAGAAGGAGTAATATGACACAAGGGTATGAGAGAGGACATGTTGAAAGAAGGGACGGGGATAGACCTGGACAGTCTGGACAGGAGAGGAGAAGAGGGCTGGAATAGAAACAAATTCAGGCTGAAAGAGATATCTAAGGAGGGTTCAGGTGGGTTGTAGGATTTGGCATTTTGGGGGGAAGTCTGCAGAGACACTGAGCCTGAAAGAATACCTCCTGCTGCCCACAATCACAAGTGTGTATAGGTTTGTGGATGCATGGTAACAACACTGACTGCTTCATCATAGTCTGTGTCACATGTTGCAGTGATATTAACGCAGTCACACTTGAGTAGCACCACTCCCACTGACTTAACAGAGTGTGTCCAGTAACTATAACACATCTGACACATCTGAACAACCTCACACCATGAGTGACGTGTGAGAGGGCAAGTCTGGACAACATCTGGACCTGATGCTGCAGACACTCTCCAGAGTTTATTAAAAAGAAAGGAAGGAAAAGAACGAAACTGTATGACGTATGTTTTCATCTAAATGACTAATACTTGTCTTTTTCCTTTGGATTTGCACTTGATTTAAATATCTGACATTTGATGTATTTGAATGAGTAACCCGCGGTGTCTCACGGAGAGATATCGCAGGTCTTTCCTTCCTGCATTGGTCAGACTATATAACCAACATATATATATATATATATATATATATATATATATATATATATATATATATATATATATATATATATATATATATATATATATATATATATATAGTAAGATATTCTTATTTTTACCTCTTTAATTCTAATTTTATTTGCTAATAACTTTTTAATAATTGAAACTTTATAGGCTCTTGTTTGTTTTATATATATATATATATATATATATATACATATATATATATTTTTTTTTGCTCTGTCCACTTTGCTACTGGGACACTTGAATTTCCCCGTTGTGGGATGAGTAAAGGACTATCTGTCTATCTGTCTATCTATCTATCTATCTATCTATCTATCTATCTATCTATCTATCTATCTATCTATCTATCTATCTATCTATCTACATCACTTCTTCCTCTGAAAGCATGAAGTGCACTTAATGCTACACAATGCAAATATAAAGTGGAGACTGTGCAATTACTTGAATGAAGGAATGAATGCTGTGTGTGTTTCTGTGCTTTTATTTACTTGTTATTTATGTTTGTCTACTGTTTTTATGATTTTGATTCCTTTTACTTTTTGCAGTTAAATGGCTTACATATCAGTTTGGATGTGCCACGTTCAATGACAGTAAAAGTATCATTTATTCTATTCTATTCTGTGTGGGACTACTGCTAGGTGATGGATACCACTACTGACATCTAGTTTTGTAAATCCAGATATTGCAAGCAGAGTGGCTCCAATCTGTTGGAGCCATGGACTCAGATGGCACTGACGGCACTAAGTCATCAGGCAAAATATAGTGAATTAAGAGACATTTATCCAACTGAAATATTGTAGGTTTAGATCATTTATTTACACTACTTTCCACAAACTCTGTTGGCTCTTCTTTTGGATGGGTATAAAAGCCATCCTGCTATTATTTTTGGGTAAATTCCATCATCTTTCCTTCTAAATTTCATGTTCACTTATGTCTGTGATCTATGACACATTTTGAATTGCTTTGTTTTCCAAAGATGTTGCGCTATATGAACTTGCTTTGCCTTCAGTGGCATATTCATCCTCATCGTATGTATCTGAAGCAGCAACTGTTCAATGGGGTTCTCTTGTACTGTTGTCCTGTCCCTAAATCTTGCCGCTGCATACGCACTGTGGTGACCACAGTGAAATTAATCAATACTGACTGTAGACAACCGCTACTAGGCTTATATTGCATAGTCGTCGTCCAGTCCTACTATATTTTGCGTAATCTCACAATTAACTTTTTTTTACTTACTTTTCCCTTTTCTTCTTTCTTACCGCTCGTCTCTCCCTCAAAAATAACTTTTCCATAACCCTCACCAAAACCTTTAATGTTTATAAAACACAAAATGATATCACTTCCCATCTTTCCCCAACCCAAAAATCCTCCCTCAGACCAATCATACATGACTGTAACCATTAATGTTTGTATGTCTTTATACTGTCTGTCTTTTCCGGTTTTAATTGTTCCTGTATTTCTTTCTTTTCTTTCCTTCATTCGTATTCCTCTATCACACATCATGTTTTTCTCAAAAATAAAGCAAATTAAAAAAAGGTATCTGAAGCAGCAGAATAGTCCCTGTGTTATTCAGTTAAATGTTGTTTGTTGTTTTGTTTTTTTAAGTCGGGTTGTTAGAGGTGTTTGCCAATGATAAGTGTATAACTATTATGAGAGGGATCCCAGTCAGCTCTGCCCCTTTGTTGAGAAGACTAGGCTATCATCAGAAGCGGACAACTCTACCAGCCTAAGTTCTGTGTCCATTCTCCACCCAGCACCCTGTGGGTAATAAACCAGTCCTGTCTGTGAGATGGGTCTGGATCTTATCCTGTCTTGATGTTGGGTCTTTGTTAATAATAGAACATAGAGTACGGTCTAGACCTGCTCTGTTTGGAAAGAGTCTGAGGATACCATTTGTTGGGATTTGGCGCTATATAAATAAAGATTGATTGATTGATAGATTGATAGATTGATTGATTGATTGATTGATTGATTGATTGATTGATTGATTGATTGATTGATTGATTGATACATACACTTCCTAATGACAAGTACCTCAAAATATAAAACTAAAATGAAATAAATACAATATAAAACATGTGCCATTGAAATAAACTGAAGTGCATTTATGTGTGTGTGTGTGTGTGTGTGTGTGTGTGTGTGTGTGTGTGTGTGTGTGTGTGTGTGTGTGTGTAGGTGTGTGTGTGTTCTGTGTGTGTGTTCTGTGTGTTCTCTGTGTGTGTAGGTGTGTGTGTGTTCATGGTAATGAAAAGATATGCCACTTAGTAGATTAGTGTAAGTGGTTCAGGTCTTTTCACAACATGTGTTTTGTATAATTATAGAGTGTCATGAGCCTACGTCCTAAATGATGTGTATCTAAACCCCAGGCTGTTTCAAAGCAGCTCACTGAATATGTTTTTATCTTTTATTTCCTAACTGGATACTGACTAATAAAGTCTGATATTAAATTAAAAGGATTCTTTTTTATACATGTTGTCTGAAGATATTGATCCTGCTCTTACTCGTGTCATTCTTTTCATTTTCACCCCAAAAAATAAATCCTTGTGCTTCTATTCAATGTTTCCTGATGTGTAATTTTTTATCAAACGAGCTCCTTACGCTTCCCACAGGACTGAACAAACTTTAACGTCATCTCTTTTTACTCTGAAGAGGTTTTTGATTGAGATCTACACTTAAACAAACACATTTGTGAGCCTGATTTGCTCTTTTTTTAAGACTTTATATCCTGCATGCAGTGTGGGGAGACCACAGTGAGCTTCAGGGACTGAAACAAGGAAGGGCAGGGCGGGTTAATACATTTTGATTTATAAAAGACTGATCCCCACATGACACTCTCTGAGCGGCTCAACTCTGACTGGGAGTGAGTGATGTGTGGAGCTCTCCTCATCCAGGGAGCGAACCCGGGCAACACAGCCGATGAATACATTTTGAGCCCTTGAGGGATCCTCTTGTGCAAGCTACGAGTTTGCTTTTGGAGCTGTTCGAGCGTCACAGAGAGTAAATCAGGCACATATTTAGAATCCTGTATGTTGAGTGACAGACTGCTTTATGTGTTGTTGGAGCCTCTTGGAGACTAGTTCCAGAGATGATTCACCTCACTTCCATTATCCAAACTACTTCATACTTCGGTCTTGCCTGATTCAACTGAAGTCTCTCCACAACACTCACTGATTAAACGGGTGACTGAGGTAGATGAATCTATATATACATTTCCCGCATATGTACCATCTTGATCTCTAACTCATTACACTCCATACTCTGCTGCTCCCCCGTCATGCGCTTTCAGTTCCATCATCTCTGCTCTAATTTCTCCTCCTGTCATCCACAAGCACTCACCCCTAACCCCAGCCTCAGCCCTGAGTACTGAATAATAGGTCCCGATGAGAGCTCTATAAGCTTCCTGCTAGAATAATTTCCATCTTTACCTTTCATCATCTAGTCATTTAACTTGAATCTTTGTGCCCATTAACTTGAAAAGACATCTTTGCATTTAAGAACCGCTGCCCTGTATAGGAGACTAAAGCTGTCTCAGAGCACATATATCAAAGCATCATACATGGAGGATCTACGGATGGATCCATCAGCTGCTCTTACACAGAGCATGTCAGTGAGGAAAGGATAGAGAGATCAGCCATCAGATCTGACTCTGTGTTATTTTTCAATATAATGAGACATGAAGTGTGCAAGTAAGGTTATCAGGCAGTGATGATCTCAGTTGATACAGTCTTCAAAAAGAAAGACTGTAATTAAACCTTTTTATAAAACGATGAATTCAGGTCAGCTGAAAGAAACTGGTTATAACTCTCTGTTATAAGAAATACCTTTTACTTAATTTAAAATTATTGGAGTCATTTTTTTATTAAAGGCTGCAAGAGCTGTTGAAAATACCTGTATCTAAAATATCCATCTTTTAAAAAAAGAATGAATGATATTGTGCTGAAATAAGCATTAGGCAATACCATAGACTGTATAAATAATGGATGTAGCATCCGTGACATCACCCATCTGTTCCTGAAGCGCTGTTTTGGCGCTCATTAACAGCTACAGTGTTCCCGCCTGTCAATCAAGTCAGCTGTGCCTATCAAAATGGAAAACACTCATAAAAAAACAAACTCATAATCTTAATATTTTTGAAACTGCTGCCTAGAGTGTGTGCCGATAAAGGAATGAGCTATACAGACTACACTCATTTTTTGAACCAGGCCGTAAACATGTTTGTTTCTGCTGTGAAGATCGTCTTTTTTGAATTGGTGTGTCAGTGGTTTCCGGTGCTTCTGGAGCCAGCCTCACTCGATGAACAGCAGTTTTTAACACTTCCGCATTGGCTTCAATTCTCGTGGCTGGAGGTTGCCGCTTGGGTAATCCCTATTAACTGTTTGGTTCATAGGGGGAATTAGTGGTCCTTTGCGCTGGTTGCCACCTGCCAAAAAACAGGGGGGAAGATGACGAAGCAGCAGCAGAAGAAGAAGACTCAACAATCAGCTAGCTAGCCTTTCTGCACTGTGTGGCTTCCACTGCGGTGTAAATAATCATTTTAAGAGTTTTGGGGATTTCATTTTTTAAAATGGGCAGTGTGTGGACATAGACTGTATTATAAATGGGCGTGAGATCCGTGACGTCACCCATCTGTTTCTGAAGCGCTGTTTTGAAGTCAATCCTCAGCAGGTGCCATATTGGAAATGCTGAACTCAACTCTAACATCTGTCGAGATAGTGTGAGGTAAAGAGGCGGGCCTTTAGCCTTTTCGCTAACAGCTACAGGGCGCCCACCTGTCAATCAAGTCAGCCATGCCCTTATTTGGGCAAAACTCGTAAGTTTAATATCTAAAAATTTCACTACCGTACAGTATGTGGAGAGAATTTAGCGATTCAGACCTAAACTGTTTTTTTAACCAGGCTGTAAACATGTTTATTTCTGCTGTAAAGATCATCTTCTTTGAATGGGTGTGTATGTGGTTTCCAATGTGTCAATGTGTCGCTTGTCTTGCCTTTCCCAAGTTTGACTGATTACATTTTTCTCCTAAGTTTTCCATAGATATTGTGATAACATTGTTTTATGATTTCTTTTGGCCACAATAATCCTGAAGTGAAACTCTGAATGGTGACAGCCCTAAATTCTGCTTTGCTCTAATAAAAGTAGGTGTGTTTGAATTATTTATGTGTGTATTTTTAATGCCTAAAAGTGTTGTTTTAGAGCTTAAAGCTATTACATGACCTTTGAATACCCAATTCTAATCAGTTCATCCTTTAGTATAGTTTAAAGTTTATGAATAATGTGATGTTATTTCCTCAAGGCTCCCTCAGGCAGAGATATCAGGCTATAGGTAGATATTATGATACCATGAAAAGAGTGCATTATACTACAGATTGAACTGCATCCCTAATAATCCATGACACCAGAGTTTACTTCAAATAAGCTAACTCAGCTGTTATAACAGCTCGGCACCTGCATGAGTTATCCACCTTGTCACTGACAGACTTAAACACCACTGTGTCACATACTCTGTTCTGCTAAGTGTTTACTTCATGTGCCACATTTACTTTTGATTTCAGTGTTGCAGCCTACACTGTTTGCATCCTCAACCTCTCCAGTCTCTTCTTTTTCCCCACTGTAAACAGACCAATATGAAATCCACCAGACCTCTTTCTGTGTGTTGATATGATTACAGTCAGTCCACCAGTGTCTATGATCAGAGCTACCTCCCTGGGAACAGTCTGTTCTTTATAGCAAAGGTCTACGAATGTGAAAAAGCAAACCTTTGAGATTAAATTCTAAAGTAATGATCAAAATCCAGCACAAGACAGCTGTGCAAGGGTACATTACAACTTTTTTGTAGCACCTTCATTCAAGTCAACACATGTTGTGCAGCACTGAAGAGTGGTACAGGTACAAGATGGTGCAGGAGTAGTACAAGATGTGACTTTGAGAATTACATATTTTCTACTGGGCAACAGGAACAGACTTGGTAACAGCGCCGTGATGTGGATGATTTTTCTTAAGAAATATGCCTCTCTGGGTAGATAGTGTTACCATCATCATTCTTTAAGAAGTCAGCAGTATCAGGAGAGATCCTTTGCAAAGTATGTTAGATATGATCCATGTCATGGTGTTTTTCAGGAGCACCAATTTAGAGATGTCTGTTGTTGTCGTCCTTGGGTTGACCTGAGGTGTTGGGTCCCATAATTTGTGTTCCACATTCCTGCGGCTGACATTTTCTGTCTAAGGTTTACAACAGTCCCCTGATAAATAATTGAACATCACCATAAATCATGAATGACTGATATTAATGGCATGTAAATTAGGGTGTTTAACAGAGGATTTGCATGTTAATGCTGTGGCATATTTGAGCAGAGTTAAACGGACTGAATGTAAAATGTCTTTATATAAACTCAGTGGTGCACACACACACACACACACACACACACACACACACACACACACACACACACACACACACACACACACACACACACACACACACACACACACACACACACACACACACACACACACACACTTACCATCAAACTCAGCAGGACCTACTCCTACTATGATGATAGACATGGGCAGGGAGGCTGCCTGTGGAGGAAACACAGGAGGGGTGTGAGCCAAGCGACTGCTCTTCCACTCAAAACACACACTGTGCACTACATGCATGAGTCTACATTACACATACAGGCCATCGTATACTTACTGGCTTATGATAAAATGATTGTGGACCAGATTGAAATCTTTGTTTGTTTGTTTGTTTGTTTGTTTATTTAGGATTGTCCCCCTGAATCTAACAGCTCTGGCCTGCCCTTACTACCTCTTTACAACAGTTCTTATGATATCAAATATTGTTTTGCTGTTGTTCTAGTTTCATTAATAAATGTTTTCTACTGTCATGTCACATTATGCATAATCCTGTTTCAGCAGACAAGGCCTTACGAATGAAAGGTGCCTGCCCATCCATGAGGGCTGCAAAGGTATGAAAAAAGGAGCTAACCTTTCAATAAGAATATCATTTGACATTAGAGCGGCCCTAAATGTTCATCTTTGCATCATATTCCTCCAGATTTAAGTCAACAATGCACATATATGTCCTATTTAGTTTGTTTATGTTAGAACATTTTGAAATTCAAATTGCTCTGATCTTACGCATGGAAGGTTTTAGAGCACAAAGAGCATTAACTTTAGCAATCTAACATTTGCTCATAGTATATGTGCATCTTACATATTTCATCCACTGGAAAATACAAATAAGTACATTTTTACATTTTGTGCTTATTTGCTCTGTCATGGTGGCAATAACTGCTTGACTCCACTTTTTCACTTTCTTTTTTGGTTTTCTCAAAATTTACAAACATAACACCAAAGCTATAAAAACAGAGTTTATCCTCTCAGGTACAAATGCTTTCCACTGATGTAATTCTATGTAGACCTATTGAATGCCTCACATTCTTTCATTTTTCTTTCTCTTTAAACACACATGAACTTTTCAAAGGCTCCATCTCTCTCTGCCTTCTCCTGGGTTATTACTGTGAGATTTCAGGGGAGCATCACGACACTGGACAGGATATTTTTAAGTCCCTCTCAGTCATTTAATCATATTTCTTTCCACAGACTGAAGCCTCACAGGCATATGTTGTTTACATTGAGGTTCTGTCTGGCCTAGATGTCAAAGAAGTCAAGTTTTGAAATTCAGGCGCACACACAAGATCTGAAATACGGCAAGGTTGTAAACATCAAGAGAAAAGTGGGGCTGAAGGAGACTAAAAGGTATCATGCATTATTGAAATCCACCAACTTATGGTGTGGAGTTTTTGAAACATGTTACTTTGACTTACTCATCCATGTCTTACCTGAAGGAACGATGTTACTCGGTGGAAAAGTGCAACATCAACAACTCAATGAGACATTAATGTGTTCCAACTATCTAAAGTAATGAGTGATATGCTAAGAATGTATGCTAGTTAATGTCATTGTTTGCTGTGCCAGAGATTTAGAATTAGAATTAAACATTATGAAGTCAATCACAAATTATATAACCTCGGTAACTTTCACATTGTACTTTTACTACTTTTATATATTTAAATGTAATGAAATAAAGAGATAAAATGTGCACCGAGTATATTTTCTGCCCAACCACCATGTAACTGCAACTGTTAACCAACTTTTATCACATTTTTTGATTGAGTTTAAGCAAATATGACTGGGTCTGTCTTAAAATTTTAAGTCAGTGTTAACAGGGGTCCTCTGTTGGAGACTTTGTGCTTCTTAAACAGACTTAATGCATCATTAAGTCTGCATAAAAATGTCACCAAGTGTAACATTTGGTAGCTATCTTTCATCAACCCAATAAGAATTATTCTGATTCAAGATTCCAACTTCACCGTTATATGGATGCTAAATGAATGAACTTATATCAAGCATGCATTAAGAATATGGTCTGAGTTAAACCAATGTGACGTACGCAGTAGTAGAAGAAGAGGTGCATTTTTTGATTAGGTTTATGTATGTGCTCCTCCGAACAGTGCTATCGGTGCAGATGTGCAGAGTGACTCTGTGCATGTATGCCTATACACTAGGAACTTTACCAAGAGTATTAATCTACTGAAACACTTCTCTCTTCAAATCCTAAATTAAGGTTTTTTAATTTGTGGCTACGCTGTCGCTCAGAATTGATCATTTCCTCAGTAATGATGAAGTTTCTTTGACTCGTTAATTGAAGTTAAGGTGACATCTTATTTAAAAGGAAATCTTAAGTTTATGTTGAATCAATCATGTTTCTCCACATTTAGCTCTTTATGTTGAGTTTACTCACATTGACCACTGACTCTTTGGTCTGATCCATATCTGAGATAACACCGTCTGTGATCATCAGCAGCACAAAGTACTGTGAGCCGTCAGTCACTTCTGCAGCACACCTGAAGGCAAACACACACAAACACACACACACACACACACACACACAGAAAGAGGGATTAATGACTGAGAATCAAACACTCATGAAGCGTCACCAGGTGTTTGTGTGCAGACAATGTGTTCAGAGGAACTTCCCTCTATAATTTACTGATACAAAAATTTGTTTGATGCAAGTCTCTTCCTAACTTTGTGCATCAGGTGTTTAAAATCTGTTTTCCCGAAACAAACTCCTTCCAAACTTTATTTTGCGAGCAAACTTTTGCTGCAAACTGCAAAATGTCCCAGTTGAATGTGATTGGTAGAAATAAATATAATGAACTCTGAATGAGTCTCATGAACAAAATGGTCCACAGAATCCATACTAAAAGTGTACATGCATCCAAACCCTGAAAATACCTTGTGCTAAAATTTTAGAGGATAAACCACATTCAGTGTTGGACAAAGTACACGTTTTCTTTACTTGAGTCAGAGTATTGATCCTCCTGGTCAAACAATACTCCAATACAAGTGAAAGTTGTTCAGTCAGATTATGACTTGAGTTAAAGCTCTGGAGTACTTTCTTTTTAAAATTATTTGAAAACATTGCCGTGGTGCTCAGGTAGAGAATCATCATCCTTCTCAGTCATAGCTATCATCACCAGGACTAAATGAACGGACTGATCTGAAGAACGTTTGATCTACGCTCAACCCAGGTACGGCTACACCACTGAGACAAACCAAACCAAAAGTACTTTGAAAATTAAAATCGACCTGGAAATGAACATCCACCATTTGTTGTGGAGCACACGTGTCTCTTCAATGTGCATATCACAACAGGACCTACACTGACTTCTTCAACGTGATGCAAAAATGCTCACATCAATCAGCGATCCCCCACCCTCTGAGATATTATTCGAAAGAAGCTTTATAAACAAACACAAGCTTCGAATTTGTTGGTTTCATCATGGTGAACTTAGCCTGCACTATGACTATATGGGAGCGTGCCTATGTTCCCACATTTCGGCATTTATAAGCTCTGCTTCAGCCGAAACTCTTTTTGATCAGCCTATTTTATTTTTTCTTGTAATGATTGTGGTTGTGGCAATTTCTGCTGCTGCTGATCAAAATAAAATCCCTCATTCATTCATTCATTTACTATAAAGTGCTTCCAAAAAATGTTGTGGGTGGATATTCAAATTGAAGGGAAATGTAGGAAAACAAGATGTAAATTTGAAAATGTCCTAGAAATGTGGGAACCAAGGGATGACCCCGATTATATGATATGTGATGACTGTGTGAGAGCTATTACCGGTGTAATGTCCACACTTTGCTCATTTATACCATAAATATATGCAGGTGATGAAGGTGTGCAGAGCAATGAGAAGGCAGAGTCTGTGATGAAGCCACCGCTGGGTCTGTGATGCACTCTGTGTGACTTAAAGAAAGTAATCTGTACTAAAACTAAAAACCACACTCTGTATATATCACAGCCAGAGCATTAACTATTGAAAGATAATGAGAACTACTGATGCTTCATTCTGTACTTGCTCATGCTTCCCTCGCCTCAGATGAGTGTGAAAGTGATGAATAAAAACGATGACATGGATTCGTCAGTAAAGTCTTACATTTAGTGACAGAGGTTCAGAGTTTGCTCACTAGTGTTAATTTTGGCATCTATTTTAGATTTAGTCTTAGTCTTAGTCTTTAGACGCATATAGCTTAGTTTTAGTCACGTTTTAGTCTTTTCAGCCCTTTATAGTCTTAGTCTAGTTTTAATCGACGAAAACTCAGAACATTTTAGTCTAGTTTTAATCGACGAAAACTCAAAACATTTTAGTCTAGTTTTAGTCAGTGGAAACTCAAAACATTTTAGTCTAGTTTTAGTCAGTGGAAACTCAAAACATTTTAGTCTAGTTTTAGTCAGTGGAAACTCAAAACATTTTAGTCTAGTTTTAGTCAGATTTTAGTCTTTGATTTTTGCCAAAACATTTTCTCTCTTTAAAATAATTCATGTAGTCGATCAGATATCAGTATCAGGGTTAACAACGTGTTCAAATAGTCAATATTTCACTCTTTTAACAATTTTGTGTAATATTTTAAGTTAAATGATTTAGCCTGCTAAAACGTAAAAAAAAAACATTCTTGATGTGACCACTATAAAGATATTTTGATTCTCTGGACTCAAATAAAAATGCCAGAGACACAATGTAAGGGCTGTATTGCACTTGTACGACGGTACCTGAATGCACCTCGCAGCGACAGAGGCACCGGCAGTAAATGGATTAAATCCAGCTGTAGACGGGAGCTTTTTTTACAGTAATAGCGGCAAAAACGTCAAATAGTAAACAGCCGTCCCCCGGTTGTGTCTTTGTCACTAACACACCCCGGGGGTAAAAATCAAAAATGAAGATGAGACAGATGCATGGAGGTGAGGAGAGCTGGTTCATAAAGCACACCTGCTGCAGGTAGAGACCAAGCTAACACTGTGCCCCTTAAATAATAACTCAGCCTGTCACAGGAATTCATCACTTTTATCTCTAAAGATTAGACTTCTTCTTATGAACTGCGGTCCGCTACTAAAGTTTACGTCTCGTCATCAACTTGTCATCGTCAAACTAATCATACATTCGTCAGAGTTTTAATTATCAGTGATGCAGTTTAGGGCGTCTTAGTCTCGTTTTCGTCATGAAAAAATAGTTGTTGACGAACATATTTCGTCATAATTTCCGTTAATGAAATGAACACTATTGCTCACGGGTGCACAAATGGTATGGCTAAGTTTTTCTGTATAGACCAAAAACTGTGCACAGGAAGTGGTGTACGCAACTTTTGCACCTGTGTAGATCCTTGCTTATGTTGTAGTAACTCTCATACATACACTTACTACTACATGTACTGAATGTAATTGTAACACTGTAAATGTACACTTTTCAGATACTTCTCAGATTTTAACAAAAGTTTTTATAAAAGTGTCCAACTGACAGCAGAGACTCCTCATGAAATAGTTCACTCCAAACAGTGTTGTATAACGGAGGTTTGTGTGTGTGTGTGTGTGTGTGTGTGTGTGTGTGTGTGTGAGAGAGAGAGAGAGAGTGAGTGTTGGAGGTAACACTGGGATCCCAGCAGGGAGAAGGAAGACCTGCTGTCTGACTCACTGTTTGATTGGCTCACACTCTTAGTCTGGCCTGAGGCGGGGAGAGGCGAAATGGCAAACTGTCTCTCTGCCTGTATCCCTGTCTGCTGCACCTCTCTCTGTCCGTCTGTCTGTCTGTCTGTCTGTCTGTCTGTCTGCCTCAACCCCTGGCCCTGATATTTTCTACATTTCTCTCTTTGTCATCCTTCTCCTTCTTCCTCCCTCCAGCTCTCTCTCCCTTTCTGTCTCTGCAGAGTGGTGGAAAGATGTGTCAACAAGTGGAGCTGAGGAACAAACTGTGATGCTGTGTCTGCAGTCATCATTCCTGTCAGTTCAATTAACCTCCAAGAGCCTTTGCCCTTTTCATTTGTGCACTCTGTCTCTCCATGTATGAGGGGATTGTAATAAAGGCGAGCTGATAATTCAAGGATGCAGACACACCAGATGGATGTGTGATCAAAGAACAAATAGAAAACAGTTTTTGTTCTTTTTTGTCAAACTTCTCTGCAAAAGAAAAATAATTATACTTTTTTAAAGACTCTTCATATTTCTTCAACACCTGTTAAAAATAAAACCCAATGAGGGACTTTTGTCTCTCAGGAGACTTGGAGAGGAAACTTTATGTGGGAGGAGATTTGGAACAACACAAATAAACTTTAAAGTAAATCTGCAACCTAACCTGAGCAACACAACTCAATCAATCAATCAATCAATCAATCAATCAATCAATCAATCAATCAAGCTTTATTTATAGTCCACCTTTCATAAAAATCAAATTAAAAGTGCTTGACAGTGATTAAAAACAAGAAATAAGCAGAAATAAATAATAGTGAAACATATAAAAAACACAAATTTGATTCTAAAATAGAGACTAATGCACACCATCAACAAAAAAATATGTGTAATTAAAATAAGTTAAAGCATCAAATCAACATTAAGAATAGAAATAATTAAAATAAATAAATTAAGAAATGGTTAGGATACGTTTTTAAGATAAAAACAAATACAAAAAATATCAATAAAACTGAGTAGATACAAATAAATAAACATATAGTAATTAAATAAAATAATGAAACAATGTTCAAATTAAATATAGAACATTTCAGTAATAAAATTGTTAAACCCTACATAAAAGCCAGACTGAATAAATGCGTTTTTAGTTTATGGCAGGCTGTTCCATCATCTTGAAGCGTCATGGCTGAAAGCAGCATCACCAAAAGTTTTTGTTCTCCTCGGAGGAACAGCTAAAAGAGAGGAGCCGGAGGATCTGAAAGCATCTATGATATGTAGTCTAGTGCGAGGCCATGCTGTGCCTTAAAAGCTAATAAAATCGTTATAAAATCAACATGAAAAGAAACAGGCAGCCAATGTAAAGATTTTAAACAGGTGTAATGTGTGCTATCATTCTGTTCTTCGTCAAAAGTCTTGCTGCTGCATTTTGTACTAAATGCAGTTTGTTTATTGTGTTCTTTGGAACACCAGTAGGGAGAGCATCACAGTAGTCTAGCCTGCTAGTTATAAAAGTGTGCATAAGTCTATCTGTGTTGCTCAGAATTACCTCCTCGGGTACACTTACCACCTGATCACCTCTCCAGGTGAAACCTCTCATTCTCCTTTTTCTGCCCTAAATGCGAAATAAATGCTGATAACCTCAGGCATTGTCTTTGGTCCTGCTTTAAATAACAAACTGATTAGCATACTGTCGAAACATTTCAAACAAAGGGCAACCTCTGGTCTCAATATATGAAGCCAATGTGGAAGTGTTAAAAAACTGCAGCTCATCGAGCATCCCCTTGAGGCTGGCTGCAAAAAAAACGGAAACCACGTACACACCCATTCAAAGAAGACAATCTTTACAGCAGATCTTTATACAGTGTATTGTTTCAACTTGATCTAGCTCCTGCAGACTTCAAGGAGGCGCAGTCCGATCTGAAACACTTTGTTCAAAAAGACACAGACTCAAAATGAAAGACTCTGTGAGAACTGTTTGTTTGAGTTTCTTTGATGACTTTAAAATGGACAAGATGCTTGGATGAGGTCCTTTACTTCTGTCTAGTGTGATTAATTCCTCTGCTCACAGAACTGTCAACCTCCAGAGGAGACACAATTTTACAACTTAACTATGATGCAGAACACGCTTTATGTCTGACATCGCTGAAATGTGATGATGGCAAATCACAGAAAAAAACAAAAACAAAAAGGATCAAATTTAGAGGCTGTTGCAGAAGTTTAGTTTGTAGCAGCAGCTCTGAACTGTTCCACTGTGTAGAGGATGAAAATGATGAGCCTCTCATCATAGGAGAGACTGACTGAAACAAGCATCTGTAAGACAAGTGGTCCTCTCATTCTGGAGGCCTGCTGTCTCCTCAGCTCCCCAAATTAAGTACAAGAGTTTCTCTGCTGTAAAAACTGACTGTGTTGACAGTTTACTGCCAAGACAAAAAAGTACAGAGCAAAGGGACAACTGGCTTCAACACCATTTCTTGTACCAGGCTGTAATATTACAGACTCCTGCTAAAGAAATAAATGTTTCAGAAGCTTTCAGTTTTCGTACCAACATAATCACAGTCAACAATAAGCTAGAGGATGCTGAAAAAAGGACTGCAGTTACACAAAAAATCAATGAATACAATACAATGTGCTTCATGATGAGGAGAATGTGAAGTTAAATGAAAATGAGAAGGAGAAATATGAAGAGTCTGAGAGAGGGAGGATGGGAGAGCAGATGGGAGACACAAAGAAGGAGGATGAGGAGGAGAGAGAAAACAGGGATGTAATAGTAGAGGATAAGGAAACAGAGTATTTGGTGTGAGAGAAAAAGATAAAGAGAGAAACTGAGAAAAGGTAGCACATGTGATGATCTCATGCAAATGATATCTGAGGATGAAACAACACAAGAAGAGAAAAAGAGAGAATAGAAAGTGAGGAAGTAAAGTTTCACTTTCTCTCTGAATGGACGACAGTTTGGAAGCTCTTGAGCCCACAAGTGAACATTTCAGCACCATTACACTCCATTTGGTTACGCAACCACACTCACACTTCACTGGGACAGGATATTATTGCTAAAAATACAATAGCAGGTAATAACTCGCCAAAACTCCATTAAAACCGAACACAGACTGCACTCCAGAAAGTTTCACTGCTGAAATTTCATTTAGTTCTAAGAGGAGGGGGGAAGATGATGTTCTACAGGGTTCAGAGGTAGATTAGTTTTGTTAACTTACTCATAACAACTGGTGTATATGATGCACTGACACTGCAGGTGCATGGTTCTTTAGAAGAGTTATAATCACATAATAGAGAGTTCTCAGGGTTCACATGATTCTGAGGGTTAGGAACTGAATAAGCTGTTACATGTGAGTTACACATTAAAGAGGCTTTATAGGAGGGATGGCCTGGAGTGTGAAATAAGTTATAATGTCCGGACTGGCTGCACGGTAGTACAGTAGGGGGCACTTTTGCCTCACAGCTATAAGGTTCCTGGTTCGAATCCCTGGTCAGGCAGGTGCCTTTCTGTGTGGAGTTTGCATATTCTCCCCGTGCACGCCCCCTGTGGGGTCTCTCCAGCTTCCTCCCACAGTCCAAAAACATGCTCACCAGGTTAATTGGTCGCTCTAAATTGCACGTAGGTGTGAGTGTGTGTGAATATGGTTGTCTGTCTCTAAATGTTTGCCCTGTGATAGGTTGGCGACTTGTCCAGGGTGTACCCTGCCTTCCGCACGATGTCAGCTGAGATAGGCTCCAGCCCCCCACGACCGCGACAGGGATAAGCGGTCAAGATAATGGATGGATGGATGTCAGGACTCTTTGCACTAAAAATATTTACATTGACTTATTACTGTGTTTATAGATTCTGAAACATGATGTTAAATGTGAAAAGTCAGAATGGTAAAGGTACTTGTACTTATACTGTATATCTCTCCTCTGTCTGACCACTCAAAGCTCTTTTACACTACTCCTCACTCATTCACTCACTGATGGTAGAGGCTGCTATAATAATATCCTTTAAGGATCCAAATCAATGAAAAGAAAAGGTTTGCAGAATAAAAGTCTTGTTCAACCATTGACTCACACAACCAACATTTCAGGATTACGTTTGTACCTGAATCATATGTATTCAATGGAGAGAGTGTGACAACATGAGTTTTGTTTGTGTGATGAGTTAAGCCTAAAACTATTTTCTTGAACAAAAATAAACAAATATGTCTACACTTTCTGTGTATATATACAGAGTAACAATGAACCCCTTCATTATTGACTTCATGTTCACTTGCTGTGATTCTCTGGCCTCTCCATATTTGGTTGTTTCAAGGAATTTCCTGGCTTTCTAACAATAACCTAATGATTATAGGAAAAGGTGAAACCAATGGCAGGAATGTATATTTACATTTGCAGCTCATTTCCTTTGTAAATGTTCAGAGTGACAGGAGGGCAGGAGTTAGACCTACACAGATCCTCACAACACGCTGTAATGAGGAAACTCTCCACAAAGACTTTGAAATCTGATGATGACAAAAACATGAGATGTGAACTGAGACTTCTCTACAAAGCCAGGATGATTGACAGACAGAGATATTCTTTGATTTGTTGTCACATCTCCAGCTCTCTGCCACCAAGTGTGCACAGGCATTTTCTGGAGGTAATCATGAAAGGCAAACGTAAACAGCTGGATTCCCATGATGGCACACGATAAGCAGCACATGCATATGGAACACATGGAAATCTGCAGATTGTATGTATGAGACCTTATGTAGCAGTGTGTGAGAAAATATGTGTGTGTGTGTGTGTGTGTGTGTGTGTGTGTGTGTGTGTGTGTGTGTGTGTGTGTGTGTGCACGCTTTATGTGACATACAGTATAGACAGCACAGTTGTGCATAAGTTGATGTGCTTGTCAGTTTGGATGTGTGTGCGTCTCTCACCGAGCCACCTGGTTGATGACGGGAGCAAAGTTTGTCGGGCCGTACAGCTGAACCGTTCGCAGACTCTGGAAGTAAGACTCCAGGACTCCCTCGATGCCAACACAGTTTGGGTTCTCTGTATTTGAGTTCTGCAAGAGAAAACAGTCACATCTGTTCAAATGTTTAATAAACTTTAAATCTGTTGGAAGTGAAAAACGAGAATTCGTTTCTTGAGCTTTGTCGGCCATCAGGTTCGTTCAGACTTAAACTATTTTAGTGTGGCGTGAGTATACGCAGAGCCAATAAGACAACAGAATAGACAATGGACATGAGAGCATTAGTGTCAGATTATGCAAAATTGCAAATGCTCTTCATTTTCATGTTTGCACATTTCTAACTTTTGAAACCAAACTGAAAAGTAAGCAGGAGACTGTGTCACAAAGTTGATCAGACCAAAGGTTCTCATGGCTTTCTGATTATGCATTAGCATAGTCAGTTTGATAACCATTCATGAAAGTAGCTTTTAAAAAGTTGTTTTCTTTTCTCTTCTTGCAGAAAACCTGACAAGACATATAGTCTGACTGGCCATCCTTGAGTGTACGCAGGTATACACTCTGATTTACAAATCTCATCTTGGCTTGGTTCCGACTTGTTTGTGTGTGTATCTCCAAAGAACAAAAAACCACTACACCTTGTGCTCCTGTGACATTTTACAACTGTGTGTTCCTCGTGTTAGAACAGAGTTTGATAAAAGAGCGTTCAGTTTTGCTGCACCCTCTGCTTGGAATAAACTCCAGAAAGACTTGAAATTGATAGACCTTATTTCACTTGAAGCCTTTGGCTCTATCTTAATGAAAAGACAGAATGATACCACCGAACAGTGCCTGTGTTTTAAAGAAAATAGTTGTCTGTGATCTCCATCTGCACTTTATTTGTGAATTAGTTGCACATTTTAAAGTATAGATTGTTTGTTACTCATTGTCTGTAATCTGCTCCATATCGTGTATTATTTATTTTGACGTGTGCTACTAACATCTTGGCCAGGTTGACCTTGTGAAAGAGGTCTTTATCTCAATGGGTTTTAAAATAAAAAAAGTTTGAGCAGCAAACCTGTATTCTGAATTTTTTTAGCATCCATTTGAACCACTTATTGCACTTGAACCACACAAATCAGTTTATTTAGGGTCAATGCTGATGTGGTGTGCATGATTTCCCACGTTACTTTAGATACAGACAAATGCCACTCTTGGAATCAAACACAAGCACAGTGCTCTCCTTTCCTCTTTTAATTTGGGATTTCCACCAAATCTGTTTATCAATAATCATTGTAATTTTACTAAAGGTGAGTGAAAATCTGTGCTGTAGCTGACCATCAATAACAAGAATCAAATCCCTCAAAGGTCGGACTTTTCACAACCATTTGTGTATCCAGCTGTCATCTTATTAACCTGTCATATCACTCAGTCATTAACAAAACCAGGTGAGACCTGCAACATGTTAAATAGTAAACAAACTTTACTTATAAAGAACTTTATAGACTTTCTGACCACTCATGGCATTTTGACACCCATTAACACACTGATGGCTGAGGATGCTCTACTAAATGACTCTGCTGGCTATGCCTCCAAGGTCATTGTCTTTCCCAAGGACACTTCAACACGTGTACTGTGGCAGCCAGCATCGAGCCGCCAACCTCTGAATCCAGAGACAACTGACTCTACCACCGAGCCACAGCTGCACTGTGTCATGTGGTGTTTTGGTAAACTTGCTGTAAATTGGCATTAGAAAACAGTGTCCAGAAGTGCACTCAGTCAGGGAACAATACTCAGCTGTCAGCGTGGGCTCATAACAATAGTTAGATTTGAATGGTTTTATGTGTGGCAGAAAACATGAAAGCCTGAATCATTATACTGGCTACCAGCTGCCTAAATGTTGTCACAAGTCAGGATGGACCCATGGATTGATATTGTTTTTCTCCATATTCTTACTTTACACCTTTACCTGGCTTGGTTATGCTCGCAGGAGGAGGCAGGTGTCCTCTCAGAGTTTTAAAATTATTTTTAACGCTCCCCCTTAGAGCACGTCATATTTGAGATGTCATTTCCGACAAGTAAAGTGCCTTGCATGACCCAACCCTCATCTCTCTCCATGTTTCTGCCTCTTTTGAACTGTCACATAAGGATGAAGATATTCCCGGCAAAAGCTTCGAGAGAATTTAAGATAAAGACATGCAGAGCTGCTCTGCTGAAAACAACCTGAAGATGAGATGTGTCAAATGTACGGTTTGGACCACCTTCATGTATCACATCATTTTGCAAAACACTCACTTTGGCCTTCACAAATACTAAACATCTTCACCAAGTCTTCACACCTGTGTCCATGAACTGCTGAATAATATTCGTAAGATAAAATATTTGCAGCCCAGAAGGTGTTTCTGATTATGTGTCGTGTCCGTGCTGCTTGAGATATAGCAGGCAGACAGTGCCCAGTATAATCAACCAATATCCATGCACAGCTTCAACTCATATTCATCTTCTATGTAATATATTTTTTTATCATACCTTAGGCCATGTCCAAAAAGCACGTGCTTCGAGTTTTTTTCCGTTAGAGGAATTACCTGCGGTTTCTCACGTGACACTTCTGTACCTGATGGAAGCTGTACCCGTCTGACTCTGTCTGACACTTCTGCTTTGTTCTGCCAAACTCTTCAGCTTTTAAGACTGTATCATGAAACTGTCAAACCTGTGAGGAGCTCTTTGATCCCTTCTGAGGGGGGAAAAGATGCCACATCACAGGGGACAAAAAAGAAACAAATCATACTTCCCGGGTTAAAAAAAGAGGGATGGTGACATCTCAGCAATCAGCTCGTACGGTAACGTTCCTACATCTCTGCTGGGAATGTGCATCACTGCGTTTCAATCCCATAATCATTTTACAACCCAGTTAACCCAAGATATTAATAACCAATTCCTGTTCAGTGCTTTGAAAAGCTGTGGGTTAACTCAGAAACACACCTCATTTAGAATAAGATGGGAACTATGATTAGCAGGTCTAAAATAGAGATGTTGTTCTTGTTAGAGTAAAAGGAGAGTTACATTTGTTTGTAAATTCAACGGTCAATCTACATTCCAACCCTCACCTATGGTCACGAACTGTGGGTAGTGACCGAAGGTACAAGATCGCAAATACAAGCGGCCGAAATGAGCTTTCTCTGCAGGGTGTCTGAGCTCGGCCTTAGAGATAGGGTCAGGAGCTCAGACACCCGGGAGAGGCTCAAAGTAGAGGCGCTGCTCCTCCGCATCGAGAGGAGCCAGATGAGGTGGTTTGGGCATCTGGTCAGGATGCCTCCCGGACGTCTCCAAGGGGAGGTGTTTTGGGCATGTACGTCTGGGAGGAGACCACGGGGAAGACCCAGGACACGCCAGCGAGATTATATCTCTCAGCTAGCCTGGGAGTGCCTCGGTATCCTCCCGGAAGAGCTGGTGGAAGGTGCCGGGGAGAGGAGCGTGTGAGCTTCTCTGCTGAGACTGCTGCCCCCGCGACCTGGACCCGGATCAGCGGAGGAAGATGGATGGATGGACATTTGTTTGTCTTTGAGATGAAATTGTATGCTGCTGAATTTTTAAACCTTGTGGTCTTATCTGGGAAGAAAATGTAAAAGGCACGAGAACTGATCCCTGCAGAACCCCGTATTTTGGATCAATTGATAGTTTCCATGTATACATGGCACAGCTTCTGCAAAAGATAAAAATACAACTAGTTTATTTGTTTATTTTTGGGTTTGTTCTACAAGTTCCACTGCCAGTGACTTAACTGAACACTGAGCTATCTGAGAAGCACTTTCGTTGCAGTTTTCCTAAGTTTTTGTGGTCAGTCCTAAAGCTCTAAGATATGTGTGCAATGTTCTCCTGAACAGTTCTTAGGTTTCATCATGATAAACGTCATCTGATCATGAGTTTATGTAATATGATCATTAATCAGTGTCCTGTGTTGCTTCCTGTATATTGCACCATTAAATATGCTCTCATTTGTCATGTTCTACTTCAGACTGCAGGCTTGAATAGAATTAGCATACAGTGTTAATTAGGGACAGCTGAATGTTTGTTTACCAGGTTGAAGGTCTCTGGTGGTTCTGTTATGGTAAAGGCTTGAGTTTCCTCACATAGCTTCACAGATATTTGAACTGAAGAAAAACACCTTTGTGCATAACATAGTGGATCCTCCAACATGGAATGCCTCCGTCCAAACAGCATGAACATAACCATGAGATTTAAACATATTCAGAATCTGCAAATCACCAAACTATGAGAAAATAATAAAGAAACAACAAATGTCAGTGAAAGCTAATAAAAGCTGTTGGCAGCTAAACGTCCCCTCATTTACAGAGATGTGTTCACGCTCACACTCTGGCTCTCTTTGAGATTGCTTTTTAATTATTTCCTCTGAGACTTGAGTTTTCTTTAATTATATGCATTTTTATCCATCAAAAATATATTCAGAAGGCCAGTTTTAATCAGACACCTACAAAGAGAAGCTCTGCAGAACAAGCTCAGTGTTAATCAGTAACAAATAATTAAGGTCAAGTTTTGAATGACTAAAGGACACTTCTTCTGTGCACTCTTATATGTTCTTTATTTGATTTAATATATTCTCTGGTTCATTAATAATCCTGACCTTTATCAGGGATGTGAATAATCAAAAAGGCATTATGCATAATGCTAATATGCTCTTAATATACAAGTTATTTCCTCACTGTCAACTCATGATCTGTTTTATTCGAGTAACAAATTCTAAGATTGTGAAACTTTATTTTGCTCCGAGCAGTTTCCAAACAAAAGATTCCTAATTAGAGTTTCCTTTGCACAGCCCAGCACCGGGATTTGTCACGCTGAGGTAAACTCTAATTGGGAAAGCTGATTGAGCGGACGCTCACAGAGAGTCGCAAAGTTATACAAAGCGATGAACCTCGACAAGCAGATGCTGATGCTCCCATCACCCATCACCGCTGAGCCCTGACTGTGAGACAGCCTGGAGGATCATGGGACAAAAGCTGATTAAAAACAACAGTTTCAGATCAGAATAGAGTCCAGTCCAATAATGAAAGACTTGATGCGTGTCAATTTTATGTTTACACTCATTTGAAAAGATTTGGCCATATTTTTATCCTCTTAAAAACTCCCACTAACGTTATCCCACAGCCTTGGAACAATGCCAGATACATACTACTCTCCTTTCTCATGTTCCCTTTCCACCCACCTTTCTCCTAATTTCCTCTAAAGTATCTGTCCAGGACGATGATCTCATGGAGAGCAAGTTTTTTTTTTTGTGCTGCTTTGCGAGCTGCTATTATAGCCATCTTCCTGGCTGACAAAGCAAAGATAAGCAGTGCATCCTCAAAACCTGCTGCCTATCTGTCTGCTCTCTATTCTCTCTCCATCACTCCCGTACCATCAAACAGATCAACTTCTTTTCTCGCAACATGCAACGTGATTCATAGTGTTTTCTTCCTCCCACCTCTTCTTCCTTTCCTACGCCTCAGTCATCCACTTCACAACACTACTCCACAATGCCTACAGCTTGTGGGTTTATGTAACTATTCCTTTCATTAACTTAGCAAACTGTCCTGTGTTAGATTGCTACATGTGGTTTAGTGCATTGTGTGCAGCACATGATCAAACAAAACAAGGTCCCCCACATAAAGACGTTCCTCCATTTAGTTGTGGTTAAAACTCAACAAAGAACCTTAAACTGAGTTTTGGAACCTGCAGGTGTAACAAATCCTGAGGTCACATTTATTTATCAGTCAGCACCCACTGCTCATTAGCCACCCATTCAGAAATATGCATCAAGATTACAAGATAGAATCTGCAATAACAAGAGCTTGCAGTGACTCAGTTTTCATTCACATGCTGCCCAAATCTAGTTACACTGACCATACATTGTGTAATGTTATTTACAGACCCAACATTAATCCACCAATCAGCAAGCACCAAGCAGCAGTGGCCGGAAAATCTTCCTGGTAAGAGGCAGAAACCTTGGGTGGAGCTAAACCTATCACTGGACACTGGACAGGCCAAGAAGTGGATACAGGGATGGACAGAAAGAGGGACATCGAAAGCAACAAACGAACAAACAGAGAGACATCTGCCTCTGCACTCATTATGTCATATTTTCCAGGCTTCATGTACTTGATGTGGAAATAACGGTAACACGTAATAAGAATACAAGGTTTATACTTCATGCATGATTAAGTAATGCATGTGTCATGATTATTTAATGCATGAATTCATGCAGCATGCATCATTAAATCCTGTTGCTCATCATTAACTAATGATGAAGTCACTTAGACTTTATTTAATGACTTCTCTTTAACCTTCATTCAGACCTGCTTCATACATTCGCTGGCATGGACCCCAAGTTTATTTTAAAACCATGCATCTGTTAGCCTCACTGATTAATTATAAAAACGTCATATTACAGAGAGTTTAAATTGCATTGTTATTATTTCTACCTTGCTCCAATATTAACAAAAGCAATATAAATGTATTTATGTAGTGCCTTTTTTATGGAAAACAGCTCAGTGTGCTTTATGAAGGTAAATTACAGGAAAATAACAGCCATAGAACCTGAAAATAATGATGTAGAAAAAAATACTAGACTTCATTCATAAATATTAAAACAGAAAAAAATGTTATCCAGTATTTTTAGTTATTTAAAACAAGTGAGTATTAATTGAATTTCTACTTTTTTTTATCACCCTGCTTTTACACTGATCTTCCGGTTTTGTTAGATGCTTGATTCTGATTGGTCAAACCCCCTTAACAATGGTTATTAACTTGTACTAACATGAGCAACACAAGACGCAAGCTGATCACATGCCTTGTCAAGTCAATCCACAGAAAAGAGTTCAGACACATTTAGCTTCTGCTTGTTGACACCATAGACTGTAAGGTGAAAGTAAGACCACTAGCTTACATTAGCATCAAAACAACGTGGCTAAACATTAGTTACGGTAAGCATGCTAATGCGGCTGGCTAAACAACATGGATATTTACATATTGGATCCTGTCCAGAAATATTATCAACGAGTGGAGCAGGTGAGAGAAACTTAAGGTTAGCAATCTCTACAAAGGAACTTAAACCATGAGCGGTGGTGATGATAGCAGCAGGGTTCAAAGTTGTGACATTTGCCTCGTTTATTTAAAGGTGTGTGAACCACAGTGCAGTGTTGCCAACCTAGTGACTTTGTCTCTATATTTAGCGAGTTTTCAGACCCTCTCTAGCGACTCTTTTTGAAAAAAGCAACCAGTGACAAAATTACTTTTTCTGGTGTATTAACGGAGACTTTTGGAGACTGACGTGAAAACACGTATTGTCCTTACTCTACTCAACGAGCAGTAGATGCTGCTGTGAGTCTCTTCTAGCTGCATTCAGAGCATGAGGCGTTCATCCCTCAGCATTCAGACTGCAAATGTATCACGCATATACGAAGACACCCCTGGCTGATCCTGTCTACTGTCTCTTTTTGGTCCATTTAGGTAGTTAATATAAATCGTACACAATAAACATCTTGAAAATGTTATGGTTTAAAAATAAAAATTATTACTTTGATTTGTTGTCGGCTTATAAGTGTAGTTATAAACATATTTAGGGTGTTTATTTACCCTTTTTTTGTCTCTCCCTCAACGTTACACACCCCTCCAGCGTCGTCCATAACAATTCGGATTATGCAAATTAAGTGATGACGTCATTTAGCGACTTCTAGCTACTTTTAGGACAGGCAATAGCTATTTTCCTCACTGAGGAGTTAGTAAGACTGCTGCAGAGCTCAGAGAGAGAGGAGAGCTGAATGAGGACAGTTTCATGTTAAATCCACCGCAACAGGCAGATAACAATCCATCACCATGGAACGATAACTGGCGAGGAATCACTGGGACTATTTAAAAAAAAAATGTAAATACAAATCCTTTTAATCAATAAGATAATCTTCAAACAATGTTTTTTACCAACATGTTTGTATTTGCGCTTCATGTCAGGGTCTTGTCTCACCCTGTCGGGATTCAATTCCCATAACTACCTGCTAACCAAACATTATCCCTTACATATTTATAAAGAGACGCTGATGGAATGCATATTCATACAGTAAACTCACATGTTCAGCTGACGTAATTCATTCCAACTCACGTATGAAGGATCCTTAACTGATGATTTATTAAAGGCTAACTCATTGAATAAAGCCAAAGTGACTTCATCATTAGTTAATGATGGGCAACAGGAATTTATGATACATCCTGTATTAATTCATACATTAAATAATCATGAGCTGTGCATTACTTATGCATAATTCGGTGGTGGACAGTAACAAAGTAAATGTACTTACATGTTTTGAGTATCTGTACTTTACTTGAGTATTATTTTTTGGGGAACTTATTACTTTTACTGAAAGACAAATATCATACTTTTGACTCCACTACATTTCTATCAATGCTGTAGTTACTCACTACTTTTGCTTTGAAGTCAGCTGATGAATTTTCTTTTCTGAAATCAGATCCTAAAGACCATAAACTGTTGGTGTACTTGTGTTTGGTTTGTCTCAGTGGTGTAGCCGTACCTCGGTTGAGCGTAGATCAAACAATATTCAGATCAGTGCGTTCATTTAGTTGTGGTGATGATGGCTACGACTGAGAAGGATGATGATTCTCTACCTGAGCACCACGGCCATATTTTAAACCCACGTTTGAGGTTTTGAAATAAAGAATGATTGTTTGTATTGTTGTAAATCTCTGATCTGTTTACCACACAAACTTCATCACAGCCTACAAAACATCAGCATCTAACCTGAGAAAGCATGTGGAGGTCTGGAGCTAACACACTGCTTTGATTCCAGATGAACATTGTAAACTTGTCTGTGCTTGTAGTAACTTAGTTTATATTTCATGGTATACTTTTTAGATATGAAATCATGTTTTCTAGATAAACAGAACGAAGCAGAATGAACACCCATGCATTCTTGACTGCACTCATGCTTTGTGAAAATACATTTAGAGATATTTTAAAAAGTACTTTGAATACTTCAGTATTTTTTAAAAGCAAGTACTCCTGCAGCCTGTTGCACCAGCTGTGCGTAAGTTAAAACGTAGCGTAGCTAAATGTAATTTTTCATTTAGGATGGAGTTTACACTCTACCAACATTTTGGGCGTTGCAATAGCTGAGATAGTTCCATCGAAAGCCTAAGTTACAACTTAATTCTTACACTTGGCTCCTAGTAGGTTTTAAGTCCTCCGTAGAGTACCGGTTGACATGGTGCGTCGTTTTGAAAGGTGGGATGGTTTGGAGGATGAGGAGATACAGAGGGTTGTCCCAGCTATATTACTTCGGCAACGCGTTATCCGCGATAGATTAGTCTACATCCTTTGGAAAAATATGATGACCAAGATTTGTATTCCCTTTAAGTTACAAACTAACTAGTTTCAATGTATGGTTTAGTGTGGACTTTACACCCTACACAACTTACGCACAGCTGGTGCAACAGGCTGCAGGACTTTAACTCAAGTCAGAATCTGAATGAACAACTTTCCCTTGTATTGGAGTAATGTTTGACCAGGAGGATCTATACTCTGACTTAAGTCATGAAGACATGGACTTTGTCCACCACTGCATAAATCAAGTATGGGATTTCTACCTTTATTGTAAGTGTTACCAAAATAACCAGAGTGTCACTCAAGAAAATCATTCTTTTAAGATATTGTTTTCATTGTTAGCTGAATGGCTTTTTTCCCAGAATAATTCAACATTTCTTTGAATTTTATTAAAGCTGCTCTTTCTAAGGAATTTTCAAAATGTCCTTTTTTTAATTACAGAGATAAAGGCGACCAACTGGGCCTTTTAAAAAACCCTCTATACACAAACACACCTTTAGAGGATCCACCACATTGAGTGCCACCGGAAACCTCTGAGTGTACTGTAGAGTGGGCTGCTTGACCCTTCATCAGAGAGTTTGGTGTATTACTGCTGACTTAATAACCTGTATAGTGCCTTTTCATAGATGTTTTAAATAAGATAAGACCTCTGAGCCTGAAATAAGTTGAGCATACTGATTTGAAAGGTAACAAAGCATTCTGGGTATTCCCATCCACTGTTTTACTGAAGTCTGAATCTGACAAAAAAAATGACTTCAACTGTCTGAACACCTCAACAGTGTATTTAGGATGAATCACACTTTCTTTATTCACCTGATACATGCCAAATCTAATATAACACTCTCCCATAAAGTGTCTTTTATCAGCTCTCTTGAGAAACATATCAGGCTCTTAAGCTCCTCAAAGCTCCACTACATCAACCGGTTTGTTCTCAACTGAGTTGGTCTAAGCTTTGGTGCTAAAATATCACAGTTTCACCACAGACTACTGCTGCTGCTGTGGCAACAGAGATATGGGTCAGCAGTCAGAGGGACCTTTCATCTGACAGATGGACACATTTCACATCCTGGCAATGATTTGGAAAGAGTTTACAAAGTCAAACCATAAATATAGAGTTTGAAGAAGGCAAGTTCAGGCTGTAAAAATGGGTTCTCTGCTGTTGATAATGTGTGTTTTAGATGGAAGAACATTTGTAAATTTGGTAGAAGTTTACAGAGTTCAGTCAGGGATTTGTTTGTACTTGACAACAGAACCACAATGTCTCTCTCCTTCTCCACCTCTCTCTGTGTTCTTTGTGCTCTTACCAGTGGGAAGGCGTGGGAGATCTTTCCGTCTGGGGGAAGTTTAGCTCCAAAGCCGTAAGCTGGAAAGAGTTTGTCACTGTCATAGTCCTGGATGATCTCCCCTACGGCCTTCAGAGCCATGGCGTACGCATTCATCTGGTATGGACTCATGTAGTGCAGCGAGGTGGGCTGAGACGGGTTACCTGGGGACACAAGCAAACACACCACACACACACACACACACACACACACACACACACACACACACACACACACACACACACACACACACACACACACACACACACACACACACACACACACACACACACAGAAAGAGCAAAAGGATCTCATATTATAGGGGATTAGAAAACAATCAAAATACATAAACCCACAATAGCCCCCATCCCTCCACATTCATTATTTTATTCACTTTGTTCTTAAACAGAAGTCTAAAGCAGATCACTGAACCTATAGTCTTTAACGTCTGAATTATTTGCACATATGTTTTTGAAGTAACAAATGCCTCGTAAGATGGAAACTCATGCTAATTGATCCTAACTTACATAAGTTAACACCTCTTACATACCCATATATGGGCATTAGACAACAGGACCGTGTGCACACAAACATAAGTTACAGTACCGAGAAAAGAAATAGAGAGAAGTCAGCAGCACCAAGATACAAATCTAAAAATGAATTAGGTCTCAACTTGAAATATGATAAATACTATGTTTAATTAAATACCTGTGTGGGAAGGTGAGTTAAGAATAAGTGTTCTCTTTTGAACATCAATGTAGAAATTATAAGTGCTGAGTTTTTGTTCAGAGTTGAATATTTTGCAGCTTTGACCAAACATTGCATGATTAAAACAATAAGTTGAATACATTCCAATACCAAGACATGTTTCGCAACCAATACATGTCTTAATATTAATAATATTCAGGACTACCAATGAAGGGATTTGCATTCAAAAAACTACGGAGCCTCAAAATTGGGAAACTTTTTTCTCCTTTTTTTTATTTTTATTTTTACTGTTTTTCATTGTCTATATCCAGATATCAAAAATTTTCCTATGGCATATGAAAATATTTTCAACTGTCCCACCCTTCATTATACACATTAACACAGTAACATATACCTGTATAAAACGCCCTTAGACGCACTCTTTGGTAACACATTTCTTCATCCTTGAAACTTTAGTATGCAGCATTGAACTGGAAAGCCAACAAGCCACATTTTTAAAGGAAGTCATAAACAGTGACACAGCAACATGCAACTTCCTGTTTTATGAAAGGGGCCGCTTACTACTGTTGACGATGAAGCAGAGGGAGAAATATGACTCATCATAATTCTGTTTTAGTGGCCTTGACGTTCAGTGTAGGTTCATTAGACGCCACACGTTTATCCAACGGTCTGTTTACACATTGTCTATGTTGTGTGTTTTGCTTTTTATATCCCCCCTAAGGTGCTTCTGGTTCCAGGCTCCCCTGAGGGTTTGCACCCCCTGAGTTAGACATCTCTGATCTGCTATATCCAGACAAGTTTGGAAACAAAAATAAGACTTTTGATACAAATCCTTAAGAATGAAGTTAACTGCCAAAGAAATCTTGTATGTGATAAAATGATATTTAAATATGCTCCAAAAATATCCCTCCTGACCTTTTCTTTAACTTCACACTGTTGGTTAATTTTCTCTCCACTGTCAGCCTGTGAGTGCTCTTTAATATTTAGATATACAACTGAAATCAGTGTATTGTTTACTTAGTATGTGGAATGAATGTTAATTAAAGTAGGCCAAATGTTAAAATGTTCACATGCTGATATTTTCAGGGCTTTTGTCTGCATCTCATGGTGTTCATGTTTTTATTCTGAAAGTCCAAACCTACTGGGGGACTTAAAGTGCCTGAAAAAAAATCTCATTACAACTCCTTGACAGTTACCTATATCAACTCACTTGCAGAGTTGGGGAGAGTATTATAATAATTATCGAGCTTGTAGCCTTTCCCTACACTCTCCTTTTTGTTGATGGATGGGTTTATATGGATATAAGTCAAAGTCTCATTCTGTTGCATTGTGGGAGTTTTAAACCAGCAGTGGATCAGTCTCATTTAATAATGCTGTCTCTTTATGAAGAAGCAGACCAAACAACACGCCTGAATATTAAACATTCCCATTAAGTTAAGTTTAATGTCTCTTACTGCCATCAACAGGAGGCATTATGAGGCAGACGCTTACAGCAGGGAGACAGAAACAGCCTGAGCCCGATGTCATGGGCAGAGTTTCACCTGGAGTAAATTCAAGAGGGAGGAGGTTCATCTTTAAAAAATACTCTGCATGCATTTAACAAAAAAAAAGTGAAGCTCCTAATAGCTACTTTAAATATTCCTCATATTAACATGTTAACTAGTGAAACTTTGGATTCAGGAATAATGTTTTGTGTTTGTTTTGAGGTGTCGTTTTTTAATGGATTGCATTTGTGAAATTGTTACTGTGCCAGCTGATCAAAAGACAGCCCCACTCACGAACTATAATGTTGGAATTAAGTTATGAATAAAACTGCTGCAATCAATGCAATGTGCGTGTTGTTTTTTTTTTTTTTTTTTGGCTCAGGCTGTGACCAGCTCTTAGTTATGCTGCTTTAGGCCTAGACTGCTGAGGGAACTGACGCACTGACACACTGGGAGCCTATCTCCCCCTATCTCTTACTTTAACTCTATCTGTCCCATTGAAAGTCACTAACCATAGACCTTTCTGGAGTCCCTGAGCTCCCTTGTTCCGTGGGTTCTTCTGAGCTGCCGTAGACGGCCTGCTGCTTTGGACGTTCCAGACTCCAGCTGATACGGACATGCTGGACTGCAGCGGCAACAGCTACTACTACTAATACTACTTTCTAATATGAGTCTGGTCCTGCTCGAGGTTTCTTCCTGTTAAAAGGAAGTTTTTCCTCGCCCCTGTAACTAGTTAAATACTGCAAAGTGCAATGCACATGGTGGATTAAGATGAGATCAGACTGTCTTGGTGTTGGGTGTTAATAATATAACAGTACGGTCTAGACCTGCTCTGTTTGTAAAAGCATCTTGAGATAACATTTGTTGTGATTTTGGTGCTATACAGAGAGATAGATAGATAGATAGATAGATTGTTTGATTGATTGATTGATTGATTGATTGATTGATTGATTGATAGATTGATAGATTGATTCATTCATTCACTCATTCACTCATTCATTCATTCATTAATTGGTATGACAAATAAAACATTGACTAATCTTTAAGAAATTGAACAATGATGCATATTCTGTTGAAACGTCATTGGAAAAATAATGTATTAAATAGATATAGTTGAGGTTGTCAGTACTCAAAGTGACAACAGTGGCAATAACAACTCTGTAGATAAAACATCAGTTCAGTGAGCACATGCGTGCATTTTTCCTGCATGCAGAAAAGATGAGAAAGCCGTCCTACCGTTGGATGCTGTGAAGTCTATGGCCACGGTGAAATTGAGTTGTGTCCTGGTGGGAGATGGAGAACATCAGTTTCTTTCAAAAACAGAGTCGTAAGTACTGAGCCAGAATTACCAGATGGGAGCTCATTCACAGCTGTTCAAACCAGACTGAGAAACTCATCAGCAGCTCACTGCTGTCATGATAAAGAACAAGGCAGGGGATCTGCTCCATGATTGAAACAATATGAGCTTCCATTAATAGTGCTGTCTCATCCAAAGTCTGCTGAACAATGTCTTTATGTTTGACTATCTCATGCTGAACATTGTCTCTGTGTTTCTCTTTATATAACAAAACAAAGTATACTTTATGCTGTTCATCATGTGGAAAGGAAACATTTATACATGGTACATTTGTCAGTTTTATGCCATGCAAGAGTCCAACTTATATGAAAAAGATACGAATTCTAGACTTCAGATCAATGTCTATAGACTTTGAACTCACCTGATAAAGAGTGTGATATCTGTCATTATCATTTTAAATCATTAGACATATAATGCCTGCTCCAAGCATGCAGGCCTGCTCGTCGTCCTTAAAGTCTCTAAAAGTAGTATTAGAGGTAGAGCCTTCAGTTTTCAAGCACCTCTCCTTTGGAATCATCTACCAGTCAGGGTCCGGGAGACAGACACCCTCTCTACTTTAAAGAGTAGGCTTCACACTTTCCTTTTTGATCAGGCTTATAGTTAGAGCTGGCTCAGGCTTGGACCAGCTCTTAGTTATGCTGCTATAGGCTTAGACTGCCAGGGGATCTCACCTCTCTCTCCTATCTCACTCCCCATCACTTACTTAAACTCTCCCTGTCACATTATAGTTACTAACCATAGACCTTTCTGGAGTCCCTGAGCTCCCTTGTCTCGTAGGTTCCTCTGGATCTCTGCCGTAGACGGCCTGCTGTGGACGTGCCAGACTCCATCTGCTAAAACTACTACTATCCGTCTCACCACTATCATCTCTCTCTCTCTTCATGACTCCTATAGGCAAGAGTGCATGAATCGCTGTGTATGGATGTCTACAGGAAGTGCTATATGGGAGCAGTCTATTCATGCATTGTGCTTACATTCTTTTTTATGAATTGTTTAATTAAATTTAAAGCAATGATCTTCTGATTTCATCACTTTGCTTTCTTATTGTTGACTGTTTGTTTGTTTGTTTGACTCCTGTGCATAACCTTATGTGAGTCCCTTAATGGCTCCTAAAGACAGAAATTTAACATTAGAGTCTGAGCGCTGACCCTCCTCTGATGAAGTCGATGAACGTGCATTCTGACTCCACTTTGAAGGACAGCAGAGTCACCTGGAGGACAGACAGAGAGAGAGAGCAGAGGACAGAGAGACGGATCACAAGGAAACTCGCACTTCACATGTCGACTCTGCCATGTCTTATATCATCTGTGTCTATAAACTGCAGATAAAACACTCCAGCAGATCTTACCGTCCCTGAGTTGACGTATTTCTTCTTCTTGCCTTTCTTTTTTGGGTTCAAAACCTTGAACACAAGACAAGAAATAAGAAATCAGATTCAAGCAAATATGCGTGAGCAGAAATGTGATGCTGATACTCTGTCTCCAGATTTGGGCAGGAATTTCTAACAGCAGAAATATTACTTGAATGAATAATAAATAACACTGTCAGGACTATTGATGTTGCTGCAAGTTACCAATACATTGTTGAATTTCTGATACATGTTCAGAGAAGAAAAGTTGGAGAAAACTTTGATTTATTTTTGTTATTTGTAGGTGAAGTTGTTGTCTTTCTTGTATTTTACCTCATAGACATTGAACTGGCTTTGGCCTCTAGACAGTTCTCTGTAGCTGGTGGTGAACTCTCCGATAAAATCATGGCTTAAGGAAAGATTCATTCAGAGAAGAGAAGACAGAGAGAAAGAGGCGGAACAGTAAATACATTGGCAGGATATCTTGAATGTTCCTATCAGGTAAAAAGAGATATCTCTAAAGCAGAACAAAGAGCAAGTTTTAGGTTTTCCAAAGTGATCAAACTGTGATATCCAGCAAAACAAGACATTAAGTGGAATTCATTATTACTTAATTGCAGCCGAGCCGGCTTAAAACACAACAGTGTTCAAGTTAAAGGTACTGTGATGAGTTTCTATATGTCCTTGAAATTAACTGAAGTAAATAATATTGCTTGTTTGTGACCTACAAAGCAAACCAGCCCATCAGTGATAATATTAAATGCTTCTTGATGCTTGTAACCACTGCTGCAGGGTAGGTGTCAGACAAATGATTAACTAAACTGCAGCCTTACTTTACTTTTCACATGACACATATCCACAGTGGGATTTTATATGTAGTGCTATAGGTTTTGTCATCAACAAACACGACTACACAGGTACAAGATAAGAAGAGCAACACACTCTGTGTCCACGGTGGGCGCCAAAATCAATGCAAACTGAACGTTCACACAGGAGCTTTAAGCTAAAAATGTTAGCATAGAGTTTCCTACTTATTTATTACTTGAGCAACGGTAACATTACCACTTTGAAATGTGTAACCAGTACAATATTTGTGATTATTTTATATCTGATTTGATAGCAACTAACGTGTGCAAAAATACTTGTCCCTATGCTATTAAATAACTTTGTCTGTTTTGTGAAAATAATGTACTACAGGGTGTCTGATGTGCAATTTGCGTTTTACAAAATGGGTATAGAAAATTAAGCTGGAGTGTCAGCGCTGATCCGACCCAGAGTCTATACAGGCCTGACCTTTTTCATTTTAAAAATGATGTCTGTCCCAAATTCCCAAAATTACATTTTAAATGGGTTTACAAGTTGGCTGAAATTTTAGCCAACACTGCACAGCAAAATCTCAGATAATACTGAATGTATTTTTTCTTCCAAAATAAGTCACTATGACTTACAACAAATTACATTCACCTGACAAGTTCAGAAATAAATCTAATTTTAAGACATTAAAAACAAAAATGAAGGACTTAACTGCTTGTTATCAGTTACATATCAGCCAAAACAGCAAGCTTAGTTTTTTAAAACAAGATGTAAGCAAATCTGCAAGCAGACTGTTTAATTAAAGGATCTAAATTCAAATGTAAAGCATCGATGAAATTGTGACTAAATCCAGCAGAGATAAAGAAACAGAAAGTTTTCATCAAGTGACACAATATCTATCATCTAAACATGGAGAAATAATCCCCCTCAGTATCATCAGACTTGTAAATATCCTCTCCCTGCATGCCCTAAGATCATCTACATCTCAGCATATCACAACCCGAAGCTGTGCGTGACACCGACACTGCCTGTTTGATGCTGGTATTTAGAGGGAGATCCTCAAAGAGCGTGTTCCAATGGGAGACGACGGAGGAGGAAATATATGAGAGGAAAGAAAGCAATGAGAGGGAGAAGATAAATAAAGATGGGGAGAAGTGCAAGAAATAAATGAATACAGGAGGAATGACTTCACCCAGATTTAAAAACTGAGAGCTCCAGACTCGACTACAACACCGGTTTGAGGTGTGTTCACTGTTTCAATGTCACGTGACAGCAATCAGAGGAGAGAGAGAATCTTATTTTAAGTAAAGTTATATTATTTTTTCATGACACACAACTCCACCATTTATTTTTAATTGCCAGTTAAATAAATTAACATGAATATTAAATTTAGTTCCAGATGTTGGGATTCTTTAGGTTATTTTAACAATGCTGTAGAGTAATCATTATTCTGCACATGTTTCTATCTCTGCTCTCCTCAAACATTACATTCATCTCACAACCAAACACCCGTTTAGCTGCTTCGTCAATAATTAAAAACCCCCTCCTCCAAAATACACACACTGTATGTGTAAGTGATCACTTATTATTTATTGGTGTTCACCTGCTGTTAGACTGTAGACGTGTGATTGTTTTGTACGACATGTATGTGAGCCGTTTCTGGAAGAGCAGTCAGGCCTGATTAAACGATGTGAGAATTAAGATCGGTTGAATGTGGATAAAGATTTACTTCAATCATTGTTTTAATGAAATGACTTACTTTGAGTGTTTCTCATTCTTCCTTATTATCATTTTTTTATGTGGTAATTGTAGTCCTTTATCATTTTTGTCAACTGTTGTACTTTATTTATATTTTGTCGGTGAGGACTGCTGATCTTAAACTTTGTCTGTTTTCTCATATAAACTCTGGATATTGTCCAGAGTTGCCCTTTCTGATATGAGGCCCACAGCAGGACTTTGTCAGTGTCAGACCTTTTACAGCATCAGCCAGGTCAACAGCTCGCCCACTCGCTCACTGTGAATCCACAGAAAAATAACCTGCTCTGTGCACACATGGGCTCCAATGGACAACACACTGACTCTGAACAAGGATGCTAGTAGGATAAAGTTTTCAGTGTCCAGCTGATTCAGATGTTAGTGCCCTTATAAACAAATCCTGTAATGTGAGATCATTTCTGGGTTGTATTGCATGTGTGAAAGGGGCTTTTAGCATAATCTACAGATATATAACACCTTTTACACATGCACTACCCTCATAAATATTTCTAGACGTATAAACACAAACAGCCACTTTTTTTCCGCCCCTAGTAAAATGTCCTCATGAAGTGGGGTGAGCCAATGTGTGAAGTCGGACATGACTGGAATATGTCATTGTTTACTTTGAGCAGAGTTTCTCCACTTCATACTCTCCACTGCTCATCGTTACTGTCAGTGTTATAAACAGTTTTGTTTGTATTCTGGAAACATCTGTGTACATGTTGTAGTATTAACAGTGGTGGAAAAAGCACACGTCTTCATTACTTGAGTCAAAGTATAGATCCTCCTGGTAAAACAATACAAGTGAAAGTTGTTAAGTCAGATTCTGACTTGAGTTAAAGTCCTGGAGTACTTTCTTTTAAAAATACTGAAGTATTCAAAGTACTTTTTAAAATATCTCTAAACGTATTTTCACAAAGCATGAGTGCAGTCAAGAATGCATGGGTGTACATTCTGCTCCGTTCTGTTTATCTAGAAAACATGATTTCATATCTAAAAAGTATACCATGAAATATAAACTAAGTTACTACAAGCACAGACAAGTTTCAAATGTTCATCTGGAATCAAAGCAGTGTGTTAGCTACAGACCTCCACATGCTTTCTCAGGTTAGATGCTGATGTTTTGTAGGCTGTGATGAAGTTTGTGTGGTAAACAGATCAGAGATCTACAACAATACAAACAATCATTCTTTATTTCAAAACCTCAAACATTGGTTTAAAATATGGCCGTGGTGCTCAGGTAGAGAATCATTATCCTTCTCAGTCATAGTCATCATCACCACAACTAAATGAACGGACTGATCTGAATAACGTTTGTACGCTCAACCAAGGCACGGTTACTACACTGAGACAAACCAAACACAAGTACACCAACACTTTACAGTCTTTAGGATCTGATTTCAGAAAAGAGAATTCATCAGCTGACTTTAAAGCAAAAGTAGTGAGTACCTAGAGCACTGATAGAAATGTAGTGGAGTCAAAAGTATGTTTGTATTTTAAATGGAGTAAAAGTAATTAGTACCCCAAAAAATAACACTCAAGTAAAGTACAGATACTCAAAACATGTACTCAAGTAAATTTACTTTGTTATTGTCCACCACTGAGTTATAATAATAATAATCTGCAAAAAGAACATGTCAAGTAATATTAATCATAATTCATGGCAGTGTTATTGCATGGGATGACTTCACCAAGTCTTATTTACAACACTTTTACTTTCTCTAAAGCTTTCATTGCATTTGGATCCTTGCATTCACAAGTCCAATCTTTTGTAAAACACAGCAAACTTTTAATACTCTCTCAGATTGATTGTAAAGGAGTCATTTTGGCACATTCATGTCCCTGTTTCAAAGGAAAGGCCTTTAATCTCTGATAATGACTCGTCTTCAGAAGTTTCTTACCAAAGACAAAAACAAATCTTCAGTAAATACTATGAAAAGCAACTGACTGCACAAATATGCAGAAGCATTAGTGCCTGATGACAGAGTCAGACTGATAGACTCTACTGGAACAATGCAAGTCAAACATTTGCTTAAAGTCTCCACATGTCTCTTTCAGATTGCAGGATAGGGATTTGGAAATCTGGGACAGGATTTGTGAAAATACCACAGGAATGTCAAATAAATGCTAAGTGAAATTTATGGAAAGCAATAACCTGAGGCCAGAAAGCTCAAAAATCCCACAAGAGGTTTCTAAGTAAGCCCACAAGTCTATTAAAGGGACCCCTAAAGAAACCCACTGTCACCTTCAGTCCACTCAGCTGTAAGTCCTCACCTTTGAAATCCCCTTGATTTATTAACCAGCATGTTCAAGGGCAGGTGGCGCCTTCAATCTATTCTTATATTTTATAATACGACAGGAAGAACGGCCCCAAGATAGAACAAAGGTGAGACATTTGAGATATTCAATCTGAAGCTGAAAATGAATAAAGAAAAAAAAGAACAAAAAAAAAGTGTGATGGTGAGCGAGGACTTACCTCCCGTCTCGGTCCCAGTCAAAAACGTCCACCTTTATCGTCCTGGAGGGAGGTGAGAAGAGCGAGGTGGGACGACAGGGACCGAGGTGAGAAAGAGAAGAGGTGAGACACTGACTATCTCTTCAAAACTACAACTTTAAATTAGGGGACCTCTAAAACCTCAGCCTACATTAGGACTGTGCCACAGACAGCCACCCACAGACCAGGATATGTTGACATTTTTTGTAAATGTTACGTGTTGTTTGCCTGTAACTTGGTGAAAATGTGCTGATGCCTGCCTTGGTGAAACTCTTTTAAAAGAGAATATCTATCTCAGTGAGGCTTTTCTTGGTTAGATACATATAAATAAATTAATAAAAAAGTAAGGGGTAGTTGTGATTTTTTCAAAGTCATTTCCAACCTAGGGCTTCCACCAGATTCCACCGTAGTTAATAGCAGGCAACTTGTTTAATGCATGAGCTTGTGTTATAGTTTCAGGCTCAGTATTATTATGTTTTTTCTAAGTAATATAGCACAGTGCTAACCATATCACTTTTAACATTAATATTCAGCCTTAAGACCTAACCATTTTTGATGCCCTGAAAATTGATCTGCAGATATATTTACTAACAGCACAAACATGTGGCCACCACAGACTGTGTAAAAACATAGTATCATAATCATCCTTCAAAGTGAAGCCAAAACTTGTAAAGGTCCCCCTGGTGACTAACTGCAGTATAGGTCATAAAGCCTGTCCCCTTAGTTATAACAGATGAGACTTCAGTCAAACCGGAATACTAAAATACACGTCAACTACATTTTTCTCACGTGTTTTCTGCCACGATGGTAAGTCAGTGTTTATTTCTCTGAGAAGCTTGGACCGGGCATACACTGTGCTAATTGAGGCTGATTCTGATCCCACCACCTCCCCAGCATCGATCTGTGGGCTCCCTATAGGGGGTTTCTAATATGATGTCCTCACTCCTTCATTTCTTCATATAAAGTTGATAGTTTTATTTTCTTATTTAATGTAAAAAAGAGGGGATGTGACATAATGATCGACAGCTTTACTAACAGACGCAGCCCCTGAAGCATTCTTCATCGGATCAGCAGACTGAGGTGAGAGAACACTAATACAGTAGTCATTGAACTTCCTTTAAATGTGAGTGTTCACTTTGAATCAACAACATATCTGTTTTGCTGTGGACCCTACTGACCTGAATGATCTTTGGCATTTGATTGATAAGTTTAATGTGTGTGATATCAATCCTGCTTCTCCACCAGCCAGATGTTTCTGTATATGTCTTGGCTCCAGACTCTGTCAGATGTCCAGTATGTCAGGTCCAAACAAGGCAGTATTTTGGCTTTGTTTCTTTACTATGGAAGCACCATTCAATGATAGCCACCAATTTACTGTGACATCTTTGATTCATGTGAAGCTTTAGGTCACATTACCTTGTTAAAGATTACATTTTCTTACAGTTTGTGACACATAAAAAGAGAGATTGTTGGCCCCGAGGCAGATGATTGCTGGGCCCTGTTGTGATCCAGCCTCTGTAATAATATATTGTTCACCATCTGAAACCTGATTCATTTGGCATCTAACACTCAGACAGAAGTGAAGGTGCAGCTTTGTGTAAAGTACAATGCTTACTTACTTTCAGAGGTGGATTAATCCACATTTGGTGCTGGAGTGAGTATTGTTTTTGGACAGCAGGGCTGTATGTGTAGGATTAAATCAAAGCAAACTAAAGTGTTTGTTCATTTTAATGCAGGGATATGTTACCCAGTGAAGGAGTGGGGCTCATGATGTGTTTTTTATTATTTCTTTGTCTGTTTACTAAAATGAATCTCTGTGGCAGAGAGGTAGAAGTAATGTAAGGCTTTAGTGCACATGATACTATCTAGTAAGATCCAATCAATGATATTTGTTATCAGTAAAGACATTTTTATGACGTGTCCTCATGAGCCAATTAGTAAAGCTAAATTCTAACAGGATTCTAGTCCTCGTTTTAAGATGTGAAAAATTAGGATTTGAATTCAATGACTGAAAACATGCATATGGTTCAGTAATTCGTGTATTTGTGGGATTGCAACTGGATTGCCTCAGTGTTGGTCTCAATAACACCAGCACTGGCCTGATTCTGTCAACACGGCCGACTGCTGGCATTATTCTGACCACCAAAGAGTCCGACTTCTTTCATGATCAGCTATTGGTCCTGTCATCCCATTTTCAAAATTTTGTTCACACACACAGAAAAGAGACATCTTTAACTAGGATTAGACATGATGCTTATATACGACCCACAAAATCAAAGACGACCTTCATCAAGGAAGGTGGTTATTTCTAGTCATTACCCGGCTTTCTTACTTCTTACCAGGTGGTGATAAATGCTTGATTAGAATCCCTTTGTGTCAGGGTCTGGCTCACCCTGTCAGGGTTTCTACTTTGCACGACCACTTATCTGTCCTGTGTAACATTTTGCTCCTCTGTCTCCAGTGCCTCTCTCCACAGAGCTTCAGCGTCTCACCACTCGTTGCCCAGCCTCAGCCACATCCAACGCCTCTCAACCGCCTAAACTCAGCCAGTTTTTCCCACCTTCATCCACACCTCCACTATCCAGCCTCTGGGTCTAGTTCTACTCCGTTCATCAGTCTGTTTACAATAAATCCCCCTGTCACAACCGCTAACCTCTAAGTTCAGTTGTTCTGCAGGACTGCTCATTGCTTTATGACTCTGTGAAGAAGAATAAAGCTCTCTGATTCAACTTTGCTGGACTCTAATGCTTTTCCAGAAGAGAATCTTGTAGACTGTAAAGCCTGATTTATACTTCTGTGTCGAATCGACAGCGTAGCCTACGCCGGGGGTCCACTGACTCCCGTACCTACGCAGAGGCCTACGCACATAGCTGACGCGCACCTCCTCCAAAATGTAACTACCCATAGAATCGATGTGGACTGCAAGCCCTGTTATTGGTCCGCTCAGTGGCATTGTATTTCCCGCATTTAAAGCACTTCTGGGATCCCCGCTCATCGGCCGCACATCAGCCGTGTATTTCATCTCCTCCTCTCTATTCTTCATGTAATCATGTCTGTATGATAAACAGCAACATGTATCAGCTGTAGATTAACCTAATGCACTCTGAATCGCTGTGGAAAAGTAAACAGAGATCGTAGCGGGACCGGAAACAGGGGACTGGCTATCAGACAGACTGCACTGCCCTCAAGCGTCTCGGCAGAGAATTGCTGCCCGACACGGACACATCAACGCACAAGTATGTGGTGCTCATGTCTGCATCAGCCCCTTCTGCGTAGGGGAGACGCAGAAGTATAAATCAGCCTTAAGACTTCAACTGAGAACAGAAAGACACTGATAGATTAGATATATTTAAGTTTTGTAGCCTTTAGGACCCAGACTTAGACTAAAATGACTCTACAGTATTATGGTAAAAGTTGCTGCATTAATAAACTATATTCCTAATTATGAGTGCTTAAAGAGGCGTCTGTCATGACAAGGATACTCTTTAAACCAGCAGTGTTTTTAATCATCTCTATATCATGAGAACTTTAAAGGGATGGGAGCTCATAATAACGTCCAACCTTTTGCCTCACCTGTCATAGTCTCCGTTGCAGAGCGCTCGTGCAGGGATGGTAAACGACTGCCAAACGGGGTTCAGGTTGTTCTTGATCACCTCAGTCTTGTGGCAGATAGTGAACCTGAGAACACAAAGAGACAGCTCCACATGGTGAGGGCGACATTGATGAAAGAAGTATTTTAAAAGGATCACGTTGGTGGAAGCTTGGATGGACAGAGAAGTTGTGTGTGCATATGTGAGTAACACTTTGTGCTTTCTGGCAGAGTGTTCACAGGCAGCTCCCCCAGACACAGAGGCTCTTGAAATAAACCTCAGGAGGAGCAGCAGACAGCGGGAACACCACAGTGTCACAGAGGGTTCTGATCCTGAACCGTGTGTCTGAAATACTGAAGGCTGTGGTGAAAGAGGTGGTAAAAAGAGATGCCACAATTATGTTTTATTTCATATATTCTCTTTTACTAAGACAGTTTCCACCCTCATGCGTCATTTTTACAGCACACAGCATTCATAGTATGTCTGCTCTCTCTACCATCAATGTTTTTCAAAGGAGAGAACGAGTCTATGGAAGTGAAAGCTGTCTGATGTTACAGTTCAAGTGCGTGTATTGTGCCAGCCTGAGGGTGTAAAACAGATCAAACTTTATTTAAAAAGGAGTTTAATATTAAATTCCTCATATTCCAGTTAAACAACCTTCTTCATGTTGATTACTCACTGAGGGTGTCATTACGTAAGACATAGTTCTGTTAACAAGTTGTACTAGATGTTAGGGCAACTGTGTTCTTCCTCATTAGCCTGCAGAGTCATTAAGATCATACATCTTTGACTGATGTAAGTCAGAAAAACACTTCATCCTTATTTAATTATGAATGCATCTAGATTATATAATTTGACATCACTTGAAGGGAAATCAGAGAGGAATCATCAAGTCCCTCATGTCCATCAGAGAGGGCAAAACTGAGGCTGTAGCCATATACTGATATGATAACCATCTTCAACAAAAAAAATAACTACTGATATTGTACAAGAATGAAGCGGCAACCCCCCGTAAGTAATGAAGCTGATGCGGAAGTGCTAAAAAACTGCAGTTCCTTGAGTGTCCACTTGAGGCTGGCTGCAGAAGCGGCAGAAACCACATACACACCCATTCAAAAAGAAGATCTTTACAGCAGAAATAAACATGTTTACAGCCTGGTTCAAAATACTATTTTGGCCTGAGTAGCTAACACAATGTAGTGTAGAGGGATTGAATATTTTTTAGAACCCCTTTGTTTTATAGATATTTAAATTAGAAGTCTTGCATAATTAGGGGCATGGCTGGCTTCTCTAACAGGTGGGCACAATTAAGCTTTAAGTGAGGAGGCTAAAAGCCATTCTCAACTCCACCTCTTTGCCTCATATTAGGTTTTTTGAAAGTTACAAGACTTCCACCAGATCCGTGTCAGGTCCATCTCCAATCCACTGCGGTCCGGCTCCGTGCTCTCTCATCCATCAACTGCCCACCAGTTGCATTTTCATAACGCAGTACAAAGCAGGACCGCTGGACAGCTGGAGTCATGTGACAGAGGTTTACCTGCGGTAATCACTGAATCAAGGATTCTCCTCCTCCTCCTCTCCTCATCCATGTTGTCTTTCTGGTCATCTGAAAACCTCTGACCTGTTGACTCCAGGCCTGGCTTCTCTCATCATGACGGTTTGTTGTTGTAGTTAAGTGAAACATGATCTGGTGATAACACAGAGTGTTTTATTCTGAAAATTAACCAGATTTTTTCATTTTGTTTTGGTGCCTGACTTCCTGTCCCGCTCCATCTGCTCTGTTGAGATTGATGCGTCGTGCTCTGGCATCCGGCAAAAATAGAAGTCATCTGATCCACTCCCAGTTGGAGTTAACACATTGACAAGAATAGAAACCTATCAGCTCAGGGCCCGTGACAGATCGGAGACGGACTGGACACGGATCTGGTGGACTAAGGTTTAAGAAGCACTATTGGGAAAAACATATTGAAAAGTCCAAGAAGAAATGTAACAACCAAAATGGGCTGGAATACAAGAATGTGTTGCATAAATAAATAAAAGAAAAGTCATCAAGAAATTAAAACTTCAAACGTAGGAACAATGCTTGAAAACATTTGTGTTAAAAATAAAATAAACACTGATCTGAAAAACAAATGCAGCTGAAACCTCTGAGGGTTGATTGGGAGTGCTCAGTGCTCTAAAAGTTGGTGGGACTTATTCTATGAGGAAAAAAATCACACAGGATAGCAGTGCCTTCAAGGAAAAGGTTTCTCAGGAACGCAGGAGGGAAGAGATGGCTGGGTAAGCACAGCACCAGTGGAGGTCAGTTTGCTGACACGTATTAGTGAGGTGGCGTTCATACTGTGTCTGTCATCTCCACTGTCTCTACTCTGGCTGGAGACACTGTAAAACTCCAGTCTTCTGTACTGTCAACATTTTACTGATGACTCCACCATCATTCCCTGCTGACTATCTTGACATCCACCTGTTAACTAAGTTAGAGGGATAAACATCCACATTCCCCAGTGTAAGGCTATCTGTCCATCAAGAAACTTTCCACCAAAGCTAAAGGCTATGATTATTTTAGGATCATCATTTTGCATGTATGTTACTAAGTTGTGATTTTGCACGGAAGTAAGTTTGATTTGAATGTCACTACTTGTGTTTTTTCAGAGCTCTGTAGTTGTTTTGTTTTCATTTGCAGGAAGCAATCGCTGAAGTGTTGTACAATTGTGATTCTAAATTTCCAAATTTCCATCCCGTTTGTTTCTTAGTTGAATAAATGAAAGACATGTGTTCGCCCTTCATCTATCTGATTTGCAGGAGGCTTTCAGTCTTCTCATGGGACAGGATCCAACAGAGAAATCTGTTGGCACATTTTCAGTTGTTGTCACTAAGGGAGGAGCTGCACCAAAGGAGCAGTACACTCGCCTCGGCTGAAGGACTAACAGATGGACTGAACAATTAATGATTTACTGTAGCTTAATGAACACACACACACTTACGTCCCATCCTCATTGCTCCGATAGAAGACGAGGAAAGGGTCCGACTTGCCAAAGAAATCCTTTTTATCCAGCTTGTTGGCACAGAACTGCATGGTGGCAATGTCCTAAGAGAAAACAGAAGTTTATTTACTTACAGCAGGACTTTGAGATAAATAACATTTGCTCTTCACTCAGTCTTGAGTGTTAACTCCTGAAGACCTAAAACCTGGTGCGAGATTGGAAAACGCACTGTCACAAGAAACTCACAGGCTTAGGACATTTCTACTTCAGGTTAGAGCTCTATCTCGATCTCTGTCTTGTTTTTATCATTCTTTTAATGAAAGTCTTTTAACATTTTCCTTCATTTGCTGGTTTAATGGGTTGTCTGTAAAGGACAGCAACAGTCTGAATCAGATAGTTAAAGTCTGCTCAAAGATTTTTGGAGTCCAGCTGAAGGACTTGAGCTCCCCCTGGAAGAAACGTGTGGTCCAGAAAGCCAGAGGAGTAATAGATCAGCCTGGCCACACTCTCTCCTCTGACTTTTTACTTATGCCCTCTGGGCGGCGCTATCATGTACCCCAAAGGAAAACCAACATATACTCGACTTCATTTATCCCTTCAGCTATTAGCCTGCTAAATGGTGAGAGGTAAACTAGAACTGATTTGTGGCTTATGCTAAATTTGGAGTCTCAGGTGTGTCTTATTTCTTAATGCATCTTTGACATTGTATTTATTGTATTTAATGTATTTATTGCTGATCCTGCTGATCTGGTGACATGTGAATGTGGTTTTCTATATGTTGCTGTGAATGTTTTACATTTGTTTGTTTTTTGTTCCCTAATTATTTAGATTGTTTTAACAAGGCAGGGTAAACTGTAAACTGAATTGCCCTTTGGGGATTAATAAAGTCTTCTAAACTGAACTGACTTTATTTCAAACTTGAAAACAGATGTGTGTCTAACATGAGTCTGGTCCTGCTGGAGATTTCTACCTGTTAAAGGAAGTTTGTCGTTGCCACTGTAACTTGCTAAATGCTGCAAAGTGCTCTGCTCACGGTGGATTAAGATGAGATCAGACTGAGTCCTGTCTGTAAGATGGGACTGGATCTGATCATGTCTTGATGTTGGGTCTTTGTTAATATAGAACATAGCGTACAGTCTAGACCTGCTCTGTTTGGAAAGAGTCTGAGGATAACATTTGTTGTAATTTGGTGCTATGCAAATAAAGATTGATTGATTGATTGATTGATTGATTGATTGATTGATTGATTGATTGATTGATTGATTGATTGAGTTATTTTTGTGACAACCAGTTCTTAATTTGGTTAAACACTCAATGTGTAGACTTAAATAATGTTAAACGAATGTACCACATTGGTGAAAAGATATCCTAAATTGAAGCCTCCTTAAAAAAAATCACGAGTGTCTTTTTAAAAACAAAAGAAGCTTTAATAGCTGGAGATCAAATCGATACAATAAAGCAAGTTGCTGATGCTCCTTGTCATCTTTTTAATATTTGTAAGTGAGTTTCTTTAACCAATAATATTGACAGTTTTGAATAACAGCTTTAATGCAGGTTATGAGTACTTGTTTCAGTACCTCCCATTTCTGCAGTCTGAACAATCTAATTACCTGCTGGCATATCGGTAGGGATCAACTTCATGTAGTTATTTCCTTCTGTCAACAATAAAATGAGTGCATAAACAGGTTCAGGCATATGTTTGTAGAACTGCATCTAAAACCCACAGTTACGTGCAAATTATGCAGGCAAACAAATTACTAGTCACACACGTATTGTTTATGAGTGTTAGACCTCATTATGCATAACTGAAGTAAACATCGTGATCGTGTGAGTATGCATTATTTACTCGGACTGATCTGTTTGTGATATTCAGAGAGGAAACAGAGGAAAGAATGGGAGTTAAATGTGTGCACATTTTCTACTCCTTTGTTGGTCTTAAAAATCCCTCGAAGAGTGTTTTATTTTATTGCAAAGCATAAAGCATAAATTCTGAAGTTGTAGACCCTCCTTTTGAAGTAATGAACAGCTAACCACCTCAGTCTTTCAAACTCTACATTCCTAATTTATCAGAAAGTCTTTTTGTTCACATATTTGATCTCCAAACCATCCACAGTGATGTCCAGTGACTTCAGAGCATGAGGACAGAGTGACCTCAGCAGTTGTCTGTTTTTATGACATAAATCAGTTGATTTTCGAACGTCATGGGTGCAAAATGTTCAAAGGCAAACCTCCCTTTGAGTTTTGACTGTATAATTATCTATTTGCATGCTGCCACCTGGCCAGAGCCTCAGATTTTTAATGAGACGGGGACACGTTTTCCCTGAAACTGGTGAAGTAGACAAAACTGTTTCAGCACTGCACACAGTATGAGTGTTTAAAGCTGCTTAACAAAGTTGAAGAGGTCTAAGGGTTGATGATCAATAATCTTCAATTTGATTTGGATTTTTACACTTTTTATTTTTTTACCTTATTCTCAAGGTTGTAGTATATAAAATATATATACATATATATATATATATATATAGTCGCCATCCATGTACAGCACGACGACTAGAACAGAAGTGTTGGTAAAGTTGGATAAGTTCTCTTCGGGACCTCTTGCGATTACGAAGAGCCAGGAGCAACACCAGCAAGCATGCTACGTTGTCCACCATCGTTGTTCTTGTGAGGGAAAGTTTGCCCTAGCGCTGCTGTGAAAAACTGTCACATAGAAGTGACATCATGGCGTGGCTCTTCCACGGGCTCGAGCGGGTGGGAAAACAAACTGGTACCGAGTTGGTTCGTAAGTTCAACCAGCTCCGAACCAGTGCGTGCTCCAGCCCGGAACTAGAACCAGGTTTGCGTTGGTCGAAAAGAGGTGTAAACGTAAAAAGGATTTGACTAACTGCTGATTGAAGTGGCAAACGCTCATCAGTGATTGCTTTTAATTAGAACTCTGACATTGTTAACGTGTTAATCACAGTGCTTCCACATACTCAAAGTTGCTATAGGCTGGAAGATAACTAAAGTTTATACATATACATGAGGGGGATATGGTTTTCATTGAATGGCAGCAAACTAAACAATGGGGTTGCATTATAACTCATTCAAACAAACACTTTGTCATTTCAAATTCATCTAGACTTAACTCGTGGAAAAAAGTGACAGCCCTGCAGTCCAAGTGTCATTTCACCCGTGATGTAAAAGGAAACAGGGATGTTTTTCCAGAGACAGACCTCATGAACCATAAGTAATAAATGTGAATCCAAACGGAGCTCTGAAGCCCTTGAGGGATCCTCAGTATACCATCATCAGTGCTATATGGCCTGCAATGTTTATTCAACCCTCCTCATTTTCATACGCACGATTCATTCTGAGGTTAAACCTAATTTTGTGCAATCTGCCTCCTGAATATTCAAATTGTTAGCAGCATGGATGTAACCGCATATGTTTGCATGGAAAAAGTCTGACTGTAACAGCATGATGAACAAGTGTATGTGTGTGTGTGTGTGTGTGTGTGTGTGTGTGTGTGTGTGTGTGTGTGTGTGTGTGTGTGTGTGTGTGTGTGTGTGTGTGTGTGTGTGTGTGTGTGCTTCTCTCTTTGACTGAAGCGTCTAAATATTTAGCCCCAGTGTTAAAGAATGTAACCATAAGACCGGATAAATAATTTATGAGCTCTATGAGCTACCTTCCATCCACTCGCAGCAGATGACAAAAGTTAATCTGAAACCGGTGCAGTCGTTTAAATTCACTCTGCAAACTGAGACATGAAAATATACAACGTGACTGTCATGGATTCAGACTGCAGCGCTTGACTTTCTGACCCCTGTCTCCTACTGCTAATATAACCAAGAGTGTGTGCGTGTGTGTTTGGTGTGTGTTTGCCTGGAGGTGCACAGTGTCCTGAGTATGATCTGATACTGACCCGACAGTTACTGAGCTCCTCGGCTGTGAAGACAATGGTTCCACATTTCTTCCCTGGAATCCCACTGAGAGAGAGAGAGGATGAGAGGGAGAGAGAGAGAGGCTGAGGATTAATGGAGGAGTACAAAAACAATAAAGTCTTGCCCTGTGGTTATTTTTGTATGCAGAAATTGGTCATGGTAATTTTCTGCCTCAAAACAATATGTGAGAGCCAATAGGCGAGAAATCTTACAATTACTTGAAAATGTAATAAAATAAAAAAGTACAGGGACAAACAACTACACAAAACCACTTCAAGGGAAGCCTTTTTTTAACGTTGAAACTACATAAAAGGTAAAATAATTAAAAATGAGATATCAAAAGTATCTAAATTTTTATTCAATATAATATTAAAATTATTAAACATATGATGTAGGTCAGATAAACTCTGTAGTATATCTTTTTCATACAAAAAATGTATCACTAAGGTTTTATTAAAGGCAATATGGGGAGTTTAACACTATTTGAAATAGTCTCACTCTTATTTTGATGCTTCTTCATGACCTTTGTAGTAAAATTAGATTTTCGTGTGATACATTAGTCTCTGCAAATTGGTCCCCAACCCACAACTACAAACTCTGCCTCTAATGCACTTTGAATTGCTCTTGTATGAATGGTGCTTCATAAATAAACTTGCCTCGCCTTGCCTTACGGAGCTCAACACCTGTACCAGTAGCTAGCAGGATAGCATAAACAGATGCTAGAAGAAAGCTTCACAGCTGCACAAAAATCATGCATTGCGGACCATGTTGGAAGTAATATAAGTCGTCAAGTCAAGGGTGGGGGGGCAGACCTCGTCATCTAACCTGCTGTCGGTCTGCGTGAGACTTGAGAGCCCTGATCTTATAGATTGATGGGATTTATCTTCCTGATTTTACAGTAAATGTCTGGGTCCTTCCTCAAAGTTTTAATAATAATAGACTGTTTTAAAAAAATGACGTAGTGTTCGTGATGTCACCCCTCTGTTTCTGAAGCGCTGTTTTGAAGCCAACCATCATCAGGAGCCATATTGGAAATGCTGAATTCAACCTAACTTCATCTGAACTAGTGTGAGGTAAAGAGGGGGGCCTTTAGCCTTTCTGCTAACAGCTACAGGATGCCCCTCTGCCAATCAAGTTAGTCATGCCCTTATTTGGGCAAAACTGTAAGTTTGATATCTTCAAAAATAGTAGTTATAAAAAAATTCACCCCGTACAGTGTGTGTTGCTAGAGAAATTAGCTGTTCAGACCTTAACTGTTTTTCGTACCAGGCTGTAAACATGTTTATTTCTGCTGTAAAGATCGTCTTCTCCGAATGTGTGTGCATGTCGTTTCTGGTGTTTCTGCAGCCAGCCTCAAGTGGACGCTCGATGAACTGCACCTCGCTTGGGCTTCATATTTTAAGAACGGAGGTTGCCATCTAACACTTGTCTGTGCTTGTTGAAGCTTTTTGATTTTTTGTGACAAAGAGGCTGAGCAGGGATATCTCAAATCCTGCTGATGGTTTATAAAGCACTGAATGGTTTAGGCCCAAAATACATTGCTGATCTGCTGCTACTGTATGAACCATCTGGACCTCTGAGGTCATCAGGTACTGGTCTGCTTTCAGTTCCTAGAGTCAGAATGAAACATGGTGAAGCAGCGTTTACTCATTATGCACCACATATCTGGAACACACTCCCTGAAAGCTGTAGGTCTGCTCCAACTCTCACCTTTTAAATCAAAGACTCAGACCTTTTTATTTGACACTGCCTTCCTATCTTAGCTCATTTTAACTCCCTTTAAATGCAAATTTTATCTTTTTATTCTTATTCTTTTCTGTTTTATTATATTTTTCATTTAAATTGTGTTCTTTTATGCTTGTCTGAATGTTACCAATGCTTTTAATGTGTTAATGTAAAGCACATTGAGTTGCACTCGTGTATGAAATGTGCTATACAAATAAAGCTGCCTTGCGTTGCCTTACCTTAATATACTGTAGCTATTAATTAATTCAATATTCTTTCTTACATTGATACAAAATTGTGTCATTTTGCATCCTTCTGTGAAACTTATATAATTTATTCCACAGAAGTGATTGTTTCCACCAGAAACGTGGCAGAGCCAGTGTCAGTGTTGATAACCTTATGCAGTGCAGTGAAGGAGATACTGGAAGCATCAAGGTTTGCCCTTTGCATTAGGCGATGGTGAGAACTGGGAATGCGCTGATACACAACAACATGGTGTAGGGAATTCTCTCCAGTACTGGTGGAGTTTAGGTTTGCCCATTATAAATGCTTCATGCAGCTCTGCTCTCTGACCTCCTCTTTCTTAATGTCAACAGGACGACACTCGGCTTCTGCCTTAGAGGGAGATGATACTTTGCAGCGAATTACAGAATCAGACCTCTAAGAAAGACCTTTTTCTACCTCCAGCATGCTTTCAATCTGCTGATCCCATCGCAGTAAGTCACATTACATTCTGGTGATTAATCACAGCAGCAGTGACATACATACTAACCCAGATGAGATCTTCAATACTAGCAATCATCATACATGAGGAAGAAGAGGACTTCTGGTCCGGAAACACGAGAACAATCTTGTATCTGGTCACAGCTCTCTTAGTGCCTCCTAATTTCTCATCAGGGCAGATCGGACATTTCATTCAGAGATGATTTATGGACCCAGCAGGATTACAAAACAAGAACTGAAGTCATGAAAGGGAAGTAATCCCCACACGTACAACAGGGCTCAGTGCTTTCCTGCTCTGCCTGAAGGATGCTGGAGGTCGCTTTATTAGCGCTGTTGTTCTGTTCTTTCAATAGTGTTTGATAAAGCTTGTTTGAAAAGTCAGAGGATCAATACGTTTTGACAAACCCTCAGCAGGAAGGTGAACCCGCCGACCAAGAAGCAAGTTGTTTGGTCAACATCATGACCGTTCTGTGGATCCATCTCAATGGTCCTAATCCTTCTCCTTCCTCTGGGATTATTGACAACATTAGCATATTACATGTCAATAATCAGATTCCTCTGTCCTTCTGTCAATCAGTCCATCCATTAATCCACCATCCATCCATCCAGCTATCTACTACAAGGACTAAATGGCTGACCTCGAGAAAACTGTTCTGGATCACGGGAACCAGATCTGGTCCAATCAAGAGACCACATGACGGACTACTGAGGAATTGGTGAGGACCATAGACAGACACAAAAGCAGCATACTCAGTATGCGATCAGGACCACAGGACTCCTGCAACCATGAGGACCAAGGTCTGACTGCTGGGACAAACTGGGCACCGTAGAGGAGGAAAGGAACATCTGTACCACATGTCATCCTGATGTTCTCAAGATATTTTGCTCACATCTAAGAACGTAAAGAGGGATATCAAGGTTACACCAAGTTCACATTGAATTCAAAGCCATTTAGCTCTTACAGAGGAAAGCCCTGGTTGTAGAGTTCCTCCATCCAAGACAAGGGCATCAAACTCATTTCAGTTCAGGGGCCACATACAGCCCAAGTTGATCTAAAGTGGGCCGGACCAGTAAAATCATAACATAATAACCTATAAATAATGACAACTCTAAATTGGTCCCTTTGATTTAGTGTAAAAAGTACAAGTACATTCTGAAAATTTAATGAACTATCTTTCAACAAAAACAGCTGTTGTATTTTTTGCCATGATGAGTCTCATAGTGGGCCTAATATTTTACTCTTTCAGCCCTGAAACCTGCTGCAAACACACCAAATACACAGGTTACCCATTCACCTGACACAGAGTGTAATGTTTACTGCAAAAGAACAGAGATTATAATAATGCAAAGTTGACTATTTTGGACCCCTCAGTTCCAGCATGAACAGTTTGCTTGCTGGACAGTGTTGTATGCAGGGGTGTAGTGCTAGTGTTAGTAGTTAGTGGATCATCTTATAGTGCTTTATAAAGTCTTTATGAATCTCAAACGGACTATGCAAACAGCAGGTAGCCTAATCTATTTTCTCACTTTGAGAAAAAAAGCACCATTCAGGTGCGCTCTGTCAGTAATATGAGGACAAATTTGAAATAGTAGTTACTTTTATTGAAAAATTGCTGTGAATATCTTCTCTGTAATTTTTTTACTTTGCAAAGTCATCTCGCGGGCTGGATTGGGGCCTCTGGCGGGCCGGTTTTGGCCTACGGGCCACATGTTTGACACCCCTGGTCTAAGACAATACTTCAACAGAGGACCTACATCATTTGCTGATCCTGCTCTAGAATCAGACATGAGGACGAAAGCATGATGTCTAATATGATCTAAAGGATTAAAACTCCTGCTCGTTAGCTGACTTCTAAACAGAGACACTTCAGGGTGAGTGCCAAATATTAACTCTGCTTTTTTCACGGAACATCCAATCTGAAAACAGGCATTGAAATTAAGTATAAAGAAATAACCAACATCATCACTGGGGTCTCAGAGTCATCAGTATCAGAGTGAGACTATTTCAATATCAGTTAAAAACTCCTCACAGTGCCTCTCATGCTGGATGCAGACTTTGCTTCATCATGCATGCACTTGCAAATTGCTTGTCTCAACATTCACTTGATGGATTGGCACAGAAGTTCGTTCAGTGCGGACCTTCATGTTTTTAAGACTATAAATCTTACAAACTTTTGTGATTTTGCAAAATTCCCTTCAGGTGGAGTTGAGTCTTAATCTGGATTTGTCCAACACTTTTGATTAATGTCCGTTGTTTCTTCTCCCTGTTGTGTTTCTCTGTCATTTGGAGACTTATATTTCACCCAAGTCATCAGTATGTATCCCATGCTCTGATCCTCAATCTACCCTGGTCTTAAAATTGACACTCATAAGACCACACCTGCCAAGTGATGGGCCCTATTTAATATCCAGAATAAGTCAAGCTCTGTGTCTGAGGGGATTACAGGCTGAGAGAAAAGCTGCATAATCAAAAGTTATCAAGGCAAGTCAAAGCCTGAGAAAAAGTTGGAAACCTTTATCATTGACTGCTAAACTCCTCATGTCTGCGAGTCACACTCCAGCTCACAACACGACAGGCCGATTCGTTCCATCCTGTTGAAGCTGCGCTGCTGCGAGGGAGCAGGCTGCCTGATGCCGCTCTGTGATTAAAATGCCAGCAGAGATTCAGAGGTGCTGCCTTAAACATGCATGACGCACACAAGCACACACACAAACACACACACACACACACACACACACACACACACACACACACACACACACAATCCGTTACACTGGGGGAAGCCGTGGATGATATTACAGCACATACACACAATAAATTCACCTTGCATGGCTCTTTCATGTAACCTTGAACCGTGTGTTTTTTCCTAAATCACTCTACTGTCCATTTCTCTGCTATGTTTGTGAACACAGTCACGTTACCCCAGCTGCTAGAGGGCAGGTAACACTCAAACACCTTCACTTGGTACAAAAATCAATCCCAACACTTCCTCCCTCTCAGCGTACTTTTCTTTTTAATCAATCTCTGCTGACCCTCCTACTTTAACAGAGAAAGCTAACAGTGATGTACGAGCGTCTGCAGGCTGCTGTCACTCTCATAATGAGTTCTGCATGGTCACATAAGGTGATGGGGATACCTGCAGCATGCCCCACACACACACAGGCTCACAGATTATGCTACACTTGTCACTGAGGATCCATCCCTGATGCAACTCTCAGCGGTAAGTTGTAGAGTGAAGCTGCAGATACCTGACTGGAGCAGAAGCTCAGCAGGATTTAAGAAATCAATACAGAAAGATGAAGAAAACACCTTCAAGATGGAAGTCATCAGATGAAGTGTGTGTATGGATGTGTGTGTGTGTGTGTGTGTGTGTGTGTGTGTGTGTGTGTGTGTGTGTGAGTGTCAGTGTTTGTCAAGTCCTTCAGCTCAAGTTTTCCCACACATTTCTTGTCGTCCTCCCACATCTTCCACTGCCTGATGTGGGTCCCCACTCCCACACATGTTACACAAGCTCACAAACTCAATAAACACAAACACAGTAGGAAAACCTTGAAAAGCCCCTTTACTGCCATTTTCAAATTAAAATATTTTATGTCAGCAGTTCAGAATTACAATCATATAGGTGGTGATTCAGTAACTAGCAGAAGTCAGGACAAAGAAAAACATAACGTTAGCCAAAACTGAAGTATCCGAGACATCGTGTCAGAGACCCAAGCACAACACAGTGGAGAGGCATCCTACAGAGAGCAGAGTCCTGATGATCTGGAGAGGCTGTAACAAACTCTTCTCTGTAGTTAACATGCTCTCCTTCGTGTTTTCTGCTCGGCAGTGTCAGGAAGACTGTTTGAAGAGCTGCCAAGTCATTGTGCTCACAAAACAGCAGCACATAAATCTTGTTTGGGAAAGGTCAACACGAGAAGCTGTGTCTAACACCGGAAAGAGAACCTCTGTGTAAGATCTGAACAGTACAAGATGGAAACTTGTCTCTGAAGTTGTATGAATACTGTCATTCTCATATGAAAGAAGGGAAGGCACTCACTAAAGGTTAACGTTAAAAAAGTACAGGTTGGGGATCTGAAACTCAAAATCTTACAGGTAGTTCACTCATTTCTTATTTATCGTTTCAACTTTGTTTCATGGTTTTGTTTTATTTTGTTTTTTATTTGTTCTCTCTTTTTTCTTATTTTATAGCTCTTAACTATTTTTCCTATGTATATGCTTGTCTATATTTTATATGCTTTTCTTGTAGTTTTGGTTCTCTTCTTGTTGTTTTGGGTTCACCTGTTTTTGTTTGTATCAGTATGGTGGATTCTTTTGTTGTAGTTTGGGTTCTTCTGTTGTTGTTTACATCACTATGTTGGGTTCTTTTGTTGTTGTTTGGGATATTTTTGTTGATGATTGTATCACTTCATTGGGTTCTCTTGTTGTTGTTTGGGTTCTTTTGTTGTTTAGGTCAGTATGTTGAGTTCTTCTGTTGTTGTTTACATCACTTCATTGGGTTCTCTTGTTGTTGTTTGGGTTCTTTTGTTGTTTAGGTCAGTATGTTGAGTTCTTCTGTTGTTGTTTACATCACTTCATTGGGTTCTCTTGTTGTTGTTTGGGTTCTTCTGTTGTCTTTACATCACTATGTTGGGTTATTTTGTTGTTGTTTGGGCTCTTCTGTTGTTGTTTGTATTAGTATGTTTGGTTTTCTTATTGTTGTTTATATCAGTATGTTGTTGTTGTTTTGTTGTTGTTTGGGTTCTTCTCTTGTTTTTTGTAAAATTATGTTGGATTTTTGTTGTTGTTTTGGGTTCTCCAGAGGTATACTACAAAGCCGGATTTGCGGTTATCGAGGTAACTTCAGGGTCAACTCTGGATTTTCAGTACTACAAAGGTGGTTCACTCCTTACCAGGGTAGATAACCATGGTTACTCATGCTGAACTCCTAACCTGCTCCGGAGCTGGTTATGCTCAGGATCAGAGATCAGTTTGGAGAAAACTACACCCACTGACCAATCAGCTCGCTCCATCATGGAGCTCTGTGAGCTGATCGCGAGGGGAGGGGGGAGAAGAGACGGCAGGACACTTTGTCTACCTGTAGGATTTTATATATAAAATACTGATGACAGTTATTGATTATCTTTCCTTACATCAAACTTAAACAGAGTCTGAAGTCAGATTATTTAGATTAAATCGTTTTACTGCATTAAATATAAAACTGCGCGCGCTTATTACTTTAAATCATGTTCTCATTTGTATTAGTCCTTTAACCGCAGTGCTCAGTTTGATACCGTCAGGACTGCAGCTGAAATGTTACGTCTAAAACTTACACACACGAGACAAGATTAAATCAGAGAGAGAGAGAGAGATCACTGTCAGGAAATAAACAGAGTTATTATAGTCAGATATATCTAATGATGAATAAACAGAGTCATTATAGTCAGATATATCAAATGATGAATAAACAGAGTTATTATAGTCATATATATCAAATGATGAATAAACAGAGTCATTATAGTCAGATATATCAAATGATGAATAAACAGAGTCATTATAGTCAGATATATCTAATGATGAACAAACAGTTATTATAGTCAGATATATCAAATGATGAATAAACAGAGTCATTATAGTCAGGTATATCTAATGATGAATAAACAGTTATTGTAGTCAGATATATCTGCACTAAGATGAGAAATAAGACGTAATTTGTGCATTCAAACAGTCTTTGTCTTATCCCTCAGTTCTTCCTTCATGTTTCAAACACAGCTGTGTTGAAGTTAATCTGGATTATGTGTTTAACTTCTTCATATTTTTCTAATATCAGTGCAGTGTTTGAAATTCAAGTGGATGTGCTGACGGCAGACTGTCCGTGTCTGTGATTGGTCACATGTTGCCTTCTCCGCCCCGTTCATGTGAACGCGCTCAGGGTAATTCTGGATTGACTCAACATGTTGATAACCAGCTTCGTGTGACAGTTTAGCGCAATCTCCTTTCTCCGGCTCAGTGAAGTCGGATCAGGAGAAGATATCTGGGATATGCTGAACTCGCTTCGTAGTATACCCCTCTGTTGTTAATAGGGTCAGAGTGTTGGGTTCTTTTGTTTAGGTCAGTATGTTGGATTATTCGGTTGTTTTTACATCACTATGTTTGGTTTCTTTTATTGTTGATTGGATCAGTATGTTGGGTTATTCTGTTGTTGTTTAGGTCAATATATTGAGTTTTTCTGTTGTTGTTTTCCATCACTTTGTTGGATTCTCTTTTTGTTGTTTGAGTTCTTCTGTTGTTTTAACATCACTATGTTGGGTTCTCCTCCATGGGTCGCCACCTTAACGTGGTGGAGGGGTTTGAGTGCCTTAATGATCCTAGGAGCTATGTTGTCGGGGGCAATTGCCCCTGGTAGGGTCTCCCAAGGCAAACAGGTCCTAGGTGAGGGGACAGACAAAGTGCGGCCCAAAGACACCTGATGAAGAGAAAGAACAGGACTAAGTGTACCCTGTCCGGAGGGCCACCGGAGCCTCACCCTGGAGCCAGGCCTGGGGTTGGGGCCCGCAGGCGAGCGCCTGGTGGCCGGGCCTTCAACCATGGGGCCCGGTCGGGCTCAGCCCGAATGGGATACATGGATCCGTCCTCCCGTGGACTCACCACCTGCAGGGGGACTCACAGGGGTCCGGTGCGAAGAGGATTGGGCGGCGGCCAAAGGCGGGGGCCTTGGCGGTCCGATCCTCGGTTACGGAAACTGGCTTTTGGGACATGGAACGTCACCTCTCTGGTGGGGGAGGAGCCGGAGTTGGTGCGGGAGGTTGAGAGATACCGGCTAGATATAGTCGGGCTCACCTCTACGCACTGCTCGGGTTCCGGAACCAACCTTCTCGAGAGGGGTTGGACCCTCTTCTTTGCTGGAGTTGCACCGGGTGAGAGGCGGAGGGCGGGTGTGGGCTTGCTCATAGCTCCCCAGCTCTCTGCCTGTGTGTTGGAGTTTTCCCCGGTGGACGAAAGGGTTGTTTCCCTGCGCCTTCGGGTCGGGGAACGGGTCCTGACTGTCGTTTGTGCTTATGCACCGAACGGCAGTTCAGAGTACCCACCCTTTTTGGAGTCTTTGGGACGGGTGCTGGAAGGCGCCCCGACTGGGGACTCCATTGTCCTGCTGGGGGACTTCAATGCTCACGTGGGCAATGACAGCGTGACCTGGGGGGGCGTGATTGGGAGGAACGGCCTGCCTGATCTGAACTCGAGCGGTGTTCAGTTGTTGGACTTCTGTGCGAGTCACAGTTTGTCCATAACGAACACCATGTTCGAACATAAGGGTGTTCACAAGTGCACGTGGCACCAGGACACCCTAGGTCGCAGATCGCTGATCGACTTTGTAGTCGTATCGGCTGATCTGCGGCCGTATGTTCTGGACACTCGAGTGAAGAGAGGAGCAGAGCTGTCAACTGATCACCACCTGGTGGTGAGTTGGATCAGGTGGCGGGGGAGGATGCCGGACAGACCTGGCAGACCCAAACGAACAGTGAGGGTCTGCTGGGAACGTCTGGCGGAGGACCCTGTTAGGCTGGGTTTCAACTCCCACCTCCGGCAAAGCTTTGACCGCGTTCCGGGGGTGGCGGGGGACATGGAGTCGGAATGGGCCCGGTTCAACGTTGCCATTGCTGAGGCGGCTGTCCGGAGCTGCGGTCGCAAGGCTGTTGGTGCCAGTCGTGGCGGTAATCCCCGAACCTGCTGGTGGACACCAGAGGTGAAGGGTGCCGTCAAGCTGAAGAAGGAGTCCTACAGGTCGTGGCTGGCTTGTGGGACTCCGGAGGCAGCTGACAGGTACCGGCAGACCAAGCGATCTGCGGCCCGGGCGGTTGGCGAGGCGAAAACTCGGGCGTGGGAGAGGTTTGGTGAGGCCATGGAGGAAGACTTTCAGTCGGCCTCGAAGAGGTTCTGGCAAACTGTCCGACGGCTTAGGAAGGGGAAGCGGCCCTTTGTTCGCACTGTTTACAGTGTGGATGGGGAGCTGCTGACCTCAACTGAGAGTATAGTCGGGCGGTGGAAGGAATACTTCGAGGATCTCCTCAATTCCACCAACATGCATTCCGAGGAGGGACCTGAGCCGGGGGATTTGGTGGTGGGCTCGTTCATCACTGGGGCCGAGGTCGCGGAGGCAGTCAAACAGCTCCGAAGCGGCAGGGCCCCGGGGGTGGATGAGATCCGTCCCGAGTTCCTCAAGGCTCTGGAGGTTGTAGGGCTGTCCTGGTTGACACGCCTCTGCAACGTTGCATGGACATCGGGGACGGTGCCTCTGGAGTGGCAGACGGGTGTGGTGGTCCCCCTTTTCAAGAAGGGGGATCAGAGGGTGTGTTCCAACTATAGGGGGATCACACTCCTCAGCCTCCCTGGGAAAGTCTACTCTAGGGTGCTGGAGAGGAGAGTCCGGCTGTTGGTTGAACCTCGGATACAGGAGGAACAATGCGGTTTTCGTCCTGGCCGTGGAACACTGGACCAGCTCTATACCCTCGGGAGGGTGCTGGAGGGGGCATGGGAGTTTGCCCAACCAGTCCACATGTGCTTTGTGGACCTGGAGAAGGCTTACGACCGTGTCCCCCGAGGTATCCTTTGGAGGGTGCTCCGGGAATATGGGGTGGATGGCTTGTTGCTACGGGCCATTCAGTCTCTGTATTGTCGGAGCCAGAGTCTGGTTCGCATTGCCGGCAGTAAGTCGAATTCGTTCCCGGTGGGGGTTGGACTCCGCCAGGGCTGCCCTTTGTCACCGGTTCTGTTCATAACTTTTATGGACAGAATTTCTAGGCGCAGCCAAGTGGCGGAGGGTTTCCGGTTCGGTGGCCTTGGGATTCCGTCTCTGCTCTTTGCAGATGATGTCGTCCTATTGGCTCCATCGAGCGGTGACCTCCAGCTTGCGCTGGGACGGTTTGCAGCTGAGTGTGAAGCAGCGGGGATGGGGATCAGCACCTCCAAGTCCGAGGCCATGGTGCTCAGTCGGAAAAGGGTGGCCTGCCCTCTCCGGGTCGGAGGGGAGTCTTTGCCCCAGGCGGAGGAGTTCAAGTATCTCGGGGTCTTGTTCACGAGTGAGGGGAAAAGGGAGCGGGAGATTGACAGACGGATCGGGGCGGCGTCTGCAGTGATGCGGGCGCTGTACCGGTCTGTCGTGGTGAAGAGAGAGCTGAGCCAGAAGGCAAAGCTCTCAATTTACCGGTCAATCTACGTTCCGACCCTCACCTATGGTCACGAGCTGTGGGTAGTGACCGAAAGAACGAGATCGCGAATACAAGCGGCCGAAATGAGCTTTCTCCGCAGGGTGGCTGGGCTCAGCCTTAGAGATAGGGTCAGGAGCTCAGACATCCGGGAGAGGCTCAAAGTAGAGCCGCTGCTCCTCCGGATCGAGAGGAGCCTGATGAGGTGGTTCGGGCATCTGGTTAGGATGCCTCCCGGGCGTCTCCCTGGGGAGGTGTTTCGGGCATGTCCGACTGGGAGGAGGCCACGGGGAAGGCCCAGGACACGCTGGCGAGACTATGTCTCTCAGCTGGCCTGGGAGCGCCTCGGTATCCTCCCAGAAGAGCTGGTGGAAGTGGCCGGGGAGAGGAGTGTCTGGGCTTCCCTGCTGAGACTGCTGCCCCCGCGACCCGGACCCGGATAAGCGGAAGAAGATGGATGGATGGATGGATGTTGGGTTCTTTTGTTGTTGTTTGGGTTTTTTGTTGTTGTTCTTTTTATTAGTATGTTTATTTTCTTTTATTGTTGTTTGTAACATTATGTTGGGGTTTTGTTGTTGTTTTGGTTCTTTTGTTGTTAATTGGGTCAGTATGTTGGGTTCTTTTGTTGTTTGGGTTAGTATGTTGGGTTCTCTTGTTGTTTGGGTTTTTCTGTTGTTGTTTGTATCAGTATGTTTGGTTTATTTTATTGTTGATTGTATCAGTATGTTGGGTTTTTGTTGTTTGGGTTCTTCTGTTGTTTAGGTTAGTGTGTTCGGATCTTGTGTGGTAGTGTTCTTACGCTTTTTTCTTATATATCTTTTGTTTGTGTGTCAAAGTACTTCGTAAAAACACTACCTCCTGCATAAAAATCACAATCTAGTAGTTTATTCACATGGTCACTTTAAAACGGAGGAGTTTGTATAGACATATGCCTCATGATTAGATAATAGAGTTATATCAACCCTTATTAAAAATATATATATATACAAGAAGGTGAAATAATCAAAAAGGCAATTCATCGCATTTTATTCATGGAGGGACATTGGGAGGGCAATTTATCATGTGATCCACAAAGGGTCTCTGTGAAGGCACTCTATTACATTCGTCCTATAGAAGGGCATCCAGAGTGCACGGTACCATGTTTCAGCCACTGAAAGGACGTGTACAAGGACCTTTTTCACCTGTTTTCCACTAATAGGTCACCAGAGGGCATCTTATAATGTTTTTTTACTCAAAGGGCAGCCATGAGAGTAATCCTGTGGGGTTTTTCAGGCATGAGGGCACAAAGGGTGATTGCTCCCCCCCCCCACCCCCACCACCAGCACATGAATGTGATGTGAATGGGTGAATGTGACATGTAGTGTAGAAACACTTTGAGTGAAGACAAGGAAAGGACCATGAGTACAACCTTTGTATCATTTATGTTGAAATTCTGAAAGCAGTCTGTAAATAACAAGCAATATGGAGCAAAAAAAAAAAACAAGGCTCATGATCAGTCCACCTATTTGGAAGAGAAGACAAGCATGCATTTAATAAATACCCCCAAAACTTTGTAAAAAACATCTATGATCCATGACTTACTGATTTCTGATTGTACAGAGGTTTAACTGCTGACATAACAGATGCATAAAAAAAGAACAACTCGACGTTTTACAAAGGTATGCAAGCTGTTTGATCGTCTAACTGCTCATCTCCCCCCCCCCCCCAAGATGTCATACACATCTCAAAAAGCCTCTGGCAAAGTATAACACCTCATATATTTGCACTTTGTGTACTCAGTACAAGCAAAGTTTAAAGTTCTCTTTAATTCAAGTCTTTGGATGAAGGTTTGTGAAACAGTTCAGCTGAGCAGCAACAGATGTGTAAAATAGAAAAACGAGGTCAGTTCAGATCAGATGTAACAGTGATACAAATCAGACAGCAGATCATTAACATGGACATCCAGTATTAATGTGCAAAGATGAAACAAGACTTAAAAATGCTATCAATAAAATATCCCTACGGATTTCTGAGAAACTTTGGAATGTCCTTTAAATGAATGATGAACTGGAAGTTTTACTTTTTTGTTTAAAAAAAAAACTTCATTATCACAGTCGAGCTCTCCCAAAAAGTTTTCCTTCATGATATTTTCTATCAAGCGAAATGTCATACCACTGTTCACATTTGTGTTGAACTTTGCTCCATATAAGCTGATATATTCTTAATTCTAATTATATGGAAATCAAAAACATGATGAGAGAGCTGAGGTTATTTTCTTCTGTTATAACCAGGCTGGTCCCAGTGAGGTTTAAAGAAGTCTTTTCAAAGCAGACCAGGTCATGTGTTCAGCATCAACATAGCCTGAAGGAGCACCAATGGACAACACGCAGAACAAGGTCAAAGTAATACATCAAAAGTAGATGTGCACATTATACAGTGAAGCAATTTATATTAAACTATGTTGGTCATAAAGGTGATGTGTAAAATTCTGAATTGTTCCGGTACTGAAGCAGCTGACAGCTTTGATGCACGGACATGTGTCAGATAGATTTTTCTGCAGAGACTGATACTGAATGATGGGCACTTTGTGTAATCTCTATTTGCATAAACACAACCTGAACTCTGTGCAAATTGGTATGTATAGCGCAAATTGCTGTTCTAAAGCTACTGACTATTTCTCAATTCTAATGGTTTTCAGAAACATGTTTCAGTGTGCTGTTCCTCACTGGAACTAATGAAAACAAATGAGTGAGTGAACATCAGATAGTGTAATTGTTGTTTAATGAGGATATCCAAACGTGCTCCATGTGTCTGCAAACAGGCTGAACTCTTGAGAAACAGATGACCCCGCTTCCCTTCCTGCCAAATGTTTGCACTCTTGAAAGTCATTTTCAGAGAGGTAAATCGCAAATGACACCAAAGGCAATCTCATCCACCCTGCAGCACTGCAGTGTTGGAGCATCACTGAAAACGCAACCAGTAGATGTTGACGGACGAGAGAACACGGGGCCGGACAGCAACTGATCTGGTGGAATGTCAGTCTTGGCTGCTGTATCCCACTGAGGTGGTGTACAACTTCCACAGTATAAGACGATCATAGAAGCTGTTTGTACCCACTGAGCAAAAATCAAGCAAAACACTGCTGTAGCTGTTTAATTAAAGTTTATTAACTTTTTTTTCTAATACCAATAGCAATGAATCAGCTACAAGACAGAGAAAAAAAATCTCCATGCAAAAAACTGTATGAGCACAGCGGGATGCTAACTCAGCAGAGTTGTAGAAAAAGTTTGAGAGAACATTTGGGAGCCTTCTTCACGCTGCCTAATGAAAAGGAAAATTGGATGCTTCTTGCTTTGATAAAAGATGTTGTAATGATGGAAGAAACAGAGAAAAGAGTGTTCTGCTGCAGAGCCTATTTCACAAGCAGTGGTTACTAATAAACTACATCAGACTCTTGTTCAGTTAGCCGAAGGCGTTAGCTATGACATTAGCTCCTCTACATTAACTCTGTAATTGTCAGTGCAGCTTTTAAGGCCAACAAAGACTGATCAGGTCCTGACGCTGAACTAAACTTTGACTAAAACTTTTCTGAAACTATAAAAGTTCCTTTCATCGTCCTGCTTGTTGGGCAGAGAGTTCGACTGCAAACACTTCACATTGTAATGGATAAACTCATCTGGATAATGACGGGACAGGTCAGCAGATGTAATCAAGATGTAATCAAGATGCTATGATGTCTGAAAGCTTTTCAAACCAGAGAGTAAAGGTGCAGCAGAGCAACGGAAAAGCTTCATTATATAGAAACAAACTCAACAGCCTCAAAAACGTATCTCACAAGCTTTAAAGCTTTTAATCTAAAACACAAAACACAGCAGAGCACAAGTTGTATAAGGCCCATCATCTCCTTGGAGTAGAAGTCACTGTCGGTGTTTGTGAATTTGCTGAGAGAATAGACCTTAAACATCCTTGTAATCACAAAGTGTAACAAAAAAAAACATGAAAGCAAATTAAAGCTGGAGTAGGACATGTTATTTTGATACATTTTTATCAATCACTAGCAAAAAGCAATGTATACATCGATAGGGAGTAATACACAAAGTGAGCTAACGCTGAGATGAGAAATCTCAGTTGTCTGTGTCAGCAGCTAGACTGCAATAAGTTCGTCCAATCATTCATTCGCCACTGAGCGCAATGATTGACTGACCGGCCGGATGACCTGCCGAAAGACACACCTCCTGTTTACAGGAGTGCGCGTGACCTGACTGAGATCGTCATCAACAGGCTGTTTACTAACGCAGAACACCTGATAGACAAGTCAGAGAGAGAGAAACCAACGTTTTAGCCCAACTTCTGCCCCCAAGTTCTGCCGCTACGCAGAGCAGGAAGAGGAAGGCTGTGATGGAAAAGGAGACGACTTAAAAACGCTGGATGAAGATACAAACACGAGTCAATATTCGGGATGCATTTCAGAGACAGCTGAATGATTTGAAGGGTCTCTAAAGCGACGCCATGGTTGCTGATTTTCTACTGGACAGGTAATCATGTCATTTCATTTGTCCTTGTGTTCATGGTTTTATTCATCTATGAGACAGCTAGCGATAACTCCGGCTAATGCTAGTGGCCGGCTAACGGCTTGTAGCTCTGTTTATAGAGACCTGTATACAGTCTGTTAGCTGCTAGCTCTTCTGTTGCTCTTTATCAGACCTGTGTACAGTCTGTTAGCTGCTAGCTCTTCTGTTGCTCTTTATCAGACCTATGTACAGTCTGTTAGCTGCTAGCTCTTCTGTTGCTCTTTATCAGACCTGTATACAGTCTGTTAGCTGGTAGCTCTTCTGTTGCTCTTTATCAGACCTGTATACAGTCTGTTAGCTGGTAGCTCTTCTGTTGCTCTGTATCAGCATGAATGGATGTTGTATAAAGTCTACATGCTGTCTTGTCTGTGTTTTCATAGCAACGAGAAGGAAACATCGACGTCCACACCATTAAAACACGGGACGCAGAGGCTTGCGTGAGCTGGGGGGGATGCCCAACAAGAGAACCAGGAGGCCGGATGATCCACGCCAACATGTTTACTTTCAACAGCCATTATTTTTATTTCTGTAATAAATACATTTTCTAATAAAAGTAAATGTAAAACAACTCTTTGATATTGCAATTATTTGTTTATAATGTTGTATGTTACTTGATATGGATTTAATTATTTTGCAATTTGAAGAGAGAAGGCCAGTGTAAATTTAAAAATGTATTTAACAAATGTATACACAGCACACTCAAGTATTTTTTTACATGAAGATAAATATAAAATATATACAAAGGAACTAAAGGGTCACCATAAAAGTATTGTATGTAATCATGTCATAGTTTCATTCACTCCCAACTGAAACCTTTATACTGTCCATGTGGAAGGTTCACGGATTTTCCAGATACAGCAACAAGGTATTACTCCTCTATGACCTGCACCAAGTGCTCCATGCTGCCAGACAACAACCTGTCTGTGCAGCATGGCGGAACTTTCTGTTGCTGTCCCCAGGATCTGGAGTCCTGGTTGCTCTCCTTCTCGCTCGTCTGGCTCTGCCTTGCACTCGACCCCGGTCTCGTCCTCTCCGACCTGAGGTGCTTGTCTCAGGATCGTAACCAGCAGTCATCATGAGAGCTCTAACAAGCACAAAAAACAGTCAATATGTTGTAGTTCCAACACGAAAATGAAGACTGTCAACAATGGTGAACGATAATAAATATATAGGCACTGTAGCCGTCTAGTAACTCAACATCATGAAATGCGATGCTAAATCAAAATAAACATTCAAACAGACTTTAGTTGTAATGCTGACAATACTGTTTCCACCTTTCCGGTTAGCCAGGAGTTATAAGCCCGGCAACAACTTACTCTAGCTGTATTCAGATGATAAAAACAAACACAAGTAAAGCTAACATGCAGGCTATGCTGTGCATTCTAACTAATTACATTATTCTTTAATGTGGTAATATAAGCGGTTTACTTACATGGGAGATAGACATGTTTTTCCTTCCATGAAAATAAAGTAAATCGCTCGCCGCTCCACAGCTAGCTATCGTGACGTCATCCTCCAGCTGTAGTCTGCCACAGCGTGTTCATTTGTTTGGAGGCGTGTCCCTCCCTCTCCCTACAGGCTGCCCTGAAGGAGGGGGAGGGCTCTGTTCGGCTGTGTGCTTTCAAAATAAAGCTAACTGCTGCAGCTTTCTCGGGATGTCCTACTCCAGCTTTAAAGTAAAAGCAAGCAGGAACACTTCTGTTCTGTCCCCTCCAGCTGCTACTGTAATAATGAAAGGTTGATGTGCTGGCTTGCAGTTCATGTTGACACACATCGAAGCGAGTGGGTGAACTCCACATATGACACCATGGAGAGTGCATCACCTGCAGCTGCTTCAGTAGAGTTTCCCGCGAATAGACCACACCTGAGCAGGCAACCTATGTACATGCATGCATGCATATATACTTATTTTCCTTTTTTATAAGATCGCTGTCAGTGATCGATGGGTGAACAATCTCACATTGCTCTGTACTCCATTTATGTGTTGCAAACAGCATCTGATACATGCTGTACAGGTGATCAGAGAAAGACAGAGAGACACATCTTTCAGTACATCCCTACAGTCAGAGGAATGATTGAGGTCTACATCTCATGCTTGGTTTAAACCCTCTCATTTTGCTGTTTTAACAGTATAGTGCAGCTGGTTGCTGCAGTTTTTGAAGTATGGATTGCTTGTTATGAAAATGGAACACAGACTTACTGCTGCCCTCAAAGACCTGATACTTGACTTGGACTTGCAAAAAGTGACTTGTTCCCATCTCTGTACTGCTCCATAATTCAAATAGCTAGTTTTCCATCTAAACAGAGAAAATGTAGTGCAGTGATAGCCTCCAGCAATTCCCCCCACATACAGACCCGCCCTCATTATATCCATTCAGCAGAAAGAGGAACGTCATCTATGGTTGGTGAGCTCACTGATCAAAGTGTCACATTAATGACCTTTAGTGACCCTGAATTAACTGTGTATATTGTTGCCATGGACTGTGATTGACTAACTTGATTTGAATGACCCATTTGAGCAGGTGTAGGAAAGTAGTAAGAATTAACTTCATATTTAATCACTATCATGTGAAGCAGTACTAAACATCAGGACTGCTGCAGTTACTGCAGTTAATGACCTAAATAGAACTGAATGACAAAAATGGCCGCAAATGTTTCTCAACTCAACTCAAACTCAAAATATACCTGCTTTATCATGATATTCATCCTGCTAAGTGGTCGATATAAAACAAAGCAAATATCATGTTTTTTTATTTTAGTTACTGTAAACTCTGAAAAAATCGCACCGCTGTAAAGACGCACTCTGTATTTGAAGATCTCTCAGAGATTTAAAAAAATGTAAACTGTCTTCCTACGTGACGATGTCTATTATGATCAGCGATGTCTACAATGTGCAGTTTCTGTGCAGCTGTGTCGCTCTTTTTGTTCCGTTTGTTTTCACTATCGGGATTTGGACTCCTACTAGCTAGAGCAGGGGTTCTCAAACTTTATGGAGCCAGGGACCCCTTACAGGTGACAAAATTGTCCAAGGCCCCTTGTAACAAAGATTAAGCACATTAGTGATGTGTCATGATCAAAAACTGCGGCTCTGAGAGCCGATGCTTTATAGTGAATCAGAAGAGCCGGCTCGCATCGAGAGAGAGTCGGCTCCCAGTTTTTTCCTTTTGCTGCTTAGCTCTCACAGTGCTCAGCCCCAGCTCTGCTCACAGCAGAACTTTGTTTTGATTGGTCAGCATGGCGGCCATGCGGCCAATCACAGGTGAGGATATAGGATTCAGGTGATGGAGGGGAGGCTGTGTATCGTGGCTACATCTGTTCCTTCAGAGAGAGTCTTCTATAAGACTGGACTCACTGAGAGGAGAAATCAAATCAGCCCATCCAAGCTGAGGCATCTGATTTTTCTCAATGCCAACCTGAGGACATTAATAATGTTTGCTCCAGTTTGGTTCTGTTTGCATGAGTTTGGTTCTGGTTCAGTTTGCTCGAGTTTGGTTCTGGTTCTGATTCTGTTTGCTTCAGTTGGTTCTGGTTCTGTTTGCTTGAGTTTTGTTCTGCTTCTGTTTGTATGAGTTTGGTTCTGGTTCTGTTTGCTCAAGTTTGGTTCTGGTTCTGATTCTGTTTGCTTCAGTTGGTTCTGCTTCTGTTTGCTTGAGTTTGGTTCTGCTTCTGTTTGCTTGAGTTTGGTTCTGGTTCTGGTTTTGTTTGCTTGAGTTTGGTTCTGGTTTGGTTCTTGTTCTGTTCTGGTTCTGTTCTGTACTGGTTCTGGTTGGTTTCTGGTTGGTTTCTGGTACGGTTCGGTTTGGTTCTGGTTCTGGTTCAGTTCTGGTTCGGTTCTGGTCCGGATCTGGTTCGGTTCTGGTCCGGGTCTGGTTCGGTTCTGGTTGGGTTTTCTTGAGTTTGGTCCTGGTTCTGTTTGCTTGAGTTTGGTTCTGGTTCTGTTTGCTTAAGTTTGGTTCTGGTTCTGTTTGCATGAGTTGGTTCTGGTTCTGTTTGCTTACGTTGAGTTCTGGTTCTAACCCAAACCCTAACCCTAATCCTAACCCTAATCCTAACCCTAACCCTAATCCTAACCCTAATCATAACCCTAACCCTAATCCTAACCCTAATCCTAACCCTAACCCTAATCCTAACCCTAATCCAACCCTAACCCTAATCCTAACCCTAACCCTAACCCTAACCCTAATCCTAACCTTAACCATAATCATCATTAATGGTGTATGCTGTTTTGTAATGACACAGCACAATTTCTCCTCCATGGGTCGCCACCTTAACGTGGTGGAGGGGTTTGAGTGCCTTAATGATCCTAGGAGCTATGTTGTCGGGGGCAATTGCCCCTGGTAGGGTCTCCCAAGGCAAACAGGTCCTAGGTGAGGGGACAGACAAAGTGCGGCCCAAAGACACCTGATGAAGAGAAAGAACAGGACTAAGTGTACCCTGTCCGGAGGGCCACCGGAGCCTCACCCTGGAGCCAGGCCTGGGGTTGGGGCCCGCAGGCGAGCGCCTGGTGGCCGGGCCTTCAACCATGGGGCCCGGTCGGGCTCAGCCCGAATGGGATACATGGATCCGTCCTCCCGTGGACTCACCACCTGCAGGGGGACTCACAGGGGTCCGGTGCAAAGAGGATTGGGCGGCGGCCAAAGGCGGGGGCCTTGGCGGTCTGATCCTCGGTTACGGAAACTGGCTTTTGGGACATGGTCACCTCTCTGGTGGGGAAGGAGCCGGAGTTGGTGCGGGAGGTTGAGAGATACCGGCTAGATATAGTCGGGCTCACCTCTACGCACTGCTCGGGTTCCGGGACCAACCTTCTCGAGAGGGGTTGGACCCTCTTCTTTGCTGGAGTTGCACCGGGTGAGAGGCGGAGGGCGGGTGTGGGCTTGCTCATAGCTCCCCAGCTCTCTGCCTGTGTGTTGGAGTTTTCCCCGGTGGACGAAAGGGTTGTTTCCCTGCGCCTTCGGGTCGGGGAACGGGTCCTGACTGTCGTTTGTGCTTATGCACCGAACGGCAGTTCAGAGTACCCACCCTTTTTGGAGTCTTTGGGACGGGTGCTGGAAGGCGCCCCGACTGGGGACTCCATTGTCCTGCTGGGGGACTTCAATGCTCACGTGGGCAATGACAGCGTGACCTGGGGGGGCGTGATTGGGAGGAACGGCCTGCCTGATCTGAACTCGAGTGGTGTTCAGTTGTTGGACTTCTGTGCGAGTCACAGTTTGTCCATAACGAACACCATGTTCGAACATAAGGGTGTTCACAAGTGCACGTGGCACCAGGACACCCTAGGTCGCAGATCGCTGATCGACTTTGTAGTCGTATCGGCTGATCTGCGGCCGTATGTTCTGGACACTCGAGTGAAGAGAGGAGCAGAGCTGTCAACTGATCACCACCTGGTGGTGAGTTGGATCAGGTGGCGGGGGAGGATGCCGGACAGACCTGGCAGACCCAAACGAACAGTGAGGGTCTGCTGGGAACGTCTAGCGGAGGACCCTGTTAGGCTGGTTTTCAACTCCCACCTCCGGCAAAGCTTTGACCGCGTTGTCAGGACATGGAGTCGGAATGGGCCCGGTTCAACGTTGCCATTGCTGAGGCGGCTGTCCGGAGCTGCGGTCGCAAGGCTGTTGGTGCCAGTCGTGGCGGTAATCCCCGAACCTGCTGGTGGACACCAGAGGTGAAGGGTGCCGTCAAGCTGAAGAAGGAGTCCTACAGGTCGTGGCTGGCTTGTGGGACTCCGGAGGCAGCTGACAGGTACCGGCAGACCAAGCGATCTGCGGCCCGGGCGGTTGGCGAGGCGAAAACTCGGGCGTGGGAGAGGTTTGGTGAGGCCATGTAGGAAGACTTTCAGTCGGCCTCGAAGAGGTTCTGGCAAACTGTCCGACGGCTTAGGAAGGGGAAGCGGCCCTTTGTTCGCACTGTTTACAGTGTGGATGGGGAGCTGCTGACCTCGACTGAGAGTATAGTCGGGCGGTGGAAGGAATACTTCGAGGATCTCCTCAATTCCACCAACATGCATTCCGAGGAGGGACCGGAGCCGGGGGATTTGGTGGTGGGCTCGTTCATCACTGGGGCCGAGGTCGCGGAGGCAGTCAAACAGCTCCGAAGCGGCAGGGCCCCGGGGGTGGATGAGATCCGCCCCGAGTTCCTCAAGGCTCTGGATGTTGTAGGGCTGTCCTGGTTGACACGCCTCTGCAACGTTGCATGGACATCGGGGACGGTGCCTCTGGAGTGGCAGACGGGTGTGGTGGTCCCCCTTTTCAAGAAGGGGGATCAGAGGGTGTGTTCCAACTATAGGGGGATCACACTCCTCAGCCTCCCTGGGAAAGTCTACTCTAGGGTGCTGGAGAGGAGAGTCCGGCTGTTGGTTGAACCTCGGATACAGGAGGAACAATGCGGTTTTCGTCCTGGCCGTGGAACACTGGACCAGCTCTATACCCTCGGGAGGGTGCTGGAGGGGGCATGGGAGTTTGCCCAACCAGTCCACATGTGCTTTGTGGACCTGGAGAAGGCTTACGACCGTGTCCCCCGAGGTATCCTTTGGAGGGTGCTCCGGGAATATGGGGTGGATGGCTTGTTGCTACGGGCCATTCAGTCTCTGTATTGTCGGAGCCAGAGTCTGGTTCGCATTGCCGGCAGTAAGTCGAATTCGTTCCCGGTGGGGGTTGGACTCCGCCAGGGCTGCCCTTTGTCACCGGTTCTGTTCATAACTTTTATGGACAGAATTTCTAGGCGCAGCCAAGTGGCGGAGGGTTTCCGGTTCGGTGGCCTTGGGATTCCGTCTCTGCTCTTTGCAGATGATGTCGTCCTATTGGCTCCATCGAGCGGTGACCTCCAGCTTGCGCTGGGACGGTTTGCAGCTGAGTGTGAAGCAGCGGGGATGGGGATCAGCACCTCCAAGTCCGAGGCCATGGTGCTCAGTCGGAAAAGGGTGGCCTGCCCTCTCCGGGTCGGAGGGGAGTCTTTGCCCTAGGCGGAGGAGTTCAAGTATCTCGGGGCCTTGTTCACGAGTAAGGGGAAAAGGGAGCGGGAGATTGACAGACGGATCGGGGCGGCGTCTGCAGTGATGCGGGCGCTGTACCGGTCTGTCGTGGTGAAGAGAGAGCTGAGCCAGAAGGCAAAGCTCTCAATTTACCGGTCAATCTACGTTCCGACCCTCACCTATGGTCACGAGCTGTGGGTAGTGACCGAAAGAACGAGATCGCGAATACAAGCGGCCGAAATGAGCTTTCTCCGCAGGGTGGCTGGGCTCAGCCTTAGAGATAGGGTCAGGAGCTCAGACATCCGGGAGAGGCTCAAAGTAGAGCCGCTGCTCCTCCGGATCGAGAGGAGCCTGATGAGGTGGTTCGGGCATCTGGTTAGGATGCCTCCCGGGCGTCTCCCTGGGGAGGTGTTTCGGGCATGTCCGACTGGGAGGAGGCCACGGGGAAGGCCCAGGACACGCTGGCGAGACTATGTCTCTCAGCTGGCCTGGGAGCGCCTCGGTATCCTCCCAGAAGAGCTGGTGGAAGTGGCCGGGGAGAGGAGTGTCTGGGCTTCCCTGCTGAGACTGCTGCCCCCGCGACCCGGACCCGGATAAGCGGAAGAAGATGGATGGATGGATGGACAGCACAATTTTATAATTTATTAGAAATGTATTCAAATTATTTCACGGACCCCCGCGCTATGGTTCGCGGACCCCCAGGGGTCCCAGGACCCCACTTTGAGAACAACTGAGCAAGAGTACGGTAATTGAGCTCTCAGCCTAGAGAGAAAGTTGTGAGGCACAGACCCTGAGCTCTCTGCCCGACTCCACTGGTCACACTATAACTTAAATATAAGACTCTTTGAATCAAAAGAGCACTCTACAAGGTTCATGTACCATAAAACATAAACAATATACCCCCGTTTTCTGTGAATGCATGATTATGAAGTGAAGGACAATAGCGGTGAAAAAAGTTGTGCAGTGTCGCTGTCTTTTCCAGCACAGCGTGAACTCAACTTTCAATGAATGGGGATGTGTTTTGTTAATAGGGTCAGGTCGCACGCTCCATGTTGGAATAATTTTCCAGGACTATATGTGATTTTCCAGGACATTTTACTTTTTCTCCCATCCAGGTGTTTTCCAGTACTGGAAAACTGGTCAACAGTTTTCCAGGTTTTCCAGGATGTGTGGGAACCCTGACATGGTCCATCTTGCAGTCAGTGGTTTAGACTGGTATCCTTCAGAGTGTAGATAAATCTGAAGATGATGTCATCAGTTGAGCTCAGTGTCACTGAATCTCTGCTGCTCTGCTCTCTGTCACAGATAAAGCATGAAAAAAACAGAGGCTAGAGCACATTGGTGTATGAATGTGTGTACATAAATATGCATGCAGAGAATCTGCATGTGTGTGTGTCTGTCCTGACAGCGCTTCTCGTTGTCCCTCTGTCAAATTGTCTCTCCCATGGGGCTTCCTGCATGGGGGGCTGATGTTCATTTTGATTACAAGGCAGGGGATGGGAGACAGGGAGGCTGACAGGGCAAGAGGAGGGGGGGTTAACCGGTAATGCAGGCCTATGCCACACACACCCTCGGTCCCTCTCTCTCCTGTCACCCACTGATGGGAATGACAGGGCGACTGACAGCCTGAGCCGCTCTTTCAATTACACAGCTCTCTGATGAAAAGCTTCATGTTCTCCAGAGAGCGCAGAGGATGGAGGGATGCAGGGAGGAGAGAATGGGGGATAGGCAGAGGGGATGTGAGTCAGGTTGACGATAAGTGGGAAGCAGAGAAAGGAATCGGAGTATAGGACAGCATTAAATAGTGTATGAGGCAGACACAGAAATTGTGATTGAGAAATGATGAGAGCGTGTTCGCTGAAAGTATCGGCCTGTTTTAAACACATTCATCTGAAGTTCGGTTTGCTTGGCAGGGTCAGAGTGACACCGTTAGAGCAGAAGGTAGACAGAATCCCATTTTGAGGCAAGCTTTGTATGTGTGTGTTTGTGCAAATTCTATAGTAAGAGGGCAATTCAGCCTGCTCTAACTGAGCACATAAAACAAATCAAATAAAAAGTGAGGGGCTATTAAGAAATTAAACATAATCAGGGGTGGACAAAGTACACATCTTCATTACTGAAGTCAGAGTATAGATCCTCCTGGTCAAACATTACTCCAATACAAGTGAAAGTTGTTCAGTCAGATTATGACTTGAGTTAAAGTCCTGGAAGTATTCAAAGTACTTGTTTTGTAGGCTGTGTCCTTGCCACTGTAACTTGCTAAATGCTGCAAAGTGCTCTGCTCATGGTGGATTAAGATGAGATCAGACTGAGTTCTGTCTGTAAGATGGGACTGGATCTTATCCTGTCTTGATGTTCGGTCTTTGTTAATAATAGAACATAGAGTACCATCTAGACCTGCTCTGTTTGGAAAGAGTCTTAATGTTTGTTTTGATTTTTCGCTATATAAATAAAGATTGTTGATTGATTGATTGATTGATTGATTGATTGATTGATTGATTGATTGATTGATTGATTGATTGATTGATTGATTGATCAATTGATCGATTGATTGATTGCCACAAATCAACACGTTGGTCCTAAATTTCACAGCTGCATTTCTGCTTCCTTCTTCAGTCTGCTTGCTCCCTGATTGGCTGTAATGTTCCACATGACAATCCACAGTATGTCTTTGGCTTCCCTCCATAAAACAGGTTATCTTGTCAGAAATATTGGACATGTTTAATATTAATGATCTCAAATCGGTGTAGCCATTGTTGACTTTTATCAGAGAAGGGGAATTGGGCCCAAACTCAGCCTTTAAGGAGAGCTGACGGTAAATCCTTCACACAGAAAAGCAAGCCAAGGCTGTAGAAATACTACACTCTAAACTATGGACCCTTGCATCAGCAAGTGTCAACTCCTTACTCACTCATGCACTCCTGACAGTCTGTCCCTGAGATTTTCACTGTAAGTTGTTATTCACACATGTCCCTCACAGTGTGAAGCTTTCCCTGTCAGATGGGAGGAGGCTCAGCAGGCAGGACATGGACAGAAAGAACACTGTGGAACTGACAGTGTAATGTACACATATTGCCGGTGATAGTGGGCCCAACACAGTCCTGTACTATATGTTAGCAGACATATTCACAGTACAGAAGAAAGAGTGGAAAAGGGTGTAATGAGGAGCAGAAAAGAGTATGAAGCAGCTTCATTCATGTAGAAGGAATCCGCCAGTCGCACACTGCTGCATGTTCACACATCAGCGCTCACTGACTTATTGTGGAAATTTAACTTTTGGGGTGATTTTCAGGAGTTTAGTGCATACAGTCTGAATACAATTTAATGAAAGCACAAAAGCTTGGAATAGACAAACAGCTCAGGATAACATAACGCTGAGGCCTCACTGTCAACCACAACCTGAGTCCTCATACTTTTCCTGCTAAGTCAGGATGAAACATTGATAACAATCAATAAAGTTTCAATTGAAAACTCCCGCACATGGACGTTGAAGTCATTGAATATGACTTCTATCCTACCTATAAAGTACATTCATCACCTTGTTTTCTACATCATGCAGTGATTGCCATGATGCAGAATCAGCCTCAATACGCAGTGTATGCTCAACCTAAAGAAACGTATAAAGCATTATTTTAATGTTTTATTTCATTCTATATTGTTTTATTTTATTTTATTTTATCTTATTTGATTGTAATTTAATGTAATGTAATTTTAATTTAATTTAATTTAACTTTATTTTATATTTATTCTATCTTATCTATCTTATTTTTCTGGTATTTATCAGATTTTATTTTTTGATTTTATCAGAATGATTTTATTTTTATTTTTAAGTATTTCATATTAATTTTGTCTACCTTTCTTTTGTGTCATTGTATCTATTGCTGTAGTTTTCTGTCTCTCTCTTCTTTTATGAAGCCCTTCGAGCTACATGCTTGAATGTATGAAAGGTGATATATAAATAAAAATGAGTTGAGTTGAGACAGGTGACCTGTTAACTGATGTCTTAGGCTTAAACTTAAATGATGTTGAAGGTGTGTAAAGTGATAAACTTTTCCCCCCACAGTAAAATAGCCATACGCATATTGGACACAATCCTCTCCTAACAAAGTTGTATCCTGTATCTCCTAGAAGGTGATCTGCAGTATGCATGAGCAGCACACATTGTCACAGCCTGTTCTTTTCAAGAGTCCATTATCATGTGAAATACATGGCAGCATGGACATTATAAGAACACATCATTTATACATCTTAGACTCTGGGACAAATTCTCAACAACACAACAAGTGCAAATGTTCCCACACAGCACTCACCTTAAATATTTAGCTTGTTTTACACTACAGAGGAAGTACTGAGGATTTAGCATGAGCAAACACAGCCACCACGCTGCAGACGAGGGAAGCTTCACCGCTTACAGGATTTCAAAAGTAATTTCAAAGAAGAAGTTCCTGCTAACTGCATGACGGAGTCATGTGTATCACTTCATTCATCACGTCATTGTCCTAACTGTGCTGGCAGTATGTGCTCCATTGTTTTGTGTGTGAATAGCCAGTAGCCAATAAAAAATAAATGAGAAGAAAAATAAATAAATAATAAAAAGAGAGGAGTGAATTAAAGTAGGTTAAAGAAGTCTCCCCTCTTCTTTTTTTCAATCCAATTAAAGTCTGCACTTGACACGGCCATCTCTGCCTCCCCATCTCTTTTGTTCAATTGCTCTCCCTGAAAGTAATTAGATAACAAGCAGCCACCCGCTACCACGCTGAAAAGAGCCTGTTTATTCCTCTGAGTAGGGGCACATGCCTGAGTTTGAAAGGAAGACAGGGTTACCTCCCTCCCATCCAATGAATAAAGAGTTGGGGTAGCTCCTCGTGCCATTGCACTTTCTCAGAACAATAATTATTTTCTAAATCTGAGACTGGCCAATGAAAACTCTACCAAAACACACCAAACTTCACAAAAACAAGACCAGATCTGAAGTGATCTGAGGGCAATCAGGACCTGACTGAAGTCATCTTGATCAACAGATCAACAAGGTAATTACATTTCAACCAACCCAAACAAACTGTTAATGAGTTTACAGAAAGCTAAAGAACCCTACATCTAACTTTTTGTTGATATGTATCTGATGTTTGCTTGTTAGCATCAATATTCTTACAGGAGTCTTCAGAGTAGTTGTTACTTTTTGTCATCACTGAATCATTACACTGAGAGTCTTTGTCTCCACATAAAGCAGATATATCCTCCCTATAAAAGTCACCAAAGTCCAGATTCTTTGATGGTCCTGAAGATTGCCTTGCCAGATTTTCTTGTGGTGTGAGGTTTGTTAAAAGTAATTCCAGCTCGGAAGAAGATTGTGGCCGCACCAATTTAAGATTGTAAATATTAAACATGTTTAATATTAATGTTCAGGGATCCTGTTTTGTGGAGGGAACCCAGAGGACAGCCGAGCAATCTGTGGATTGTCAAGTGGAATGAAATAACCAGTCTAAAGCAATCTGACTGAAGAAAGATGCACAGCAAATGCAGCTGTGGTGACATATGAACACAAAGCACTAGGTTAGATGGATGTTAAAAATGGAGGACCTGGGTCGCCTGTGGCCTTGCAGTCTAAGCGGTTCCCAAATACAAAGGCTATAGCCCTTGTTGCAGCAGTCACTGGTTCAACTCCCGGCCTCGCCCATTTGCTGCATGTCTTCCCCCACTCTCTGCTCCCATCATTTCCTGTCTGTCTTCAGCTGTCCGATCAATAAAGGCAAAGATGCCCAAAAACATAACTTGTAGAGGATAAATGGAGGACGGACGTGTTAATTGGTGGCATAAACGCAAGCCTTTATACACCCTGTCCTGTAAAATACACCACAATCAAACTGACGAGGAGAGGAGTTGCACTGGACTTGCAAACACGTATATGTTGCATCAGCACATGGTGCAAAAACAAATCTGACAGTAAAGTGCTGAAAATGTTCTAAAACCAGCGTACACTTACACCGACACACCAATGTTAGTGTTTGAGTCTGAGTTTCTTACAATTAGCTACATAGTGTGATAGAGTTGATCCCGTCTGCAGGGGTTGACAGCCTCACTTCTGTGTAGGTGTCTGTTTCTCAATGACGGGGTTGAGCTGATCACAATCCTCTGTGGGTCTAAAGCCTGATTTATACTTCTGCATCGAATCGACAGCATTGCCTACACAGGAGGTCTGCGTAGGCCTACTCACGTAACTATGCGGTTTAATCGACGCAGACCGCAAGCCCTGTGAATGGTTGGCTCGGCGGCATTGTATTTCCTGCATTTTCAGCACTTCCGGGATCCCCACTCATCGGCTGCACATCGGCCGTGTATTTCATCTCCTCCTCTCTATTCTTCATGTAATCATGTCTGTGTGATAAACACCAACATGTATCAGCTGTAGATTAACATAACACGCTCTGAATCGATGTGGAAAAGTAAACAGAGATCGTAGCGGGGTATTGCTGCGCGTCATAGAGACACATGGACGCAGAATTATGTTGTGCTCATGTCCGCGCCAGCCCCTGCTGCGTAGGGGTGACGCAGAAGAATAAACCAGACTTTACATTTACATTTAACAACTTTTTCTATATCCCTCTACATCAGGTGTAGTTTAAAGCAGCAGGGATGATGATGAGAGGTCAAGTTTGGAGTGTCTCAGGGATGATGCTTTAAAATTTCTTGCTGTCAGTTTGTGGCTCCTAAATTAAATATGTAAGCACAAAAAGGTTGCTGCGTGTAGAGATGATGAAAAAGGTGAAAGCTGTTTTTTTTAGTGAGTACATAATTCAAGAGTGTGTCAGTAAAGCAGAGCAATGTAATGGGGGTAGCATGTTGAGGAGAACTCCTTTGCAAAATCTTTTCAACCGCGAAGATGTGAGCATGAGAGAGAGAGAGAGAGAGAGAGAGAGAGAGAGAGAGAGAGAGAGAGAGAGAGCACTGTTTGAGAGTAGCAGGAAGATGTGCGGTCTTTTCCAGCGTCCCCCCCGAGACGATAATGAAAGATAAAACACGTCCATTGGCCTTTCTCATAAAAAGGAGGACGACTCATTATGCATGTTTGTGTTTCATGCTTTGCACTTTCCCTCCTGTGAAATGTGACACAGAATTTCATGCGGGATAAGAGAAGAGCTTTTAATTGGCAATGAGGGCATTGTGGGTAATACTCTTTACATTGGTGCTTAAATGGATTATAAGGAGTTTCAGAGCAGACAGCAAGGGAAGTAAACACAGTGAGGAGACATAGAAATGTTGCTCTTGTCTTTCTGGAAGGTTTCCAGTTTCATGCTGGTTTGGCCTACATACAAACACTGCGGAGAAAACACTTCAAACAGCGGAAAATGATGTTTGAAAGAAACCAGGTCAGAGTCAGGCACTTCAAAATCACATGGACATGTATTTAGATTCAGCTGCTTTGTGAAATCCTCTACATCATGCTCGCTGACACAGACATGTTCTACTGTTTATCTGGCAGAAAATCGAGGGGGAGTGGAAAACGTTGTGTTTACAAGAAAAATATAACAACAGTGATGCTTAAATTGTTCTGGTATACTTCTTTAATGGTAGTGATATATTCATAAGTGGCTCTGAGTGTTTATGGTGAAAATAATATATACCACACATGCAGCAGGGCTCGAGGGATGGGACTGTGGTTGTTTTTGTATGTTAGTGAACCTTTTTTTGATAAAGGTGATGGATGGTATTAAATTTGGTGAAGGGGAAACGTATGGTCCCAAGAGGATGAATTCAAAGCTTAGAGATCATCTTACCTTTAGGTCAGCATCCCTGCAGGTCAACTTTTTCACATATCCAGGGAAATATCTCTGAATATAATTGGATATATCTATTTGAAATCATTCTGGCTTTGTTGACCTTTTGACTTTTCATATCTCTTTATCTGAAGCCCTCTACAATTTCCTTTTTATTCTCTCATCTGAACACACTATCTCACCAAAAGTGGCTGTGGGCTTTCCCACTGGAGCAAATCGGAGCTTTGTGTGTTTGTGTGACACTTTGACATGTGAACACAAAGAGCCAGAAATCAAACAATAAACCCTGCATTTCATGGAAAACCTACGCTGGCAACTTTTGGCAACCATCAGATCAAACTTTTAAAACCCATCACTATCAACTTAGCTTAGTGTTTATGCTAATGTATTTTGCAGATGTTTCATTGAATTAGCTGTTCAACAGGATGATAACAGTGCTCAAAATTCTACATGTCTGCTATAATGAATATCATTTCAAAGCAGACCTAAAGATGTGGGTTATATGTTGGTGATTGCAAAAGTATACGATTGAGGTTAAGATAAGGACGTTTTTTCCAAAATGTTGTCTATGAGAAAAAGTAAGTCAGTGGTTCAATACCCCGCCACCATGCATTAAAGCTGCTTCACTAAGGACATCAATGAGGGGTGTTTCCCCCATAGTGATGCACTGAAGAAGCCTGAAGATTAAAAATGATTGTATGTGTATTTTAATTTTATAGTTGGGCCTCTTTTCCTTCTGTTGTCATTACAGAGGTGGGGTTTATGATCTATACTGCGGTAGAATTCATCAATAAACTTGACTCAGGACACTGAAGACTCAGGAGACTCTGATGGCTTACATGGAAATAGATTAGACTTGATCGAGGAGAAATGACAACATCGGGGGGGGGGGGGGGGGGGACGGTGTTCTAGCCTGGAGACGTTAAGTCAGTCAAAACATACAGATATCTGGAAGAAGGACCTTGATTACCAAATAGCCCTGTCTTGCTTATCACCCAGCTGATGACACATGAGAATGAATGTAATAAACAGAAGGAAGCCTACTCTGCCCCTTTATAGCATGCAATCCTGAAGCTTAACCCAGCAGGCCTCAGCATAATCTAATACTAGGAGACACTCACACAAATATATGAGTGTGAAACATGCTTACATCTATGAGACTACGAAAATTCCACAACATATACCTCAGCCTGTCAGCAGGGGGAGCTCTAAATCTTTCAGCATCAAAGCAAATAGCTCATGTGGTGTCCATTTGAATATACAGCCTGCAAACAGGTGCAGTACCACGGCACTCAGAACTGGAGAAAAACATGGAAAATCCTCAGACAGTTCCCAGTGACTATTGGATAGAGTAGCTTTTCTTATCCTTTTTTTACTTGCACATATCTCGCCAATATAAATACAACAAATGTGTTCAGGCTGTTACCACTCGTCCAATGTTGTTGGCCTTTCATGACTAAAACCATATTTAAATCGCTGAAGAGTATCCACAAGAGGGAGTGTGTGTAGTATTTTAGCAGCAGCATTCATTTTGTAGTCACATTAAAAATGTTCTCCATGGTCCTCAGGTTCCATCTCTCCCAAATTGGTCACCTGACTTCTGTTAGCATTGTAAGCTATATGGTTGAATATCTCACAATAGATTGATAAGGGAATTTTATAGTTTAATATCGATATGACCTGTAGAAGAGAGCTGTCTCATGGATAAGCTTTATGAAACTGTTAATAAATACATAGTAGTGCTGTGCTGCATGCTCTTTACCTTCAGAGGAGGACAGCCTTTGGTAGATACAGTGAGATAAATGATCAGCTGTCATTACCCTCAGTGTGTTGTACAGTAGTTTGGGTAAGATGAGACCGGTGATGGATGTTGTGTTAGTTGGTTGTTGTGTAATGTGGACATTCAGCAGCTGTCTGATGTACTTTCTTTTTCATCCTGTTTGAAGGCTCAGGAAATCCTGAAATCTAACAAGTTTAAGATCCTTCTCTCTGCCTGAGATAAAGATTTTATGGTTCAGGACCATCAAATGAAAACAGCTAGGTGTCCCTGCTGCCCTTGGCCTTAAACAGTTTAATATGATTTTTATTGATTGTATTTATTGTTTTTCATAAATGTATTTTATATTGTTTGCCTCAGGGTTATTTGATATGTTGGCAGTACAACCTAATGTCCTTTATCTGTTATCCTTGATCATGAAATGAAAGCTTTCTCACCGACTTCTGATTCAATGATTTTGTCTCTTCTCCATGTTATTTTTCTTTAAATAACTCAAAGGATGTATGTCAAGCCAAGATTTGTGTCTTGACTGTCAGGCTGTGGCTCAGAATCTGTGTCAGTGCTGCTTCCACATTACTATTGTCTTATACAATATGCATGGTGTCATTTCAGACCCAAAGTGAGCAGTCTGGAAAGCACACTGGTTGAGACAGCATCCTATCTAGGTTAGACCCAAAGCTCAGAGAGTAGCTATTAGGTCATCTTTAATAATGAATGTCCAGTAGTGCTGAGGGTTAGTGTTCAGAAAGGGCTGTAAAATACAGAGGAACACATTCATCAGTGAGAACTGCACTCCCTGACGTGCTTATTACCCCCACTACACTAAAGAAAATAGCTAATGGCATGTTCCTGGTGAGTGTCAAGATGAAGGTGGGGAAAAAAGGCGAGGAGGTGTAATTGATGTCCTGATGTGAAGCTGGTGTTATTTCACATAGTTTGAAGTCTTGCTAGTTTTTGCATACAGATATTTCCGGCTAGAAGTAAAAAGATGGGTCTGTGATTGTAATGATATAAGAGCTGTGTTTGCTGGTTGCTTTAACTACTTAGTAAATAATCGATGGACTGTACAGTGTGCTGTAAATGAAGGGTTATGAGAGGTGTCGGCCTGGAGCTGATGGCTGGATGTGAGGAAACAGGAATAACTCCCCAGAGACTCTCTGACCTGCTTTCATTGCTCCTGTGAAGAAAGAGGGGGATCTGTGATGGAGAGGGTGACAGGGGGAGATATAGAAGAGGGTCTCTAACTACACGGTCCACAGAGCCCGATGAGATCTTATTCGATACACTTCGTTTGTTATGAAAGAGATTTTAAAAAGCTGTATGATCTGAGCTTGATCTTTTGATTTGCCTGTTTATTTAACAGATTATCTATTTACTGATTCATAGCCAGAAGGAACACAATGAAGCAAGCTCAACATACCCAGGCTTTCATTAAGCAAGCTGGTTTAACAAAGCCCCTCTAGTTAGAGGTATCAGGTATCACAAAGCTGGTCATGAACTGTCTCTGTAAACTCAGGCCCTCGGCTTCAGGCTCTGACATGTCATGTTATGCTTCTTCTCCATTGAAGGGGCAATAAAATACTGCTTCATATAAGAATAAGAAACGATGCAGAATATATAAAATTATTGTGGTAAAAGCCACACTGCTGCTGCACATAAGGAAAGCAAGTAATCCTGCAGAAAATGATTGTTTATTTGTAAAGTAGTTAATTGATATAGTCATCATGGGATGGTCTGTAGTTTAGTTTTTCCCTTGTGTTTATTCTGTTACAAGTTATCCTTTGTCTCCCCTGTGTTATTAGTGATCGATAATTTGTGTAGTATTCCATTGTTTATTTTCTTGTGTTTCTTCATCTCGTATGTTGTGTTTCCAGTTTACTTTTACTTCCTGTTCTTGTGTGTTTCCCTCCGGTTTGATTAACCTGATTAGTTTCACCTGTGTCCTGTATCCACACCAGTGTTAATTACTCTGTGTATTTCGTTTCTGAGTTTCCCCTGCCCTGTGTTGGATCATTGTACTTCTTCCTTGTGTTCCTTGTGTTTTCTTTTGGATTTGGTTCTTGGACATTTCAGTAGGCCTAAGTTTTGTTTGTACCTTTTTGTTCTTTTATTGTTAAATCTTTATTTTTTCTTCACATTGGTCTCCCCTCCGTTTTCCATCGTGACAGTGTGATCCAACACAGGACAGGGGAAACAGATAAACTAAGTACACAGAGTGATCAACACAGGTGTAAACTCAGGACACAGGTAAAACTAACCAGGTTAATCAACAAGGAGGGGAACACACAAGGACAGGAAGTAAAACTAAACTGGGAACACAGGGATCAAGAACTACAGAATAAACAGGAAAAAAAAGATTAGACTAAAACACAAGAAAATGCAAAAGAATACATCACAAGACATGGATCACTAATAACACAAGGAAGACAAAGGATAACATAAGTCAGAATAAACATGGGAGGAACCAAGGCATGAAACACAAGGAAAAAACGAAACTAAAGATCAACTCATGACAAATGTATAGTGCCACCTTTCATTTATAATGTCTACATGAGGCACTGCACACCTTCATCACTCTGTGTACGGTTTCAAAAAATGATCCTGTTCATGCTACATCAGCTGATGCTCTGACAGTTAACAGCTGACTTCAAGCTTTACCTCTGATAATAACCTCATCCTAACCACTTTATGCCTAACACATGTAATTTACCCTCTGATCTCACTGTACAACACAACTCCTGAGACATTGTTAGAAGAGTCAATGCTGGAGGATATATCAATTTTCAGCTTTTCAGTATTTTGAAAAAAATGATAATTAAACTTTGGATATAAAGTTAGCACACACACAAAAACAAACAAAACAAAAACGTTTATTACATTTTGTTAACTTTTTTGTTGGTTCCTCATGTTTCGTGTGTCCAAAGCTCTGTTTAGACTGACAGAAAGACTTTTATGACAAGATCAGATCATGTGTCTCTTCAGTCCAACAAACTCTACATATCCACCCCCCTAGAAACATCAGAAACCAAACAGTAAATGGATGTATATGAACACAAAGCTTGTTAAATTAATCTCTTCCAGAGACTGTTGATGGATTAACTGTTGGCAGCTCGATGATAAGAAGTTTGATAACCTTCTCACTAAGTCGGACACTGTTTGCATGACTCACATGGTACATGGATTCCAAATATGTCCAGGACTTAATATGTACAAAGCCTGGTGTGTTTGTGCAACTCCACATGTTGAAAAATATGACCATAGAACTGATTATACATGTGCATCTTTGCATTAAAAGGTATTAATGAGAACTTTGGGCTGCATCAAACTATGTATGCGTCGTTAGATATATAAATTCTACACATATTATAATACCTAATTAGATTCTACAGGAGTGTAAGCTTTAAGCAACAGTGACTTTTTCAGATCTGTGATAATTCAACCACAGAGTTAAAAAACTGTCTACACAACGAGCGATTTCAAGTACTTTGTCTTCTTTTTCCTCTTCATGTTTATCATTAATGAGATTTATATAACTTTTATTTATAGCATCACTTTCCAGTGTATGAGCAGCATTACAGCTAATTAAGTGCTGCACTCCAGCTTAGCATCAGTGCTGTCGTCTCCTCCTCCACCTATTAGAGTGGAGTGTGTGTACAGGCTGCAACACTTGTGTTATTCATCAAGTCATACAGAATTCTCTGGAAGACCGAGGACTGATGAGTGAACCTGTATGCAGTATTTTACCTTTAGAGGATAATAATGTAGGTAAGTAAGTAAGTAAAATGTATTAATTCAGCACTTTTGGTGTATTTATAAATGTTTGGTCTCCTACAGGTCATTATGATTTATTATTACCCGGTTTTATTACTGATCTTTCGGTTGGGTAAGAAGCTTGATTCTGATTGGTCAAAACTCCTTGACAGCGGTTGGTAACTTTCATGTACATGAGCAACACCAGAGGCAAACTGATCACACCTCATATCAAATCAATCCACAGGAAAGAGTTCCGGCACATTTAGCTCCTGCTTGTTGACACCATAGACCGTAAGGTGAGGTAAAATCGTTAGCTTCCGATCTTAGATCCTGTTCAGCATTCCAGGCAACGAGCGGAGCAGGTGAGAGACACTTTAGGTTAGCATCTCTCCAAAGAAACTTAAACCCCAAGCGGTGGGGAAGATAGCAGCAGGGTTCAAAGCTGTAACATTTGTTTATTTTTAAAGGTGTGTGAAACGCAGAACTCAGAGAAGAAGGAGAGCTGAATGAGGACAGTTTCATGTTAAATCCACCGCAACAGGCAGATAAGAATCCATCACCATGGAACGATAACTGACGAGGAATCACTTGGACTATTTTTAAAAACTATAAACATAAATCATTTTAGATCAATAAAATATAATTTTTTTATCAAGGTTTTTTGCTACCCTGTCAGGATTCCATTTCCCATAACTACCTGCTAAGCAAACATTATCCCTTACTTATGATGTCAGAAGGTCTTGATAGCTGGGATTAATCAGGTTTCAGAGTTGATCGTCACTAGACTCATTTAAACATGACCATAATTAAAACGTTTTTACCCCTTTTAATCAAATAAGTACATATTCATTATTATTTTTTAGATAAAAGTATCACCAAGTGTTTCCTAATCTCATCCTTCTCTTCTCAACTACTGAGAACTTAAGACGCATTTATTTAACTGTTTGTTTTTTGACAGGGACAAAACATGTAGGCATTTTAACATCTAATTAAAGTGCAACCAATGCAGTGTCTATATGACTATGGCTAATTTGCAGTCCTTGTCTTTCTTTAGGCTTTTGGGAAATGAGGCTCATGATTAAAAACTGTGGAAGAGACATAAAAACTAACAGTTAAAACAGACCGAGACAAGCAGCCAAAAAAAAAAGGACCAAATCAATGAGGCCAGGAAAAAAATCTTATACAATATGTTTTAAAATCTTAATCCAAATAAAACTCTGTGTCCTGCAGCTACTTCAAGACTTTTAATGTTTTACAACAACTCTATTCCATTATGTAGAAATAGGACTTTACATTTTCTGTGCAATAATGGAAAATAAGGAAGTCTTATGTCTTTTTTAAGGTTTGACATAAATCTCACATTTTTTCTTTTTTTTAAAAATCAAATCTGATGATGTTTTTGTTGAGATAAAACATCTATCCAGAAAATGTTTTGCATGCATGCTTGCAGTTCCAATGTTTAGGACAGACTAGCATCACACCTCATTAAGCTTCAAGTTAACCAGAGAAACCAGCTGCAGTGTGCATTCACATCTGTACTCTTACATATCCATTCAATGTTTACTTTTCAACAAAAATAAGAGAATTACAGTCATGCAAAACTTTGCTCCCACCACATTTTGCCTCAGGATTACAGACCATGTAAAGGACTTCTCTCAAAGATCTTGTATTTGTTACCTTTGAAAGAAGATGCTGATGAGGTCCTGGCTGTTTGTTTTCAATGACAAACTTGTTCCTCTCTCTTTAGATTGACCTTTGTTTTGTTTCATTGTGTCATTGATTATTATTCTTGTTTGTTTGGCCACAGGTCATCTGCGTACCACAGGTATTTCAGACTCATACACCAGAGAGAAAAGCACACCGCCTCCACCTCCTCTTTCTGAATCATCCACTTCTGCTGAGTGATGGACGCTGCTGAAGTTTTTCACCAGTTGGCCATCGTCCGGTTCAACTTTTATTTACTTATTTGCAAAAGTCAGTGACTAAACAGACGTTTACATAACAACAGATCCTTGAGATTCAAACTTTCAGTCTGCATGAATAAGAAAATTAGATGCCCTCAACAGAATACATGGTTTCCTCCCAGCAGAGTGGACGAGTACTTCCAAAGGTATCAAACATTATAAGATAAAGAGGATGTGGAGTGATAACTGCACTAACATCAAACAACAAACAGCTTCTTTGTAAGTTTCCCATGAATCAAAATGGCCACCTGCCTGAATTAACAAGCTTTTCCTAGCAAGCATACAGTCTTAGTCACGAATAGTCATAGACAAGAAATTATATTTGCCCCCTGAGCGACCCTCATCACAGAAACACATCAGAGATAAAAATAGAGAAAATAGATGAGTACACGAGCCACGTCTGTGTGATCAAGATAACACAAAAACATCTCAAATTCAAGGGCTTTTCACTTGGCAGGGGATCTTTTGTTCAGATGTAGGTGTGAAGAGACAGAGACAAGAGAGAGAGAGCCTCGGGGAAAGAGAAACATTTCTTTACTTGGCAAAGTAGACAATTGAAGGCCTTCCAGCACTCTCACTCTCTCTCCAAAAAGAGGTTTCGATTCACTTTTCTGAAACTTTCTTTGATCCTTCCGCAAATTGTCTTCAGTCATTAGTCAAACTCTGCTCTTGCTGTTTTGTTCCTCTCTGGTGATTCATCCGCCTCAATGTTTCAGGGACAAAGACTCATGATTCGACTCAGGAAATCAGCCACTCACTCCACGGCACAGAGCCCCGATGTCACAGCACCCACTTAACCACACAATCTGTTTGGACATAAAGTCGTAACAGCACTGTGGGAGTCTGGCATACATAACAAATGGAGAACAGGTCGCAGGCCAGAAGGCAGCAAGACTGATGGGAGGAAGAAATCTGCATGTGAGCTTTAATGAACGAGAGGACGCAACAAGTCTGTCAGAGATTGACATCACGGCAAGACCCTGACACCACTCAATGTAATGTCTCTAACAGGTAACAGATAATACCCGAGTACCTGCGTAATACAACATGTGAGTGTTAACATGTTTCCATCTATCGCATAATCAAAGTTATGACTTGACTTTTCATTTTTATTGCTCAAAAGCCAGAGTTAACACTGATCATGTTTAAAAATTGAAGAAGTTACTTATGCAGAAAACCATCAGATCCTCTGTCATGCAAAACTTGTATGATGCACATTTAGACATTACAACTTTAGGAGGACCAAACACATTAGAAATAGGGGATTGCAGCTGCAGTTGTTGCTATGACTCGAGTGAAAATACAAAAGGACTGACCAGGACAGGTAAGGGTGAAGTCCCCCAATATCTATAGAGACAAATTCAAAATGATGAACTAGATATAGACTGTATGATCGATAGACTGAATCAGTCAAAGTTAAAGTAAATCAATATAAAACTGAACTCATATCAAACTCTTAAGCCCCATATTAACTATGCAGGGGAGTGGGACACAACTGCGGACTGGGAGGGAAGGGCGGGGGTTCTGAAAGTTATGCCAAAGGAATATCCACTAATATCGCAACGATAAAAAGACGGTAAGAAACAAACAAACAAAACTAGGGCAGGGCAAACTAAACCACCAAGCAGCTGACCAGAAGGCAAACTCTCAGGAAGACCCTGGAATAAACTCCTCAGTAACCACAAAGACGGTCCAACACGCTTTAATATTTATTTTTATTTTTTATAGGCCCAGCAAAAACCAACTACTGTACTATGGACACACTTTGATTGTTCATACACACCGTGGGAACCTCTCACTGTCTCTGAAGGTGAGACAACGAAGCAGCCCAGAGCACTGACACTCATAGGTCTATATACTACTCACACCTGGTCTCAATCAGGACCAATCAGCCACACACACACCTGACTCAGCTCCGGGATGATTCCCCACCAAACTCAAAGGCTGTTTTCGAAACCGCCTAATATACTAGCAGTACGTACTGATTTGGCCCAAATTCAAATTTGGGGAACTCTGTTTGTATGTGCTGTGAAAAGTATTATTTTCCGTATAAACCACTTCTTAACTTTTTAAATCAGCCAGTGAGTCAGCACAGAGCACTGATATTCACTGGTACATATAAACTACTCACACCTGGTCTCAATCAGGACCAATCAGCCACACACACACTTGACTCTGCTCTGGGATGATTCCCCTACCAAACTCAAAAAGTTGCAAGAGTGAGTGACCCTCACAATATGGGGCTTTTAAATCTAAAATCATGTGGCTCTGTTATTTTGCGCTCATGCATAAGTAAATACTCAGGTTATTATTCTGACTCATTCGTAATGAGAATGCTAACCTGTTGATTTTTAGCAAGAACAATGTTGAACATCTTATTCCACCTTGTTGGTATACTTTCCTAAGGACTGAAGGCTGAAGCTGATGGGAATGTCAACTTTATATGACTATAACTTCTCACATACAGGTGTATCTCAATGAATTAAATTATCATGAACAAGTTCCTAAAGACGTCTGCGTGGTGGCTCTTGCACTGACACTAGCTGCAGTATGTTTGTTTGTTTGTTTATTTTGCACAATTTAAAAACAGAATCAAGAAAAAAAGAACAAAGATTAATAATATACAGTGCAGGACGAGGCAGAAAAATATGAGAGCTTATTTGAAGCCTCCACCCAAATACAGTTTAAATATCACGTAATTAAAAAAAACCTGAATTGACACACACATAAAGACAATAGTTGATTTTAATAATAAAATAAATAGAAAAATATACTGAAGCAACAACTGCTCCCTGTGAAGTTTTCCAAAGTTCTTGAATTGCTATTCTGCACTTTTTCCAACCATAGCTTCCCTTTCAGTCAACTTTACATTAACATGTTTCGTTACAGCACTCTGCCAACAGACAGCCTTTTAAGCAATGACCCTCTAAGGCTTACTCTCCCTCAATGAAGTGGAGTTGGTCTGCCTGTGATTGTGGTTGTTTGTACTGAGGTAGACTAAGTTTCACATATTTCTGTTCAGTTTAAATAAGTTAAACTCAAAATGAAGAATTCATATTATTTTTTCTTTGAATGTCGGAATTATTACAATTAAAAACGGAAAAATGCTTGAAACATTTCAATTAACATGCAACGAGTCAGGAATATATTACATTTTTAATTACTTAAATAACTGACAGAAAATATTCAACTTTTTCTTGTTGTTCTGATTATATTGAGATGCACCTGAATATAATTGGGATGAAAAAGTCAGAGAAGCACAGTTACAAGAATTCATTTTTGGCAGATTCAAATTATGAAAAATTTGAAGCAGTCCATTCAAAAATGTTCAGATATTTTATAATTAAAACTCTAAATCTTTGCATGTTTGGGACTCTTATTTTGGAAACATGCAGCAGGTAAGACCATTTGAATGAGTAAAAACCTGTGATGGGGTATATCTCATCTCTCCTGGGAGTATCCTTGATTTTCCCAGAAGAACCCGAAGGACACAGCACGGGGAAAAGGACATCCGAGTCAAATTACTTCACCCGCTGCACTAACAGAGAGGAATATGGACAATTGAATTGATATGTTCTTAATTAGCTTTTGTCCAATGTGTCACTATGAATGACTGAGAGGGTTCCAAGTTTTCAGAACCACAAATCAAATCATGAATTTCAAAACATGTATGGGTACAAGGAAACGGAAAATACAAAACAATACATCTGTACTGTTTTTCCAGTTCAGGGTCACAGGGAAGGCCGGAACCAATCTCAGCTGTCATTGGACGAGTGGCGGGGCAACACAGAAGTTATAAAGACATATTGAGCCTTAATGCCAAGCCTGAAATGTGCCACCTTGCTGCTTTGTAAGACGACTTTATATCGCCAAAAGCTCCGTCATAAAACTTCAAGAACTAAACAATGAGGTCTGTTTTCTTTGCCAACATCTCCTCCCAGCATGGGTGAGACAGGGAGACAATGAAATGCATGTTACGGAGTCTCAAGCTAATAATCTATTCTTACGAAGATCAAACCCCCCACTGTGGAAGTTATGTTCATTGTTTATGCAAGTCTGAGCATTTAATGTGCCAAACAGTCTGCTGGGGGAAACCCTGGGAGAGTAAGCCCTGAACAGAAAAGAAGCTGTAAAAATAGTTTCAGTGACACAGAAAACTGCTGAACATGACACAGTATACTGCAAACACTCGCTCACTGTTTGATGTGACACATCAGGCCTGGATCCAGCCTGTCGGGTCTGTAGGGGCCATGGAAATCTAGGGGTCCAACTTTTACAGACATCCTGATACTGTTTAACTCAAAGAGAGTGAATCTTTGTTGTCTTTGCCATTTTTTGTTTTTTCAAGCTTCAGAGCTTCTCTGTAATCAATTTTATGAAATAGTAAACTGATCAAAGATTGAGCACAGAGGCTACAGAGCATTTCATATATCACTGACACATGATGTTATCCATATTGGTTTAGGTTGATAGGTTTAACACTGTGTGGCTGTCCTTTGACTCAGACAGAAACTCTCTACTAGAGCTGTCTTTAATTTGCTTTGTGATAGATTCAATACACAGATGTGTTTAGATTTGAAGCTTCAGTATACACATAAATAATGTTTAAACAACCTGCAGCTCAGGTCGAGTCAGCCGAGTAAAGTGAGATAAAGTAACCAGATGTTAATGCGTTGGCTTGTCTCTTTTAACAACGTGTCTGCTGTTGTCAGGTCAGTTTATCAAAGAAAACTTGGGGCTCAGTTTGAGTCACACTGAAGTTAATCTCATTTTAACAGTCATTTATAGTTTGACAGGAAATGTTGTAAATGCTAAACGATGAAATCCTTGCTGGTTGTGTTATTTGTTAGGTTGAGTTTTAATGTGTAGTTACTTCACATATCATGTAGACCATTACTGACATCCTCTGAAAACCTCTGACCTGTTGACTCCAGGCCTGGCTCCGCTCATCATGACTGTTTGTTGTTGTAGTTAAGTGAAATACGATCTGGTTTTATTCTGAAAATTAACCGGATGTTTTTCATTTTGTTTTGGTGCCTGACTTCCTGCTCCACTCCATCTGTTCTGTTGAGATTGATGCGTCGTGCTCCGGCATGTGGCAAAAACAGAAGTCTTGCGTATCTGACCCGGAGGGCTCCGACCTGCCGGATAAGAGACGCAGCCGGAACACAAAAGAGCAAATCCAGTGCAAGTTAACACATTGACCAGAATAGAAACCTATCAGATCCAGTGCTGTGACGGATCAGAGACGGACTGGACACAGATCTGGTGGAATTAAACCACTGGAGTCAGTACATCACTCTGCTCGAAGATTCATGACTGCTGACAGACATGGCCCTCATGAGTCCTCCATGAGACGGTTTGTTTAGCTTCTCTTGAAGAGTGGCTCAAAAATGCCTGTATCTTTAGAATTATTTGGGACATTGTGTGCACTCCAGCATGTGCTTCACAGCTCTGAGCACCAGAACATCACCCAGGCCACATCATGAACAATCAAACTGTACATCACTAAAGACTCCTGTGAAATATCACATACATGTGCAAATCTTTAATAACCATGTGCAATATTGTAATTTATTTTTCAAGCTAATTTATTTTATGTTCATCTGCACTCTGGCTTAGGCACATTGATTTATGTCTTTTAGTATTTTTTATCCTTCTTGTACAGGTAATTTTTTTGATTAAAATTTTAGATTTAGATTTAGGTTTCTATATTTATGGCCCTCACTGTATTGTTGTTGTTGTGGTTGTTGTTGTTGTTGTTGTTGTGTACCAGTGTTCCAATAACCACTTCAAATTCCTTGTCTGTGCAACTCACTCGGCAATAAAGCTTTCTTGAATCTTGAATCTTGAGTCTTGAACTAAAAAATTAACTTTTACAAAAGAGACAGTTAAAAGTGATTCTGAAACATACCACTTCAAAATATCTTCTATTTGTGGGCATCCCGTGATTGTTAGTGGTGAAGCTAAGGGCAAGGTATGACTCCTCATAATTCCTTGTCTTTTTTTTAGCCATGACATGTGTTTCAGAATTCATTGTCAGCCTCATGTTTGCCCAGCAGTCCTTTTTAAAAACTGGCCCTGTGTTGCACTGAACATCTGACAGCATTATTTTTATTAAAGCTCCTCTCCTTTCATAACTCCAGGCCACCTTTCAGGGTCCTGCCCCCCAGTTTGGGAATCACTGGCCTAACTCAGGGAATACCCTCCAACACACTCCAAATATGGCAGTTCTTCCTTCTCTTGCAAAGTTTAGGACTTCAATCTCTCACATTCACATGATCAGGGTACGTGTATCATGCCATTTAGACACATTATCCTGATAATATATTAAAGAATGTCAGTTTTCTATTTAAAGTCAATGAAAGGGTCAAGTAAGAGGATATTAATGTACAAGTGCTATATCAGTCTATTCTCATATAAATCTCATCAAATACAGCAGCTTGGTCAGTGGAGTCAGTGCTTTAGCTGCCTGCTCCATCACACAACGTCATGGTATTCACACAGGCTGCGTGAGTTATTGCCGTCAGTCCCTTCTGCATGAATTTTATTCAAATAAAGACCATAAACTATCTGCTGGTACAATTTCTAGGGTTCATAAATGTCCAGAGGGTCAATTCTAAACAAGAAAGAGTGAAGAGGTTTAGACTTATGGTAATATATGATCATGACATGTGGATAAAACATAAATATAAACAGGCTCTCTGCCCTACAGGTCTAGTGGTTAAGCTTTTAGAAACCACCAAAAAAAGGTCCTCTATTTACATTGGCATTCAGAAAGACAGAAGGAGGAGAACAAAAAGAGCACCAGGAGAAGAGATCATACTGGAAGATATTATTGGATGATTAAAATGATGCACTTTAAGCCTAAAATGTATGAATGCAGGTCTTTTCTTGCCATATCTACAGATTATTTCAGGCGTTAAACAGATTTCTGGGGTTGGGCTCAACAGAAAATGATTGTAATTACTTTAAAAATGGGTGTTTAATTTATACACACACACCAAAACAACTGAATGCAAAGAGAGGGATGGAGAGGGAGACAGAGAACGAGAGGGAGATCACACAAGAGTAAAGTTTGCCCATAACACGATGTGATTTAATTGTCATACCTGTGTTATATGAGATGTTATGTTTATAACAACTCTTCCTTTTCAAAGACAGCTGTGCAGTGACTCAATAAAAAGCTATGTGAGTGATTTCTTCTATCAAATAATCATCTGAAAATCAGGACAGAAATCCTGATTCTGAAAGCATTGTGTCAAAATGAGGGGTCTCATGCTTACGCAGTCTGAAAGCTCCGGTCTGTTAACCTGCACGGTGAAACAAAGATAAGAAGTCTTGGAGCTAATGTGGAATAAGGGTAAGACTTCAATATACAATGCTTCAATATACTTCTGCGTCGCAGCAGGGGCTGACACGGACATCATACAGACATGATTGCATGAAGAATAGAGAGGAGGAGATGAAATACACGGCCAATATGCGACCTATGAGGGGGGATCCCGGAAGTGCTGTAAATGCAGGAAATACAATGCCGCCGAGCGGACCAATCACAGGGCTTGTAGTCTGCGACAATTCTACGGGTGGTTACATTTTGGAGGAGGTGCACGTTAGCTTTGTTGTCTAAACCAGGCAAACTGTCTCTGTATCAAAAAGTCAACCACCTGCTTATCTACAATGCACATAAAGTGAAATGTTTCCCAGCATTGTTAGTTTGAAAGTCTTCTTGGAAGCTGCACCTTTTTTTATTCTATCTGAACTTTAGAACCTCGATCACACAAAAGCTGGAACTGAGAGCTAACCTAGGTCTTCATTTTTGAAGTAGGGGACTGCTGGCCAAGCTTCCAAACAGAGGCAAACGAGGGAGAGAAAAGACCTTTGTGTTGCATGATGGCTGAACAATTTTCATTCAAATGAATGGCAGCTATATCTAGCTTATAATTAAATCAGAGAATTTACTCCTCCGGAATAATCATGCAAGGTGGTTGCAGTTGTTATTCAGCCGTAAATGGAGCTCTGAATATCTGTCAGCCTTCTTTTTTACATCTTAGCCGTCGTCCTTTCTTGTAAGCTTTTAAAACTTGATGCTGTCCTCCTCTCACCTCCGCAGTTTGTACCCACTTTTCTCTTTTGCTGCCTGTGTTTTATTATTAATGAGCAAAGATATCATTCAATATTAAAATGAGTCCTAAATGCTGCACATCACAGTCGGTTATTTTGAGTTTTTCTACAACTACTGAAAACTGATGAAGTCTAAGACCGTAATCAGAAAAGTAGAGCCGTGTGTTCAGAGCGGGAAGGACCAGAGGGCAAGAAATTAAAGTTTCATCCAAATTAATTATCCAAATATATCCAGGGTCTCTTAATTGCAGGGAGGTTGCGGCTTAATTAAGAGGGTTAAAACCAGTGGTCAGCGGTGAGATGTGGAAAACACTCAGTTGGAGGGAGCTGTAAATGAGGAGAGTAAGTGAGCCCAGCACAACATATTTCATCGGAATGTTAATCTTATCAGGGCTAAGAGGTGCTCACGCTGTGGAACGTAATTACAGGAATTTAAGAGGCAGTGAGCTGCCACCACGCTGCAGATCTACCACACTGAGGGAGGAGAGAGCAGGCTGCTTAAAAAAATAAACATCCCAGATGTTTTTAGTCAGGTTTTTATTTTTTCTCTGAAGTGATTCAACTTCCCAGCGCAGTGAGTCAGTGTAATAACTTTGTGAATGCTCTCAGTCCAGGGCTGCTTAATTCAATTTTAACCACAATTTACATGATGGAGCTGAAATGGACCCAAAGGACTCAAGTATTGAGCTGGTCGATGGCTGTTTGAATACAATCATGAGGCAAAAAATAGAGATACTCCATTTCAGCCTTTCTGCACATGGCAAATAAAAGACTCAAAGCAGTGTGGAGACACCATGTTTGGTGATTTGGTAGAAAGCAGGGGGGATGGTGATGGCGATGGGGATGGGGATGCTGCTGGTGGTTGGTTTCCTGTCACCTTCTCCCTCTGCTGATTTAACTCCGACCCTCCAGCTCATACATCTCAATAAAGCCCCTCGACAGCTTGTTCCTGCTGTAAATTGATGTTTGCAGGATTTAATTTATTTTGGGAACGTGACTCTATCCTCAGCTCTGGAGGAGATTTAATTATGCATGTATGATATAAATAGAGAGGCTGGAAACCATGGAGGCACAGTGACCTATGGATGGGCTGGAAAAATATGAAAAACAGAGGGAAAGGAGAGATGGAGGAAAAACAGAGGGAAAGGAGAGATGGAGGGAAAACAGAGAGGAAATAGAAGAAAAAATGGCTTCAGAGGAGAGTTTCACATCATTTTCCTCTATACTGGAAAATCAACAGAGCAAAGTCAATGTGAGTGTACTTATACAGAATCTCCAGGTTCTCTAAGGAAGAACAGAAGTCAGTGAGATGCAAAGATCTGTCTACACTCATTTATTGTCTGTAGGTTTACACTGAGTCACTCTTTAAGGATCTGCAGAACCGATGGGATTTAGATAAGGACGGGGTCAAAGGTCGAAACAAGACAGTTTATCCAAACTGGGATCTAATTTCCTCAAAGCTCCTGTGTTAGCTTGTGTTAGCAGAAACTGACAGAATATTTAGTTAAAGAAGAGGAAAGAGCATGCAGAAGTGTTTTTGGAGGAACTGTGAAGAGGGGAAGATCATTTTGTGGGTTATTGGATTTGTAGTTTTGAATAATAGAACACAAAGAAGACAAATGGGCAAACACAAGGTCACCTCTCCTCCCAGTGCACTGTTCATGATGATCCAATGATAATCTGTCCGATTAATCATATACCGACTACATCAGAGCTTACTTGGTTTATATCAGCATTTCCAACATGTTACGTATAACCTAATGTTGTATGAGAAAAGCAGAGAAATGCTAATGTTTTGACTTTATCGTGAATTGTTAGGTTAAATGTTTTTTTTTGTTTGTTGAAATAATATCTTTAAATCGATAGTTAGTGTTGACTTGTTTGTATCTTCTGTAGGTAGCTGTGTAATAAGCAGGATCACGTATAGTTATAGAGAAATAGAATCCCAACAGGGTGACACCAGCATAACCATCGGCTAACACCGGCTACATCTTTCCTAACATGTGAAAGTCGAACCAGTGCACCACGATAATTTGCCTTCATTGTGCAAAAGGTCAGTCTTTCTTAATTCTGCTGCACACAACCTTTATTTTGAAGGACCCAGTCGGGGTTTCCCTTGTGGGTTGATCAAAGGACTTCTTCAAGGTCAGTCTGAGCTTTTTAATCCTTTGACTTTGACTTTTGTCAAAGACAGCAGAAGGAAATAATTGAACTCTGAGTAACTACAGACGACTGCGGAAAGGAGAGAAACCTGGAACAAACTTTCAGGAGGTTTGTCACTGCTCACCATCCTGAAACTATTTGTGACACCTTTCCTCTCAGAGCACCCACAGGTTTTATTTAAAGGTCATTGGGCTTGTGTGGCCGTGTGATGTTGCTCCATTACAATCCAAAGCTCTGCCTGAGCTCTTAGCAGCAGACAAATCCTCACCCACCCCGAGTCTAACAAAAAGAACCTCACATCTCCTTTCCATGGCAACCTCCTTTCCAAAGAACTTAAAATAAATACGACAGAGACGGGCACAAGGACGTGCAGAAGACAGTCGGATCAAAACACAAACTTCCTGCTCTGTCGAAACTCATCCAACATATCAAAGGCAGCGCTCCCTGCTTTGATGTAACTTTCAGATTGAAATCAGGGGCTCTCACAGATACGGCGGGTGTCAGGTTGCTGTCAGATGAACAGAGCTGATATTAAACACTGGGTGGGCCAAAAACAGAGGAACCATGGAGACGAGTGACAAATCAATGAGAGGGTCTGTTACCAGGCCGGACTGATGGGGATTGATCAAAGAGCTGATCGGGTGCCAGTTTGCGGTATCAGTGGGAAAACATCAAGCGTCCATCTACATATGGCTTTTTAATATTTGATCAGACGGATGCCAATAGAAAGGGATTTACATCTGAGAGGCAAAACACTTGGTATGCACAAAAGTTATTGAACTGTGCGGCTGATATGTGCAGCGCTCATTGGGAGTTCTTTTGACGAACGTCAGATGAATATACTGTGTGAAGTGTTTCGTTTAATGGTTCAATTTTTTCAGAAAAATTGCATCTTAGGAGCAGAGAGACAAAGCAGGGGGCCTTGTGTCAACAGATATCTGCAGAGCCAGAGCCCACAGCGCAGGTGGACAAAGAGCAAATCAATTACAGCTCTGAAGGAGTGCAGACCTTCAGTCACCCCATCTGAGAGCAGTGAGAATTTCAGAGTCACCGCACTGTAAATACAAAACCACAGGGACCAGCTTGAGCTCCACTCCCTCTTCACCATATTCAAACCAATTTGAATTTGTAATGCGTGAGGAAGCAGAGGAGAAAATCGTGGAAAGCGGAGGAGCTCTGCGCTGGAGCAATGTCATTAAAAAGCAAAAGGAGAGAAATTATTTAAGGAGCCATAGAAATGACTCTGTATTCCTACTGTACGTCACAGACTGTTGGAGGAATAGGAGGGAGAAATCTAAAGCGCCTTAATGTAAATATAATATATGTGTATATTTAACCATATGGAGATAAACCGTGACCTCTGACCTTTCAGTGATAGAGGGGGCTGTCAAAGAGTCACAGTATGCTAAACACTGGAATAATAAAAGTATGATGGACAGATTTCAAATGACCCTACATATGAAAAACATAGTCACATGGTCTTGAGTGTCCTACTTCCAGAGACACCTACTTTGCTGGTTGTCTTGGATACCATTCAATCATTGCAGGGTATGTCTGTTTGAGGAATCCCTTCATATCAGCAGGCAGGTAAAGTAAAAATAGAAACAGTGTAATTAATGTGACAGGTTATAATAAGGCCGGTGTCACTTTGAGGATTTATATTTTTGTGAGTATTGATCATGTAAATATGAATCAAATCATATAAATCAGCTGAACACCTGAGCTGTTCCTCCACTACGCTACAAGACGACGGGATAGCCTGCCAGAGGATCTAAGACGAGCAAGGAATATTGAGGCTTTTGAAAGTAAATTAAAGACCAATCTATTTATGCATATTTTCTTTTTAACTTCTTTTAATGTATCATTTTAGTGTCACTTACAATAATAATCTTTATTTATATAGCACTTTTCAAAACAGGGTTACAAAGTGCTTTACAAATAAGAAAGAAACTAAAAGACAATAAAAGAGAAATGTGAGAAAGACAAATGCAAGGAAATAAAACAATGTTTGAAAAATAAAAACATCAAAAGATAAATTAATAAAACAATCAAAAATCCGAAATTTAGAATATAAAAAATATGAAAACAATTGATAAAATCCTGCCAGTGAAGCTTCCTTAAAACGAATAAAAACCTCTTGATTAAAAACACGCTCAGGTGACGTCTCCTGTAAAAGCATGACGATAAAAATGTGTTTTTAAAAGAGATTTAAAAGATAATTGTAGTTCCTAAAGTATCCACTTGAGGCTAGCTGCTGAAGTCAAGAAAACCCCTCGAGACTCCAGAATGCTATTTTTCACGGTGCAGTCGTGCAAAAATAATAAAAAAAATAAATAAAAGGTTTGGTCTCGATACTAAATTAATTTAATCCTTAAAGCTGTTCTGTTGTTGAATTTTGCGTGGCGGATTTGACTGACAGGTGGGCGTGTTGTAGCTGTTTACCAAGCAGCCATGCTTTGCTAACTGCACGTCTTTATTGAGTAGTCAGAAGTTAGTGTGAGACAGCATTTCTGATGTGGTCACCAGCTTCTTCAGACTTCGCCTTTTCAGAAACATTTGGTTGATGTCAGTAAGACTAAATCCTATTTTTATATCCCTACGTCCCTGTATTGTAACATTTTACAGCTCACAGCGGCTGACCAAACGCTATTTCAGCCTAAGAGGGCATACATATATACCAGAATACAAATCACGTATATTTTGGTCTCCCTGACATTGGAAATCCTGAATATTGATTAACAGTGAACTCACCTGAGTCTTGACCATGACGTGGAGTACATTATAAAAGCACAGGGGGGCGGTTCAGTTCAGGTCAGCAGGTGGGTGATTGCTATTACAGATTCATATCTCTGCCTGCGAGCGCCTAAGCTGTGTAAACACAGAGTGAGTGTCGTGACTTGATACTCGAGGTGGGTTTCCCTTGTAATCCTGTCCTCCACGCTTTGAATGCCACGGGGCTCTCTTCCTTTCCCCGCCCCGCAGCTGAAAATAGACCCTGGACGCGGCTCTGATGTCATCTCACGCTGGAGAATAGAGCAGCTTGGAAGGAAACGGCTCAACCAACCTGGTTTTTAAAGAGCATAAAGTACACTTCATGCTCTCAGCTGCCTTGGAAATGAATCTGCCATTAAAAGAGGATCAACACACGTTTATGATTTCCGTGTGTGTGTGAGAGAGTTTCAGGTGAACCTAAAACTCATTCGTCACATGAATCGTCACACCTTTCTCTAGGTTACTGCTGCAGACTGCAGACATGCTGTAGAGCGTGTTTGTGTGTGCATGTTGTGTTACAGTGATTGTCATACTGAGCAGATTCTGATGTGTCAATCTGTGAGTAAGAGCATGCGTTACTACAAATCAAAGCTGAGTCAACCTGCAGTCACCCACACGACTGCACGTCTATGAAATCCGTCTAATCTGTAATCTCTTTAATTTGTCAGGTTCACGGTAAGAAGACAGAGGAAACAACACGGCTCTAAAAAAGTTTGTCTTCACAGCAAAAATAAACAAAGCTTTATAGTTTTGCTGAAGCAGGGGCACGGCTGACTCTACTGACAGGTGGGAACACTGTAGCTGTTAGCCAAGAAACTAAATGTCTGCTTTGACTGGACTGATCAAAAGTTACATCGGACTTCAACCAGATCTGTATCCGATCCGCTGCGGTCCGGCTCCATGCTCTCTTGTCCGTCAACACCCACCGGCTGCATTTTCAGAACGGAGCACAGAGCTGGACCACCTGACAGCTGGAGTCATGTGACCGAGGTTTTCCTGTGGTAATTACTAAATCCAGGATTCTCCTCCTCCTCTCCTCATCCATGTTGTCTTTATTGTCCTTTGAAAACCTCTGACCTGTTGAGTCCAGGCCTGGCTCCGCTCATCATGGCGGTTTGTTGTTATAGTTAAGTGAAGTACGATCTGTGAGTGTTTTATTCTGAAAATTAACCAGATGTTTTCATGTTGTTTTGGTACTTCCTGTCCCGCTCCATCTGCTCTGTTGAGATAGGTGCAGCGTGCTCCAGCATCCTGCAAAAATAGAAGTCTTGTGTATCTGATCCGGAGGGCTCCGACCTGCTGGATCAGAGATGCAGCAGGAACGCAATGGAGCAGATCCAGTGGGAGTTAACACATTGACTAGAATGGAAAAACCTTTCAGACCCGATGACATGACGGACCAGAGACGCGGGAGCGTGCCAATGTTCCCACATTTCGGATGATATTTTTCAAAATTAGGCCCTACATTCCCATATTTACTTTTTCATAAATTTGTATCATTACACCCAACCTATTATCCAGTAGCAATGGACTACAGATGGAATGGAGCTTTTAGCTAAATCTGGTGCGCCCATCTCTTTGTTTATTGAAAACATTTAATGTAAGTGCTGTGGGACCATTGGGCTGTGGGAACATAGGGATGACCCAGGAGAGAGACGGACCGGACATGGATCCGTTTGAGTTTGGCCGTTAGGTTGGGTCAAAGCAAATCCCTTACCAGGAAGACTTACTATTTCTATATTGGTACCTATTTAAGGTTTTATGGAGCTTTTAAGTGAGAAAACAGATATAGCAGGGAACAAGGAGGAGAGCTGCATTTGACGTGCAGTAAAGGATTGTGTGAATGTCCTGGAAAATGTTGTCCTAGTTTCTCAAACCGCACATATCACTGACTTTGTCACTGGGAGCAATTGAGGGTTCAGTGTCTTGCCCAAGGACACTTCAGCAGGTGACAGCTCTAGGGTCGAACCCCCAACCTTCCGATTGAGAGACCACCCTCTCCACTACCGAGCCAGAGACCTGCTCTGTTGACTCCCGCTTTGAGGACTTTAGCCTCTGTGTATCAGGCACATGGTTTAACCGCTTTGCTAAAGCGGCGCCTATACATTGCTCCTCTTATCCCCTCAAACCGCTGCCAGGTGGTAGGTGTCAGATGAAATGATTCACAGCATGATGCAGAAAAAGCTTTTTTGTTACATTTTTCACAGCAAAGGTTCTCAACAAGTGATTCATTTCACTGTTGAAAGAAAGTAGGATGATATTTTTGTTGGAAAAGTAAACCCTACGTACACATTCACAGGATAATATCAGTAAAGAGAGTATAGTGTAGTATAGTTTGTCCACAGGGGCGGCAAAATAGACGCAGGACCTCTTAGAGACTTTTTCATAACGTAAATTTAATATGCTCTCAAAGTTTCATGCCTCATTTGACATCACTTAAACTAAATAGCTCAAGTAATCCTCTAATCCTGGATGAAACGTCCCTCTTTTGTGACAGATCTCCCGCTGCAGAGTAATTAAGTATGACATATGTTTTAAAATCAGTGCCATGACCCCTGAAGTGCAGCCAGTGCTCTGCTAGACTAAACACACTGATGGGAGAATCAGCGCCTACACACAGAAATCTTAAATGAGCAGACGTGACTTTCTGAGGTACAAACCCAACAGCAACATTTGCAAACCTGTCAGACAGTCCCCTCTAAATGTGTCGATCCAGCTCCTGTGTAGCTCTGTCAGACGAGCGTTTTCAGTTTGATGTGAACACCGTTGCTTCTTTTTATATATCCGGCTGTTAACTGAGAGAGAGAGGGTGACTTCTCTCCAGGTTGCAGCTTCCTAAATCAATAACCCCTCTCTGCTCCTAAACACAGCTTGCCTCTTAGTAACACAACCCATGTCCCTCTTATAGCTTCACTTGAAGGGACCAGGCCAACACACACACACATGCTTGAATCCAGAAGTGGTATCCAAGGGCATCAGAGCCTCTCCTTCTCATTGACAAGCTGTCTGAAAAGGAAACACTCCCTGAGCTGCAACAAAGATAAATGACAGCGCTGGAGCAGCAGCTTTGACAAACACAGGTCTCTGACTGACGATCTGATCCATCACTGGCTGATTATGAAGAGTTTGCTTTATGACCCTGAAGTGGCGTTTTCCTTCGCTGCTGACATTGTTTATGTTTTAATTTTGGTTACCACCAATCAATAAGTTTAATAGGTACGTGTGACACATAAAGTACAGTTATAGATACCTCCACTTTACCGTGGCCTGAGTGAAAGCCTGTCGGTGATTGGCTTAAGAGTGTCAATTTATTCATGTCACAGGACGCCTATTTAATTCAGGGAAGACAGTCTATTCACTGCTCTACATTAATTTCAAAAACCAGCTGACACTGAAAAGGTTTTTTTTACTGAGCACTGAAAACGCTGAGCTGCTTTGGTGTGGTAAAGAAAATAAGTGCTCCCAGCACAAAACCAGAGTCTGAAGACACAGGCCCTGAGTCAAATCCCCTTGTGTTTACAGCAAACAGCATTAGAGCTTAGTCCAAAGATGTTCATTAGGTCTGACACTGTAGCAAAATTAGACCAGTGTGTTTTTCTTTTTTACCTTGACAAAGGTCCTGCAGTCTTCTTCAGACGGCCAAGGTAATCCACTCAAGAGAGCAACAGTTGGATAAGGGAGGCTGTGGAGATCAGGAAGCGGGCCAAGAGGACAGTGAACCAGGATGAGGGGGCCTACATGCTGTCTCACACCTGGGATGCCGTCCGAACGAGGGACTTCCACCGTCCGTCTTCGATCCGCAGCGGTCCAGCTCCGAGCTCTCTTGTCCGTCAACACCCACTGGTTGCGTTTCTAGAACGCAGTAAGGGGCAGGACCACCGGACAGCTGGAGTCATATGACCGATGTTTCCCACGATAATTACTGTATTAATATATATTCTCCTCCTCTCCTCATCCATGTTGTCTTTCTGGTCCTCTGAAAACCTCTGACCTGTTCACTCCAGGCCAACACAGAGTGTTTATTCTGAAAATTAACCGGATGTTCTCATTTTGTTTTGGTGCCTGACCTCCTGTACCACTCCATCTGCTCCGTTGCATTCCGGTGTGCCAGATCAGAGACGCAGCCAAAACGCAATGGAACAGATCCAGTGGGAGTTAACACATTGACTAGAATAGAAAAACCTTTCAGATCCATTGACATGACGGACCAGAGACGTGGGAGCGTGCCTATGTTTCCACATTTCAGATGATTTTTTTTCAAAATTCGGATCCGGTCCAGTGACTGGTCAGAGACGAACCGGACACGGATCTGGTGGAACTTGGCCAAAGACTGTTCGACAACAGGGGGGCGTGGTCGTCCTGCTGCTTCAGGGAGGACAACCAAACCTCTATAAATCAGCAGACAGACACATCACAGTACCGCGTGACTCTTCTGAGGAAGACTGCAGGAAGTTTGAAACATGTCAAGGTAATAAAGAAAAACACACTGGTATAGTTAAAAGAATTATTTCAAGCAACACAGCTTGTGATTTTGATTGTAACTACAATTTATTAGTCTGCTCTTATATTTTCTTCAGTAACTGCCCCTGGTGTTGGCAGGAGAGTCCACTGAGGCGTAAATAAAGAGGAATTTATAATCAGAGAAGTTAATAAAAATATAATGGTTTTATCCTTTTCTTGGTCTTCGTCTCCAGTATCAGAAAATCTATGAGAACCTGTTATTTTTTACCTGTCCACTGTGAAACAACACCTCAAAATATCATGCTTCAAAACACACACACACACACACACACACACACAAACACACACACACACACACACACACACACACACACACACACACACACACACGGCTGCTTAGCCTATCAACATGACGGCCTAATTATAGATAGAACATGCTGAAGCCCCCCAGGCTCTCAGCACACACACACACACACACACACACACACACACACACACACATCATAAACAAGAGGCTTGACGAAATTGTCGCCTCATCTGGTTTCCTACTGTCAGCCTCGGGCTACCTCACTACTCACCCCTCTACTCTCTCCATGGGGGGGAGAGCTTCCACTTTATCAAAGCTGCTGTCAGAAGCTGAGGTGATGATGACGCATCGATCAAAGACAGACAGGTGACGTGCAGTATGTCATCAGAATTGAATCACATTTACCTGCAATCTTACGGCAGTCCTTGATAATAAAAACACAATACCTAGAGTGGCAGAGTCATTTTGAAACATTTATATCTCCATTAAGGTTCATACTGTATGTACTCCAGTTTGTAGGCTACATTTCCACATGGGAGCTGCTCAGTACAACCACAGCTTCCAGTTCTTGTCAATGAGGAGCTCCAGTACAAGGTTAAAAGCCTCACTGAAGGACACATTAATGATACGTGAAGGAGCTGCTGGTACCCTTTCCCAGCCAGTCTCTACTGCAGAGCCATCTTACCTCCTGATGGGGAGAGCAGGGGATGAGGTCAAAGTACAGGAGCAATTAACACCATATAACCTGCAAGCAGTGCCATAAATGTCCATAATGACTTCCACACTGACTCACAAATCAGCATTTCATTCTATTCACAGACAGTCTGGCAGGAAGCTGTGGACAAGACGAGCCAATCAGCTCACCATATAAATGTAAAGACACTGAAGAGGGTCCTAGGCATTGAAGGAACAAGCTCTGTCTTCCTCATCAGTATGACCGGCATCGCTTGTGTATGCAGATGATACTAGATCAAGATACACGGCCTGCTGCCAGAAAGGAGCACCTGTTGACCCCAGGTGATCCTCAGGTGCCTGTCCTGTTGGCCTCCGAGATGGTGGCTCTTTGGAGCACCATTTATTTTCTCTCTTTCTGAGGTCATATTCAAGTTCAATTCATACTCAAGTTATTACATTTGACTCATTGCTTTCATTCCTCACAAGTCAAAATTGAGCCAAATGTATTTATTGCAGGTAGAAACTGTTTCACAAGGTCAGGGGATAAATGATGTCACACTGTTTGGCAGAGTGTGGCTTACGCTGACAGAGAGCATCACCAGCCACCCTAAATGTCTGCATGTCTGTACTGGTTACACATTGCTCTGGTTGCATGGTTATATGCCAGTTTAAGCAGACACTGCCTTATTTCAACTTTGTCTCCCTGTTCTACTGTATATCAATATACTGAAAAATCGCGCCAAGCTACAGAATGCCATCTGTTATATGTGCTTGTTTACATCCGGTTGTAGAGCCTTGTAGCATCATGGCAGCAGACATTAACCAGAGCTACAGCCCCAGCCAGTGGCAGTAGCTCTGGTCAGTAAAAAATATTTTATCATTTTATTTATATATATAAAAAAAAAAGACTAATAGCTCTGGTGCAGACTAGTTAATCATTTAGTCGACTTAACGCACACATCCTTACACACAAACTTTGTCTGCCAAAAAAATGCAAAGAAGACTTTTGTTGTCAAATAAAGGTGCTGCTTTCTTTTTTAATATTGTGTAGTGAGTGTCATTTAAAAAAATCTCCTAACACCATCACACTTTAGGGTGACATTTGGCTTGGCAGCGTAATTACACGCCTGTGAACATAGACTGTGGCCCTTTGACATCTTTGACATGTCATTCCCCACTCTCTTCTCTGGTTCTTATTCTGTCCACTGTTCTCTATAAATAAAGGCATAAAAGGCCCAAATTAAAAAGAAACCCAAAATTATAATCACCTCTTTTCAACGTACCCTTATGGTAAGACTTGACACACTGGACTTGCATGAAATTGTTTCAAAAAACTGACCGCTGAGAGATTACTTGATGTACAGGCTTTGGTTAAAGTGAACATGAGGCGGTTTGGTGAGCACATAAAAATTGAAAGGGGTGTGCAGGGCCTCCCACAAAATCTGAAGGGCCACTAAATTCTTAATGATGATTAGCTATTGCTTTATCAGGGATGGGAGTTATTTGGGCTGTGTTGCATTTAAATATTGCAGATTTTCCATTGTTGGTATGGATTGTGATTTTGGAGAAGCATCTTCTTTCTGAGTTCTTATTGGAGTTTAGCTTAAGATTTAAATGTTGCTGCTCTGCTGTGATACTCTTGAAAGTTAAGAAACACACAGGAATATAACATGTTTTTGATACTTCATGTCTTCATGTTAGTAGATAAAATAGATATGATTAGTGGAGATGGAAAAGCTAAATAAATACTAATCAGTTATGTGTCAGCGCACACATTCTTCAAACCACATATCCTTCAAACCACTCATAAATCAGCTCCACATCAGGCCACACCAAAAAGTCTGGCTCCACATCTGCTGGTCAGACCTTATCTGTAAACTGTAATGGGCACTCATTCAACAAAACACAAGCAGAAAGTCATCCCTTCATCACGTTATGTCTTCATGATTCCCAGAAAACAAATTCAGCACCAAGCATCAGAACTGTTGAAACAAATCATGTGGTGCATTAATGACTGATGAACCTGTTGTTTCTGCACCTGATATCTATCATGGGCTGTACTTACGAGAGCGTCCTCTCCAGTCTGCTGCCAGTTGAGCCGATTATCTCTCCCAGTGTACAAAACATCTGACCCAGGAAGTCCTTCACACAGGAGAGGAGACAGCACACAGATTAGACTTCACAGAAAAGTCCCTCTGAATCAACACATTCAAACAGATCTATAAGTACCTTTTGTGATTTTTGTTACTGTAAAGAATCATGCTTTATGTTTGCAATCTCAATGAAAACATTTAAAAAACTTAAAATCACACTTTTTTAACTTCAGAGCCATTTATTTTATTTTTATTTTTTTCTTTCTTTCGAATGTGCTGATTCTGATTTACATCATGAATGTGATCTCCCTCACCCAACCACTCTTAAATCCAATTGTACCCAATTTACAGACATTTCCTGAATTTGAATTTAAATTATTATACATTTCAACCCAATACTGAATCTTTGGCATACCTTTCATGAAAAGAAACACTTGGAGGAGTATTTTTCAGTCAGGACATAAGGGGTAAACAATCTAAAACTAAACTATGAGCCTTAAAAGAGCTCCAGTCAAACCTCTTTGAATAGAAAACCAGATGAAAATCATGCAGGTGACTTGACTTCCTCATTCTTTATATATACAGTATATTTTGACATGGACGCTGTAATTCAATATTTCTGTGGTCTTTGGTATGAAAAGGAGCACCTCATGTATACATCATTTTCTTCCTGGGTTTGTTCTCATTTCACTTAGTTGCCTTTACAAAACACTTCAATGCTCAGAAAAGCAGATCAATGAAAAGGAACGCACGCACTTCCTTTTAACCAACTTAGTGACTCACTCACATCACTGAGACTTAATTTGAATCTGGCCTGTGATCTTTGTTACATGATACATCATCATCTCTCTCTGAACCCATGTCTGCCTCTGCACTGACAAATATAACCTAACCTAGGAAAGAAGACTAATGAAAGTGTCCATTTAATAAAACTCTCTCCACAAAAATTTCAAAAGAGATAAAACTGACTTAGGCTATGTTCACACTGGAGGCAAAATTGTCCCAAATCCGATTTTTTTGGGGGTCAAGTGACCAGGTCTGATTTTTTAGAGGCAGTGTGAACACTCAAATCTGGCCCAAATCAGATTTTTTCAAATCAGATATAGACCACTTCCATATGTAGTCCTGAATCAGATACAGATCAGATTTTTTTTTCAGTGCGACCTCAGTGTGAACGGCCAAAGCGGATTTGATCCGCATTTGATACTTTCACGTCACTTTATGGCGACACACGTCACAATTCTGCGCAGGGGTAGCCTTGCAAAAATGGAGGATAGCAACGATGGAGCAACTCAATCTTATTTGCAGCCAACGCTCCGCAAAAAGCCAATACAAGCAATTTGGCTCTCTTTTTCTTCATACTTGACCTCCTCCGCACCTGGTCATTCATTCTTCAGCTCCCACTGCACAACAACTTTGTAACAGCGAAAATGCTGACTTCCTCCATGTTTATGTTTGTGAAACAGCTGCGACGTCATTGTTACTGTTCTTTTGCGCATGCAGGGCAGTTCGGAGCCACAAACAGTTAACACTGGAATCAGATACAGGTCACATTATAGATGGTAATGTGAACAGGCAAACAAAAAACCGGATCTGAGCAAAAGATAGGAATTGAGTATTAAGCCTTGCAGTGTGAACGTAGCCAAAGAAGGGGGGAAACTGAAAACAGGCCCAACACTTCACCTAATAATGTCTGCTTTGTCATGAGTTCATGTTTATTTTTGTTTTCTCCTTGTGTTCCATACCTTAATTCCTACTTTGTGTTTATTCTGAGTTAGTTTTTAAGTTGTTTCTTAATCTTGTCTGTTGTGTTTCCAGTTTAGTTTTACTTCCTGTCCTTGTGTGTTTCCCTCCTTTGTTGATTAACATGATTAGTTTCACCTGTGTCCTGTGTTCACACCTGTGTCAATTACTCTGTATATTTACTTTCTATGTGCCCTCATGTCCTGTGTTGGATCATTGTATGTCTTCTCAGTGTTCCCTGTGTGTCAGTCTTTCTTGTGTTCTCTGTGTTATTTTGGACTTTCTGGATTTAGGTTTTTTTTTAACATTCTGAACCTTTTGTTCTGTTGTTTAATAAAAACTTTAAATTTTGAAATATGCACTTGGGTCCTCCTTCAGTCTTTCCCCCAGCGTGACAGCTTCAGTGGGGCAGTCGTACAGTCAGTCACATAAAGTTTACAAATAATCATTTTGTAAAGTAACCTGTCTTGTTTTCTGATAGTAAATTCCTATAAAGGTTAATCCCAGTATCTTATTTTTCAGCTACTCTAGATTTAGGATCTAAATTCTTTCTGTTAAAAATTGTCTGTGTGTTTCGATAATAGCGCCCTCTCTAGTACAAAGTGGTACATATTTGCTGATCTAGTCCTGTACCTGTGGAGGGAGTGTTTACAGACAAAAGTCTCATCTTGGTGCCTTTTAGCAGTGTGATTGATCACTCATTGCCCATCTTTGTCATGGAAAAAGTAAAACAAAGTTTGTCGTAAGTCATCTCATCTGACACAAACTCCCTCACGATGGTTACAGGCAACAAAAGTTATTGTAAAAAAATTGTCTTTCTTGTTGTAGATGGCCTCATTGGACTTTTGTAGGTCATAAAGAGATGTCCTTGTGTATTTCAATCTGTTTTATAATCAGTAAAAATAAATCCTTAGGGGGCCTAATCCATCAGATATAAAAATATCATGATAGTAAACATGACTTTATGGGTGAACGAGGAGGTCGGGTCATGGCTCTGCTGGCTCAATCTTTTCAAATACCCTTGACATATTTGTCCACTTAAAGACCTCATTTGGGCTACATATGTTCTGCATCTTGAAGCAATACCTGCTTTGAGAATAACTGCCTCTAAAAAACATGAGAACGAACTAATGACCCTGAAAAAGACTTGATTCAGTTGAGGGATTTTGAGCCTACAGTTGTAGTCTCACAGATAAACAGATCCACTCACATCCAGCCCACATGGTCCACTATGTGTGGAGCAGTGTGAGTGCTTTCTTTGTTGTATTTAAACAAGTTAAGAAGTCTAAAAAACACAGTGAAAGGTCAGCGGTCTGATGTTTAACACATTCAAACATGGTGTCAGCCTACCTTCTGCTCATCCAGGTGGGTAGGCAGGAAAGAAAAGGAAACACAAGTTAGAGGAGAAGCTGAAAGACATGATGAAAACAGCTCAAGCTGACGTCCAATGGAATGTTATATTCTTCATATACAAAGGAAATACTTTTGTCTAATGCTTTAACCATGAATTATTACATAAAACAATCAATTCTAGTCATATCAGAATTTAATATGAGGCTATCCCATGTTCTAATTGATACTCTCTACATCGTCAAACTCTGACAAAGGCTTCATTTGAAATTCAATTCATTAATTCAAGGTCGACACAATTAACCATCGACCAGAGTTCAGTGCAAAGAGTCATGACAGCTGACACATGCAGCAAAAAATATTCAGTCATGTCAAAAGTATCACTGAATACATTAATAAATAATGTCTTAAAATAAATGAATAAATAAAGCTGCACAATTTCCCACTCAGTCAGCTGATTAAACAAAGTACAAGTATTACATTTTTCACTTCCGATCACTTCATGATAACTGTCACTCTAATAAAACATTTAACTCATCATTTATTCTTTCTACAATGTAATTAGTCATTTTAGTTTATTTCATAACATCTCTCAATGTCTTAACCAATTTTCCTTTACTGAATTATACCATCTGTATGTGATGACGATGCCAAAGTAGCTTTAATAGCATTAACTGTTGGCTTGAATAAATTAGAGAAAAACGTTCATGCAGCATCAATAAGCATTAAGCTATTTTACATGTTAAATGATGAATTAGCATTAGCCTTCCTAAACTGGTGTTTTAATGACCAAGTTAGCTGTAACTTTGGTAGCTTGAAGTATAACAGCTATATTACCCCCTCCATGCCAACTCTGCCGTGCCCCTAATTATGCAAATATTCGTATAACACTTTGACTTCATAAAATCAAAACAGCTGTGTAATATAAATAGACCATGGAGTATCATGTTTCATTCGCTGTACAGATGGGCATTTTAAAGTTGGGACCTAATTGGGATTCCTTGGTTTTTGCATTCAGCCTCAAGTGGACACTCAAGGAACTATTTTTTGGGGGGCTTCATGTTTTAAGACTTGAGCTTGCGGCTTGAGCCTCTCAGAGTCATGGATGTATAATCGAGACCTTAATAGCAAACTTTGACTTATTTTTGGTGGTCATCATGGTGCTGCAACCAAAAATAATCCTGCAGCCAAAAAGTGATTTAGTGAGAATAGAGACCTCTGAAAAACTGTTGGCAGGCTCTTACATTAAGAAAAACACACACTTAATTTATATATATGTATTTTTTAGAAAGGTTTTTAAACATCTTTGATATCATAAGAATGTAAAGTGAGCTAACCACAAACAAGCAAGCTAGAAGATGAATTAACAGTTAGATAAGAGTTACACTGTTTACGTTCATAACTATCTTAACTGATTAACTAATCTAAGTTTGAATAAAATTAAAATCATGGCTTTTCTGTCTTCAACCAACTGAGCATAAGTTTATAATAATAATAATAATAATAATAATAATAATAATAATAATAATAAAAAATTGTATTTAAAGGCGCCTTTCTCGGCACTCAAGGACACCGCACAGATATAAATATATACATACATGAATTTACATTAAAGGAAACAAAATCAGAGTCAAAAATGAAAACAATATAAACTAACAAGGGGTAAGAAAAAAATAGAAACAATAACAAAATGAAAGTGCAATTGGAGTCAGACGGAGTAAGCGGTTTTGAACAGATACGTTTTGAGTTGTGATTTGAAATGGGGGAAAGAATCTGTGTTTCTGAGTTGAGGTGGCGATGAGTTCAAGAGACGGGGAGCAGAGTGGCTGAATGCTCGGCTCCCCATAGTGGTGAGACGGGCGGAGGGGACAGACAGGTGTATGGAGGAAGAGGATCTGAGGGAGCAGGAGGGAGTGGGAACATGGAGGAGGTCGGACAGATATGGGGGGGCGAGGTGGATGGTCTTGAATGTCAACAGAAGGACTTTGAATTGAATACGGAACTGAACAGGGAGCCAGTGGAGCTGTTGGAGGACAGGAGTGATGTGGTGGATGGAGGGGGTTCGGTCAATGATACGGGCAGCTGAATTCTGGACCAGTTGGAGTTTATGGAGGGATTTGTGAGGGAGGCCGAAGAGGAGAGAGTTGCAGTAGTCCAGACGGGAAGTGACAAGGCTGTGGACAAGGATGGCGGCAGTGTGGGGGGTGAGGGAGGGGCGGAGACGATTGATGTTACGAAGATGGAAGTAGGCAGTCCGGGTGATGTTATTGATGTGTGATTGAAAGGATAATGTGCTGTCAAGGATGACACCCAGACTCTTAACCTGGGGGGAGGGTGAGACGGAGGAGTTATCAATGGTGAGTGAGAAACTATTGGATTTGGATAGAGTGGATTTGGTGCCAATAATTAAACTTCATTAACAATCTATTTATGTATTTAGTCACATGTTTGACTTTTGTCAGGTCACTTCAGATGACAAGGATAGGGTCACTAAAGAAGCTGCTTACATGTTTTGAAAGGTTGGAGCTCCTGGTATCCACATTGTACCTGCAATTAAAAAATAACAGCTGACATTAGACGCTTCCCTCAAAAATATACACCTCCTCTCCATGTCATATACTCTTGAACAGGAAAAACAGTGGAATCAACCTTTAAAGAGGAAACTGGACAACACATTTCAATTCATATTTCACAAGCAAAGCAACATGACATAATGGACAGTGATCCTGGGAATACAAAGGTAAAAATCGTGTATACTGAATAAAATAATAGTATTTATATATGGATGAGTCCTGAGGGAGGGAAAATAAATGTATGGATTTGGAGCAGCTCGAGAGTGAACTCTGGGATCACATGTAGACTAAAGTCTTCCTCTCTTTCTTCGGCTACCAACTCCCTGAGGTAATCCTTTGAAAGCCACCATCAGGGGCTTCTTTGAAAAGGATTCACTTCATGTTTGACAAAGGACATCCACTCGTGTGTGGAATAACATTACACAGACATGATGTTTTCTCCAGCTCCTCGTCTCTCTCTCTGCCCTGCTCGTTTTCTGCCATCCTTTCTTTAAAGTCTACAGGGAGGATGAAGGATGACGCCTAGATCTGCAGAAACCACCTGCAATCTTTTCACCTGTTTCCTGACCTCTTTTTCCCCCACACTCACAGAGCTACATCTTTAACCCGGCAATCATCGGCATGCTCTTTGCTGCAGAAGTTGAAGGATGGAGACTGAAAACACACAAAGAAGTTGTAAAAAGAATTCTTTATGGACCCAGAGGAGTAGCAGCGCTGTATTATACTGAGCAAGTTACTTTATCATAGATATGCACTGTACATCTCCGTAGTGTTCTGTTCTCAGGAGAGCAGGCAGGCGAGTGACAGAGTCTCAGTGTTGTTGTGTCAGCGCTGAAGCCCCGTGGACCTGCTGCTCCTCTCACGCAGCCAGGGGAGAAAGCAGAGCTAAGACGATAAAATGTGACTTCCAGACAAAAAACTATTTCAGCAGCACAGAGTCGACAAAGTGCAGAACATATTAAACAGTTGGCACAAAACTTGGCTCGCTGTGAATGATTTTACACACTCCAATTCAATATTTGCATTTCAAAGTCAAATGATTGTAAGAGGGGATGTGGGAGGACAGTTTGTTTATGTCCCAAACTCCTCTTCTTCTTTCCCTTCCTTTCATAAAAACTCTTCCCCCTGTTTCCGAATATTTGTTTTCACTTCTTTCCTATTTTATGTTCTTCGCCAATTCTTGTTTCCTTCAAAGTGCAGACATATTTATTCACTAATTTGCATCTGAAAATTATTTTTGGGGGAAAAGCAACGCTCCTTGAGGGCTTAGCTTTAACCAACATGACAAGAAAAGGTTTGTAAGAAAGTGTTCCTCCTGATGGTCTGAAGTTTTCACCATCAACAGTTTCATTCTCTGTTTCACGCACCAAACATTTCATGTTGTTTCAAAAGAAAAATGCTCACTGTGAATTCATAATTCAGATGGCACAAAAGTTAAAAGCTGTGTGGTGCGTAGAAGCCCACTGTGTTAAATATTTGTCATGTTAAGGTGACACCAGATGAGAACAGTCTCTTTTTAATCATGGGAATCAGAAAGATCACACACTGTGTGTAATATCACATCTTAGATCTGCAGAGCTGTCAGCATGGTGGCTTTGCAGAAAGTTTCTGACTCATTTAGTGACACCTCTTCTGTTCTTTTGTCAAGTTGGAGATAAATTTGTATTGATATCTTTGACTTGGAATTTCAACAAATGTAGGAGGCTGACAATGACCATTTTATTTTGCACTTCTCATTATTTCCCCTGAATTTTACAACACTGATGCAGCACTTTTTTGTGTTGAGTGTCAAAATGCTGTTCTTTTATACTCCAAACCATTCACCTCAAGCCCATTCTGTCTATATGTGTCTAATAAATGTGAAAATGTTGTCAGCAAACCAAGCTACAAAGTTTCCACCAACATTTTGGAGCGGTGAAAAAGTGTTGGTTTATAAAACTTTGTTTCTAGGAGGCGGGGGTTTCCATCATTTCCCCCTTGTCTCGTGTTGTCAATGTTTCTTACAGTTTCCTCTCCTCAATACTTCACCCCTGCACACACCCTGTAGCCTCTTGATGGACAGGTGATGGTCATGCATGGTCAGAAAAGAGACCACAGCATTGCAGCGTGAAGGAGCTGACAACTGTGTGACAAACTGACCAACACGCCCTGCATCAGGAAGAGGTGAGAGGGCAAGTTTTGGAAATATAATGGGGGAAAACATCCACCACAAACTATCTCTTTTTTTAGTCCTGTCAATCGGAAAGGCATAAAATGATGGAGCTGTTTTGGAGAATGAAAATAACTATAGTGCCCACTAACATCGCTGTGATTGCCTGCTACTTTCTGGATCTCCATTCGGCATACGCCAAGTGTTCGGTGAAAGGTCTTTGAAGAGGGAGTAAAGCAGGGGACTAATGGAAATAACTGAATTGAAAGGGAATATAAGAGAGGCTCAGGCTATATACCACCAACCGAGGCACTGTAGCTCGTCCAGAGTACCAGTTTCAGTGCTCTCCATTTAAAACACTCCATCCAACCCCACACACTTTCATTAGATCTCCATCCACGGTGCATCACTGCTAATCTTCAATCTCTCCGTTTCTCCATTTCAACAGAAATCTCTCTAACCCCCCCACACTCCCTTTGTGAAACCTCCCTCTCCAGTGATGTCAAACGCAGCTCTTTGCTGAGCTTAGCATGGATAAAATGAAATTACCACACAGTAGGATAAGCCTGTGAGCGATGGCCAAATGAGATTTGAGTGTAGAAGAGCTAAAAAATCTAATGACCTTGATTTACATGGCAGGCGTCAGGGGAGCCAGGGGGCTTCTAATCAGAAATGAAAACTGTTTGTGTTGTAAAACAGTGAAAGTCACCTTCATATCTCAGCGCATTGCTTCCTTTGTTTCTTCTTTGTGCTACACAGTCACATCAAACAATGTAGAGCTGCTTGTGTCTTCAGTGAATTGAGCTCCACACATTTGAGCTGCAGCAAATGAAAATCTGTGTTGGGGGTTTAGGGTGTAGCATCCTTTGTGATGTAGACTCATGAAACTGTGGTTTATTAAAAAACTTGGATTTCCTCCTCTTCATGGCTTCACGCTGAGAGATTTACTCATGCTTGTAAAACTCTGCTGTAAGAGCATTACACAGGGAAAGATATCCAGCAAGGTAGTTAAAGCTGATTCATACAGTAATCATGGAGGAGATTAGTGCAGTGCAGTCCCATTTCTGTTATGTTCGTGTCAGCCACTGAAACTCAGCGCTGTAATGAGAGGTTACAGCTTTAACACCATGAGCTGACGTATGAAGAAAAGCTTTAGGATGAAGAATCTGTGAGGAGTTTTCATGTTGTGTTGATTCCAGTGACGCCCTCAGACTGACGTGTGTTAACCTGCAGCCCATGGGCTGTCTTGGTCAGCCACAGTTACTACAGGATGCTTTAATATTTTGAGATAAACACAAGGGACATGTGTTGAAAGAAAGGATGAGTGCTCAGTGAAGAAACCAAGTCCACTATGCCCTTCACTGATAAGTTTAGTAGCCTATCACAGGGGTTCCCTAACTTTTCAGCCTGTGACCCCCAAAATATAGGTGCCAAGGACCTGCGACCCCCACTATCCCTTTAAGTGATTTAATGTGGCTTCATTTAGCTGGTCTGTAGAAAATCAGCCTACCTACAGTATATGAGCATGTGTCTGTGTTTCCTGTGCGGTTATGAATTAACCTGCTGCTACTGATGCTTTTGATAATTAACTGTTCACTAACCCTAAACTTATGAGTCATCTTGTAACAAAGAAAGGCAGAAAACTCATTACATTTTCTATTTTCATGGTTTTATTTCAAGTTTAGCTACTATTTTTTTCAATATTTTTTTGCTATAATGGGTAAAATGTACTATTTTAAGATAACTTAAAAAAAAAAAGATTCCAGAAGATATCTCACAATCCAGAAGATATCTCGCAATCCAGAAGATATCTCACGACCCCCTATTTGTGTCTCACGACCCCCCAGGGGGTCCCGACCACACTTGGGAACCCCTGGCCTACCACTTGGCTCCTGATGTCCCCCAAAGCCTGAGACTGAAAGGACAGATGGGAACGAGAGGCAACACATCATATGGGTTATCAAGTGAGCTCCTCCCTTCAGTGATGTCTCATTTAGTTCGGCCCACGACACCTAAAGGCTAAACCGTTAACTCTGGAATCCCAGAGGAACCCCCTTCCATGCCAGCTCCCGATGTCCATCATATCAACCGGCAGAACACCCAAATATAACAACCCACCCCATACAGTACTACAGTACTGCCACGTTCAATGGACTCAGGCTCCATCATAGACTGTATAAATAATGGACGTAGTATCTGTGACGTCACCCATCTGTTCCTGAGCGCTTTTTTGAAGACACAACTTGACCAAACTTATTGTGAGGTAAACAGGCAGAATTTGAGCCTCCTAGCCAACAGCTACAGTGTTCCTGCCTGTCAGTCAAGTCAGTCATGTCCTTAAATGGGCAAAAACGCATAATCTTAATATCTCTTGAACTGTCGTGCTAGAAAAATATTCATCCCCTGTACAGTGTGTGCCAACAGAGAAATGAGCAGCGTAGAGCCAAGCTGTTTTTTGAACCAGGCTGTGAGCATGTCTATTTCTCTGGTAAAGGTCGTCTTTTTGGAGTTAGTGTGTATGTGGTTTCAGGTGTTTCTGCATCCAACCTCAGGCGGACACTCGATGAATTGCAGTTTATAACACTTCTGCATGGGCTTCATATTTTGAGACCGGAGGATGCCGCTTGGGCTCCATACATGCAGGCTCCAGGTAGTTAAGGTGAGGTGATGTGACTTGTACATTTGCTTTCAAAGATTTTGCAGCAAATGCAAGCATAAGCCATTCAACATCTGTGATATGTAAAAGAAGAATCAAGAAGAAAACAGGCACAAGCTCAAACTTTCACAAACTTCTGTCAGGGATTCATCCAGAAAAGTTTCATTGGACTGTTTATTACGTTACCTTAGACTAGCTAACGGGAATGTTAGCAACTAAAGTGACTCCACCACTGGGTCCAAGATTAAAATTCTGATTATTAGCAGGTGGGTTGCAGGTATTTGCAAATGTATTAGACACCTGCAGTGATCCCACAGCAACAGAATCAATAAGTGTCTCCCCATTTAGAGAGCCTCTGTTTGCATTTAGACATGACAAACAGTTCTGTAACTTTATTAATCATTTTAATCTCCAGACGTGCCGACAGGATCTAACGTCAGTAAATGAAAAAGCTCCCACACTGTTAGTCATGGTTAATACTGTAGTTTGGAGTAAAACAGCGATAAATAATATCTGTGATGAGGATTCAACTCTGACTCGGGTACTGAGGACTCTGATGACTCAAGACTCGACTCGACAAGAGGTCTGGTGAAACAACTCCATCTTTAGTTATTCTTCACCTGAGCACCGTGCTGAACATTGTACACTTTCCTTTCACTGTGCATTTGTGGGTTTCAAGCATGTGAGATCAAGAAAAATCAATTAAAGTAACACGTTGTGTTTCTAAATGAAAAAGCAATAATGATGTGATGTAAATTTCCAGTTTGCATCATGCATAAAGCCTCTTTTCTCTTACAATCTTGGCTGGAAAGAAGCAGAGTGCAGCATACATTTAAAATCTAATTACACCTCCCTGCACGGCATGTTAAGTTAAGGTCTGATTCATTCCTTTAGGCTGCACAGAGAAAATGTAGAACAGCTTTAATTATATTTTCTACAATAAGCAATGATTGCACACCTGTGCTCTCTGTCTGATGGAATTTACACTATTAGCACCCATAGCTAGGTTTTACTGTGTTTTGAGTTTGACTGGTACCACTGGTGTTTGTTTGGTCCTGGGCCTTTAAAGCTCTCATTATCACAGCTTTAATGACTGAGCCAGCTCTCTCGCCTCTCTAATGTTGTGTTCAGACATTGTTCAGTCCAGATAACCATGACTAAAGTAATTTGGTCCACATGACTCAACATGTTTTGCCAAGTGTATGACGACCCCAATCTCTTCTGTATCAATGTGAATGGGACGGTTAACAAGAGAGGGGTTGACCAGCTCTCCTGAATGTGCACATCTTTGTTGATTCAATCAGAGTTTACGATGGCTGCAACCTTTTTAACTCTTTCGCCATCACAGCTCAAACTTTGGCCAATTTTCATTGATGTTGTTAAGGGCTCAAACTCCTTCACAACAGAACTGAGGAAACATGGTCAGTGTTTATATAAGGGATAGTGTAAAGTTAGCTGGTGGGGATGTGGAATAGAATCCAGACAGTGGAGTGGACAAGACCCTGATGGTATACCCAAATACCAATGGTGACGGTATCCTTATCAGCCCACGTTTGGGTCAAGTTAACATTAAACTTAACATTTTCATTCACAGTAAAGCCTTAACATGATCCTTCTTCACTGTTACAAATCTGACGACCAACCTGTTTGAGGTCATCTTCCCTGTAACTGTTCTGTTGGCATTTTCTTCTCACTCAACCAGTCCTGTAACTCGTCCCAACCCCATACTCTAAATACGTTAAGAGTAATATGAAAATATCCTCCATGTTGTCTACCAGTACTATCAGAAGTTGAGGTTTCTGTTGCATTACCAACATGAAAGGGCAATATCATAAACACTAGATGTGCAGTAACTCCATTTCCAGGAGTCTTAAAATTGATTGCTTTCCTTTTAAATGTTCCTCAAGAGAGACAGTTACCATGTATTATTTATTTGACATGTGCTGCTGACCTCTTGGCCAGGTTGCCCTTGTGAAAGAGGTCTTGATCTCATTGGGTTTTATATGGTTAAATAAAGGTAAAATAAATAGAAAATATAAAAGGACGTGTCCCTCACAAGTGCCGGCCAGAGAGCTTTCTGTTTTTATGCTCCTGAATTGGGAAACTCTCTTCCTCTGGAAATTAAAACGTGAGCTCTCTGCGTGCTTTTGAAAGTAAATTTCAGACTTACCTTTTTAATCTGGCTTTTAACTTGGAGTAATTTCCTTTTAGCCCTGGACTGCATTGTTACCTTATCACCATTGTTTTAGCATCATTTTTATTTTATTGACTTTATTTTTTATTATTAAATTATATTCTATTTTATTTTTCTGGTATTTCTTAGATTTTATTATATTGATTTGATTTTATTGATTTGATTTTTTTGATTTGTCTCTGATTTTATTGATTTTATTTGATCGTAATGATTTTATTTTTCAGTATTTCAAATCACCTTCCTCTGTCTTATTCTAGTCTTGTATCATTTTACCTATCTCTGTTGTTTTCTGTCTCTCTGTTCTTTTGTGAAGCAGTTTGGGCTGCATGCTTGAATGTATGAAAAGTGCTATATAAATAAAACTGTTTGAGTTGAGTTAAAGGTCTATACATTTTTATCAAATTTACTTTAAAGCTCCTGAGAGGAGTTTTTAGTTTTTTATCAACAGAATGAAATCAATACCTATGCCTCTTTTTGAGCCACAAAAGCAAATGAGACCACCAGTTAGAAGGCTGACTATTTCTATGTAGTCTGAAATTGCTGCCCGGGGTTGGAGTCGGATGAGATTAACAGCACACTGCTGAAACAGCCTTTGTTTGCATTTTCCAAAGAAAAGATTCAGTGATACTTTTCACTGTTGCAAAACACAACAGAGATTCGTTGTTTAAAAAATTGTGTATAGAGCAAAACAGGTAGAGATAAGATGTAGCACGTTGTCCAGCCACTTGCCAAAATCAACACAAACTAAAGTTCCTCAGAAAAAAAATCAACAAACGTTGTCTCTTGATAATCATGGCTGAGTTTCTGTTAAGGGGTGCTTTTGAAAAATACTAACGTAACAGGATTAACCCGATTGATACATATTTTTTATTTTAATTTGGTATGTCTATGATCATTGTGCAAATACTTTCTCATTCTATTTATCACTTACTATCGAGGTAGAAGGGAGAAATGCTGTATATTTCTGTTACACAATAAACAAATGTACTGTGTCTGTCTTTAAATATTAATGTGCGTGTGCTGTGTATTCTATTAACTACATAATGAATGCTGTGTTGAGAAGGAATGGGTTGGTATTTTGCTGCGGTGGCTGTTTCTGACAGTGGTTTAATCTCGGGGTCCTCAGGGACACAAGACAGTCGTCTCAGTGTGTTGAATATGTTTGTAGGATTTGGGTTGATCATATGGTAATGCCACACATTACCCCGATAAGCCACAAGGTATTCTACTCAGCTGGGAGAATACATTAGATTCGATAGATAACAGCAGCGTGTTGTTGGTTTGTAGTAACCTTCTAATCCTGTATGAATCTACTCCTCAGAGCTCAACTTGTACCCTGAATCATTAAAAACACATCCATGTGAAATCTTTTTACTTGGTGACATCATCCCAACCATTCTCTGTCTCTGCCACAGTGTGAAGTCCCTCTGTGTGTTTTTCAGATGCTCAACTTAGACTTAAGCGTGAGTCACACGTCTAATCGCTGTAATGTTAAAGTATGATATTATTCTGTTCTGCCTCCCTGCCTCGGGTTGATGACGTTTTCTTTATAATGTGTTTCCCTCTCTTTGTGTCTGTCGGTGATTGGACGACAGATGATGGCGTGCTTTTAAGTGTGGAACGCAGGAGATTACTTGGCACCACCTTCTCTCTCGACTCTCATTTGTTCTTTTGAGGACTCACCTGACAAGCATTATTTACTTAACAGCATACCTGTTTTTAGGATTTATTTGTATGGAAGATTTAGACACAGTGAGGGTAGTTCTGGCATTTACCCTCCCTGAACTTTGTTTACTATTTTGTGAGTGTTAAAATAAATCAGACACCGCGAACTGCATTCTGTAGATTCATTTGTTTCGCTTTGTGCTCTGGTTTTTCCATAACAAGCTGCAACACATGTTAAGCCATCAATGGCAAAATAAAATACCTAAGAAAATCTGCGGGTTATGGACTGACAGGAGAAAAAGTCTGCATTGTGATCATTTTAAATATAAGACTATACACAGGAGCTGGACTCCAAAATGAAGGTAGACTCTTCATTTGAACTAAAATCCTGATTTGTCCATGTGTCCGTACAAGATTATCCATCACCATAGTCTATTTTCACTCAGTCTAACATACACTGTCATGTTACCAAAGATACTGACCATAGCTCCAAGTGTTAACTCAACCGCAGCTGAAAATAGTCTCCAACAGATTCACTTTGTCCTTTTATATCAGAAATATTTAACCAGAGCTACAGCGACTGTTTCAGAAATCTCTGAGCCACACAGACTTTACTCTTCCAAAGACTATACTCAATGCGTATGTCATTGAGTATATTATACTCATTACCATAGATCCTAACACTTTCCCACTTTGCGATAAATGTAAACAATACACTGGAACACTTGCCCATTTTTGGTCTTGCAATAATTACCCTCTTTCTGGAGCCTTGTGTTTGATTATATATCAAGAGCATTTAATAAAACTATAGATCCCCTTCTTGCTATCTTTGGTTCAGTAGACACAAACCCCTCCATTGCGAAATATTATGTATATTGTTGGCTGAACGCCTTATCTTGCGAATTTTGAAGTCAGAAGCGAGTCCTTCATTTCAGCAATGGCTCAAAGATTTTGGGGAATGTTTTGCATTTGGAAAGATTGTGATACAAATTGGGTAACAGAGAAAAGACTTTCATGAAAATATGGATGACCTCCTCCAGCATACCTCCCTCTTAAGTCACTTACCATGTGCTTGAACCTTCTTAACGGTGTCTCAGATGACACGTGTTTTTAGAGCTGCCGCCAACCCACTTTGTAACATGCTGATGCTTAAGCGTTGTTTAGTTTTCTTTTGTTTGTTTTTTCTTTCTCATTTTGTATGACTCTTATGTTTGTGCTGTAAATGTCATCACCTCAATCATTGTCAGAATTATAGCATCTTTCTTTTGTTCTTATTATTACTTATTTATTTCCGTTACGTCCTTCATGTGTCTCTCGTTATTTATACTTTGTCTCTGTCTAAAAACCAATAAAAACAAAATAAAAAAAAACAACAACCTACTGAGCCGTATAAAAAGGAAACAACGTGTTTTAGTCTTTTTTAAAATTCATATCAATATAAACCACTGCTTTTGGACTGAGGGTAGTGACCCCTTATATTTGGGTCTGTTGAAAACAGGCACAATCATCATCCTTCAATAATGCATGTTTAATCACATTTAGTGTGTGGAACAGCAATAACTATAACTATGACTGGAACATCATTGCATCTGATCGATGAAATACCTTCACTGAAATGTATTAAAACACAATAAAACAGCTACATGTGACATTCAAACAATGAAAAAACACTGAAGGCTTCAAGTGAGAAGACCTCACATGATGTATGTTTTTTGTTGTCACCATCCATCGGCTCAGTCCATTCATCCTCCACTCTTTATGGAAGTCATACATCACTTTGCTCCACATCTTTCCATTGTGATCCACTGGGTTAAAAATAACCTGTGTGGAGAGGTTTCACTTTAATAACTGATTCCCTCTACTGGATGCTCACTTTTATTGGAATACCCTCCAGTGACCCCGTATCAGGGAGACCACAGCTCTCTCCTGGGACTCGGTATAATCCATATCTGGGATACGCTGGAAACTCAATGTATACCCATTTATTTCTGAGACTCTGTTTGCAGGAGTCCTGCTGTGTGTGAAGCTACGGTAATGAAAATGTGCCAACAGACTGAAAGGAAAGGGACATTTCATCATTACATCATTGACTAGAACAGTAATGTCCTATATTATTACACATGCAGCAACGTCGAGCCAACACAGAGCTAACAGTGGATGATCATTTAAAAAATGATGTATGCATGGGGCTCCTTGTCTTCTCTGTTACTGAACTTCTGTTGGATATTCCAGGTCGGTGTTTGGTGAAACACGTCTGGTGTTCAGTGTAGTTATTATAATATGGATTATTGTGGGCATGTGTATTGGTCTTCAGATGAAAAATAGGCAACAGAGCGGCTAAGGTGGCAGCTGCTACATCACTGGTCATTGTAATTATTTGTATGAATCATGGTTCTGCAGATTGGTCAATAGAACTGCTTATTTGTCACACCAGTGTTACCTGACCCCTGTACACATCAGCGTTTTTTAAACTGTGAATGAATATCAGTGGTGATTGTTCAGTGATTATGTGCTGTGCTTATAGTTTTGTGATTGAGATTAAAGGAAAGATGACTCTCAGATTTTTACTCTTACAAATGAGGTGATTGAATGTGATCAAACATTTATATACTTTAGTTTTCTCTTAGGTCTTTTAGTCGTCATATTGAGAGTTTAACCAAAAAACTGAGGGTGAAGTTGAGTTTATTCAACAGAAACAGAAATGCTGTTTTTCTTTTGCTACTCAATAAAAGCTAATTCTAGAAACCTTTGTATCTGTAATTGACTCTGGTGATACTCTGTATATTCTCAGCCTCTCTGAAGATGTTGGACTCAGTGTACCATGATGCATTGCGGTTTGTTTCTGGTTTAGAATTCTGCACAAATCACTGTATCTTGTATGAAGAGGTAGGCTTGTCTTCCTAACACAACAGAAGAATGGAGCATTGGTATCTCTTTCTCTATAAGGCCATCCTCTATGATCTGCCATCTTATTTATGCTCTTTATTGACTCCTTAAGTCGTCAGTGGCTGTAATCTTAAGTCCCATGGGCAAATTATTTTTGTTATTCATCTGTCTCGCTCTGTTTTTGGTAAAAGTGCTTTTAATGTTTTTGCTCCCTCAACCTGGTCTGAGCTGCGAGTTCACCTAAAACTGGATTGTTTAATTCGATTGGAGGATTTTAAAACTAGGATAAAGGATGATCTGATCAGCTTGTGCACATGTTTTAGAGCTTAACACTGCTAATCTATTAATTGACATTACAGCTACGTGTTATTGTTTGTTTGCTTGCCTTGGCCAGGACTCACTCTGTATCTCAATGGGATTATTCCTTGTAATGTAAAGGTTAATAAAAAGAAAAGGCCCTTTCACACAAGTACAGAAATGTCTTAACTTAACCTAGGTCAGCAGCAGATGTGAGCACAAACGGCAAACATCTCCTGCCTTACTTTATCCACTTTTTTTCCCCTGCCAGCATCCTAACTGAAAAAACTGCAAGAAGGTGGGCGAGCAGATGTATGAATGTAGCAGGTAAATATTTAACTTTTCTGTCATCATGATAAATATTTGATTATTATTGTTATTATTTTACTTTACCTATACTTTATTTTTATGTATTATTATTATTATTATTGGGTTATTTTTGTATTTAATTTATTTTATTACTTTTTGACAATCTGTTAGGGTCCTTTTCTTATTATTTTCTTCTTTAGGTGCATATGACCCTGTCCTCTTTTGTTACTGCCCTATGCACACTGCCATTCTGTGCGGAGGGTGGGGTGGGGTCAATGAAATGGCCGAATCATCACTTGTGCTATGTTTTGCAGTGTCAGAGCCACTGTAAAACAACCAATAAACAATTGATCACAAAAAAAAATGTAGCAGGTAAAGGTCAAGAAAATATAACTTAAACAGGGAGAGAGGTGATGAAGCTGTTTACACTGAGCTGAAATTTTCTCCTTTAAACTCTGTATAGTGCCCGGCTGTTTTTAGCGTCATGATTTCTACTGTTCTCTTTGTATTTCAAAAACATCCTATTCCTAATACATGTTGTAGATATAATCACAGAAACAGTCACCATGATGGAAGACTCCTCTTCCTACATGTGCTACCCTGGTGCCCCCCTCAGCTGAACCAAATGGAGTATATCGAATGGCACATCCCTAAAAATCATCAGGCCTGGATGTCCTGAAATTATCTAGAAAATGTCAGTAGTTCCAGGGTGAGCGGGGCTTCAGAAGCTGCAAATGGCTCAGAGGAGACATGGGCCCAAATGCCAACTCTGTTGTATTTCAAGTTGCGCCTCTTCTACTTATAGACTTAAGGCACGTGGAGTTAAATAAGTCTATGGGGGAGTAAAACACCAGCATTGTCTGGTTCTGTGTGAAAGAAAGCTCCAAAATAATTTCCCCTGTAAACAGCATTATTGTTTCTCTATGAAAAGAGCCTCTTGAGCTTTGTTGCAGTTCCTTTTATGTTACGTTTTCATCTATTTTGCATCCTTTAAAAAGCCCATAAGCTGAACAGATCCATTATGTTTCAAATGCTCCAAAGGTCGACAAAATGAGCATCAGCAGACTTTTTTATTTCATATGACTCAAAGAATACTCCACGTCTAATTAGTTGGTTCTGAAAAATGCGCATCAGTTTCCTAAAGAAGCTTTCACCAAGTGTTTTCTGCTAAATTTGCTTTAATGAGTTAATGAATTATTTTAGATCTCTCTTCCTTTCTGTTGTGAGAGAATAGAATAAAAAAAATATATGAGCATGCACTAAGTGGAAGTTGATCAGGACAATAGTGACAAAAGATCTGCTGTCATGTGTGAAGGACAAAGATTCCCGTAGAAACCACGACAGGATGATGCATAGCACCCATGTGTGTTAGTATGTTTTGTTCTGCTTAATAATTCAGCATTAATGATTTACTTGGTCGGAGACTAAGCCTCCTTAATAAGCGAGACAGCTGCTGTCCCCGGGGAGGGAGATTCAAACCATGAACTTGGACTCACACATGCAGTATAATATTTCATTTGATGTTCTGTTTTATGAAGAGTTTTGAATGCATATATTATTATTCATTCAAGTTCAATTACTCTGGAAACACTAAGGCCCCCATAACTGTCTCTGCATCTTTTATATTTGTCATTTTGCCATAATGTAATCTGTGGAAACTATAAAAGCTTGATGGTTGGCTGTTACAGTCACTGGAGCAAAAAGCTTAATCTAACAGCTGAATAGACCTTTTAACTTGATTTTCTCTTTTCTGAACCTCTGTGGTTTTCAGACAATACAGTCCAGTTTATTTTATTTCTACCCTTTTGATGGAGTCCCAATGTCTCAATCATTGTTGGTCAATTTTGTTCCCACTGGAGCTCCACCAACCTGAATCTGAGTAATCTGGGAGCTGTATTAATACATCATTTTTTAAACCAATACAATCATTTCTAAATCAATATTTGTGTTAAAGGTGATTTCTTTAGTTGGTAGCTGAGTAAAAAGTGAGTTGATGGTTTGTGGGCAGGTTGTAACCATAGACTGTTTAATAAATGGACGTAGTATCCGTGACGTCAACCATCTGTTCCTGAGGCCCTGTTTTGGAGCCGATCTACAGCAGTTGCCATTTTGGAAATGCTGAACACAACCCTACTTTGTCCAAGCTAGTGTGAGGTAAAGGCCTTCAGCCTTTTTGCTAACAGCTGCAAGGTGCCAGCCCGTCAATCAAGTCAGCCAAGCCCTTATTCAGGCAAAACTTGCAATTTTAATTTCTTCGAAAATACCCAATTGTAAAAATAATTCACCCTCGTACAGTATGTGCAGGTAGAGAGAAGAGCTATTCAGACCTAAACTGTTTTTTAAACCAGGCTGTAAACATGTTTATTTCTGCTCTAAAGATCATCTTCTTTGAATGGGTGTGTATGTGGTTTCAGGTATTTCTGCAGCCAGCATCAAGTGGACGCTCCATGAACTGCAGTTTATAACACTTCCACATGGGCTTCATATCTTAAGACTGGATGTTGCCGCTTGTTTGTAACCTGCAGATTAGAACCCTTTCAGAGTAAAGGCTGATTTATACTTCTACGTCGCCCCTACGTAGCAGGTGCTGACACGGACCTGAGCACCACATACTTGTGCGTCGATGTGTCCATGTCGAGCAGCAATACTCTGTTTACTTTTCCAACGGCGATTCAGAGCTTGTTTCGTTAATCTACAGCTGATACATGTTGCTGTTTAACATACAGACATGATTACATGAAGAATAGAGAGGAGGAGATGAAATACACGGCCGATGAGTGGGGATCCAGGAAGTGATGTAAATGCGTGAAATACAATACCATCGAGCCGACCAATCACAGGGCTTGCGGTCTGCGTCGATTCTACAGGTAGTTACATTTTGGAGGAGGTGCATGTCAGCTACGTACGTAGGCCTCTGCGTAGGTACGGGAGCTACACAGATGGCGTAGGCTACGCCATCGATTAGACGCAGAAGTATAAATTAACCTTAAGTCTTCCTGTTTCCTGCTGCACTGCTTTGTGTTGGGTCTTTTACTCCGCATTTTCAAGCAGCCTCCTTTGGGTTCAGTGAGAAACCTTTCAGAGTCACTGGTACTTTGATGAAGTGATTAACTTCTGACTTGGACGTTGATAAACTTGCAGGCTGCCAAAGTTCAGATTTTAACTTTTATTTACTACAAAATATTTAACCTTTAGTAATTTGATGGCAGGTCAAAATTAGACATGTTACCTGTTTGTGAACCCTCTGCAGGATTATACTATTACTGTATATTCAGGAATACAGCCCAACTTAAAGTTCAAATGTGTCTTTCAAATTATTTCAGAAATATTGCAAGTTGTATAAGATGTCTGTTTCTGTTTTGTGGAACTACAAAGGTTAATAATAACCATGCCATGAAAACAAAGATGACATCATCGTTAACAGTCAGATTATGTCACTTCCCCGCACTGTTTACACTGGACACAGGTTCAAATGTGCAGTTCCCTCTTTGACATTCAGAGTTTAAACAATCCCATCAATTCAGACTGAAGCCTCTTTTGTTATTGACTGGAAATTGGGATTAGTTGAATCAATGCAGCAGCCTGGTGCTGTTGATGTTCACAGTTATTGATCACATGGTGATGGGCAGAGGATCAATATGAGGGATAGGTTCTTTGGCTTCCTAATGTACCTGAGCCCCTGCTGGCTGCTTCCTCTGAGCCCCTGCTGGCTGCCTCCTCTGAGCCCCTGCAGAAGCTTTGATCCTCTCTGTGAAGAATGAAGCTGGAAAAATCTAAGTTATCTCCCTCTCGTCAGTCTCATGAGTGACTTCACATTAAGCCTGAGTTTGAGAAGGATCTACAACAACAGAGAAACTCTGCAGATCTGTAAACAAACAAAAACAGTTCTCTTTTCTCTGAATCCTCTGGGAGGCTTTTTTTTTGCCTTGACTGGCAGCAGAACTCATTGTGCTCATTTGCAAACTCTCAGAGTATATTTCCTATTTATCTCTCCACATAAATTCTTCAGAGCATCTTATTTTTAAAGCTCTGAGCGGTGCTCTACAACTTTGAGGTGAATAATGAGGTCTGACAGTACATTTAGAGGAAAAACGGATTACGACAAACACGGGGAATTATTAAAAGGCAGCATGAGTACTGTGTTTAAATGAATTAACAGATCGTCTTCATTTCAGCTGTGATTTCAAACAAAGAATTTGGCCTCCAGACAATCATCTTTCAATCCAAAACTGTAAAAACGAATAGAGATGGGGAGCTGCTGCAGAAGTTGGGGTTTCATTACCTCGCTAAAAGGCGGTGTGGTAATGATTGAGAAGCAAGCTGTGCTTATTTATTCCCCTGAATGCCTCTCATACAGAACTCTCTCAGTCTGTTTGATGCAGTTAACGTGAAAAGAAATAGCATTAGACGGTTTATACTAAATTGCGTCTGCATGGGATCAAATATGTTAAATGCTGTATAGTCTGATAAGTTGGGCTTCACTCAGGTGGGACATGTGAAGGACAAAATTGTGCAACCCAGTGTTTTATTGATGCAGACAGCCATGCTGGTGAGGAGAGGATTGTTTCAGGTTTAAACTCTGAAGGCCTGATAGATCCAGTTCTGATATTTCAGAGGATTCAACACATTTAGAAAGGCTGTCAGAAATGTTCAGAGTCACAACAAACTCCACATCATAAGTGTGGTAAAACCGTACAGAGACCCTGAGAAGGTGATACATTTTCTATCTCTGATCTGATTCTTTTATTATTTCCCACTAAGATCCAGAAGTCTTTTTTTCCATTTTGTTGTTTTTTTTTGTTTTTGTTTTTTTTCAAGAAAACAAAAGTACATATTTTATCTCTAAGACTGTGAAGGTCAAGATTTCAAGTTTTTTGTTTATGGTTTTTGGTCTTCATCTGTAAAACTTAGACGAGAGAAAAAGAAAAACTTTTCCACTTTTTTTTTTCAGTACTACTTTTTGTATTTTTATGAAGCCTTTTTTTTTTATCAAGTGAGAATAAAAGTAGGACTGGCAGTCTCAGTCTGTAGGCCCCGCCATAGACCAAGTTTGGAAACTAGGCTGGTAGCTGGAGAGGTGTACGCTTAGTTAGTGGGCACTGCAGAGGTGCCCTTAAGGAAGACAGCGAACCTCCAACTGCTGGAGGCCCTCCTCATTAAGCAAGCCCCCACTGTCCACTGTTCAAAGGGTCTTTATCAGAATTTTATTCAATGAAAATATTCCAGGTCAAAAAAGGTCAAATGAATAAAAAATAATCTTTCAATGAAATCATTCAATCCAAACATTTTGATAATAATCAGCTCTGACTGCGGCTCTAATACCGGGCTGGTATGAGTCAGTGGGTCAGAAAAGAGCAAGCTTGACTGAAGTCATTCTGTGGTTTAACAAAGGAGTTAGAACACCCTGCTGTGAGCTGAAAGAGAAAAGATGTTCCCACTTACACATCAAAGCGCAGGTTCTGCTTCTCTTCAAAGAAGAAATCAAGGACAAACTTCCTCACAAAGTCGGGGTTCAGCGTGTTATCGATCACTTCTGTCCGACCAAACTGGAGAAAAGACAGAAACAAGGTAGAGAGGAGGAGAAAGTCAACGTCAGAAGGATCAGTCTGTGCACTCACGCTGAGAGGGGGATGCATCACACACTGAAGACTCTTTTTTACAAACTCTCATTAGTGGGGATTTAAAAGAAAGTGGCACATTGTACTCACTGTTAGCCTGATTACTAAGGCAGCACTCAAACTAGTTATCTCCTCAAGTCTGCTTTGATCATCTTACAACTGTTTCAATTGACCCACCTAACAGTGTGCTCTGCCTCTTCACTTGTTGTAGAATGACGATGAATAAAGCATTATTCTGATCCTATTCTTCATGATCTTAGTAAATAATAATGCTGCAACATCCCAGTCTTAATTTAGACCTACTTGTGTCATGGTTCTGTATTCAAGTATTCTTTCAGTGCCTGTCAGGATACAAATAAGTCCCACATCCAGGCCACAGCTCCACTGTCTTTCAGAGGAAAGCAATGGTGGATATAAACTGCAGCTCATTGTAATTGGTCGTAGATTACTACCACAAGGCTGTAATTCCAGTTTGCCCTTAAAATTGATTTTTGTGGCCTTTTGGATTGGGCCTTTATGGAGACAGCATTGTGTAATTAATCAAAATAATCAATAAAATATGTTACAGTGTAAGCCTATATGATGATATATTCAGAACAGAACCAGAAGCTGCTCTCAGATTACAGACAATGAAAAAATAGATTATGCATTTTCTCCTGAGGGGATCACAAGATACAAGTGAACTGTTTGTGTTTCCTTAAGCGCATAGTTCTGTGTATTTAGAGGTAAGGAGTTGTAAAATTACCTTCAAAGATAATACACAAACTGAAAATCATTTTAAATGAAATAAGGCTCTACAAGGATAGATATAGTATGATACATTAAGATCTGATATGTAAGGGATAATGTATGGTTATAAGGTAGTTAGCAGTGATTGTTCCATGGTGATGGATTCTTATCTGCCTGTTGCGGTGGATTTAACATGAAACTGTCCTCATTCAGGTCTCCTTCTTCTCTGAGCTCTGCGGTTCACACACCTTTAAAAATAAACAAATGTCACAACTTTGAACCCTGCAGCTATCATCACCACCGCTCATGGTTTAAGTTTCTTTGTAGAGATCAGTAACCTAAAATTTCTCTCACCTGCTCCGCTCCTTGATCATATTGATGGACAGGATGCAATATGAAAATGTCCATGTTGCTTAGCCTGCCGATTTAGCATGCTAACCAAAACTAGCATTTTAGCCAAATTGTTTTGATGCTAGTGGAAGATAACGGTTTCCCCTCACCTCATGGTTTATGGTGTAAACAAGCAGAAGCTACGGAACTCTTTTCCGTGGATTGATTTGACATGACGTGTGATCAGTTTAACTCTGGTGCTGCTCATGTTAGTGAAAGTTAATAACCGTTGTCAAGGGTTTTGACCAATCAGAATCAAGCATCTTACGCAACCGGAAGATCAGTCAGAAAGCAGGGTGATAAGACAGGATATCAAAAGATATATATATTCTATCATACTATACACTGCAGTATGATATGGTATGATAATGGGGTATGATGTGGTATGGTATGACAATGTCTTATGATATTATACAATGTGATATGGTATGATATGGTAATGTTTGATGCAATCTGATTCAATATAATGCAATGTGGTGTGATATAATGCAGCACCGTGGGATTGGTGATATGCACAGATTTTGTGCTCAAGAGGCAGGCAGGTGACCGATGCTCAGAATGAGGTTGATTCAAATTCAGAAGTCAAAAAAGGAACAACACTTACAGAAACCCGATAACTAGGACCAAATAGCAATGGAGAAAAGGAAATGCCATGGGGTGGATGGACATAGCGGTACAGAGACCCTTGGGGTAGTTAACCTGGACGGTGTGGAGGAGCAGGAAAAGTGACTTTGACAGGAAAACATTACATTTGGTTCTATTTCGGTGTCACCTTTGGCAGTGATTTGGCGACACTTCCTGTCATACTGTGCTGAACGTAAATAGCTTCCTCTCACATAAGTGACTCCCTCGTTGATTGTTCCCCAATCACAAACTCAATCCGCTCACAAGACAACGCTGTCAGGCAGGTGGCAGTGATGAGGTATTGATTTGACAAATATCTACAACCCCCATCCCCACCTCTTCCCCTGCACTCCTCCGTCAGTCAAACTCTGTACAGTTGAGACAAGATCGTCTCAATCAGGTACTAATCTCTAGGGATGGATGTCAGTCAGACTCACTACACGGGTGCTCCTTAATCACCTGCTCTGACACCTCCCATCACGACAGACTAAAACATGTGTTCAAGGGAAACCATCAGAAAGTGACTGGCACTAAAGACATCATGCAATCACTCAGCACCATGATTTAATCATGGCATGCACATCATGAGGGTAGAGTCAGAGAGTCAGAGAACAGAAGTCATTACCTGATTGGCAGTACAGAACAAATGTCATATTGTGAACATGCTGGAGCCATTGAAACAGATCTTGCTTGGGAAAAAGCCAAACTGTAATCTTGAGAAATATTTATTTTAAATATTGTAACATCAAAACAAATCACAATCCTGAGCAGTGCTTGTGCATCTTAAATCATATCTAGTTAATAGATGAAAATAGCTTGAGGAAAGCATTTGTGGTGAAAATGAACAAATTACTTTCCACTGAAATGCTTTGTGATTGATTTGCAACCCAATTAAGATCAACGATTTGGTGGCTCCTGCTCAAAACACTTAATCAATAAAAATAAATCCAATCAAATAGAGACTGAGGGACGTTCAAGAATTAAGACTTCATTAATGCAATTTGTTAGAGTGACTCATGGGAGCTCCAGACATGAATCCTTTCTCCCTTTGCAATGGCTTTACTTTTAACTTGATTTTTGGCTGCAGTCACAGTCAGTCCTCAAAGGAATGGAACGTTTTAACATTATTAAAGTGAGGAGGAAATAAATCAAATGTTGATGTGCACATTTCTATGTCACTGTTCTTTAAATACATGAGTAACTGACTTATATTTGTACGTAAATTCCAGATGCACCTTCATACTTTACATGACAGATAAATAATACCTCCTGCCACCGCAGTGTTTCATCCCTGTGGTGGAGCAGGGTAGTAGCTGCCGTCTTGGACAGAAAATAAAAGACCTCTCTGCTCTGCTGAGCCTCAAATGAGCGCCCTTTGTTTCATATTTACTTCTTAACTGTTCTCCCTCACTTCACAGCGGCAGCGCCCAGATTTATGGGACTGGATTTACGGGTCTGGAGGGGGGCAGACCTCTTGGCTCACTGTTGCATCACGATCTTTGATCCAGCAGTGACAGCAGCATACTGGAAGTCCATACCCTCTGCTTCCCATAAATACGAATACTAAGAAGGACCTGCAGGGATTTCATTTTTCAGATGTGGTTCCAAAAGGCTGTCAATTATTTTCCCTTTGGCCTTTGTTTTGTGTTGTTTGTTACTTTGAAACTTCAGAAAAGGAAAGAACAGGGGGAACACAAGAGGCATGCATCAAATCTACAAGGAAAAACAAATATAGGTTTGATGTTATGCTGCATGATTTGAACTGCCTAAAAATACACGTAAGCCCTCTCAGCGGAGACAATTACACATTAAGCTTTTTAATCAAAATGACTGTACACAATGATATGTTTGTGTTTGTTTTGTAAAAGTCATCAACATGCTCATTTACAGATAAGTGTGTCTGTGTCAAGCTCTAGCCTCTCACCCCCCCTTGTGAACTCTCTATCCGTATGAACAGTTCTTTAAGAGAAAATGAAAATGGGAAGGTTCTGTTTTCATGCCGAGGACTCTTTTCATACATATTGTCATGGATGACTTGAGCATATTCCACCAATTTAGAATTCCAGCTCCCTTCAAGCATGTCTCTGGACTTGGAGATAAAACTTCACCACCCAAAGGAAAATCCAGGGTCAAGATGTAAAGCCAGAACCTATTTTTCCTTGTGCTAATAACTCCTCCTCTGTGACTCCCACTCTGTGCAGTGTGTGTGATGACACTATGGTGGGGATTAGGGTCTTCCTTTGAGGCCGCGATGTATATACAGTAAGTTTTGATCTCTGCTGGTGAAGTGGATTTCTTTCAGCGAGGGGAATATCTGTGGCTCACAGGAATGCAATGCAGAGGATGAGCAGGACTGTGGCCTTTGTTGGCAATCCTGTCTTATAGAAAGCTGAGTTGTACGACACATTATCCGCAGCAAATACATCATCCAAAGTGCAACACCAATTATACATTTTTCATTTGCATAAGTAGTAGAGCTGTCAAAGTTAATGCGTTAATAATGAGTTACCACAAATTCCTTTTAACACCATACATGATTTTAACACACATGTTCTGTGATCATGACCCTCAGCTGTCCTGTGGGAAATCATAAAGCTGTGCAGCAGTAAGGTTATGGAGGGCAAGAAGAAACAAACCTCCTTGAGCTGTCCTTATTGAGGACCCAGTTGCACCTATTTTAAAACTCAAAAATCCATAACGTTTAGCCTTTCATACTGCTCTGAATCCCATGACGTAATGTTAAATCCTGAGTTGATCAAACAGATGCACAAGTTGTCTAACAAAGTTTCTGAATAATATGTAATTCCCAGCTAACAATAAGTAAACTGCACAAAGATGAATTCTGGTGGTCAGTTGCTTGTGAATGCCTTCGACTGTCTTCAGGTTGAAAAAACACTCATCCTCCTCCTCCACTAAAAGCAGCTGTGGTATCTCATCCAAATTTTGTAGCAAATCCTAAATATTCAAAATAGTGATCCAATGTTAAAACTGGTGTTAAAATCGGCATGATAGAGGTTATAGGTCACATTGGGATGTGTATAAATCCGCTGGAAAATATGAAGATTGGGCAAAGGTAAATAAAACACTATGATGTGATGTGTTCAAATGTCACATTGACAGTAATTTGATTCCCAAATTAAGACTATGGTAAGAATTGATGTACATTGTTAAAGGTAACATATCATGCAAAATGGACTTTTTAATGGTTCTCTACCTGAAATATGTGTCCCTGGCATGTCTACAAACCCCCCGAGAATGAAAAAAATCCATTCTGCCCCTGTTTTGATTTCTCCACCTTTCTGTAAATGTGTGTGAAACGAGCCGTTTCAGTTTTCAGTGTTTTTAATATGTCACAATGACATCCGGTCTGTAACGGAAGTCAGAGCTCGGAGCTTGTTCAGCCCATAGACTGTATAAAATACAACTCAACTCCTCCTCCGTTTTTCATTACCTGCACACGTGTGCTAACAAGGAGCTTAGGAGGGAGGCATGCTAGTTGTAGGCTGTCTTAATAAACACAAAGGTCGGTTTTACTCCTCACGACTGCAGATTTGAAGATCTAGTGCATGATTTTTATTTTTCATTTAAAAGTGCTAGTGCTAGTTAGCATAGCCACATAGCTACATGTTCGTAGCTGTGTACCAAGACACACGTCGACATACTGACAAATAAAACAACAAGAAACACTAAATCTGTGACCAATCGTTCAGAAAGGTCCTGCTGCAGGCGCCTCTCCGTCAGGATCAGATTCTGGATCAAATTCAGAGGGTTGAAGTAACGCGGGTCTGTGAGCAGCCGTGTATATTCAGCCAACATGTAAACATTAGAGATCAACGTGCTGGAGAGCCGAGGCCACATCCACTTCCTGAGGGGGGTGTGGTCAGAGAGCTCATTCTCATTTAAAGGCACAGACACAGAAAACAGCCTGTTCTGAGCAGGGCTGAAAAAGAGGGGTTTGCAGGCATGCCAAAATCTGATTTCAGAGAGTTTTTTGAGCAATAAATTTTAAAGACATGTTTTGGGGACCTCTTAGACCAATATATATTGATGAAAAAGGTGTAATATGTCACCTTTAAAATTGACTTAAAACCTGTTTAAAAATGCAAGATTATGGAATTAAAAAATGTGATTAATCATGATTAATAAAAAAGGATAATTTGACAGCCCTGGTATAAAAGGATTGTGGATCTTATTCATAGTAATGAGATTTGGGATTTATTGTAAAGACTTGTTGCTGTTTATGTAGAGTTCTTAAGTCACACACAATCATATTATTGATGTTTTTTATTTCTGATTTTGTTATTTGTTTATTTAAGAAAACAATCTTCACCCTGGGATGTTTATTTCATGATCTACTGTGTTGGCTTTTCCTCACAGCTGGCCTTCCCTCTCTTTGAGCACAAACACTCATATGTAAATTTAAGAGAAGCTGGTGTAACAAAGAGGATTATAGAATTTGTATGCAAAATGCCTTTTATGGCATTCTCCTTCATTGAAATTAAAAGGAAGAAAGTGCATTCCCTTTTTTGCTGCATGAAAAATCTTATGTTTACAGACCAGAACTGTAAAACCCTGATATCAGGCTTTATACAACAATCACCCTGACCATATTCCACATGTCAAGTTCTGTCATCTTGACTTGTACAAGCTGCCATATAGCTGCAAAGATGAGACAACAGATTCCAAACAGGATGAAAACAAGGTGTAAACAAGCTCCTTCAGAACTCTGACAGGTACAAGCAGGAGGTAGCTGTACTATTGTTGCAATTCTGATTTAAAAATATGACTCCTGTGTTGCATCACTGGCCTTTAAATTCTGTATTTGAATGGAGCTGAATGGAGAGCTCCTGTTAAATGTGATGTGTATGAACATCAGTACTTAGTGTTGCTGTCACTGAAGTGGTTCACTGGCTACTGTATGCAGTAAACTAATGTGAGCATCCTCATCAACCTCTGATATCAAACTCCAGGCTAGTGCAAAGTAACATAAACAGTCTCTGCATATACGTAGCTTTGTCCTTGCATGATGCTAAGTTGCATCAAGTTCAATCAAAGATGACGCAGCACAGAAGAAAAGCAGCATTCAGTAATGAATCCAGCCTCTCTTTGTGGCTGATGAACAAAGTGAAACTTGAGGGTTTCTGACACGAGACGATCCATTAATTTGTGTGAGTGCATGTGTTTACATGTATGTGTGCGTACACGCCTCTGAGCTGGTTTGTGGTGCGAGCATGAAAGCAGCCAGGCACCCCAGAGGCAATCAGGGTGGTCTGCTCTGTATTTGAGTCTACTGCATCTGTGATGAGCTGTCCACACGTTAAGGAGAACATAGTGTGACAGAAAGCAGGACAGATACAGACAGAGGGTGAGCTGGCTCCAATGGATCAGGGATCCAGAAACGCACCCACAATGTGGACACAAAATGTCAGTTGAAATGGGGATAGCATCATTATTATTGTTATTCACCAGAAGTTGTTGAGAAAGTAGGTTAGCATGGCTGTGTGCCTCCTGGGGGAACAGGTTAGGCTGGCAGGCAGGCACTGTCAGAAATGAGCTAATGAAGTGGGAGAGAGAGAGGCAGCAGTGTCTGAAACACTTACACAAGTAACATACAACAGAAAAACAGTTAGTAACTTTTCAGAAGCCAGAGCGAGCTCTCCAGAGGCTCAAGCAGGGCCTGAACAACATCAACTCTGAATACACAACAAACAACAATTTTCAATACTTAAAATCAATTTAAAAATAACCACAGCTACAGAGTGTTAAAACAGCCTCCCTTATTGAAGAAGGGAGTTTTCCATGTCTATCTTTCATACAGTATATAAAGCAATTTTAGCCTCTAAGTGTAAAAACTTTCGCAGCACACCTGACGTCCAATCTTCCTGTTGCTGTTATTTTACCTTTATTAACAATACACCACCAGGAAGTTCAATTTGCCACAATCCAGGAAACCATCAACAATCATCTTCTGTCATCGTTTGACAGGAGGAGTTGATCTATGCCTCTGGGGATGGACACCAATATTTCAGTTATCCAGCAGTTATGAAAACGACTTCCAGCCAAGACTTCCTTTTCAGTGCTACATTTACGTCTGCAACTCAAACACTGTCATTTCTTGTTCCAGTACATCCCTCTGGATAGTGCTCGTTCATCTGTTTCAAGTACCTGTCTGTCTCAGTTCAACAGTGGATACCATAGACTGTATGTTTTAAACAGACGCCCAGGACTTCCACCAGATCTGTGTTCAGTCTGTCTCAGATCCACAACACCCACGGAACAGGATCGCCGGACAGCGGTAGTCATGTGACTGAGGTTTTCCTGCTGTAATTACTGAGTCAAGGATTCTCCTCCTCCTCTCTTTATCCATGTTGTTTTTATGGTCCTCTGAAAACCTCTGACCTGTTGACTCCCGGCCTGGCTCCCCTCATCATGACGGTTTGTTGTTGTAGTGAAGTGAAATATGATCTGGTGATAACACAGAGTGTTTTATTCTGAAAATTAACCGGATGTTTTCATTTTGTTTTGGTGCCTGACCTCCTGTCCCCCTCAATCTGCTCTGTTGAGATTGATCAGAGACAGACCGGACACAGATCTGGTAGAATTTGGCCGTGAGTGTTCTCTGACTGTGAAGCCAATAGATTTAGATTTCACCCTCCTCCACTTATAGCCTGTCATCTTTAATTACTGAATTGTCTTCAATCAAATCAGCACTCAACAAGGTTAATTTACTTAACTCTGAACCATCTTCATCTTTAACTGCATGTTTATGGTCTAATGAGGGAGAAAAGCGTTTGGGAGTAACATCCATATACTGGTCCGCCATGCTACAGTATGTATCCATCGTTGTTTGTGCAACTGGCCTTTTGCTTCTTAGAGCCCCATTTGCTGGGTCTATATCATCACACAACAGAATACTTCTCTCTGCATTTTACACTGGTGTACTGGTCACACAATGTACGGGACGCAGCTCACATTTCAGATGCTAAGAAGGTATTAAAAGTTGGTCAAATTTTAGGGTAAATATTTTCATTCTAAGAGTTTTGTGTATGCATCTATAATAATAGGGATTTTGGTCTGACAGGGTTGCAGTTTGGTTGTTTAGGTCGAGACTTCAGCTATCAGGTACAGTGGGGCAAAAAAGTATTTAGTCAGCCACTGATTTTGCAAGTTCTCCCACTTAAGGCTGATTTATACTTCTGCGTGGAACTGACGGCGTAGCCTACGCCGTAGGTCTGCGTTGCTCCCGTACCTACGCAGAGGCCTACGCACGTAGCTGACGTGCACCTCCTCCAAAATGTAACTCCGCGTAGAGCCGACGCGGACCGCAAGCCCTGTGATTGGTCCGCTCGGCGGCTTTGTCTTTCCCGCATTCACAGCACTTCCGGGATCCCGGACATCGGCCGCACATCGGCCGTATATTTCATCTCCTCCTCTCTATTCTTCATGTAATCATGTCTGTACGATAAACAGCAACATGTATCAGCTGTAGATTAGCATAACACGCTCTGAATCGATGTGGAAAAGTAAACAGAGATCGTAGCGGGCCGGAAGTAGGAGACCGGCTATCAGAGAGAGCACACTGCCCTCAGGCGTTTCGGCGGAGAATTACTGCGCGACACCGACACATCGACGCAGAAGTATGTGGGGCTCATGTCCGCGTCAGCCCCTGCTGCGTAGGGGCGACGCAGAAGTATAAATCAGCCTTTAGAAAGATGAGAGAGGTCTGTAATTTTCATCAGAGGCACACTTCAACTATGAGAGACAAAATGAGAAAAAAAATCCAGGAAATCACATTGTAGGATTTTTAAAGAATTTATTTGTAAATTATGGTGGAAAATAAGTATTTGGTCAATAACAAACAAGCACATTTCTGGCTCTCACAGACCTGTATCTTCTTCTTTAAGAAGCTCTTCTGTCCTCCACTCGTTACCTGTATTAATGACACCTGTTTGAACTCGTTATCTGTATAAAAGACACCTGTCCACAGCCTCAAACAGTCAGACTCCAAACTCAACCATGGCCAAGACCAAAGAGCTGTCCAAGGACACCAGGAAGAAAATTGTGAACCTGTACCAGGCTGGGAAGAGTGGATCTAAAATATGCAAGCAGGTTGGTGTGAATAAATCAACTGTGGGAGCATTTGTAAGAAAATGGAAGACATACAAGGCCATTGATAATCTCCCTCGATCTGGGGCCCCACACAAGATCTCATCCCGTGGGGTCAAAATGATCATGAGAACAGTGAGCAAAAATCCCAGAACTACACGGAGGGACCTGATGAATGACCTACAGAGAGCTGGGACCAAAGTAACAAAGGCTACCATCAGTAACACACTACACCGAGAGGGACTCAAATCCTGCAGCGCCAGGCGTGTCCCCCTGCTTATGCCAATACATGTCCAGGCCCGTCTGAAGTTTGCCAGAGAGCATATGGATGATCCAGAAGAGGATTGGGAGAATATCATGTGGTCAGATGAAACCAAAATAGAACTTTTTGGTAAAAACTCAACTCGTCGTGTTTGGAGGAAGAAGAATGCTGAGTTGCATCCCGAGAACACCATACCGACTGTGAAGCATGGGGGTGGAAACCTCATGCTTTGGGGCTGTTTTTCTGCAAAGGGGACAGGACGACTGATCCGTGTTAAGGGAAGAATGAACAGGGCCATGTATCGTGAGATTTTAAGCCAAAACCTCCTTCCATCAGTGAGAGCATTGAAGATGGAACGTGGCTGGGTCTTCCTGCATGACAATGATCCCAAACACACCGCTCGGGCAACGAAAGAGTGGCTCCATAAAACGCATTTCAAGGTCCTGGAGTGGCCTAGCCAGTCTCCAGACCTCAACCCCATAGAACATTTGTGGAGGGAGTTGAAAGTCTGTTTCCCAGCAACAGCCCTAAAACATCACTGCTCTAGAGGAGATCTGCATGGAGGAATGGGTCAAAATACCAGCTACAGTGTGTGCAAACCTGGTGAAGACTTACAGGAATCGTTTGACCTCTGTCATTGCCAACAAAGGTTATGTTACAAAGTATTGAGTTGAACTTTTGTTATTGACCAAATATTTATTTTCCACCATAATTTACAAATAAATTCTTTAAAAATCCTACAATGTGATTTCCTGGATTTTTTTTTCTCATTTTGTCTCTCATAGTTGAAGTGTACCTCTGATGAAAATTACAAACCTCTCTCATCTCGACGCAGAAGTATAAATCAGCCTTAAGTGGGAGAACTTGCAAAATCAATGGCTGAATAAATACTTTTTTGCCCCACTGTACCTCTCCTTTGGAATTATCTACAAGTCAGGTCCAGGAGACACCCTATCTACTTTTAAGAGTAGGATTCAAACTTTCCTTTATGATAAAGCTTATAGTTGGAGCTGGATCAGGCTTGGACCAGCTCTTAGTTAAGCTGTTATAGGCTTAGACTGCTGAGGGAACTGGCACATTGACACACTCATTTACTTTAACCCTCTCTGTCCCATTAAAGTTACTAACCATAGACCTTTCTGGAGTCCCCGAGCTCTCTTGTCTTGTAGGTTCCTCTGAGTTGCTGCCATAGACGGACTGCTGTTGTGGACATGCCGGACTCGAGCAGAAACAGCTACTATCTGTCTCACCACTATCATCTCTCTCTCTCTCTCTCTCTCTCTGGATCTTATCCTGTCTTGATGTTGGGTCTTTGTTAATAATAGAACATAGAGTACGGTCTAGATCTGCTCTGTTTGGAAAGAGTCTGAGGATAAAGTTTGTTGGGATTTAGCACTTTATAAAAAAAGATTGATTGATAGAAAACAAATTTGGCAGAGAAGGAAAATAGATTTTGGTTCAAACAATACTAATGTTGTCTTAATAAACAAGACTAATCTTTGCATATAACTATCAGTGGCGTTGTAACTTAGAATGGTTTCAACAATATATGAGGATTCACCATGTTCTAAAGGTCTCTTGCTTGTTTCTCCCTCCTCTCCTCCCTGTCTGTAACAACAGAGCTCTCCATAGAACTTAACCTGACCTCAACGGTACATCAAAGTGAAAGCTACAAGACAGAGTCACAAAATTAAGCTGTAGGTGTAAATAGTTCATATTTTGGGCATAAATCCAATGGGAAGCTACCATATTGGATGATCTGGGATGAGAGCAGGTTGAAATGATGCAGTTTAATGTAGAATAGAAAAAGAGATCTCAGAAGAAAGTCATTCTCTCACAAACAAAGAAGTAAAATAATTTCTGATACGAGCAAAGAGAAGGGAGTGTTTGGGTAACAAGCCGAGCACAAAAAGAGATGAGAACCAGAGTGGGAGATTGGTTTCATATAATGGAATATGAGTCTCTCTGTCTCAAATCTCACACACTCAAACACACACACACTCAAACACAAACACACACACACACACACACACACACTGACAAAAAGTATCTTTTAATAAGCTCTGTTTTCAACAGCTTCTCCTTTTGTTGGATAAGTTTCTTCTGTGTTTTTTTTCCACAAGAAAAAAAAACCAAGACAGTTTGTTTTGGCAGAGCTGTAATTATTTCCTCCACATTAGTGTGAGAATAAGATTTCTGCTAATTGCATCAAAAAGTGCCGCAAGCCCAATCTGCCAATGTGTTCAGACAGCCCACATACTACAAGCTGGTGACAATACATGTGCCGTGGGGACGCTGCTCGTTTTCCTTTAGCTTGTTGACAGACAGCTATATTACTGTCCAAGGAGACTGTAAGCGGAGGAAGTGGGCCGCTGAGTGGGACCTGGAACCATATGGAAGAGCTCCAACTGTGGCTGGACTCCAACCTGGCAACCCAGGCCTAAAGAAAGCTTCTCTGCTCTTCAATCAGCCCAGATTTATAAAAATAAAGAGCAGCTGAAAATATGTTCACAGCCAAACCATGTGCCCCTGTAGCTGCACTAATCAGCAGCAGAGCTGACCTGGAATTGTAAATGCAAAAGGAGAGAAGCTTTGGCTCGCTGCTTAGATATGCAGTGAGGAAAATAAAGTTTAGGGTGCTCCCAGATAAACTTTTATCTGCAGACAGAAGCACAGGAGGGATATTATGTTATTTTCCAGCTCTGATATCTTTGCCTAGATGGAGACTCCAGAATTTACTCCGCACTGTTTTTAAATCAGTGATGGGATTACTGTGCTTTCGCTCCCAGCAACATATTTTCTCCTCGACTCACTGCAAGGTTTGAAAAGTTTGCCTCCATGAGCAGAAATCTGTCACAGTCAAACACTGACAATTAAACTGGAAATAAGAGAAAGAAGTTGCTCAGTCAGGGAGGACTTGGCTTGGGAAAAGGTGGGATGCTGGTTCAAGTCCTCGTACAAAGGAAAGCATAGAAAGAGGGACTGTTTGCTGAAAAGGTGCCAGTTTACTTTCTGTGCACTGCCAAGGTGCCTTTGAGCAAAGATCCAAACCCCTGACAGCTAGGGCACTCATTTCTGTGCAGCCCCATCTGTCTTTGGATGCATGTCCGTATTGAAATCCCCTTGTTGGATCAATAAAGTATATCTTCTTCTTCTTCTTCTTCTTCTTCTTCTTCTTCTTCTTCTTCTTCTTCTTCTTCTTCTTCTTCTTCTTCTTCTTCTTCTTCTTCTTCTTCTTCTTCTTTTTCTTCTTCTTCTTACTGGACTTGGTAGAAATTCTTGAAGACGTCTCACCTCTCCTCCAAAAGGCTTCTTCAGTTCTGACAAGAGCAAGAAAATATAAGCCTCTAACAGTCCTGGGTGTGTTCAGGTAGTCACAATGGGCTTTGAATTACCATGGCCTTTATGACTGTGAACCTTCACAGACTCTTCTTCATCTACTTTTTCTCGTGACATGGGCAAAGGTGTGTGGCACTCCTCTTCCCGACGCTCACTCAAGGACTTCTCCTGCACAATGAGTGAGGCAGTAAAGGTTCATGTGTTTGAGGGAGTTCAAAGCTTTGATATTTTAACGATCGAATACTTAAAACTCCTGCTGACTCCTGTTTGTTTCTCCCAAATTGCCCACCGAGCTTCACACACTCACAGGATTTGTGAAAAACTCACACGCAGCTTGGACATGGATGAACTGACCATGTTGGTTTCTTGACTAGACATTTTGCCACAATCTCTCAATTCTGTGCTTGTTTTTTTGTTTTTGTCTTTGTTTGTCGAGCTAACACAGAAACTGTATTAATCGGAGGACACTAGACAGGAAAGTCTAGAGTCAATTACTTCCAAAAAATTACAGCACAAAATAAGACAAACACAAACAAGCATCAGATAAACCTGAAATATATATACTTTTAAAGAAAGCGATTTTAAGAAAACTCAACTTTACTCTGATCTCTCTGGTATCTCAGACACAAAATAATCTCTATACGCAGATATCTACAAATGAACACAGCATCCGTACAAGAGGAACATAATCTATTTACTTGAAGCATTCTGGTTTCCGTTTCTTTAAAGCATTGACATCTATCGTCTTCAGTGGGTTTTCTTTGTGTGCAGGAAACTGTTCATGTGGGGAGCAAAAAAAAGAAGACTTGTTGGTCAGAATGCAATCTCAGAAATCAGACCTCTGATCTCTACAGACAGACAAAAATTCACATAAGGTCAGGTCACAGACGTTTCTCCAGCTCAACTTGATTGATGAGAGGTTTCTGATCAGACAATGACCAGAAAAAGAAAAAGGAAGTTTCGTCGTGAAGATCTGTCATCAATTGTCCAAACAACCAGGGGGCAAATAGGAGGCCCTGAAATATCAACATTTGCCCCCATAGGCTCCATCGTCATCAAATGACAGAGAACAGATTCAGAGATGGATTGATTTGCCATGCTGTATAGCATAAACTGTTTTTTTCTCTCCCTCACGCTTAATAAGACCACAGTTTACAAAATGAGTATCATTTTGAGCTTGAGAGGACATAAAACTAGTGTTTTAGACAATGAACTCTCCATATGGTCAGCCTTTTGAAAGAATGATTTCCACATTAGCGTCTCTTTTTTTTTAAGTTATATATCTTTCGTATTTTCCTCTTTATTGATAGAACAGCTGAAGAGAGACAGGAAATGTGGGGAGCAGAGAGCTGGAAGAGACGTGCAGCAAATGGTTGAGGCGGGGAGTTGAACCAGCGACTTCTGCAACGAGGACTAAAGCCTCTGTATGTGGGGCGATCCCAGACCACTTGGCCACTGGCACTCCATTAGTGTGTGTTTCTCAGAACTGGTGGAGGTTTAATCCACTTCTTTATCACAGTCTGCTGTAGCTTCATCAGTTGTGCATCTTTTAAAACAGCTCAGTGTTCCCATTGATTTGTGATGCTCAGTGCGTCATAGCTGAAATTACAGTGACGTGCTGCTGAGCCATTTCCTATTGATCCATACCACTCTGTGGGTGTATCAAATATTTGTGTGTGTGTGTGTGTGTGTGTGCGTAAATGTGTGTGTGTGTGTGCGTGTTCGTATATAGGTGTCCTGAAAGCATCCTCTCCCTGTGAGACAGATTGAGGTTCACTGAGATCTATGTGTGTGTGTTTGGACCCCCACTGAGGTGAGACTGATTTCCTTTGATAACACGGAGCACAAATTACTGCAAAACAGAGCTGGAGAGACACAGAGGCAGAAAGCAGAAAGAGTGTGGCGCACAGAAAAATTAGGTTTTCTATATGTTTACACAGCCATGCTGTATTAGGGCTGACCTTCCAAAGCATCTCGGATGATTTTCCAATTTATGAATTCCTATATTTGGCAGCTCAGGCTTCACAGAGGGGCTTAGTTTTTATTGCATTCTGTTTGCTCTAAAACACTCTGATCGGTGTGACCGTCACAGGACATATTGCTCCACGTCTGATTCAACACTCTTTAGCTCTGACCTTACTGCAGGAATGCACAGGACAGTTTTTATATTTCAGCTTGTTTGTGTGATAATGAAATGGCTGAGGGTAACAAATGCTTTTAAAGTAATGTTATCTTCACTTCAGCCTTCTTTTCTGACATTTGTTGCCTTTTTGTTGAATGACTGTGCTTTTTGTCGTTACCTTCAATGTCATCTTCTGTCCTCCAACACTCTCAGTCAAAATCATAGAGGAGCAGTTTTTAGATTTAATATCAGTGCTGCTGGTTAAGCTCAGTGTGCCATAAAGGAAAGTCGGTGAAATAGTCAGACTTTGAAGCAGAGTGCAGGGGAGACAAATGGAGTACGTAACTCTTCTGAGATGAGGTTGGTACAAGATACTGAACAACATGTCTACTCAAAGGTTAAGGGTAGAGAGGAGAGCACAGAGCTAACAGGAGGATATCAGAAAAGGCTGAGAAGACAAGCTTGTGAATGCTATCTTAGAACAAAGTTTTGGACGAGACTCATGAATGGGGTCATGACGGGGCCAACCACAGGACTAGCAGTTACTCCCAGCACCATTGCTACAAGCAATGTAGTCCCTAACAAATCATAGCATTCACAGCAGGTGTTGGCCTCTGTCATGCCTGTCCCTTGCCCCTGGTTCTTAAGACCAGGGAGAGAAGTATCCAGCTTTGAACCACAGAGTGACTTCTCCACTTTTTGCAGAGAAAGAGGCTTTGTAGACTTCAGTAGACTGTGACCTCCAGTGTAACTGAAAGCAAATGTAAGAGGATGAACGCCTGGACCTTCAAGTTGATAGGACAGCTGAAGAGAAACAGGAAGTGTGAAGAGCAGAGAATGGGGGGAGACGTGCAGCAAATGGTAGAGGCCAGGAGTTGAACAAGCGTCCTCTGTGACAAGGACTATAGCCTCTGTATATGGGGCACGCTTAGACTGCTTGGCCAACAACGCCCTGTTAGTCACTGCTTCAAGTAAAGAAGAGAAAGTATCTTTGGGTCGTGATCAGGCATGACAGTATGAGGGATCATGAGCTCAGCCTGCAGTCTGGTGTGGTATCAGTAATGTGGCAATGCAGTCATGGTACCAAACCATTGTTATGAGTAAGGAGCAGAGCTGGAAAAGAAAACCTATAAATTCAGCACTTGATCTCAGTTTCAACCCTCTCCTATGGTCCAGAGCTTTGCCTAGGGATCAAGCGGATGAAACTGTGGACACCATCTGGTGGACCACGATCCTGAAGCTCAGACATCTTTGGGGAGCTTGAAGTAAAGCTGCTGCTCCTTTATAAAGAAAGTAGCCAGTTTAGCTGAGGAGGAGGCCTCCTGTCCCTCAGAGGCATGTCCACTAAGAAACCCTTAGGTACAAAGGATACCAGGCTGGAGGGTTTATATCTCTCAGCTGGACTGGAATCAATCAGGATCCTCCAGGAAGAGATAAAGCACGTGGCTGGGAGAAAAAGGATGGGTGGATGGATGGATGGACGGACGGATGGATGGATGGTTCGATCGATGGGTTGATAGAGGGATAGACAGATAAATTGATGGATGGCTGGACGGACAGATGGACAGAAAGATGGATGGAGGGACGGATGGATGGATGGGTCGATGGATGGATGGATGAATGGATGAATGGATGGAAGGATGGATGGATAGACCCAGACATAGTAGATTAAATGACGTCATAGTGTCTCTTTAGCACTTCCCACTAAACAACATCATGAGACGAGGTCCTGGGTTTATTACCTCACAGCTTTCTGATTCTTCAGTAACAGGGTTTTGCAGCAGGTCTATAGCCGAGGTTAAATCCTCCCTGAATGAACAAAGCCGACTTGAGTGAAGTGTTTAACTTTTGTGTTACCCAACATGTAAGTGGTAATTTTGACAATCACTACTTTACACAGCAGGCACCGCTGGAACGGCACTTTGACTTCCTGTGTGTGTGTAGCTCTGCTGGCAGGTGGCAGAGATTACTGCAGAATACAATGTTAATATTCATTTGTTATTAAAAACACTGCAGGGAGTTTGAAGGCAGAGCATTTCACAGCCCTTTTTTTGATTGAAAACACTTACTGAAGTAAAACATCATTGGGTATATAACAACGTCATGATGCATATAGGCAAAGGATTTTTAGAAGATGATCTAATGAAGACAGTGGAGTATAGTAGGTTGTACTCTAACACTCTCTCAAAAAAAGCAACCTGTACTGGTAAGGTCGTTTTAAAAGTTTTTAAAGAGCTTTTCAATGAAACGGTCAACAGATATTGTAAAGCAGATCTTAAAAGCTTCATAGTGCTGAGGAATAAGATTTGCAGATGACTCCTTGAGAATGTCACCACATAATGTGAAGACCTTTCATTGTTTATGAAGCTAAAAATCAGATTAGTGAAGCTTTAAGGATCAATCAGGTTGAAGCAAATTAATCTCAATACCACTATGAGGATCCCTTACATGCATGAAGGTGTGCATGCACCAAGAGAAAACATGAAAAAGAAGCATGTATGCTCTTGAATGTCACATTTAAAGGACCCTTACGGACACCCAGTAGCGGAAATTTCAGAGTTATTTTCCACCTGACGCAGTCGTCATTTAACACCCAGCACCTATTTTTGTGTAAATAGTAAAAAATGCACCCATGGTATGTGTTGGTCTTGAAATGAGGTGTGGTCAGGCGCAAAGGTGGCATGTTGATATCTTGAAGACATGGAAAGTGCTTTAGACCAATGAAAACCTGGTCTGCAGTCTGAAGTCCATGTGCTTTCCTGCTATTGAGAGGGTGCATAAGTGAGACAGTTATGAGCATTAGAGTCAACCTTCAGTCCTCTGCTTGTTACACATATACAGAGAGGCACAGCAGTGCTCCCACTCATTAGGATACAGGGTTTTTTCTACAGTGCGATTGAGGTTTTTATCAGGACAGAGGTTTTGTAAACGCCCGTATCTTTCCCTCATCATCATGATGTGGTGCGGGGATGATCTTGAGATACCAGAGGATAAGGACAGTCACCACTATCTCTTCACACACCTGCTTCAGCTCAAAGCAGCATGGGCTAAAAACTCCAGAACAAGACCATCAAGCTCTCTGTCATGTGCACTCTTGAATAAATGCAGAAACAAACACAGACACAAAACACACAACTGAAGGGCTTTTTTGTTACAATCCTCAAACTGCTAACTATAAATGGCATCGACTAGTGTGCCCACAGATATTCATGTGAGTAAATACACAGTGCAGAGATCAGACAGCAAAAATAAGGACATACAGATTAACAGTCTACCTTTTATAAAACTTAAGCACATGACATGTTAGTTAATATCAGATCCTGTCTGATACTGTTGGAATGTCCCGAGTTTTAAATAATTAATAAAGTTAATGCTGTGCCTGACTGTCCGTTTGGAAAGTCATCTCTGCTGTTCAGAGGGAGTTTCTGTGGATTTAACATCAATGCATAAATCAACAGAACTTTTGCAGTGACCTGCCTGTTTTCTGTAATTTTAAGGGGCACAGTACAAGAAGAGAAGTGAATTATGCAGGCTCAAACTTGGTGTATTTCAGTAGAAATGCTGAAATCCGCTTTGTAACTATGCCAACCTATAGGCGAACCTGACTCGAGAAGGTGAGTGAGACCAGACACACTGATTGGTTGGATTCATGTTACACCCAAAAGCCACCTTTGAATTATCAATGGACTTCATCCAACTTCATAATGTCCTGTGCCTCACATGTTTCCCAGATTGTACACCCCTGAACTAGCAAACTGTGGTTGGACACGTCCTGATTGGCTTTGTGCCATGTGCTTTTTGGACCATGAGTTTAAACAGAGCTCAGAGTTTGTGAAAGTGCAAGTTAGTCATACACTTAAGGCTGCACAGTGAATAGGTCTGCCACCTTTTTTGAACATGGAACAAAAACACAATGCAGACACTTAAAGCTTCTCTGCAACAAAGAGAAACACTCAACATTTCAGGGTTAGCATGATGTATGGACTGATGGTGGACATAAGGAACACCAACTGTCCAAGGGGCTTCAGGAAACAAAGGCCAACCTCTCTGATCCGCTTTGATAACAATGCTGTAGACCCCTGCTGTACCTTTGCTGCTACTAATAATAACATACCTCTTTATTATATATCTTGTTTTTTGTTACCAATTGATCTTCCACCCTTTGTATACTTTCTGATTGGCTCCGTCATCACTGTAATGTTTGTGACCGATATGCTTTATACAGAAATTTGAAAGCAGAACAACAATTTCATCTGAGCCCTTATTTAAAAACACATCACTCACCTCTCTCCACTCTTTGGTCCCCAGGCCTTGCACGTACAACACCACCACTGAGGAGAAACACAAACACAGACATATTTGATATTTACTTTAGCCCTTTAAAGGCACAAAAACATCTCAAAAATACAACCTGCATGTAGGAAAACAAAAGCTTTGCCGTGTGGTCACTAATTTGCTTTCAAAGGTTCCTTCCTTCTCTGTTCATCGGCTCTGAGCACACAAGTTGAAATAACGATTAGCATCTACAAAATATAGATATATATATCCTAAAGCTAGAAAACTTTGTAATCAGATAAGAACTAAATATTCACAAAATGTTTTCACAAATACAGAAAGTGCTGTTTCCCTGTGAAATGAATGAAAGTAGTCCAGCAAAAGCTTGAACTCTGATTAAGCCTGTGGGGAATGTTGTTGCTGCAGAAAAATAACACACAGAACTGAAGGCAAAATTCAGCTGTTTAACTGATTCAGCCACAAAATAGATAATAACTTCCCTTCAGGCATGAGGTACACTCATTTTTTCAAAACAAAAATAATCTTTTTAAATGGAGAAAATTATTAACCCTGTGGACTCAACCAAGGTGGGATTCTTTGGGGATATGGGACAATGTGACTAAATGTATTATTTGTTGAATTTGTCCAAGACTGTGTTTATCATTTATCGCATAAAAACCTATAGGACTGTGACAAAGATGTTGTCACTGAATGTGGACGGCACAAGGTGAAGCACATACACATACACACACACATTTTTTCCCCCCATGATTGTTGTGGAGACTTTACCCACTGCAATAATCAACTTTTGTTTAAAAAAAGACCCATTAAGACATTGTTTAAGTAATTTGTTTATTCATTTTCCTCTCACAAACCGTGCTGATCTGCACTGTAAACCCGAACAAGTTGAAATTACTCAAGTCTGTGGTAACTGATTATATAAGAGTTTTTTAAGTAGTGGAAATACAATTTCTGAGTATAATTGAAATTATAAAATAGGATTTCAGTTTACTCAATTGTTTTCTTTCTTTTTTTAATTTTCAAGTTTCCCCAACTCAAATCTATTAGTTAAATGTTCTTATATTTTTTATTCATACATAGGCTACTAGATGAAACTGAGTACATGTCATGGTTTGGTTAGTGTAGTTTGTTCCTTGTGTTTCATGCATTGGTTTCATCCATCCATCTATTATCTTTACCGCTTATCCTGTTTCAGGGTCATGGGGGGCTGGAGCCAATCCCAGCTGGGTTAGGGTACACCCTGGACAGGTCACCAACCTATCACAGGACAAACATGGAAAGACAGACAACCATTCACGCACACACTCACACCTACGGGCAATATAGAGGGATCAATTAACCTGGTAAGAATGGTTTTGGACTGTGGGAGGAAGCTGGAGTACCCGGAGAGAACCGACGCATGAACAGAGAGAACATGCAAACCCCACACAGAAATGCACCTGCTCGACCGGCGACTCAAACCAGGAACCCCCTGTGAGGCAATAACGCTGCCCACCGCACCACCGTGCAGTCCAGCTTTGTTCCTCCCTGTGTTTATTCTGTATTATCCTTTGTCTCTCTTGAGTGTTTAGTGATCCATGTCTCTTGTTGTGTTTTCTTAGTGTAGTCTTGTGTTTACTGTTTTATTTTGTAGTTCTGAATCCCTGTGTCTCCAGTTTAGTTTTGCCGCTTCGTGAAGCACAGCCATTGTGGTTTTTCAAGTGTGTGAAGACCTACGTGGTGAGGTTGAAGACGTCATACACAGCAACCCTCTGTACACTCAAAAGTTTTTATTTGGACATGGATATTAACTCAATAAAATTGAGCCAAATATAATTAAAACAACATTAATTGTTCGGATAACTCAATAATGAATTGTTCATTCAACTAAATAGCTGGTTTTGAGTGCTGTACCCTTAACGGCTATGAGTTAGAAGTACCGTTGGGGTTTATAGTGTGCTCCTCCACAGCCTCAGTGTTTGAACAGGAGCTGAGAGTACAGCCTCCTTTTATGGGAGGAGGGGGGAGTACGCTCAGGTGTGTTGATAACGGAAGGGACCATGTTGAGTGTAGTCAGAGGTTATGCTCCTTTATTCATGAACTGGGGAGGGGGTTATGAAGGACATTTTTGGGTGAAATGGTCAGTGATGTAATGTAGTATATTTGTATAAGGTAAGAACTGTATTTACTGGAACTGGATTTATTGGGGCAAAGTGGAGTTAATTGATCCCAACAGTTGGTTGGTCTAGAAGGAGGGGTTAAGCACTTAAATTCCTCTGACCACCATGTTTCCCGAGTGAGTCTGAGGGTAGCTCTCACTGAGAGAGGTGTCTTTAGTGTTGAGATTTTGGATTCATTCATTTGGGATTTTTCTTCCCTTTATGCTCCAGAGATTTTGTTTGTCACTAGTTTTTGTAAATAAACGCATATTTGTCAACTTTGAAACTCAAGCCATCATGTTGTCATTTGTCATGGACCCTTTTTGTAACAAGGACCAAAAATCTAAAAAATGCAAAGCTCATCAGATTTTTTTGTGATTGTTGCAGCCCAAAAAGCCTGATTTTGCGACAGCTTTTTGAAAAAAATGCAGTGAAAGTTGCAATTTTTTTTTTTTGCTTATGTCAGGGGCAAGTAAATATGCTTGTTTTTAGAAAACATTCTTGATGTGGCCACTGTGACTATTTTGATTCTCTTGATTCACAGAAAAATGCCATTAAAGGGCTGAATTGCACATTTACGACAGTCCCTGAATGCACCTCGCAGTGACAGAGGCACTTGACAGACGGTCAGTTCACGGCACTCTGAAATGCATCTGCATCTTTGATGACTTGGAGTTGATCAAAACTTACTTTGGTGTCTGATGTATCACCAAACTAGATTAAATCAAGCTGTAGACGCGGAGCTTTTTACGGTAATGGCGGCAACAACGTCAAACATCAAATATTAAACAGACGTCCCCCGGTTGTGTCTTTGTCACTAACGCACACCGGGGGTAAAAAGCATCAATGAAGATGAGACAGATGCATGGAGGAGGGGAGAGCTGGATCATAAAGCACACCTGCTGCAGATAGTTGACCAAGCAAACACTGAGCCCCTCAAATAATAACTCTATTATGTATGAATAACAACGTTGTCATCGTCACTTGTCCTGCCTACTGTCCTCGCTTCTCACTCGTTCTCCGTGCGTGTTTTACTGTTAAAAAGTGCCGATCAAGTGAGGACTTGCATTTATGTTCCAAGGAAGTGAAATTGATGACGAAACCGATGACGTACAGGGGCTGAGGTTAAGGTAATTGGTCAAATTTGCGGGAAAGTTGCGGTGATTGTATAAAATTGCAAGGCCGCGAAAAAAACCCGCTGATTGGTTGAATTTGCGTTGATAGTTGCGATCGTGAAATCACAACTTCCTGGAGGGACTGTTTAGCTGAAACACATTTTTTGAGGTGTGCTATGCAACTGTTCATGAATTCTCTCAGCAAGTCTGCAATAATAACACTTATTACTAACACGGCTTTCTTACTAATCACCCGCTATGTTAAATACTTGATTCTGATTGGTTTAAACCCCATAATGATGATGATTAAATCTGAATAGCAAAGGCAACACTGGGGACACCCTGATCACACACGTCACATCAAATCAATCTACAAATAGGATCTAGTTTACTGTTAATGATTTCACCTCTTCCTGTTAACAGTGGGACAAAAACATTACTCAACAACACAGAGGATGTTTTTAATGTTACTCTCAATTCATTTGGAGAGCACAATATTCAAATTGGTGTTAATGGCTGAGCGGTTACCAGCAGAGAAAAGGAGATTAGAAGTGGGAAAACAGTGCAGAAATTACTGAGGGATGTTAAAACACACTAGGAGCTGAGTGGCAAAGTATAAACCAGGCTTCAAAGGGCTGGTGACAGATGCTTACAGAGAAGCGACGGGGATGCTGCTGTTATTTCCTGTATCAGTAAAGGATCAAAACAATTACAATAATGCTAAGACTCTAGTGTTATATATAACAGTCAAAGCAGCCCAATTTAAGGGGTTTAATATGAATGAAAATGTTAAGTTTAATGTCATTTAACCCGTAAGAGGCTGATAAGAATACCATTGTCACAAAACTCTTCCCACCTTTAGAACGGAGGGACTGTTTGTTAACTGTATAAATCTTTAAATGATATTTGTTTAAATAAATCATCTTTCGATCGATACTTAGGGTCAACTTGATTGTAAATTTAGTTGTTAGCTGTAAAAGGTGGGATCACCCTGTCTCACCCTGTTGGGATTCTGTTTTTGAAAACCACCCGTTACCTTTTATTATCCCTCACTTATCATTATAACTTACAGAACCAAACACTCCAGTATCCACTGACGAACTGTTCTGTGACGAAACACCACAAGAATTATCTCAAACCGTGAAAGATAGACATCAAAGCCGGATTTACACTTCTGCATCGAATTGACGGCATAGCCTACGCCGCAAGTCTGCCTACGAAGAGGCCTACGCACATAGCTGACGCACACCTCCTCCAAAATGTAACTACGTATCAAATTTACGTGGACTGCAAGCCCTATGATCAGTCCGCTCTGCAGCATCGTATTTCCCGCTTTTACAGCACTTCCAGGATCCCCGCTCATCAGCCGTGCATTTCATCTCCTCCTCTCTATTCTTCATGTAATCATGTCTGTATGATAAACAGCAACATGTATCAGCTGTAGATTAACATAACACGCTCTGAATCGCTGTAAAAAAGTAAACAGAGATCATAGCGGGGCCGGAAACAGGCAACCAACTATCAGAGAGAACGCACTGTCCTCAAGCGTTTCGGTGGAGAATTACTGCGCAACACGGACACATCGACGCACAAGTATGTAAAGCTCAGGTCCATGTCAGCCCCTGCTGCGTAGGGTCGACACAGAAATACAAATCAGCCTTTATAGTTTAAAAACTTACAGAAACAAAAAATCTAAAACTGTCTGATTGGCTGAATTTTTCTACAGTTCTGTGACGAAACACCACAAGAATGATCTCAAACTGGGAAAAATGTAGACAAGGAATACTACTTTGAAATGTGAGGTTGTAAAGCAGTAAGTGGGCACCAGGTCCTTTTTACACACACTCTCTCTCTCTCACACACACACACACACACACACACACACACACACACACACACACACACACACACACACACACACACACTGGAGCTGTCAGAACCACACCGCTGTGTTTCAGCTGACAGCTCAGTTTGTCGTCCAAACACTCTGAGACTCTTCAGACCTCCTGAAGGTTTAGACAGAGCATTACCTCAAAACCAGTTCTACAGACCCGATGGAGCGAGAATACGACTCAGTTTGCACTTTGTGAGTTTCTGATTTCAGGTCTGTCTGGAAAAAGATTGACTACTAACACTGACAGATTGTAGAAATGATGAGTAAGAGAGGACATGAAGGGAGTTAAGTTTGGTGATGCTCGTTTATTTTAGTCTACTCCTCCACAGCTTCAACTCCTCTTCATCTCCTCTTTCTCCTTTTCTGCCCTTTTTCCTTTTTTGCTCTCCCAAATTATTCCCTCTCTCGTTTATTCTCCTCTTTTTCACTCCTTGCTCCTCTAATTTTTTTTCTCTTTTCATACCTCTTTGTATCCACTTCTCTTTCCTTCCTTTTGTCATCCCCTTCTCTCCCATCTCCCCTTCCTTTCTTCTACTCTTCTCTCCAGTATGCTCTCCTCTCCTCCTCACCCCTTCATCCTCTTTTCCCCTTTTCTCTCCATATCCACACTTGTAAGTCCTGCTCCTTCTTTTCTCTCCATCCTTGTGCCCTCTCGCTCCAGCCTCTCTATTCTCTCCCCTTATCTTTCCTCTTCTCCTCCTCCTCTTCCTCTCCCTCACATCACAGCAGCAGAGAGAGAGAGACTCGAGTTTCTGCTTCAGTAAGACAGGAGGCCAGCAGACCACAACGATCTGGCCTCTGCTGGGACCTGTACATCCCAATTCTCTCTGCTCCACTCTTCAAAGGAGGAAGAGAAATGAAAGAGGGAAGAAAAACAGGGTCAAGCTAAATTAATAAATAGCGTAACAGAGAAAAAGAGGCAAGAGGTGGAGAGTTTAGAGACGGTTGGCTAACTGATAAAATTTGGTAGAAAAAAAGAAAGTGAAGCAGGAGTGTGTATTGAGGGAGTGTGTGTGTATATGTGTGTATGGCAGGAACAAGCCTCCATCCATCACAATCTCAGAACACATGCACTATGTATGTTCTTTACTTAATGGAGCCAGCAGTGTAGGTCTGCTATACCTGCTTTCTCCATGTTAACAGATGGGACATGGGTCAAACTATAAAACCCAATACACTCTGCTCAAACATGGTTCCTGTTTTAGTTCTTATCACACTAATATACTGTACGTCAAGGTGTTCGTATTTCTCCGAGAGGTTTTGCTTAAGTTCATGATTTGATGCTTTAAATTAGAGTATAATGTCAGGATTGACAGATGCGGCTCCTGCGGCTCTGTGTGCACCAGAGGGGGAACGATGAGAGGAGACTTAAATGCCAACACAAGAGTCAGTTCTTGGAGTCGCTGCTTCATATGAAGAGAGGAATCTGTTCAGCTGCAGACTGCACTATAGGTTAAATATCATAGCCCCTCCAGCTGATCCCTACAGCACAGACTCTGGCCTCAAACATCGTCATCACTGCAATATATCAGCCCATGTCACATCAGCCCATGTCACATCATCTGTTAATGACTTTGAGAAAGTTACACATGCTTTCATTTCGACTCGTCTGGACGATTGTAACGCACTTTATGTAGGCGTTAACCAGGCCTCCCTGTCACGGCTACAGTTAGTCCAAAATGCTGCTGCTCTACTTTTAATTGGCACTCGTAAGCAAGAGCACATTACCCCCATCCTCACCTCCCTCCACTGGCTCCCTGTTCATTTTAGGATTCATTTTAAGATTTTATTGTTTGTTTTAAAATCTTTAAATGGAGTAGCTCCACAGTATATTTCTGACCTCCTGCAAAGCTACACTCCTGCAAGGTCTTTGAGGTCTACTGGTCAGCAACTTCCTGTGGTCTCTAAGACCAGACTGAAAACCAGGGGTGGCCGTGCCTTCTCGGCAGTGGCCCGCAAACTGTGGAACAAACTACTATTTTGACCTCACTGTGCACCACTTTGCTAAACTTGAGTTGTTTTGGCTTCACTTCAGTACGACAGGAGGAGGTGGAGACATATCAACCATCTCTGTAGATGAATCAGGCGAGCAATTTGTAATCCATTTGTGCTGAAGGGTCTTGTCTACCCAGTTGCGATTTTATTTATCAACCAACTTTATACTTTAACTTTTCAACCGTGTTGTTGTGTTGATATTGTCTGCCTGTGTTTTGTTAGCTGTGAGGTTTTAAAGTCTTACTGTGTCTGTGTTGTTTAGGTACCTGCCTTGGGTACAAGGATGAAATTTAGCATCTGTGCTAAGTCTGGCGCATTTACATTGATGCCCAATGAATTAATGTTAATTAATGTGCATTGTCCCAACTCAATAAATAAATAAATGAAATGAAATATTTTCCTGCTTATGACCCTGCTACCAACTAAATTTACAAACAAGTGTACACTTATGATCTAAACATTACTTGATTGATTTAAAGAATGATGAATAATAGCACTTCCATGATAATGATATTCTTACCAGACAACTTTTGGGTCAAATTAATATTAATCTTAACTTTATTATTCAGTTATTCAAGTTAAGACCATGCTAGCCTCTCCGTCTAGCTCCCATTGCCAGTGCAAATAACTCTGTCAGCACCAAGACTAATAAGATTGATTTTTTATTCAAGTTACAGTCATGAGGTGTGCATGTAACATTTTACAACTACGTTCCAATCATCATCATATGAGCATGCTCTACAGATCTGCCAGCAAATCCAGCCTTAAACAAATCAAGAACCTATAAATTAATTTCTCAACATAGTCGTAACATGGCTGGTGGAATGGTTATGCACGTGTGTTTAAGACACAGCTTATTGCATATAAAAGGTCAAAATGGTCTGTTAATTTCAAAGGTCTAGAGAAGGCCAACAAGTGCAAAGTCAAAGACCTGAATGTGCATTTTAAAAAGAGAATAAATCAGTGATTTAAAGGAGCACCGAGTGATGAAGACGATATGGTGAAGCTTTTTGCAGGGATGGGATTCTTTATTTCTGTGCAGAAACTTCAAAGCAGCAGTCTGTAGTTTGGGCCTCTCACATATTTGTGAGATGGATTATTGATGTGAGGAGAAACCCATCAGGGGGAGCTTTGCCTGGTCAGCTCTACTCGCCTAAAGGACAGATGATAGCTGGAGTCAAAAATCTAATCTCACAGACATTTTCACAGAGATGAAGGCATGGCACTCCACCAGCTGGGACTGTAAATACAAACATTCACAGTTGTTGCAGATATAATTTCGTAGGCTGCACAGGACGCATAGTCAACCATCACAGTGTCATCTGGGTCACTTTCACGCAGGGAACAGATGCAACACCCAACCTTCCCTCTGCATACATGATTAAAAAAGAGAGAGGGGGCTCAGTCAGATTGAAAGAAACAAATGTGCAACAAGAGCATCCTGAGACAAACCTTTCAAAGACGACAATGCAGCCGTTAATTATCATTACAGTCATACTTTATATAAAACCACCACACTCACAGCTATAATAAAAACCAGTCATGTTGGGAGAAACCTTCACATTTGATTGTGATCTTGATTAAATAAAGAGAATTAACTGAGATATTCAATGAAAGGCTGATATAAAAGTGTGTTTTAATCATTGACTGTAACACAAGTGGACCCGGGCACTGTAATCAAACCTTTTGTTTGCTTCTGAAACCTTGAGCTTGGCTTTTTCCCTGTCACAGTGTCTGTTCTGCAACCTGAAGTGACTATATTTGGAGGAGAGGGTTCACAGAGGTCTCTGTGACAGCGGACAGGTCACTGTCTATGCACCTGTGATGTGCAATATACCTGTCCACGGCCAGGCCTTAAGTGTACCCTTATTTATCATCTTTTCTGCTCATATGGAACCATTATTACAAAATAAACATCATGCTGTGCAGATGTTTGAAACATTTATTTATGGGACACTATGCATAATCAGTGCAGAATGCATTGATTAAATATCTGCCAAACCGCCATAAACTAGTATTTCAAGTGAAGGAAGCTTCATCTATTTGTCCTTCTGTGCTTATGTTGCTTTATTTCCTGTTTCAAATGAACGTGCTTTTATTTTGAAAAGTCTGAAGCCGTATTTCCAGCACATAGTACATTTACTTCAGTTATAAAAAGCAGCAAAAGCAGTGATTGGAAATGTCAATGTTTTGCACCCCTCAAAAAAGCAAAAGCTCTAACGTGAATAACATCTTAAAATGATCAGTATGGTTTCAGACCATTTTACAGAGGCATGCTACAAGACACAAGGTTGATGGTTTGATCCAAGCTCCTGCAGTCACGTGCCAAAGTGTCCTTGATCAAGACACTGAACCCCAAATAGCTCCCTCTGTTGTTCAGCAGTGTGTTAATATAGATTAGCTAACACTGATGGTCCCTTACTATAGCAGCCGCTACCATCAGTGAGTGAATGTGGTGTGTGAATGTGACGAGTAGTGTAAAAGTGCTTTGAGTGGTCAGAAAGAAAAGAGATATGGAAGTACCATTCCATTTACCATTTAAATAATGTCAGGGGAGCTGAAGAAGTTTAATTCACATGGATCTTTAAACACTGTGAGCAAACTGTTGTTTGGTTAGGTCATCCTAACTGTTCTCCCTCATGCAGCGTCACTGCACCGAGATATTCAGTAGACTATTTGCTGAGGAGTGAACATTAATTGCATTGTTATTTAAGGAAACATTAACACGTGATTTCCTTGGCATTACACGTATGATCCAGTGATGATACTGAAATATAGATAAGTGCAGCTAAATATTAAATAACTGGAAGCATTTCCTCAACTAAATAATTAAACAAGCACAATAAATGTTCATTAACCTTGCATTTAATTATAAATGGGGTCATAAATCGAGAGTGCATGTTAAATAGCATTATATAATTGAAGCTGTTAATGGTAGGACACTGTAAGACATCAATAGATTTACTGTAAATTTGATGACAAAGAACATAAAAACAACATTTCATGTTTGTCTGAGAGTGGAATATTGCTCCTGATGGGCTGAACATATTTATGATGTTTCAAGGTCCAATCTTTAATCAGTTTAAAAATAAACCTGTTTAAATTAAAATAACATAGTTGATCAGGGGTAACTTATAAAATTAACAAAATATCTAGATATTACAGATTTTAGGTACTAAATGAAACATGATGACACACCAACAAATGGCATTACAATAAGCAAACATTTCAACTCAGATACTGAATCTGTCACACCTGATGAAACTTTGTAAAGACTGTCCAATGAAAATGACTGAAATATTAATGTGTAGGCTATGTGAGGAGTTTTCATGTGTGTTGATTCTGGAGACCCTTTCAAATTAAATCTGTAGTTATTTTCTGAGATAAAGACTGGATTTCCCATGAGCATCCTCACCCACTATCATGAAGATGTGGCTCTTGTCAAAGTGTGCACATGTTGTGGATGTAAATTAATACATTAAAGGTCTTCTTTTTAGCACTACTGTTCTTTGTTCAAGACAACTTTCTGCAGGGTGGAAAACATAGAACAACCTCATATTCAAATAGTGCAACATACAGAGTAAATTATGAATGAAGAACCAGTTAACTATTTTGTGCAAATCCGACCTCATGTAACCTCTAACATACATCCCCTTACCATCGGTCATTCAGCAGAGTCAATACAGAATGTTTAGCATCTATTGACTCTGTTGTGTTATCTACAGGCGAGGATCTACCTCGTGAGCGGGTTCAGTCATTTATCAGAGGCTGTCAGTGCTGTGTGACATTATCCGTACGTATCGACCCCGTCCTGTTATGGCCGGACGCCCGGGTCAGAAAGAAGCTTCTAACCAGGGACATGAAAGAGCTGGGGGGGACATCGTGGTCACAGCGAGTCCAGTTTCCAGCTTTCCCCCGGTGGGGAGGAAAGGTTTGAAGTTCAGGACCCCTCTGACACAATCATTACCCTGCATCATGGTTCTCCACCTCCACCTCCACCCAGCCCAGGGAAGAGAGATTAATCTATGAGATGTGTCAATAAAGTACCCCCAGCCTTCTGCCTGACAGCCCGCACGCACGTGTGTGTGTGTGTGTGTGTGTGTGTGTGTGTGTGTGTGTGTGTGTGTGTGTGTGTGTGTGTGTGTGTTTAAGCCTGATGACCCTACTTGACTTCTGGCAAACCAAAAGATCATCCCCTGAATGGTATTATTACCATTTCAAACAGTATTGATTTTGTAACTGGTTATTAAATACAGATTGTTGCCATACATTATCTTCAACATGTTCGACCCTGTCAAACGACATGCAAAGATAATGCTCTTTGTAAAACCAAGGTAAAGGAGAGACAGTAAACCAGATTATTGTCAGGATGTTTGCTGAATGAGTGGTGTTCATGAATGTGTATCAGCATATTATGGGATATAAAACATCTCTAATCCTTTCTTATAGCCAGAAAGAAAATCTCCTTCCTCCCTCTTTGCCTGTCACTGTATTCATAGGACCCTCTGAATTGACTGTGACAATAACAAGGACAACTGATAACTACTTTCTTTATTCCACATTTCAAGTCAGCTGATAAGCTTCCGCAAGGCGGCAGTGAGTTTGTATGGGGCGCCGTTAGTGCCAAAATAAAAGCTTCATAAATGTGACAGTGATTGTAACTTAAATGAATGTTCACATCAAATTTAAATGTGAAGATCACAAATATTGCTCTAAATGTGATAAAAAAGTGACTTTTAAAAATTCACACTACATTTTTATGATGTTTTAGAGATAAATGTGGATAATTTATGCTGTTATTCTCAGTGTGCAAACCTTTACAAATGGTGCCCCAAAGATAAACCTGGAGGTTAAGCGAGTTAAAAATCTGCATGTGAGCAAACATATTCACTTCTGGCTTCAAAAACCAAGAGGGCGACCTGGATGGTTTATTGTTACTTGAAGTGGGGTAGTGTGAGGTACTTGTCAACAGTAAGTGTATAACCCACAGGGGGTGACGGTCAGCTCAACCCCTTTGTTGAGGAACCAGAGAACTGGCATCAAGGCTATGCTAACAACCGCTGCACACAGGGTTGATTTTATTACATACACTGAACAAAAATATAATGCAACAATTTGTTTTTGCTCCCATTTTTCATGAGGTGAACTCAAAGATCTAAGACTTTTTCTATGTACACAAAAGATCTATTTCTCTCAAATATTGTTCAAAGATTTGTCTTAATCTGTGTCATGGTGCATTCACACCAAACGCGAACGATCGCGCTATTCGCGAGAATACAGACTCAAGAATGTTTTGTGTTTACTCGCTCTATTCTCAAGTCGCGCGTCAAAATCACGTGTAAACGAGTGCTCAAGACGCGAATATACGCGAGAGGGAGGGGGGTTCCCACACCACAGCGTGATTTATTCAAACAGAATACAGTAGAGGGTGGCTTGACTTTCGTTTCAGAAGTGGAGGCCGGCTTGACCGCAGTAACAAGGTTGAGCTCGGGGACATTGAATGGGGAAGCCGGTTATGCTAAAAGTGGCAGAGCTAACTTCCTACTACAACAACTGATAACTGACAGACAAAGTTATTCACAACTCACCACATAATCCTCCTCACTCTCTGTCCTTACAGTGAGCTCCTGTTTATTCCTGATCCCATTAAAAACAGTTAGTGTCACAGAGTTTGGGGAAGCTGCACGGTGATAGAATCAAAGTGTCCCATATATTCCAGATGAGGGAACCTCCGCTGGTCCATTCGTCACACAACACACGTCACCATGTGATATGCACGCTGATTGGCTATCGAGCCGCGATAGATTCGCTGGAGTTCAGATATTTCAACTCTTGCGAATGCGCGCTATTCGTGCGAATGGTTTCCATCATTCGCGCGAATAGCGCCATTCGCGCCGCCCAATTCGCATGATACGTGCCGCCAGACCCCTACTCGCGTCTACCCGTGTCTCTACATTGACTTTACATGTAATTCATTCGCACAAATGATTTTATTTGGGTTTTGTGTGAACACACCATTAGTGAGCACTTTTCCTTCTCAGAGATCATACATCCACCTCACAGGTGTGGCATATCAAGATGCTGATTAGACAGAATGATTATTGCACAGGTGTGCCTTAGGCTGGCCACAATAAATAGCCACTCTAAAATGTGCCATTTTACTGTATTGGGGGGGTCCAGGGGGGTCAGAAAACCAGTCAGTATCTGGTGTGACCACCATTTGCCTCACGCAGTGCAACACATCTTGGCATAGAGTTGATCAGGTTGTTGATTGTGGCTTGTGGAATGTTGGTCCACTCCTCTTCAATGGCTGTGCCAAGTTCCTCATGCTGTCTAATAAGCATCTTGATATGCCACACCTGTGAGGTGGATGGATTATCTCTGCGAAGGAAAAGTGCTCACTAATACAGATTTAGAAACATTTGTGAACAATATTTGAGAGAAACAGGCCTTTTGAGTACATAGAAAAAGTCTTAGATCTTTGAGTTCAGCTCATGAAAAATGGGAGCAAAAACAAAAGTGTTGCATTTATATTTTTGCTCAGTATATATGAGTTTTTAAGAGTTTGCTTTGCCATGAGAAAGACCTTCTTTCTCATTTTCGTAACGTTCTTCCGCTTGCAGTGCACAGATCATCGAGGGAGACAAAAATTCAACAAAACTGAAAAATGAGTGGTTCCAAGAGTGACAATGACATGGCAATTGCTGTGGACACAAGGGGATACCTTTATGAGTTAACTGAGGGAGAACAAGACTCATCGGACCAAAAAAGAGAGGGAAGAGACTTCTGTGCTAACTGGAGAGCAGGAGAGATCCCAAGTTACCTGGTGGAGCAGGTGTGTAAACTGTGAGCCCATGAACCCAGAGAGCCCCTGCTGTCAGGAGTGGGACTTGGTAACAACAGTACATCAAGACCTTTTCTAAATCAGAGGACACCAGCGGCTCATATAGGATATATTTTGGTTTTATGCCTGAATTTTGATGACAGGACAGTGGATAGAGTGGGAAGCTGGAGATAGTGCAGGAGGATATGCAGCAAGGACCACAGGTTGGAATCGAACCTGGGCTGCCCACTTCAAGGACTGTCTCCTCTGTACATGGGGCACGCAGTTTAACTACTTCGCTAAGCCGGCATCCACTCATGTTTTTTTTATTGCATACGACCCATGGTCTGTGCAATATGTTGACCATATCCAAATACACTGTGTGAGCTGCTGAGAGAAAACTGAGCTAAAAATAAACTCTACAGCTCTTACTGTGCCAGCTCGATACTGTTAAGCTTTTTTTGCTTAAAATTATCTCAAGCTGAGGTGCAATGTTACCAAAATTCACTATAAATCAGTTTACTAGACAAAGTCAAGTTGACTCATACATCACAGACTCAGACAGCTGATCAGTGCGCTGCAGGCGAAGGAACACTGCTAAATACAGCGGTTTTCTGATGAGTAAAGCACCAAAACATTTTTATGACAAACACTTACACCAACTTTAGAGTCTGGGTCAGAGGTTCTTATAATTAGCTTTATTATTAGGTATAGTTGACCCCGTCTGCAGTGGTTGATAGCCTAGCTTCCCTGCAGGTTAGCAGAAACAAACCCACTTTAAAAAATGAGCTACCCCTTTAATAGCCAAACTTCAGGTTTCAAAACAGTAGCTCTGTTCCAATTCAAGGGACGCATCCGCCAACGGGCGCATTTAAAGATTAATTGTATCACAGCGTTGTGTCAAAGGCTGTCCCATTTTGAAGCCTCCTTCAAATGCAGCCGGCAGATAAGTCCTGCTTTTGCCGAGCTTTGGAGGATGCATCTGGTGTATCCTTCCTGTATCCTGATTCTTTGGCTGTTAATTCAAATGAGATGGCGGACTCTCAAGTGGTGGAGTAATACACTGTTAAATAAAGTGTTTGGTTTAAACTCATTAGAAAACTGTAAAAATATTAAATAAGACAGACAATTTCAAACTTTAAATTATCTTTTAAGTGTTGGTGATGGTGGTTAAACTACGTAGGGCTAGCTATGTTTGCTAGTTAGCCAGCTAGCTAACCATTGAAAAGTTAAAGGGGCAGCGTTACATGACACCACTGTAAGGGTAGGGAAATGTCAGTAAACCAGACTGTCTCTTTTTTGTTTCACTTTGTATATTGTTTGTAATTTTCCGGTTTTAAAAAGAGCTTCAAGTAACACTTCTACACCCTTTGTAGAAAGTGTAAAAGATTTCCAGGTCATAACTTTTCCTGTTCTTTGAGGCTCATGAGCTTTAAAGCCATCAGACTAATACTCCACTGCAGCTCTGACTGCTGTGTTATAGAACACAGAAGACAGAGCAGCTCCTCCTCAGGAGGATTAAAGTCAGAGAGTACCTGCTACAAACATGATTTCTTCTGACTGGACTTTTTGTTGTGTCACACACAAAGCAGCACTAGTTCATGGGGGGTTTGTTGGGTTGTATTGTACCAATAATGTTCAAAGAAACATTTCTTTTCTTTTGGTGACATTTGTTTGTGAGCTCTGACACCGAGATCTGAGCTTCCTTTATCTGAGCTACAAAGAAACGCAGTCACTGAGGAATACACAACAACAGCAGAACAGCACATACACAGCTACTATCAGACAACCTCATAGCATGCATTCACACACTGCTACACTGACAGAACACAAAGGCAGGGACAACCCAACATGTGAACTTTAAAAAGTTAGTTTTTGTTTTTGCATGTCAAAGCAGAATTCATGAATCGATTTTTTCAAAATTCCAGCCCAACAAAGTTTGAGTTTTCTTTCTGTAATGTGACTGGATCAAAAGTTCTGTCATCTTTCATCCTGTGTTTTGTTTCCTTACATGTGGCCATTCTGTCTGCAAGGGATATTATCAGTAAACTTGTCAAATCCATTATGGCCCTATTCCACTACACAGTTCCAGCCCTACTCGACTCGACTCAGCTCTACTCGACTTGACTCTACTCGGTTTGGGTTTCTTCTCCACCAGCCCGAGTACCGACTCACGGTGGGCGAGGTCGTCATAAACACAGCTGCGCGAAACTGCGTTCACGTCATTTTGAACGCAAGACAACAATCACAAACAATGGAGGACATGGAGGCAATCATGTACTTGCTACTCGGTCTGTGGCTTTTTTGTTGCAGGCCGAGTGAGAGAAGGAAGCAAAAGAAGAGCAAAAGAGTACTGATGTCGTTTTTTAAAAATGGCAGGTTTGATTCCTGTATTGGGCGTCGCGCTCATGACTCTTCGGTGACGACATTCTCTGACCAATCAGTGGCCGGCAGTCCGTCGACGTCACCTTTTGGTATCGGCTCAGCTCGCTTGGAACCAGAACAGAGCAGGTACAAAAAACTGGTATCTCACACGAGGTACCGCGCCCGTGGAAACACAACACAAACCGAGTAGAGTCGAGTCAAGTCAAGTAGATTAGGGCTAAGACGGGCCGGTGGAAAAGGGCCATTAGAGAGGTCATGGAAAACCCCTATAAAACTCTTCATTGGGTTTGGTACCCAACTCCAGTTGCTGCTGCTCCTTGTCAGCTTTAGGTCAATGCTTGACTGTGATGCACACACACACACACACACACAGACACACACACACACACACACAAGGAGTGTTTTGTATTTCTTTTTTTCCGCTTTTTTTTTTCACTTATAGGACTACTGATAGTGTTTCTGTCACAACAGAGAGACTACAGATATCTTCACCAGGTTAAGCCTGATTTATACTTCTGCGTTAAATCGACGGCATAGACTACGCCAGAGGTCCGCGTAGCTCCTGTACCTACACACGTAGCTGACGTGCACCTCCTCCAAAATGTAACTACCCAATGAATCGACGCAGACCGCAAGCCCTGTGATTGGTCCGCTCGGCGGTATTGTATTTCCCACATTTACAGCACTTCCGGGATCCCCGCTCATTGGCTGCACATTGGCTGTATATTTCATCTCCTCCTCTCTACTCTTCCCTGTAATCATGTCTGTATGATAAACAGTAACATGTATCAACTGTAGATTAACATGACATGCTCTGAATCTCTGTGGAGAAGTATACAGAAGTATACTTTAGGTTTAATGTTATTTATAACAGTACAGCAGGTCAATGTTTACACTTTAGCATAAATGAAAATGTAAATTGGAGCAGCATGATAACAATCTGTTGCTATAGAAGCACTATCAACTGTTGAATCTGAAGGACTATTTTTTATTAGCTGTATATATAAATAATCTTAAAATGAATAAAATCATCAACACTTAATGTCGGCGTGTTCGTATCTCTAGTTATTTTCTGGGCAATGATAATGCAGAAAGCACATGGTGAAAACATCAAGAAAAAAACAAACTGCCTCCAGAAGTGTTTGTGTAGAGAGATCACATTTAATGCTTTCAGTAAAAAGCCCCTGAAGTCTCTTCTGTTGCAGGGAGAAATTAGCATAGGGAGCATGAAGCCATCACACCTCATAGAGTAATTCTCAGTTACAACATTGTTGTTTAGGAAGTCAGACACTGATGGCACAGCGCCGTGCTGCTCCTCTTTATAAAGGCTTCTTCTGCCAACTAAGAACATTTTGTGCTTAGGGGTACTTAGAAAACATTCAAAGTGCTACCTCATTGAGAGACGTTTAAGAACCGCTGAAATAAAACAGACTGAAACGTTTCTGAAAACACAAAAAGGATGATTACAACCACTCTGAGGACAATACAAAGACAAACAATGGTTATTCTGCACAAATAATCTATATCTCAGCAGAAATGGATCCCACCAATCAACCAGAAACCTTTTGGACAACAGTGTTATTTATTTTCTATCATCCAGTCATTGAAAGTAGTGATTGTCCTTTTCTTTGTCCTCCCCTCTCTCTCTCTGATCTCTGGCTCCGACTGAAGAGTTATCACAGTAACTCGTTTTTCCATCACTCACTGCTTCCCTCACTGTAAGTGTGTGTGTGTGTGTGTGTGTGTGTGTGTGTGTGTTGTGACCAGCAATCATTAAGTGCCACTGATTATTTGCCCTAATTGGAAAAAGACTTGACTCAAAGTCTATCAGTTGACCCCTGGGACACGGCTTTTCATTCACTGCTTCTGTCGTAATGTGCCCGTAAACGCTGAGGGAGACAATCAGCGTTTCTGCTCACTGAGGCCTGCTGTGCTCTGATAAGGTTCATGAAGAAGTGATTTAATAATCGCTCCATGAAATTGAACACATTTGGTGTTTCATGATATAAACTGCACCGGTGAGGTAAAATCATTTAAGTTGAAATTAAAACGTGAAAACGGATTTTGGTGAAGAGAAGGAAGGAGGAAATGGCAGCACTTACCGGGGTCTGACTTCGAGAAGGTGTCCATGTCTAACAAGTTTCTGCAACAAAAGGAAAGACATTGTTAGAGAGAAAGAGCTAGTGTTTATTCTAACAATAAGGCTCAGATCTTTATGAAACAGAACTTTTTAAAGACAGTTCAGTCATCCTGAAAGTATTGTAACACAGGCTTCCATTTGTAATCAGCGGGGACAGAGTCATAACTTTTTTCTCCTGATCGTTAAGGCTGATGCAGATCGTCTGCCATCTTTCACAAAAGTCAAGTTAACTTATTTTAAGAAAGCTACAGAGCTAACTGTTTTTACGGAGGCAGCTCTGACTGACTTTTTTTTTGCAAAATTTGTATTTCCAGATCAATATTTTACCGCTAATTTCTGATCTGATCAGTACATGGAAAAGGAACCCCTCCTGGGTGAGACAAGACCCCCTGCTTTTCATTGTCATCCTGCTCACCTGGTCTACTGTAACAACCCACTCACTATATAATCTCTTACTTATTACCCGACTTTCTTACTGATCTTCCACCTGTATAAGATGCTTGATTCTGATTGGTCAAAACCCCTTGATGACGGTTATTAACTTTCTCTAACATGAGTAACACCGGAGACAAACTGATCACACGTCATGTCAAATCAATCCAAAGAAAACAGTTCAGACACATTTAGCTTCTGCTTGTTGACACCATAGACCATAAGGTGAGGGGAAACCATTAGCTTCCATTAAGCTTCAAAACAATGTAGCTAAACGCTAGTTTCTGTTAGCATGCTAATGCAGCAGGCTAAACAACACGGATATTAACATATTGGATCTTGTCCAGCAATATGATCACTGAGCATAGCAGGTGAGAGGAACTTTAGGTTAGCGATCTCTACAAAGAAACTTAAACCATGAGCGGTGGTGATGATAGCAGCAGGGTTCAAAGTTGTGACATTTGTTTATATTTAAAGGTGTGTGAACCGCAGAGCTCAGAGAAGAAGGAGAGCTGAATGAGGACAGCTTCATTTTAAATCCACCGCAACAGGCAGAGAAGAATCCATTGCCATGGAACGATAACTGACAAGAAATCACTGGGACTATTTTTAAAAACTGTTTACATATATCATTTAAGATCAATAAAATCACCATTGTGTTTTGAGTTAGTAGCTGGGTAATAAGCAAGCAGCTGTTGGGATTCTACTTCCCATACCTGCTAACCATACATTATCCCTTACATATCCACTCCTCTGCTCTTAATGCTGACTTAGCTATTCATAAAGAACGGTTCCTCATTAGGTGAAATCCTTTTGACATTTCAGATGAACTCTCTTTAAGGTTCAAATTTAAAAAAGAACAGGCAGTGAAGCAAAACTTTCCTTTAAGCCAACATCTAAACTAAAAAAGAAGCTCCCATTGAAAGCTGAGCAGTCCTTCCCTTCAGGCGTTTGTTTTTCACCATCCTGCAAGAAAAGCTTCTCCTTTCCTCTGAGTAATACCGACAGCCCTGTGTGTAATTAGTATACCTTGGGCCCAGTTTAAATGTGTTTCTGTTTATTTGTGTCATTTAAATTCATCTAGTCAGCTCGACGACTGCCAACAAAACAGACAAAGTAAACATATATAAACTAAGGTGCAAACTCTCTCTACTTGGTCAATAAAATAAAGCTGAGGCTGATGGATGAAAGGATTTTATGTTTCTTCATTTTGTAGCTGCACCAAGGGAAATTAATCACACACACACATGACAATTCAAAGAGCATCGTAACACACAGACATCAAATCACTGCCAGGATTAAAACCCAATTTCCTCCTAACAACTTGACACATTAGCGAGAATTGACTGTAGAAACAAACAGTGTTCAGTAAAGAGCCGAGGGGTGGCAAGTGACAGATTGAAACGCTGCTCTCTGGAGGGCTCGTACTGTAGCTGTCAGGGCCACGAGGAGCGAGTCAGAGGGACTGCAGGGAGCGGCACAGTGTGCATCCTCATGTGTTCATGCTGGTGTATCCATGTTGTGTATGTTCATGCTCATGCGTGGGTCTCAGCACCGCAGCCCCCTCCCCTGCTAATAGAGTGGCGGTTTGTAGTGCTAAAACACATGAGTGTATGAGCCATATGGCGTCCCCCACGCACAGACTTTCTCCTAATGGGTTTTCTATTTATTGTTGAGCAGTTTTCACCTCTTCAGAGGAAATACACCCAACACAGAGCTGGAATAAAAGTGGTTCTTTAAGGGTCAGCACAGAAATAAGGAAAAGTCTTGTTTATCTAATATTACTTTGACTGTATGACTCTACATGATATAAGCTCACTCAACATATGTCAGAGGTTGTTTGTGGAGGGATGGTACACAAAGACGCTCATATTGTTTCTTTTGAATGATGTCTGTTTTTAGCAGCCTTTTTATGAACAGCAGCTCCCACGAGCCCAAAACCTTCACCTGGAAAAATATCAATACCTTGACAGACTGGCTGTCCGTGTTGTGAGCTGTGAAAAATGGACATGTCAATCTTCATGTCCAGACGTGTCTGTACCAACAGCACACAGTCATACCTTTTCTGAAGGATGATCTCAGAGGAATAGAAAGAAGGGAATGGAAAGATAAACAGCAATAACACAGAGAGCGAGATGGGTTACAACGATATATTGTAGGTGTAAGGAAAGTTTCACAAGAGAAGTTTGAATTTATTTTATTTAAAGCTAGGGTTAGTAGTCACTAGTCACAGAAAACTAGGACGAATTTGAATGCAGAAGAAAACAGATTAAGTTTTCACAAACGCTGCAAAACAAGGCTTCTGGTCTCTTCAATGGTGTTTGTTGTATCCGTGTCTTTCCGAATAGAGGTTAAATATCAACTTTATATTTAATATTTCATTTTTGGCTCATATAAGGAGTTTCTTCAGGGGTTCTGTTTTTCATTGAGTTAAAAATCAACATAGTCTCATGATTTAAACTGTATCTGTTGAACACAGGCAGGTTACATACTGAAACCATTACCTTTTAGAAGTTACGAATCAGAGTGAAAATAATCATAATAACAAGTATATCAACATTTTCCATTACACTGGTGTTTTGTTTTGATGTTAGCCCACTATTCCTAGCTTGTTAGCTCATTCAGCGTGGGTGTTAGTTTAGTTTCTGATACGGTTTTTGTTACCCTGCAGAACAGATGGTGGACATAAGTGGAAAGAAGACAGGTTGATCTAGTTTATTCGGTTATTTCTGTTCACACTTGTTCACGCACATCTCAAAATTCACTGTATTTAAGCTTCCAGTTTCTACTCAGCTCTGATTGGTTAAAACCCCATGTCAATTCTCCAAAGCAAAAACAATGGCAGTGACAACATGATCAAATCGCATGTCATATCAAATCATTCCTAGGAAAGTAGTGCAGCACATTTCAACTCTGCCTGTTGACACTGGCAAAACGCAACATCCTGTCTAGCAATCAAGGCGATAGCAGCAGAGCTGGGGAGAGCAGCTCGAAGTTGATGATTGCTACAAAGTAACTTAAACTAGTAACAGTGCTCAAAGTTGTGTAATTCACCACACTTATGCTTAAAGGTGTGTCACTGCAGAGCTCAGAGAAGAAGGGGAGCTGAATGAGGACAGAAATGTCAACATAAGAGGTCCTTCTAACCTTGTCTAAAGTTAGCTTCAATTGAAATGTTCAAATTCATGAGAGTTAAAACAAGTAAGCAGACTAATATCTTAACTACAATTTGACCATGAATTATTTGGTTGAGTTTAATGTTAATTCATCTCACAAGGAGACTGATGAGAGTCTCTTACCATGGAAGCGTTAGCAATTGGGATGACCACAATTAATCGATTATCGATTAATTGATTGTTAAGAAATTACTCGGAAACACACATTTTTGTTATCAATTTTCTGTCACGTGGAACAAACATCACGTGGTCTCATATTACACTCATCTATCAGGGAGGTGTTTGAAGTTTAAAGCATGTTTCGATGTGAATCAGCTGTTAAAGGTGTTGCGCACAGCTGAGATGCTCAGCTGGCGGCTGCGGCTGTGCGTCAGTTCTCCACGTACGCTTTTTAAAAGAGGATCAATACAAAACTGCTGCCAACAACAACACGGACACAAAGGTTGACAGCTTTAAACAGGATATTTCCCACCTTTGGATACGAAGGCAACAGACAGGTGGGAAATTCTGCTACGCTACGTTTACAGACCAGCAACATCAGAGCCGTCTGGGCTTTTCTCCAGCGGGACTGATTATGACCCGGTTGCGCTCTTGGCCGACACCTGACCGAATACACATGTTTATTTTTATCAATAAGAACGAGTAGACAGAAAACTGGACACTGTGAGTCTGAAGTACTTTTCTGTTAGTATTATGAGCCTTCACTTTATAAGATTATGTCCGTGTAGAATATTTCTATGAGCCTGATCTTTGATATTCTGCGTGTCAAACATATTCAATCCCGTCAGTTAGATGCATTTTGTTGCTGTAGAAAATATAATTTAGGGGGAAAACAACGTATTTGGCCTTGTTTTTGACGTAAGAATAATAATGTTTTTTTTATCAATTAATTGATAATTGATCGTTAACATTTCCAAAAATCGATCACGGAAAATACTTAAAATGTACATCCCTAGTTAGCAACTATGGAATCGAGAGGACTATTTGTGTACGCTGGATGAATAAATCATTATTTAATCAACAAAACCGTCTTAAAGTCAATGTGTTGTGTCAAATTGTTTATATCTTTGGTTACTAGCTGGATAACCTGCATGTAGTTCTGAAGCCCTGTTGTTACCAAGATATTCAACTGGCTAGTAAATAAACCCAAGGCATAGATTTTGTGACTGTGTTATCTTAAAGATAGTGAGTGTCAGTGCTGCTGTAGCCGACAGAATGTTAAGTGTTCACAGTGACAATGAAACTTAGACGACCAACACTAACCTGGAGTGAACAGGTTGTTGCAGAGACGTCAAAGATAAGTTATCTGCTGAGCTTGGTACCAGCAGGTTTGAGTTATTTTTATATTTTAGTTAATTTACAATTTCATGATCCAACAAGGTCAGGTTATAAAAAATGACCTAGTGTGATGAGAAGTCAGACTAAACTGTAGTTATTTACAAGAAGATGTGTGATTAATAATCTAAATTTCCTCACCTGTTTCAGTGTGTTGTCAGATAATAACAGGTTAAATCCATGTGTAAAAATAAACACAGTCTGCAGCCGTTTATTGGTGGCATGTATCTGTTTTAAAATGAGTGAGCATGCGTTCTTGTGTGCCTCAGACTGGTTGATGTGGTGTATCTGCAGGGAACTGGAGACATTTCCTCAGGGACTTCCCGCCAAGCCTGTCTTCTTTTTAATGCTTAATCTTGTCATCCCTTTTGCAAGCTCCTATGTCACTTTAATTTACGACTGGAGACTCGTCTTACATATGTGTGTGTGTGTGTGTGTGTGTGTGTGTGTGTGTGTGTGTGTTTGTTCACAATTTTATTAAATAATTTCTCACATTACAGCAACTGGTAGAAGCTTTGAGGTCACAGCCTTGAGAAAATTGAATTGGAAATAACACTTGTACAAAATAAGGATCATATTTCTGTTGTTTTTGATGAATTCCTTATTGTCTTCCTCCCAAGTTGCCTGCATTTCTCTTCTGGTGTGTTGGCGTGTGTGTTGAGGGATTTATTAGGGTTGCTTGTTAACAGGAGCTCAACTCCAATATGGGGACAGCTCCCATGCCTATGAAAAACAAGGGGCAATGAACCACTAGACAGAACAAGCTGCTTTTCTGCAGAAACAACACAATAATTAGATATACATACATCTGGGACTGCTGTCTGTCCTCTGAAAAAATTACCACGTATGAAAGGATTTGTTTGGTGCTGCAGTTTTTTAGCAGAAAAACGGTCTGCTTCATTTTGAAGCGTAACGTCTGTGAGACACTTATCTCATTTAGGGGGAAATTATTTAGTTTGTTACCTGGCCTTATACTTCAAACCTTCAGGACATGATGTGGGGGAGTTGGTATCCAAATGGAGCCCTTCCCTGCTGGGATTGACATTCTCCCACTGACAAGTCCTGGCTCCCTGTGCTCACTGGCCTACCTGGCATTTCACTCTGAAAGCACTGCCGATGACAGTTTTTAGCATCAGACCACCTACCACAGTGCACAGACATCACAGCCTCAATGCACAGCTCAAATACCACAAGGAAGAGCGTTGAAATAGAGGATAAAAAAACTAAAAACCTTATAGGATGTTAAACTCAGTTCAGCGACCTCGTCACAAATCATTTATAGTATTTAAACCCAGAATCTGTCTTTAATGCATGAGACAGGAGTTCTTTTTTTCACCTGTAACATTTGCTGTTTGCACTGAGTATTTGAAAATGTCACCATCGTGATCTGAGATCCCGTTTCATAATCTCAACAGTGAGTCAAAAGAAAATATCAAGAAACTTTTGGTCTCTTTAGCAGCCCTGAATCCTGATTTTAGGTGTTCTTTTAATACCTTCATATCTTTACCCCCCTTTTTAGGGAACTGTGGGGACGAGGAGACCTCAGCTGCTTGTATGTTATATAACTGACCCTTAGAGATGTACACCAACTCATGCTGTCACTCCGATTGAACAAAAATGTTGGGTTACCTATTTGCTAAATCTGCATGTTTTTGCACCATGGAAAAGCTCAACACAACACCCAGCAGGCATGTGTAGAACATAGACTGCATGAAACAATGACATATTCTCAGTAAGGTCAGGCATTGCTTTCTGAAGAGGTGTTATGAAAGCCAAAAATGGCAGTCCCCATATTAATAATGCTAACCTCAGGCTATTGCAGAAACTATCAAAGACGTGGAGTCGAGGTCAGAGACTCAGCTTCAACGTGACCACCCGTCAATAAAATCAGCAACGGCTTTTTATGCATAACTCTAAGCCTTAACATAATCAAAACAGGTGAGTTATAGACAAATACACCCCCATAGAATTATGAAGAATGAAGAAATAGGGTAAAGGGATCAAAACCATTTTGTACTGTGGCGTAAATATCTACATTACCCTCATATATTTCATGTCATACCCATTGTCCTTGGTATAATCGTTGTAACTCATAGAATCATTGTATGTGTATTCCTGATATGAAGTACGCCTGGTCATTTAGACTTATTCTGCTCGCTCCAAGGAAAGCTGCTAACCTTGAAAGACCAGCCTGAGCATCTGATTTAGGGGAGTGGACCATAGACTGTATATTAAATGGATGCAGTTTCTGGGACATCACCCATCTGTTTCTGAAGCGCTGTTTTAAATCCAATCGTCAGCGGGAGCCATATTGGAAATGCTGAACTCAACCTAACTGCTATCGAGCTAGTGTGAGGTAAAAAGGCTAACAGCTACAGGGTGCCTGACTGTCATTCAAGTCAGTTGGGCTGTAAACATGTTTATTTCTGCTGTAAAGACCATTTTTGAATGGGTGTGTATGTGGTTTCCTGTACCTCCAGAGTCAGCCTCAAGTGGACACTCAAAGAACTGCAGTTTATAATACTTCCGCATTGGCTACAATTCTCACAGCCGGAGGTTGCCCCTTGGAGTGGACCAAACAGTGAATCTTATCTTGCAGCAGTTATCCTGCAGAAGGAGTTTCTCTTTGTCTATAATATGCATTGTGGACCAAAACTCCAGGTCAGTCCTGGTTGTGTTCTGTGTGTGATACACAGCTGATACTGCTTTGCAGAGGTTTATGTAAAAATATTTTAGAACAACTTTCTGTGTTTTTGTTAAACTTTTACTCGTTCAACTTCACATGACCCCCCTAAGGTTCCACATATCACACACTTTTTTGCACTGTTTCAAATGCAGATTGTGCACCCTCAAATAAATCCTTGACATTATCTTCAACACAACAAGAAAACACACTCTACTTCTCCTGTAGTTGAAAAATAGCACACAGGTTCTGGTGGATCTTGAGAGGCTGCAGTTTTAATTCATGACAAACCTTCACTGAACATTTACTGCTAAACTGACAGCTTCACTGCTAACCTCTTCCTCTGCTCCGCTCACTTTCACTGTCACTCTCTGTAGTCACTTACTAAACCACTCACACACTTAGTGCAATCATTAGTCTGAATATTTCCTCTTGTCAATTTTGGTTTCAATTCTGCTTGCTTGGAAACTTGCCTGAGGTGATTCTAAAACCAGGAACTGTCCACAACTCGGAAACAGTATATAACCCAAAAAAAGAATTTGAGTCAACCCAAGAAGAGGAAACACGGCACACGTGTCACGTGAAAGTTGTCACTCATAGTAACAAGCCTAAAAATAATTATCACCTGGCTCTGCAGGTCCCCCCAGCTATATGCAGCATTTTCCTCCCTGTTGCTCTGAGCAACCTTGTTTCCAGAAGCAGCAGGGAGCTTTTTCAGTGGAAGGGCTCTGATAAACCCACCATAAATTCCCTGCCCAGCAACACACAACACACAGAGACAGCAACCAAGATTGCTAACGCACCGTAGAATTCAGCAGAGACAGATCGGTCTCTCTGGAGATGTTGGAGACCCAAAATTTGAGACTATTTATCAAGTGGCCAAAAACAAAAAAACACCTCCTAAAAAAGGCTGATGATATATAAACATATATTTTCTATAATGTTTGCAGTAAAGGATCAATATCTCCTCTCCTCTCCTCTCCTCTCCTCTCCTCTCCTCTCCTCTCCTCTCCTCTCCTCTCCTCTCCTCCAGTCCCATTTTACAGACAGGACTCAGTCTGATCTCATCTTAATCCACCATGAGACGAGCACTTTGCAGCATTTAGCAAGTTACAGTGGCAAGGACAAATTTCCTTTAACAGGCAGAAACCTCCAGCAGGACCAGACTCATGTTAGAGAGTAAGAGAAAGAGAAAGGACATCAGACACTGAATGTATTGTTTACTGTAGATGGGTCCTGACTGAACTCACTCTAAATCTCTCTGCTACTCTTAAACTTCCTGTCTTCTAACTATGTCACATTTCCAACTGAGCCCCTCAAGCTCAGGGCCAGCTAACTTCAATCTCACAGCAGTCTGAAGCTCCTCTGCTGGCTGGAGTATAAACAAAAGCATGTTTCCTGCAGTCAGAGCCCAACACTAGATGGAGTCAGCTAACAGTGCTGCTGGCTTTGCAGCTGGATGAGATTTGTTGCTAACTTCAGCTACATCAACTTTAGCAGAGTTCATCAGACACTATTTCTTTATTCAAGTCCTATGTGTGTTATAAAGTTGTGTTTTTGCAGAGTTGTGAGTGCGGCCCTGCCCACAGAAGCACTCCGCTTTGGTGATGCTCATCTCTACATGGTCTGATAATCAAAAAGTTCATGGTCTGGTCTCCCTCTCTCATGTCAAAATTAAACTGATCCACTCAGCGCCCCTTCAGTTCTGGACCACTTCTACTGGGATGTCTGGATATTCAGGATTCCTCTTGTGCATGTTTTCTGGTTTCCCAGCATCATTAATGAATTTGCAGGATGTTTGCTACTAATGAAGTTGTCTCTCAGCTCTATGCAGCACGTTGTTTCTTTTGCAGGGTGTTTCTGTTGTGACACTTGTTACAGACCTTTACATGTGTTTTTTAAATTTGCAGGATGTTTCTGAAAATGTAGCACGTGTTACTCATTGAATTGTCTGGGCCATTGCGGTCTAATTGTCCTGGTCAGCCACAGAACCTGATCAAAAAGCCTCTCAACTAGACTAATGTTTACTCACATTAAAGGCATAAACCAACACATGTACATCAACAACCTTTAATAAATATAATCATGTCAAACCTCCTTAAAAATCAAAGTTTGCATAAAAGAGAGAGAGAGGTATTCTATTGTGTTACGGCTCAAAGAAGCGATCAGCCTGAGCTGGATGAATAGTGAGGCAGACCAGGATAGCAGCGCCACTTTCTCCCCTTCATTAGGTTAGAATCATGCATCTAAAGAAAAAAAGTGATATATATACATATTTGAGAGTGCTGGTTTGAAATGACCCCACAGTTTAAGACAACAAGTGACCAGCAGAAGAGGGTGGCACGAGTCTTGTGAATTGATCACGGGGAGTGGGTCTGTCTGTACCTCACAACTACAAACGCTCCTGCAGGCTGAGCTTCAATAACGAAACCAGCAGCAAGCAGGACGGTGCAGCTGGTACTAGAAAGAGCTTCACCGTTGCACAGAAATCACACGTTGTGGGCTTTGTTAAAGGGAATAGAAGTCTTCTAGCAGGACGAGTTAAAACATTTTCCTATGAGACCACCAAAAACAAACTGCATAAGTATGACTTATATTCAAGAGGAAGGTTATTGCCATACCTGTCTGAGTCTGGGAGTGGGTTCATAATTATATTGGGATTAATAGATGCTTTGCTTGTTTAAGAGAAGAGGTCATTCATTTCCCAGCGTCTCGTTTAAACAATGGTGTGGCAGCAGTAATCATTGCAGACTGCAGGGTGGCTGCCACGCTCAGCTTGTCTAATAGGATCTGGAGGAGCAGCGTTTGGGTGGCAGTCAGGCAGGCTGCCACTTATATAAGACAGAAGAAAAACTGTGTTTCCTTCCATGGTATCTGACTGCCTGTCCGACCCAAATACACACTGACATATCATCTGACAGAGCTGTTTACACACACAGCTCTTACACTGCAGCCAAGCCTGACTCATTCATGGAGCCTGGTCTGTAAGGCCGAGCAGCAATATTGTCATTGACAACTGATCAAGGCAGATTTGTGTATTTACACAGCAGAATAATTTTCATTTGTCACGGATTTGTTCTTTTTATGGCAGAACAGTCAGACAGCTTTGGACCCGGTGCAAGCCTGTTAAGTGAGAAGAAGAAAACTGTAACATTTCATAACAGAGCTCTGATGGAAGCCAAGCACTGACTGGCAAGAGAGCCGTCCTTAACGCCGTCTTTAAAGTCCGTGTTAGGTGGAGGAAAATGTTTGTTCTGAGGTTGTCACACCACAGGAAAATGTGTTATTATAACCACACAGCCAAATTTGAATGATTCAAAAGTTTGAGAATGTATGATGGAGAAAAAAAGAAGCTGTGCCAAAAGAAGGAAAAAAGTCTGCTTACAATAACATAACTTTTTACTCCTTTCAAAGATGACACCAACGGCAGTAAGAAGCACTCTGAGGTTGAGGTTGTTGCGCTGTGAGCTCTAAAAACAGCCCCGTTTACTGTTGTGTTTTGTGATGGTGAAGTAGTGTGATGTTTTGTTGTGTCTCAGTTTCAAACCATTAATATGAGTGGCTGAATGTTTCAGAAATGTGGGTCTTGATTTGTCGTTATGGAGTAGCTGAAGATAGACCAACTGAAAACCACTGCTCTACCACTTGAGGTTGGCCCTCTTCCTATTCCTCTTAAACATATCACTCTACAGCAGAGATCAAAACACAGCCTGGTACAAAACGTTCTTTCATAAAAACTGTATACATTTAATTGTTATAAAAGTCAAGTGTTCTCAGGCTTGTGATCGAACATAAATGTACAAACCTGTGCTGTAGCAAAATTTCAGCGATGCATAATTTCTGTAGCTGTAGGCTGCATACAGGTATCCTATGTAGAGTTGATAGTTTTTTATACTGGAATTACTAGTTTTGTTTTGTGCACTTACGTCACTTACTCACTAAGAAAGATAAAAAACAAACAGTTTCTATGACACACACTCAAAAAAGCAACATGGGTGTCTGTTTTATCAACATAAGTATAACATGTAGCTTCTATTATATTAATTCATGTTTAGTGGTAAAACATTTTTAAATCATGAAGTTTTAACATGATGTGCAAAATCCTTAAAACTACAAGATTTCTTTATGTCAACACAACCTAATGGGTTTATGTAGGAACCCCATCTGCAATACCTCTCCAGAGCAGTAACGTGCGACAGGCCCTATTCATCAGCCAAGGTAGCATGCTTCTGGGAAAGAAGAGCCGTTACGGGGAGTTAGGAGAGATCGCCTGTGACTCACTGCAATTTGGGCGCTGGTGGCCTAGCGGTCTAAGCGCACCAGGTATCGAGGCTTTAGTCCTTGTCGCAGAGGTCGCCGGCTCAACTCCAGGCCAGTCGACCATTTGCTGCATGTCTGCCCCCACTCCCTACTCCCCACGTTTCCATAGCTGTCTTGTCAATGAAGGCGAAAAAAGCCCCAAAATAGGACTTACAAAAAAATTAAAATAATAATAATAAACTATCCATAACCATATTATACAAGTTATTGTGACCAAAGACAATGAAGTCAGATCCTACCTTAGTAAATACGTTGAAACAACCTTTACAAATTAAGTTTGACCCAAACATTGCAAATAAGTAAAGCTAATGTCAATACTTTATGTTCGTTCAACATATTTACACTTAGTTGGTTCAACAAAATTGTGTCTCGCTAAATGAAAGCATTTTAATTAGGTGGAAATTATTTCCATAATTTTAATACGTTCACCCAACAAATAATTTATTTGAGTGTATGGACAGCTAAGTTGACAATCAGCCCTGTTGGTGATTTTAGTCCCTTTCTTTATTGCAAATACAGGACATATGAACTGTCCAGCTGTGTATCCTAACACACTGTGTTTCTGTTTTTCTGTGAATGAGGTTCTGGTGTGTTATTGATACAATAGCACTAATTAGCAGGTAATGCTATGTGTGCTCGCTGTATCTTGCTTCTTAGCTCGCTCTGTTTCTCACACATTGATTATAATGAGAAGACTCAGATTCTTTTAAGTTACAGCTCACTCTCTCACGGCTACACTCCACAACCTGCTTTACCTTCTCAATCGAATAAATTAACCATTGTGGTCATCCACCACCGCTAATGGAGTCTCATCATCAGGGAAACACCACCTTTAAATATTGAATTAGGCAGCTGATGAATGAGCCTTGGGAAAAACTGGTATCATAGCTTTTGCTAGCCTGGTGCTTTTCTCCAGCTTCACCTTCTCATTCAGGGATGGTCACTCTGACTCCAAACATCTAGCATAGATACAGTTGGTGTGGCATCATAGTTTGGGCCTAGATTTTAAACTTTGATGCTAATGCCGACAAGCTGTTATGTCCTATACTGAGTCATTAAGGAGACATACTGTCCATATGTTGTAAAAGACTGGACGAATGATCCCACTCACAGAACCCACAGACAAGTAATCAGCTGATAAGAGATCATTTCACATTTTCTAGAGGTATGATACATTAAACTTAACATACTCTCATTAATACTAAATAGAACAACATGTTTGAGTGAATTGCCTCCACCTAACAATTCTTATTATTATCGATGATGTGCTGTATCATGCAGGAATTTACACACAAAGCAGCCCCGAACAGCGTGGTATGTAGTTCACTTGCCTTCAAACTATTAATCCAACATATTTGGTGCCTGTGAAAAAAATCCTACATTGTATTGATAAGGTTAATATAACGTTAAGTTAGGGATAATGTATGGTTAGCAGGTAGTTATGGGAAATAGAACCCCTTCAGGGTGGACAAGAACCCAACGCGAAGCTCCACCCTGAAGGGGGCCCAGTTTTTAAAAAAAATAGTCCCAGTGATTCCTCGTCAGTGATCGTTCCATGGTGATGGATTCTTATCTGCCTGTTGCGGTGGATTTAACATGAAACTGTCCTCATTCAACTCTCGTTCGTCTCTGAGCTCTGCGGTTCACACACCTTTAAAAATAAACTAATGTCACAACTTTGAACCCTGCTGCTATCATCACCACCTCTCATGGTTTAAGTTTCTTTGTAGAGATCACCAACCTAAAGTTTCTCTCACCTGCTCTGCTCCTTGATCATATTGATGGACAGGATCCAATATGAAAATATCCATGTTGTTTAGTCTGCCGCATTAGCATGCTAACTAAATCTAGCGTTTTAGCAACATTGTTTTGATGCTAACAGAAGCTAACGGTTTTACCTCACCTTGCGGTCTATGGTGTCAACAAGCAGAAGCTAAATGTGTCTGAACTCTTTTCTGTGGATTGATTTGACATGACGTGTGATCAGTGTGTCTCTGGTGTTGCTCATGTTAGTGAAAGTTAATAACCATTGTCAAGGGGTTTTGACCAATCAGAATCAAGCATCTTACACAACCGGAAGGTCAGTAAGAAAGCCCGTTAATAAAGTTATCTAAGTGCTGACTACAGGCTTACATATGTTACGATTTTGGATACCCCACAGCCGACCAAACTCAACATCGCGCCGGATGTCTTGCAGCCTCAGTGTTCTCCTACTTGGCTCTGGGCTTTGGTTGGTAAATAAACTTTATATTCAGATTTTTTGGTTTATGTATTGTGCAAAATGGCCCACAGCTGCTCTTCTGCATTGTGGCTGGTGGTTTGTTTTCCCCCTCAGCACCACCCAGATGTGACGTTTTCTGGGATGCTGATTGTATCTATCGGTGAAGGCTGTAGTGCTAAACTCAAGGCTTCAAAGCGCGGGTCCACCAAAGAAAAAACAGGGTTGACGTCACTCAATGAGCCCTTCTTGGATAAAGACTTGACTACTCATGTTGAGCCAGCACTAAAAGCTTTTAAAGGTCTGAACAGATGTTGAATATCTGATGACAAATAATGACAGATGAAACATTTTTGTTCTAATAGCGTGTGGAGTGCAACAAGATGGCCAACAGAGTGATCCACACTCTATAAGAACAAAAGTCAAAAGGAGAATCCAGCCCCTAATCCGGCTTGATTATCTTGTACTTTGTATCCCACTTCACTTCCTCAATAGGCCAGCAGACACTCCAAACATTCCCCCTTGTCCACAGAGTTTCTTTGGGGTTTTGAATAAATACAAAAGAAAGAGAAAAATGAAAAATCTTGCTCTTCAAGAATCTAAATGGTGATGTTTGTGAGCATCTGTGAAGTTTTTCCCCTCCATGTCTCTCACACGAGAAAAGATCTCTTCCTTCCTTGTCCTTCTGTGACGTCAAACACGTGTCATGTACAAACACATGAAGCAGATGTGAGTGGTCAGCAGCAGCTGCCTGCCTTTCATGACATAAATATACTCATTCTGAGCAGGGACATGAATCACCCCGACTCTCTGCAGAATCTCATTTCCCTTTTCCACTCGCGTTTTATCCATTTGAACAGTGTCCAGCATCTTAACCTGAATGGAGGAAGCAATCTACCTCATTACCACCTGCAGTGGCTTTGAGCTACGACACTGTTTGAGGATGAAACCATTAATGAAAAAAAGAGATGGGAGAGAATAGATCAACTCTGACACAGAGGGCGAAGTGATTTCCTATTTCCTTCGGGCAAATCCTCCCCTATTACAAAGCAATCTGACTTAACTGAAGATCAAAAAAGTGAGTAGAAGCAGCCCAGTCAGAGAGTCTTTTAGAAATAAAGTCACATATTTCACCTCCAGATAACCTGCCCTCTCCTGCCAACGGTCACGCAATAATGAGACAGTGTGGCTGCATGAAAACGCTTTACAACATCCAAGAGTCAAGTGTCTGTCAAAACACATCTGTGTCTCCGACAGAGGATGATAAAAGAATCAGAGGGAGGAGGATGTTGTAGCAGCTCAGATCAGAGTTCAGGGTTCGGCTCGTTTTCAAGAGGCGGCAGAAAAAATAACAAGATCGACGCGACGCAATAGAATCAGACCTCGAATCCACCTGAGAGATTGTTTCTCTCAGCACAGAAGTTTGTTTCATGTGACAGGCTCAACTGGTGATGCATGTCACCTTGAAAAACAATTGTTTTATGACATGCACAGAGGAAAACATTTTTATATCAGACTGACTGGCTGTCTCAGGCTGCTGAAGGGATTCACATAATCATGCATAAAGTCAAGCACAAAGGTCAGGTTATACTCTGTACGTGGCTAGCAAACATTCTTAAGTGAGGAAATTTGGAAAGACAGTCGTTGTGTCTAATGATATTGATGTTGTTGATGTTAATGTAAAGCTGAAAGTGTCCTGAAGTAACACTCGTGCATCAACTTTGTTACGTTATGCTTCAAACTGTTTCATGTGCGTCTGTAAGAACAAAACTTTACTTGTACTTCATCTTAAGATATATGACTTACAGAAAACTTATTATACTGCACTCTAATTTCCTGACTCACCCTGTACTGAGGTTTTTGTCAGCGTGGTTGTTATCATATATTCTATTTGGGGTGCTTTAACTACATTCACTACATGCGTCACTGCACAGCGAGAGCTCTTTCTCTCCTGTTCTGCTCCATGTTGGACCCGTACAGTAAGTACCCATTATGTTGGCTTCTCACTGAGAAAGTCTAGTGTTGTGTTGGTTTCATTATCTCATGGTAATATCAGGTGTTGTGCCATTCCTGTGCCTCATACTGATACCTGTGGACTGGTTCTTGTGTAGTCATCCAGGATAAGAGCAGGTGCGTGATTCTTTGGTTTGGTTTGAGCGGAAACATCTCAGCATCTTGCTTCGATATAAGAAGTTTAACTTTTTTCCATTTAAACTATGACAAGTCCCTGCTCAGAACTGAGCAGAGTCTTCTCATTTCACCCTAAATATGCAGGCAGTCAGGCATGAACCAGCCTGGTTGTTAATGATGCTCTAATTTGCTGCACTCAAATCACAAATAAGTTTTCATTAAAGCTAGGGTTGGTTGTCACAGACAACTAGCATGAATTTAAATTGTAGCATTTCCTGAGGACTCCGTCTAACCCCTCCCCCCCTCCCCTCAGAGCTCCTCCAAAAACGACGCCCCCACTCACATGCACGAGCGCCGCTGATTCAGGACCATATGATCGTGACTGATTCAAAACCGGTCCTCAGCACATCGTTTGTGTCTTGCACTACGTCAACTCATGTCTCACTCAGGGGTAAGAAAACACCAAAACATTATCATAGTGAAAGTTAAAAACACAAACAAACATGAAATGTACACGCAGGAGGCGGGTGGAACGGCAGGACGGGATTTGATTGGTTTCATAATTTGGCTCCTGATGGCAGGGATTGGTTGGTGTTTTCCCAGGTTTACTCCGCCTGTAGACAGCGGCTTTTTTTCGCTTGGCTATTGTTTTGCTCCACATGAAAATCCACAGGGTGCTCAGCTGTCCTCAGAGTTTTCACTGCACAACAGGACATCCGATTGTTAATATCCCACATGTATAATACATAGACTGTATTAAATATGGACGTAGTACCCGTGATGTCACCCATCTGTTTCTGAAGCTCTGTTTTGAAGCCAGTCATCGGCGGGAGCCATATTGCTGCTGTTGAGCGATTGTGACATAAAGAGGCGGGCTTTGAGCCTCCTCGCCAACAGCTACAGTGTTCCCGCCTGTCAATCAAGTCAGCTGTGCCTCTCATAATGGAAAACTTGTAATCTCAATATCTTCGAAATTACCGTGTTAGAACAAAATCCATCCCGTAAAGTGTGTGCTGATCAAGAAATGAGCTATCCAGACTGCACTTGTCTTTTGTACCAGGCTGTAAACATGTTTATTTCTGCTATAAAGATCGTCTTTTTTGAATTGGTGTGTATGTGGTTTCCGGTACTTCCGGAGCCAGCCTCAAGCATACCCTCGATGAACTGCAGTTTTTAGCACTTCTACATTGGACTCATATTTTGAGACCAGAGGTTGCCGCTTGGTATAATATTTACAATTTCAAAGCCATGTGGCCACTGTGTTATTCTGAGTAGGTGGAAAATTAATTTAACATGCCGCACACCATGGAAAAAACTTACTAACTCATCTTTAAAACAATCAAAAAAAAAGTTGGTACTTTGTTTATGTTTATTGGAAGAAGGGAATATGTCCAATTATCTTGTAGTGTGTACCTTGCTTAAGTTAGAGCATTACCTCTTTGTCAGCTGTCTGTGCTGTAAACTTTAGTGAAGGGAACCGTGAGACCAAACCAAACACCAAAACAAAGAGCGGACAACCACTAAAAATCAACTGTTTAACGAATCTCTTGGTTGATGCAGCTCTGAGGGTTTTGCTTTTGGAGCAACATCAGAGCTCAGTATCATCCTGAAAGGCCAGGTGTTACAAAAAAAATTCTGGAGCTTTTCAGCCAGCAAGTTCGTGAGCCAACAGACACAGCTCACCGGGAGCTGGGACCGGGCCATCTGAATGGACCGACGCCAACATTTAAGTCATTAACTACACCTCTGTTTGGCATCAACACGGCGTCAGCTCCACAGGCAGAGGTTTCTGTCTTCCAGTAAAGTTTAAAATCTCTCTCTCTCTCTCTCTCTCTCTCTCTCTCTCTCTCTCTCTCTCTCTCTCTCTCTCTCTCTCTCTCTCTCTCTCTCTCTCTCTCTCTCTCTCTCTCTCTCTCTCTCTCTCTCAGCTGAAGTCCAATTGTACTATTGTGAGGATTCTTCACGGGACCCTCTGAGTCAACCTCATTCTGTCAGTGTCCGGGAGTGAACCAGCCCCTCTCTAACCCCTGTGGACTGGTGGGGCCGACGAACACTAAGGACCAGGAGCAGCTTGTCACAGCGAGCAGCGTCAGGTTCATATGCAAATAAAACCTCTTTTGCTTGAGGGGTTCATTTCTGCTAATGCTCCAGGTGCTATGTGTATTTTCTGAAGACAGCAGACTCTTTATTAGAAACTTAGAGCTGTGATAAGAAACATTTCTACCGCCTGACCAGAGTGCTTGAAGCATCCTTTGTAGGAATTCACTTTACAGGTGAAAAGCTCATCCCTGCCTGAGGTGCAAGCTGCTACAACCGTCCACCAGAGGGATCACAACATGAAGATACAGCAAAAACATCTGAAGAAACAACACAACTCAAATTTGCACATTAGCAGGGGCGCATCCAGACTTATAGACTGGGGGGGGGGGCAACTGAAGGGGTGGCCAGGGTTTGTTTGCACACACATATCAAAAGTATTAACCCTCTCTGTATCCACTCGCTACTTTATCAACCATCACTGTAATATCTTTCACTTGGCTAGCAATATAAGCCTCTTGTTATATAATGTCTCCAGACAGGTAAGCATTCAGGTGTCCTGTCAATGTGCCTCACATACCTGACTCTGACTATTCAATAAAAAGAAAATATTTCATCCCAAAAATAATAATAATGAATTAATTAATTAATTAATTAATTAATAAAATACAGTGGCAACACATTAATCTCCTTAAATTAATTTTCAAGGACTAAATAAGAACAGATTTGTCCAGGGGTGCCATTGGCAACAGAGGGTATTTTCCTCGACGCAGCTCTTCCTGGTTCATCTCCCAACCTCCACCATTTGCTGCATGTCTCCCCCCACTCTCTGCTCCCCACATTTCCTCTCTCTCTTCAGCTGTCCTATTCAATAAAATGCCCAAAAATATGACTTAAAAAAACTAATATTAAACGTTTGTCTACAAATTAACAGTTGAAACCACTGGCGGATGAAAATGTGCTACATTATGCAAAGAAAACTCCTGCCAGCCTGCAGCCTGCTACAGCACAGCCCAAAGAGTTGATTTTAAAGCAAGACGGGGGGACACAGTACCACACCTGGACACAACTCTGGACACGACCCTGCATGCTATGAGCTCAAGAGGCAACAAAAACCAAAAGGATGTATGATCATTTTTGTCTCATAAATACATCATTAAATTCTCAATAACGTTGTCCATTTGATATACAGCCAATGCTCTCATCTCTGGAGAAAAGAAGACTTGCCTACAGTTAAGAAAAATGTGTATTCCATCAATACGCTTTGATTTGAAAAGATTGTTATTTAAGATGTTAAATAGGTAATTAGTTCCTGCATTGTTGCCTGGAAACTGGGATTAAAGGACAAAACATATAACAGCATATCAAGGTTTATATACACTACTGTATGCTGGCTGTGTAATGGTAAAAGGCTGGGAAGTATTCAGTCATGAAGTTGGGGTCACACTGACAGTTTTCAGGGAGACAACTTCTGCAGTCTTCAACAAAAAATCTCGTTTTTACACATGGTAGCAGATTTTGGTTTTTATTGGGCTGCGTACAAAACCTAAGACATCAACATCACATTTGTATTTGGGTAATCAGCCCACAGCTCACAGTTTAAAACCAGGGTGGAGGCGTACACACAGCAGCTCCCAAAATACCTTCCCTTTCCTCACTTTCCTCTTTTGCTTTTTCTTAATTTCCATTCTTTCACCTCCATTATATCTGCTTTTCTTTGAGTTTCCAGCTTTATCCTTGAGGCACACTTTATATTACAAGTACATTTGTCATGTTCTCTTTGTTTTTTCAGCTGGAACATTAATACGATTGCCCTTTTATGCTTAGAGGACTTTTCTATATTCATATATAAACATAACCACTTAAAAACGTGTTCCTGCTTAAATTTTTTCCTGCTGAGCCCTGTAGTTTGTTTGATGATGAAGCGCAGTTATGATAGATTAATATTAACGCTTATACACCGAGTTATCATATTGTTAGATGGTTTGTGTCCTCCTTTTTTCTACCTCTTCAGGCCTTATTAAAATAACTATTGTTTAACCAGAATGAGCGCTCCCTCTCTGTCTTCTCTCTGCTGGCACATTTAATATCCACGCATCCATGTGATCTCAGAGTTGCGCTCTCCGGAGCTCTCCAAGGCACTCAGAATAAATCCTGCTACTGTTGGTAACTGCACGCCCACTCACTTCTACACCCACAGCGCATGCAAATTCCTCCTTAGAGATAAAGAGTTGCGCCGTGCACGATAAAGACACAATACTGCTTGAAAACACGCGTAAAAGTCTGAGATGGGAAGGAAAAAGGACGAAACTGCGCACAAGAATATCAGAGCCTCTTCAGAATATCATAACGACACACCTGATTTTAATACTAAACATCCTATAATGTGTGAAATGTGAATGGAAACTGGTGAACGGTAAACAGGTTTGTGGTGTTTACCTGCAGGAAACGGTGACTTCAATCTTGGTCGCAGGTACGGTGGAGTTGAGTGGGTCGAAATCCCCGATTGTCGCCATGGTTGAGCGTTTTTTAATCACTTCTTCTGAATCCTTGAAGTTCTCACTTGTATCACAGCTCTGATTTTTCTTCCAGTGGAGATGGAGAGCCAGAGAGGGACTCGGCCGGCTCCGGCAGTAGTAGTTGTTGCTGCTGACGGTCGGTGGAGCACTGTTGAGGAAGGTTAGAAGGCATACCTGAGGATGAGGCGTTCATTCATGGCGAGAGGGGAGAGAGAGAGAGGAGAGAGGAGAGAGAGAGAGAGAGAGAGAGAGAGAGAGAGAGAGAGGAGAGAGAGAGAGAGAGAGAGAGAGAGAGAGAGAGAGAGAGAGAGAGAGAGAGAGACGTGGATCCAGAAGCTCCCGTGCTCCTCATTTCTCTCCATCCATCGCCAGGTGGAGGCAGAGACCTCCACAAGTTCTTCAACTTGTAGTCGGTGTATGGGGGGTGATGAGTGCCACATGTGTGGGCAGTGAAGAAGATGGCAATTTAAGAGACTTTCAAATAACCAGATATGTATTACTACATTATCCAGCTATGCAGCTACTTGCTTAAGAATATTACAACACACTAAATGCTTTGGCTGTGACGTAAAGTGATTCAAGATTTATTCTATTTTCTGTGTCCCGTTCTTTTTCTCCTTTTTTCAGTGTTCAGCCCTACTTTTCCCAATTGGCCTTCCTCTCTGTGATCACCACCACCCGCACAAACACGCACGCACTCCCTCGCTCTCTTCATATAGCTGCAAGCTTTTCTTTTTGTCTCCTTCGCTCCTTGTCAGCAGAATGTTTTGTAAGTCCCAAAAAGTTGAGTTTTTATCTTCACCAATCAATTTCCACAGCACCTGAGACTTTCTTCTTCTCAGCATGTGAGGCGTATGTGGACGGGATTTGTTGATAATGATGAAGTGGTTCCAAAACTTTTGTGAAGACCCTGGCTCTGAATGAATGAATCAAAACTTTTTACTAACTTAATCCAGTGGAAGGAGTAGAATTTGAACAGATCTTTATCACTGGATGTGGAGTTTGGACCTGAGCATGTCTCTTCATGTGCATGTGTGTGTGTGTGTGTGTGTGTGTGTGTGTGTGTGTGTGTGTGTGTGTGGACCATAGACTGTATAAATAATGGACGTAGTATCCGTGAGGTCACTCATCTGTTCCCTGAGCGCTGGTTTGAAGCCAATCGTCGGCAGGAGCCATATTGGAAATGCTGAACTCAACCAAAAGAGTGTGAGGTAAAGAGGCGGGGTTTGAGCCTCCTCGCCAACAGCCTGTCAATTAAGTCAGTCGTCCTTAAATGGGCAAAACTCGTAATCTTAATATCTTCGAAATTACGGTGTTAGAACAAAATTCACCCCCTGTACAGTGTGTGCCAATCAAGAAATGAGCTATCCAGCCTACACCCATGTTTTGTACCAGGCTGTAACATGTTTATCTCTGCTGTAAAGATCTTCTTTGAATTTGTGTGTCTGTTGTTTCCTGTGTTTCTGGAGCCACCCTCAAGCGGATTCTCGATGAATTGCAGTTAAACACTTCAGCATAGGCTTCATATTTTGAGACCGGAGGTTGCCGCTTAGTGTGGACCGTCCTCATGACAGGTACAGGAGACGTACATCAAATCGAACGGGGTGGTTGTTGCTCTTGAATGGATACAAATATTATAAATGAAAGCTTATTACATATATAGTGTTTGTTTGAACCACATTAATAAAGCAGCTGTGGAAGCTCAGTCGATGATCAGTGATATGTGACCTCAGGGTGCGGACAATCTGTGTTGTTTTCTGATCAATGAATCAAAATAAATATGTTGATTTGACAGCCCTACTCATTTTACAGAGCTCCAAAACTTCCTTACATGGCTCTAAAACAAGTATAACACATGTCAGCTGTATCCTTCCACAGGATATAGGACACAGATAAGGAAAGTGTCAGGAGGAGAAGCACGAGGAGCAAGAGAAACTGAACACAGACAGTTTGAAGCTGGTTATGCATTTGTCTTTTTGGCATTAATAACCCCGCCTACATCAGCAAGCTCATTAGATTTTAACAGCTGCCTACGTTCCATCAGCAGCAAGTTTAATTTAGTCCCATCAAAAGTCAATTAGTTGTATAAATATTTAGTGGATGGGTAATTCAGTGAGTCAATCTGAGGCAGCTGGGAGACGTGCTTGATGAGGGAGGAACGCTCAGTTCCTGGGTTTAGGTCAAGTTTACATCCTGCTGAAGCATCATTGCACGACCTGACCTTTGACCTCACTGTCAAGAGGAAAATAAAAAACTTCACCCCAGAAAGCTGAAATCATATTTGTTGTTTTTCTTTTTTTAAACTACAAAGATAATGTTTTAACACGTGACAATGAGATCTCATTTTAGGACTGTACTTCTTATAAGAGTAAAAACCATCAAACCTCAGCTCTGCTGCTAACAGAGGCAGACTGTGAGGTGTGAAGAGGAGAACATCACCATGAGAGGTAATGATAACTCTCCAGCACGAGAACAGCAGAACGTAGCAGAGATAAAGTTATAAAACAGAAAACATGATGATCAGTCAAATAAAGCTGGAAATGAACCCAGACTGCCTGCTTGAGGACGACAGCCTCTACATACGAGGCGTGTAACTTAACCATGAGGCCAAACTGACGCCCTGACTCTGATTATCTTTGTGTTTTGTTGCACAGAATCCTCAAGTGCTTTGCAAAATCAGCAGCCCTGTCCAGTTAACTTGACTTAATTTAATTTTGTCTTTTTTATATTATTTTGTCTATGTTATATGGTTATTGTAATAATTGTATTTCATTTTAACCACTTGTCATCTAATGGGTTTCAAATTTCATACATGTTAGAGCCTGTTAGTCTAACTTTTTTGGACTGTACATATTTTGTTGAAAAAGCCATTATTATTATTATTAATAATAATAATAATAATAATAATAATAATAATAATAATAATAATATCTAAAATAATGATAAAAACATAATAAATAATACAATAATAGTAATAAATAATATAATATAATTTATACTTTATATACATAAATAATAAAATAATAATAAATAATAATATAATAAAATTATAATAAAAACATAATAAAATAATGCAAAAAAAGTTGAATAAAACAATAATAAAAACATTATAATAATGATAATAATAATCAATATAATTATAAATAATAATGGTTCCTCTGGGCTACAGTAGACGTCCTCCTGTTGTGGACTCCAGTGTAAACAGCTTCTACTACTCGTCTCATCACTATCACCACTCCCTCTGTCTCTTATTCTCCTCTATCCCTCTTTCCAGACCCAACTCGGTCTCAGCAGATGGCTGACTAACATGATTCTGGTTCTGCTCGAGGTTTCTGCCTGTTAAAAGGAAGATTTAACTAGCTAAATACTGCGAGGTGCAATGCTCAAAGTGGATTAAGGTGGGGTAAGACTGAGTCTTACTCTGTGTTGGTGTTTGGTCTGTTCATAATTTGACAAAGAGTAGTCTAGACCCGCTCTGTTTGTAAAAGCATCTTGAGATAACGCTTGATGTGATTTGATGCTATACAAATAAAGGTTGATGGATTGATTGAGTGATAATAGTTATAATAATAATAATAGGACAGGAGCAAGTCAAATTTTTTTTAATTCAGAATTGCCACCTGCAGCTCAGGTCACTTCTCAGTGTAGCCCACCGACCACCAACAAATACAGAAAAAAAAAAAAAAGATAATTCAATTACTTAAAATCTTCAAATGCATTGACTGTACAAAGAGAATTCTTTACACAGAGAACAAAAATATGAGTGCAATGCAGCATTTAATAAGAGACTCTGTCATAAAAATTAAAACAAATAAAACCATTATACGCTGCAATTGAGATAAAAATGCAAATTCATGCAAAACCAGTGAGTGAAAAAAAAAGTGACAAACTGAGTGAGAAACATAATCAAGAGTATTTAAAGCACCTCGGGATAAGAACAGTCTGAGACTGACAGATATGCTTGAGCGAGAGTCTTCTGATTGGCAGCTTGATATGAAAAATCCTCCGCAGGGTAGATGTATAAAAAAACAAACAGAGCTTAAGACCTGGCAGAAAGATGACGCAACAACCACACAGTCTCAGAAGAAGACTGGGACACAAAACTGAACCACTGACAGCTCAGGCAGAGAACTGAAACATGTAGAGGAGTATCAGGTCTGTGTGTGTACAGTAAGAGTTATATGCAGGACGCGGTTCGTCTCAGCATCAAGACTTTGATTCAACTTGTCTGCGAAATGCACCAAACACATTGAAAACTGATCAACTCACAAAGTTCTTTGTTTGAACAGAAAGGTCTTCAGTATGAGCTGCTGTTCAGACCTGCAGGTTAACAGCTCAGCTGCTACGCCACATAACCAACTCTCATGTTTCTGTTTATCAAACACATCAAGTAACTGAAGAGATTTCAAGATGTTTGGATGCATGATGTTTAGATATCAGCTGTTTCCTCCTCTTTATACTTCCTGATGAAAGCTCTGCAGGAAAGACAGACATGAAGTCTATAGTCTTTTGAGATGCAGTGAATACCTTTGTTTCTCTGAACCCACTGACTGAGAATCCACCTCAGTAAGACTCAACAGCTTTAAGTTACCGTACAACAAATAAGGCTTGTGATCCTGCAGCCAGGTGAACGATACAAGAGGAACCAGGCGTCACTGCAGTGTTGATGCTGATAATGCTCTACAGTCAGACGTTACAGTAACAACCAGCTGCACACAACCTACGCCTTTAAAGCCATTTCAGAGGAATCTTAAACCACAAACTGGAACAGACGATGTGAAGATCTGAATCAGTTAGCCCGAGTAAAACAAGGCACAACAAAAGGTCCTGAGGTACAGCAGCTGCCGACACTGATTTGGCAACAAGACAAGCTTGTTTCATTCAAATCCATCGACAGAAATCTCTCAAGACTAGGACTCTAAGCAGGAGAAAGAGCGGGCCATGTGGACACGTCCGTCTGGGTTGTGCGATGTTAGCTGGAGGGAAATCTGAGCAGAGGCAGGAGCCGAGTGGACCGGACTTCACTGACGATCAACAAGGAAAACATTAAGAGGCATTTGGTTCTTCGTTTTGCTACCACAGCGCTCAGTGCCTTCAGTGCTACCATGTCAGAGAAAAAGAAATGACTGGATGGTCACTCCAGTGGAGAATATGGAGATAGTGTAAAAAAAAAACAACAACTGGATGAGGGCGATAGTCCACCCTGACTGATCAGAGCCTCTGGACCAAACTGGAACTGTTCATAAATAGTCAGTTGTAAAGGAAGGATGGCAAAACAAAAACAGTTCAATAGTTTTCTACTGTACTGATAATCATATACAGATAATTCCATAAGTCTGCTGATAAGATACTTTAGTGCCCGTTGTGTCGGCTCATTTTCTTTGTAATGCATTAAGAGAAGCTTTGCAAGATTACATTGATAGATTTAAAATCTCCTCGTCAACACGACCCGTGACTTCTCCTTGTGGTAGGAGCTTTGTGATTCTGGTGTAGTAGATTTTTGATACCATTCTTTGTGTTTACGGTTTCAAAAAGGTATTGGTGAAGCTTTTTTAGAGTCGTGTAAAGATGACAAAAACATCTCACGTAAGTTGAAATTATGTAGTGACTGGTTTGATTCCTGTGATTCCTGAAATTCCAGATTCACAGGTTGATTACATCTCTGTGATGATAAACTTTTCGATCAGGCTCCCAGAGTGACCGGTCTTAAACCTGATTTATACTTCTGGGTCAAATTGACGGCGTAGCCCACGCCGGCGGTCCGCGTAGCTCCCGTACCTACGCAGAGGCCTACGCACGTAGCACTTTTGCTTCAACTAAACTGGTTTGTTTGACGTATATTGAAACCTTGAAGTCATAATGACTCACATCAGAGTCATAAGAAGGCGGATGAACGCTGTCTTGAAGCAACTTTCTGTAACTCTCTAACAACAATCTCTCGATTCAAACCAACAAGGACCACATGCAGAGGTGACGACGACTTTAACTTCTCCTGCAACAGTGTGTGGACTTGTTCCCACTCAAACATCACCTCCCACCTCTCTCTCTCTCTGTGACAGCTGCTTTGTCCAGAGCTTCAGATCAGATGTTAAACACGTTTGCCTTTAAACTCCATCAGACACGTTTTATGAATGTTTGTTTCAAACTGAGCGAGACTGAAATTCATAATCAAGTCACAGGATTTGCAGGTATGCAGATAATAACGTGACAAAACACAGGCTTTTACTCCAGAAGCATGAAACGTCATATGAGCTCCAGCTGAATGAAGGCTGCTGGTTTGTGCCTGATAACATTCAGTGTAGTCACAGTATGAGGAATCACATCACTGCCTCCCTGTGGGAGCAGAATCTACCGGAGCAAAAGCACTTCTACAAAACAAGAGAGCCAATAAACACATCACTTCCTGCACATGGGACGGTCCCTGCGAGTGATCTGTAAAAGTTATAAAAGTGATGAAAAGATCGAGGAAGAAGGGAGGAATTCTTTCTATTCTCTGGCTGTAAGAGGCACAGAGCCCATCTACTCAGCCGTTCACATTTAACTATCCCTTTTTGATACCGCGGCTGAAACCTTTGCCCTGCCCGAAAGATCCTCTCATTACTGAAGATTCAAAGTCCAGAGGAAAGCCGCTGAAGCACATACAAAAATATATCCGGGCATGAAAAAAGTCGAAAGAAAAATCAAATGAAATTCGAGAGAAAAGTAATGCTTCACCCCTGATGAGAACAGAGATGTTTGGCACTTTATTGTACTGAGTCTAGACTTTCTGATGGATGGATGGAAGCAGAAGGAAAGTCTGAAATCACATTGAGCGGGTTCAGACGATGGCGTTGGTTCCACGGAGGCCGACCCCGCGAGCGAACTGCTCCAGCAGGCCGGTGATGGCACCGGAGGGGCTGGGTGCTGAGGACTTGAGACCCACAGTGGAGCTGTAGGCTGCCAGGAAGACTTCCCGCACCGCCTCCAGACGGGCCTGACGCTCAGAGGGGAAGGGACACCTGGAGAGGAGAGAGGAAGGAGGGGGAGGACACAACGGGGAGCAAGATAAGAAGACAGGAAGAGAAAGGTTAAGGGAGGTAAATTACTCTGGTTCTAAAAGTGCAGCGAAGATCATATAGAAACAGAAGAAAAGGTCTGACAAGGAATCAGAGGCTCAGGCAGAGGAGGTTTGGATCCATCCCACAATGTACTCCTGAATTAACCATCATCACCCCTCCACTTGTCTCCCTTCTTCATGGTGTCTCTCATTCCCACCGAATCAAAACAAGTAGATGATATTTTTCTCCTCCGACTGCGAGTGATGCTGGCGGGGCACACTCAATTTGCCAGTCGGATCAAGCAGAAATTAAAATGTCTCCCCTGCTGGGAGCGGAGAGTGGGAGGATGAGTCAGAGGGAGAACCCGGTGGAAAATTTGTCTCCCTTGATTCTCATCTTCGTCTCTCGCTCGGTTCAGTGGGGGGACAGTGAGGAGCCGCGGAAATGCTTGCGCTCGACGAGAAGCGATCTCTGCTGAATGAGAGTGCAATCCCACGTACAGCTGACTGACTCTGTTTATGAAGAACGCCTTCCAGGGTTTTAAATTAAAAACTGGTACATGCTCTCTGCTTTAATATGCCACATAGTTAGTTCTATGTTACCTTTAATATACTAGAACGTTGGAAGGTTTTTACAGCATCTATGTTTGAAATTAATCTGTATGTTTGAAATATTGACTGATTTGTAATCTCACATTTTGTTGTTACTCGTCAGAAAACATTAGAACAGTGTTCACCGCTCACACGCCTGTTTCCCATGATGCTGCACACTTGATGACATATTGGCTTCACTGTGATTGAGTCATCAGTGCCTTGTGATCAGGCACATACAGAAAACCTCTTCTTACACCACTTAGGAGATAGACCTCGAAGAAAGTGTGGTGGTACAGTTATGCTATATGAACAGAGCCTGGAATTACGTGCGTTTCGACCGGTGGACCCAGGGTCTAAATTTAGTTCAGGGGTAGTTAATCTCCCCCCTAAAAAGCCCCTTCCGGGGGGGGGGGGCTTTCGGGGGGCAGGGCCTGCAATGCTGAACGTGTCTGATTGGTAGATTAACCGCAGTGTTTTTATTTGGCCCGCCGTCCACAATAACATCACACACATCTGTGATTCACTTGATTTCTCTTTCTTTCATTCGTTTTTATTTGTTCTATTTTTTTTGTATGTGTGTGTACTTTTCAAAAGAAGAGGCTGTGATACTCTTGATTTAGCAGCTTGTTATAGTAGTCTTCTCTCAGCCCACTGTGAATGTGTCTCTCCCGGTGTTATGGTTTTAAAAGTGACCCTGTAAACTGGAGACCTTCTGCTGAACGTCAGTGTTTGTGGAGTTTACACAGCTGTTTAAACACAGAGGGAGTTTCTGGGAATGCAAACTAGTTTAGTTTTTATTAAGATTTCAAAATATCAAATATCAGATATTTAATGATCGTCTAAAGACGTTTATGAGGGATGCATCCGGCTGAAAGTCTCCAGTTAAAAGGGTCGCTGTTTAAACCAAAACACCGTCCGATCTCTGCCACCGTTTTTTGAGTTTAAAAGGATTTTAAAGCCGTGTTGAAACGTCTTTGCTACTTACGCTTATCTCCTCTCACGTGTTGATTTGGTGAATCCATCTGTGATGAAATATACCACCATCTAAAACAGCGCCAGCTGAGTCTCTTCATGCTAGCAGGCTAACTGTTGTGTTGCTCATAATGATACCTGCCTGTCCGTCTGCTTCTATGGTGTCATCTGTGAGGAATGGCATTCCTCTTTCTTTTACTGCCCTCTACTGGTCTGGTGGTCTAGTGCATTTACTTCTCCATACGTCACTGGCCTGATTTGCACAATCTTGTTTGTACCTGTTACATGCTCAGTGACAATAAATTGAATCTATTCTAATCTAATCTAGCTGGGACTTCAGCCAGAAATGCACCATAAGGTACTACTTAAAGTCTCTGGAACTATTCAACAATTATTCTAACAGGCTGAGGCTGATAAGAGTTATAAGTATTTACAGGTGTGTGGAGTACAACTAGTCTGTGTAATCTGCTATCAATGTGGACAGATAGACAAGTAAGAATCATTCTTCTAGGAAAAACAAATGTTGGCACCAAAGTTTGTGGCAGTTCATCCATTATTAATGAAAGCAGGGTTTGGATTTAAGAGGTAACAGAGTAATATTGTGATTCCTCTGATGGTCTACAGCTTAAGAAAAAATGTAGCATTCAAAATATATAATATAAAATAAATATAATACCTTAAATGCTGAATAAGAAGGGAGTTGTTGGGGTTTAGGGTTAGACAGATCTTTAAGATTGCAACAAAGCTGACCCTTGTGTTGTTGACCATCTATCATCTATTAGCTGTTGTTTGTAGCAGGGTCTGATCCTCACACCCAAAATAACGTTATTAAGTGAGGACTGAAAATCAGCTCCCCAAAGTCTGGTGACCAAGGAAATACCAAACATAGCAGAACAAGTTCAAAGTCTATGAAGGTTCAGAGATAGAGACTTCTCTACATAGAGAGTGTAACTAAGCCGTCTCTACAAGAGAGGAATGAAAATGATGTCAGTTCTCAGACTGGAGAGGACATGGTGATCAAGTTGCCCTGGGTTACTCACATTCGTCCACTGGGTCCTTCATCCTGAAAACTGAAGGGCAGAGGGGAGTCGTAGGCAGCAGCGACAGCAGACGACGTGGAGGAGGCTGAGGCCGGAGGTGGAGGGAAATGAGCGTGGTCATGGATGCTGCCACAACCTGAAACTATCTGCCAACTCCCGTACTCGGTGGAGAGGGAGGACCCTGACCGTGTGTAGTCTGCTGCTAACCTGAGAGAGGGACACATGGTATCTGGTTAGCCATGGATAAGCTGCAGTTTGGCTCTCTGGGTTTACTGATGGGTTAAGTGAAAGAGCTCTGGGCCTCTGCTGTTCATCCAAAATGTACATCACTGATGCGAAGTGTGTGTTTAAAAATAAGATTGCACGCTAAGCAGGAGTTCATCAACTCACTCACCGTCTCCCAGGGACAGCCAGTGGGCTGCTACCAGTGCGTGTGACTCCTTGTTCTGATTGGTTGGAGGAGGAGGAGCTGGAAGACCTGGCTTCATTGAGCGGATGAGAGAGCTGCTCTTCCAGAGGGATCTGTTTATTCCAAACAACCATCTGGGGAGAGGAGGTGGGGCCTTTTCTCCTGAGGAGGGAGAAAACATCAACATCCACAGAGAAGGAGGATGAAGAGGAGGGGGAGGAAGGACCTATGCAGTGCTGACATGCTTTGATTGAACTTGCACTTACTGACTCATTCAGTTTTTTTTTACTGATGTGTTTTTTCACTGTCACCCTTTAAATGCCTCAACACATACCACTGTGGGCTGATCCCAAGCGGCAACCTCAGGCCGCAAGAATTCAAGTCAATGCGGAAGTGTTAAAAACTGCAGTTCACAGAGGATCCGCTTGAGGCTGGCTCCTGACGCACCGGAAACCACATACACACAAATTCAAATAAGCCAATCTTTACAGCAGAAATAAACATGTTTACAGCCTGGTTCAAAAGATGAGTGTAGTCTGGATAGCTCATTTCTAGATCGGCACACTCTGACCGGGGGGGGCTGTTTCATAACGTGGTAATTCCAAAGATATAAAGATTACAAGTTTTCCATTATGAGAGGCACAGCTGACTTGATTGACAGGCGAGAACACTGTAGCTGTTGGCTAAGAGGCTCAAAGCCCGCCTCTTTACGTCACACTCGCTCAACTTTAGGTTGAGTTCAGCATTTCCAATATGGCCGCCGCCACCGACTGGCCTCAGAACAGCTTTTCAGAAACAAATGGGTGACGTCACTGATACTACGTCCATTATTTATACGGTCTATGGTTTAGACTAGTAGAGTAGACTATAATGTTATGAAGTCCAGGAGCCCGTCAGAGCCTGTGAGTACAAGGTGGGCAGTAAAACCAGACCATTACCTGCTGCTGTGTAAATTCTCACAGGTTGTAAGATCCTGTCTCATTGAACTATAAGGGTGTGCAGGGTTTCATGGACCTGATGCTCTAGCTGGACTAGAACGCTGTGGTTGTACTTGAAGAAACCCACCCCCCTACGTGCAGCCCTCTTGTAAGAATGTGACAAAGGCCATTCTGTGGGTTGACTTCAGTTCTAATATGCTTTAATTAAACAAAATAACACGATATTATTGATAAACCTGTACAATAAGGCATTAAATTCAAACAATATGACGGATTAACTTTAAAATTATGATTGAAAGTGACCAACTTTATCAAATGAATGGTTAAAGTCATCGCTGTGTGTTCAGATCTGTCACTCACCAGCTGGCCTGGGGTTGGCTGGAGAACAGGTCCACAGTGTCGTTGGTGAGGCTGGAGGCTCCGCCTGCCTCCTCGGTGATGAGGGAAAACTCACTGCTCAGACTCGTCACACTGCCACGATCCTTCAACTCTGAAAGCAAACACACAGCAGGTCTGTTAATCCAGGTTCTTATCTAAGTTTAACTTCACAGTACACGCTCAGAGAGATTACAGCAGGAAAAACACAGGTGTGGAACCAGAACTGGAGGATACCGTTTGAGAGGTACAAGACTATTGTGAACGCAGAGAAGCTCTACACTATGTTTTGTGACCTGCTTTATGCATCTTAGTTATATTTGTATTTATGAAGTGGACGACGCCGCTTCAAAAAAGAGACCTGCAGCCTGTTGCACCAGCTGTGCGAAAGTTGTGTCCTAAGTTAGGATGTAAAGTCCAGCCTAAACCATACATTGAAACTAGTTAGTTTGTAACTTAAGTTGTATCGTTGTTTGGTTTCACCACGGAGACGTAAGGTTAATTTTAACTAGTCGACCGTAATGTTCAAACTAACCGAAACAAGTGTCATAGTAAGGTAATAACTATTGTCTAAATCCTTAATCTATGGTGTCTATAATAACAGTGACATCGAGAGGGAAAATGATCAACTACAACATTAATACTCAGGAGTGCAAATCTTGGTCATCATATTTTTTTCAAAAGGATGTAATCTCTCGCGGAAAACGCATTGCCCACGTTATGTAGTTGGGAGGACCATCTGTATCTCCTCATCCTCCAATTCATCCCACCTTTCAAAACGACGCTCCACTACGGGGGACTTTACACCTACTAGGAGCCAAGTGTAAGAATTAAGTTGTAACTTAGGCTTACGTTGAATTATCTCAGCTGGTGCAACGCCCAAAACGTTAGTAGAGTGTAAACTCCATCCTAAATGAGAAATTATGTTCAAACTAGGCTACGTTTGAACGTTGAATCAAAAGTAATTATGTGGTAAAAGATGAGAAAGAGACCCTCCTACTACTGCCTCGGTAAAATAATTCCTGATGCGTTTATTTTATCAACAGCTTGTTTTAACTGTTCAATGCAGCACGATGTGACTGAAATACGATATGTATACCTGAAATACACGATGTGTATTTTGTAAATATTGGTCCCATTCAGAGTGAAATAGATCACAAAGCGGAGCACACTTCAGAGCCAGGCTACCAGTGGTGTAACAAGTCTCTTTTCTAGCAATCTACCCTCCAGGTTGAGGTATAGCAACTGGTAACTGCCGTCCAAATATGGTCGTGAATTTGAAAATTAAAGTAAATTTTCCTGAGTACATGTTTTGAGTATCTGTACTTTACTTGAGTATTATTTTTTGGGGAACTTATTATTTTTACTCCATTTAAACTCAAATATCATACTTTTGACTCCACTACATTTCTATCAGTGATAGATGGCTTTGACTGAGAAGGATGATGATTCTCTACCTGAGCACCACGGCCATATTTTAAACCCACGTTTGAGGTTTTGAAATATAGAATGATTGTTTGTATTGTTGTAAATCTCTGATCTGTTTACCACACAAACTTCATCACAGCCTACAAAACATCAGCATCTAACCTGAGAAAGCATGTGGAGGTCTGTAGCTAACACACTGCTTTGATTCCAGATGAACATTTGAAACTTGTCTGTGTTTGTAGTAACTTAGTTTATATTTCATGGTATACTTTTTAGATATGAAATCATGTTTTCTAGATAAACAGAACGAAGCAGAATGAACACCCATGCATTCTTGACTGAACTCGTGCTTTGTGAAAATACATTTAGAGATATTTTAAAAAGTACTTTGAATACTTCAGTATTTTTAAAAGCAAGTACTCCAGGACTTTAACTCAAGTCATAATTTGACAAGTCCATCAGTGCTAAACTGGAGACCTACAAATTGTACGCTGTAGGCCATGCCTGTGTCTGTAGTGTGGCAGTAGTAGGCAGTGTTATGTAGTTTGTTTGATATTTCCCCTCTCCCAGGAGTCTAAAATAATCACAGGTTAACTTCCCAGCTGTGAAAGCGAGTGATAACTTACACCCTCTCAAGGAATATCTGAAGTAAAAAAGCCTTTTGGAGACATATTGCACGCTGCGTTATACCTCCTTTCTCCGTCCAAGTAGTGAATGTTGAAGCTTCAGTCGGATGAGATAAATCTCTCAGACAGATGGTTTGATCATGGTTTTACCATTCCACTAAAAAAGCAGATGAACCCTTATTTAAGCGTCTTTTTGTTGCCACTCTGACGATGTGTATTCAACCTGAATTTGAATGGTCCTCCCTCATCACAGGAGACTTCGCACATAACAGGAATAATAAAGATCCATTTATACCTGTGAAATGTATCAGCTCTGACATAAAGCAGCACACTGATGTATCAGAAGACTCCACTGAAAGTTAAAAGTCTGCACATACAAAGGTTTGTGATGCAACATGTTTTGGATTCAGGCCTTGAAATGTTCTACCAAGATAAAAGCGCTGTGTTATCACCCCGGGTCTCTCTGCTTTGTCTCTGCATCAGACGCTTTCTGGGTTATTCCTCATTGCATCATACCAGAGGCAAGTGACAGGGGCTCCAGATGCTGGTACTAGTACATCGCAGGAAAAGTCTGGAGATGATCTCACACATAGGACGGAGACTTATATGTAATTTATGAATACTGCAAAACCTGTTTCTCCTCAGGTTTGTGACGTTTGTGTGAAGACAAAAGTCTGTTAATCCTCTATCAAATTTGACTACTTTGAAGATTTGACAACAGAGAGAATGACCAAAGTACTATGGATATTCTGAAGGGACTGATCTCCAACACCCTGCCAGGGTTGGTGTGGCTCGCACCACCAGACTTTGGTCCTCCTTGCAGGATAATATTCACATTCACATTTTGTGGATCAAAGTACTGCCAAACTGCACCATGCTACAAGATGCATCTGTCATCAGTGCTTATTTACATCCAGGTAGTGGAGCATTATAACATTAAACTGCAGTAGGGGCTTTTAAATAGAGCTACTGCGCTGACTAGTGGTTGGCGGCTGTGTTCAACTTAGACACGACATATGAGAAGCATGTTTGGTCTATGACAATAGTAACGTCATGTTGGCCCACATTTAAGAGGACCCTGATTGTGAGATTAATCTGTTTTCAAGACTAATTCAGAGAGAAAGACTAATCTTGTTTTTCTGAGTCAGATTGATTCAGATTGGTGACGGTGGGATAGTGATGGGCAAACCTTTGTTCCATTTTACAGACACAACCAGTCAAAAGTTTGGACACACCTTCTCATTCAATGGTTTTCATTTATTTGAATTATTTTCAACATTGTAGATTAATACTGAAGACATCAAAACTATGAAATAATCTCATTTTGCCATAATCTGGATTACAACAGTAGTCAAATAGGGCTATCCATTGTGTACTAACCCTACCTCTGAACAACACAACTGATGGTCTCAAACACATTAAGAAGGCAAGTCATTCTACAAATGAACTCTGGACAAGGCTCATCTTAACTAGAAACCATTCCAGGAGACCACTTCATGAAGCAGACTGAGAGAATACCAAGAGTGTGCAAAGCTGTCATGAAGGGAAAGGGGGCTACTTTACAAAAATATAAAATATATTCTGCTTTGTTTAACACGTTTTTGTTCATTCAATGATTCCATATATATTCTTTCATAGTTTTGATGTCTTCAATAATCTACAGTGTTTCCAATAATTAAAATAAATACAAACCCTTGAATGAGAAGGTGTTTCCAAACTTTTGACTGGTAGTGTACCCACACAAGCATCTTAGGACTGTCTATGTGTGCTTGTTATCTTCTGACATTACACTGATAATAACAATTTAATAGATTTCATTTTCTAGATTTTACAAGGGGGGTAGGTGAGCTTTTTTTTAAAAAACACTCATTCAATTATAATAAATCCTTTTTTTCAATCAACTTCCTGCCTTTATATCCCACTATGATAAAAGCTTCGACAACCAGAAACCACATGTGAAAAGTAGATTCCTGAACAGTTGACAATTAAATACAAGCACTGCTTCAATAATAATGAAAGTTAACTATGTGAAATTTTCCTGTGCATTAAATGAGCTACATCTATCAGAGCTCTACGTCTCCTGTATGCAGGCCTGTGCAGAGGGAGGGATGTGTGCAGCACGACGTGACTTACTTAACTGGCAGAGGTCCTCCACAGTGAAATCACTCTCTTTGAAGTGGGAGTTCTTCCTTCTGAACAAAGATGAAAATAACATCTGAGATCAAATGCAGAGAAAGGCTCCAGAAGCTGGTGATTCATGGAGTTATTCATCTACTGTATGAGATGTGTTACTATACAGCTGTAGAAACAGAGAGCTGTGGCTTAATGATCATTATGATTGTCAATAAAAAGGCTTCACATCGAGGGACGTAAGGCAGACAGAAGGGTGATAGATAAAAAGAACAAATCAAAGAGAAAGATCACACAATGGTAGAGAAGAAAAGGAGGAGTAAAGAGTGACAAACCTCTGTTTTTTAACGGCAGAGAACTTCTCTGAGACAATGTGCTTCAAAAAATTGAAGCAAAAAAAGAAAATCTGAAGGAGAAAAAAAACAGTTGAAATGAGGGACCATTCGTCTTTTACATAAAATAAACTCAAGCTCACTTCTCAACAATCTTACAGTCAAACAACAGCTCACAGTTATGGTCAAGCATCCAACCCACATCAGTTTGCTGCAGGTGCACACAGCTAGGGGGTGGGAGGTCCCCAGAGCAAAATACCAACAAGAACATAACAGCCCTTCAGCTACAAATATTCAACTCAAATGTATCCCAACAGTTCAGACAAATAAACACAGATCACAATAAAATAAACAAAAGCAAAGAGTGATCTCTGTCTAAAGTATCAGCGTTATGTCAACATGTGCAACAGCTCATCTTTAGACTATACAGACACTACTAAAACTTTTATGTTTTATTAATTTTTTGGGCCATGTTTTTGTGACAATATTGTTTTTGTGACAATATTGTTTTTGTTTCCATTATTTTATTGTTTAATACTACTCATTGCTAAGATACTTGATTTTTATAATTGGCTGCTATAGCATTTTTGTTATATGGATAATGTGTGATTTTAAATAATTGTTTTTCTTATTTTTGTTTTGTTGTGTGGACCCCAGGAAGACTAGCAACTACACTGTAGAAGCTAATGCGGATCCAAATAAAGAATACAGAATGAATAAAGAATAAAGACGGACACTTTACAGAGTTTTATATGTACAGATAGATGTGGAGTTTTGATCCAACACATCTCAGTTTTGCTGATTCATTCAGTTTTCTCCATCGTTCAGTAGTGTCAGAAACTTTAGTATCAAATTGGCTCAAAAGAAATCAATTTTTCATTTCTTCTGTCTTCATTTCAAAGTTGGACTGATCTCTACAATTATATTTTAACCTCAAACACTGACGAACAGGAAAATTACTTATTGATGTTTTAAAATGAAGACTAGACCCCTGTAATAAAGACTGCCTGACTGCCTGATTAGTAGATACGAGACAGGCATGTGAATGGCATCAGACAAAAACATAAAGGTATATAAACCCCCATCCCGCCATGCATACACATGCACACACAATAACATATTTATATATACAGTGACATTGAGCATACAATTTCAGGAAGTGTGAAATGATGATCTGTCTTTTTAAACTACTTTAATTGTACGTAAGACAAATCTGTAAGTCTCTTTTAGAAATATACAAACTTCTGTCTCAGCTCTTCAACGTTTCTATAGCTGTAGCACGCCAATATGTAGCCTGCACACAGTTAATGGCTGTTTTTAGATACCGCCTGCTACATACTACCTATGAATGTAGTATGCCTCAGTACGTACTGCATACTGCGTTGAAGGTAGTATGTAGTATGACTGTTCTGGGCCCTGCTGGGCCAGGGTTTGTTGGTATTCCAGTTTCGGAAAGCGAAAATAAACAACGGCCAAGCTGATAGATAAACTGCTTCTTTAAAATCAATTATGATTTAAAAAGTTAAGAGGTGGTTGATATGGAATTTAATAATTTTCACAGCACCTAAAAACTGAGTTCCCCCGTCATATACGAAAAAAAGAAGCAGAACGTTACGTGGTGCATTGTGGGAAGGTGCACGCGAGGGAGACTTGTCTGATGCATACTGAGACATTTTCCTGAATCAGTACGACATCTGGGTAGTTTTGGAATACTGCAGATTTTGCTCTTGATCACATACCGCATGTAAATGACCCTTTAAAAAGGTTAAGGTGTCTTAAAATGTGCTCACATTTTTACCTGTTACTCCTGCAATTAATGGTTTAAGTTTCTATTTTCTTTGTGTTTATTGTTGGAACCGGTTTGGGGCTTTTATTTTGTAGGCTGGGTTTGCCGCTGACGTGCTTGGCCACAGCTGATAAAGGTAAACATTGTTTTTGGTCTTATCCTGTGCAGCTCTTACGATGTGTTTGTTTAATGACGGCATGGAAAATACTGTAAATAAAACTCATCTGTTGAGAGTGAAATCACTCTTTCTTGCTGGGACCGTTAAACCGCATACTACATACTGAATTTTGTCCAAATCAGTATGTAATAATACATAATAATAATAATACAGTACTGCTAGTCTGTAGTCTATAGAAGGTGGTTTTGAAAACAGCCGATGTGTTGTTTGTATATCAAGGCTGGAACAGCTAGTTTTGTTTGTGCCCATAGCATAAAGTTTAAAAATAATTTAACTTAATCATAAATATTATGTGATTACATTACTCTGGTCACATCCTTCATTATGAAGTCACATGGAGACAAAGTATGAATTGAAACCGGAACAATCACATCGATTAGATCAACATTGCTGTGCCGTTAGCTGGCAGCTAAAAAAACAGCAACTACAGTTTTAATGGAAACTTGAAAAAGTATCATAACTTCTGGTCTGTGGATGTCCTGAAATCCTATTTATATTACTAAACAGCATGAACATGTTAATCCCCCTCATTACTCATCAGTAAATCCAGAAGAATCCCTGCAAAGAGATCATGCTCCCAGAGAAAATGAAACCCATCAGTTGGAGATGAACTCACCTCCTCCCCTTTGGAGAGTCGATCTGGCAGCATGTGACTGCAAATAAAGAAGAAATGCACTCTGTTATATTCTCTTTGTTTACAACAAGAATCTCCTCAACCAATCCTCCCACCACTTACTCTGAGAACATGAATCAAACCCTTTAATCTTGTATTTATTACATTCAAACTAAAATAATTCACTGCACGTACTTTGAAAAAGAGATCTAATAATGATTGAAAAAGAGATCTAATAATGATTGAAAAAGAGATCTAATAATGATTAAAAAACTGCAGCTTCTAACTACAGAAGTATTTCTCCTTGAAGTAGTGAACAGAGTCTGTGATACCAGCAGTGACAGACGCAGCAGGACTTCTTCTTGCTTCTCGTTTTAGTGCTTTGATGAGTGTTACATTAATAAGAGAGAACATGTCTGTGTATCTCAGGACAACAAATGAGAAGTAACTGACTCCACTGAGGTCATTATGTGTGATAACACCATGATTTCATTTCTTTGAACACAACAGGACTTCTTTAAAAACAGAAATTTATGGAGCACAAGAGCAGAATCCACTCTCCGCGTACAGATTTATAAACATTTGTCCACAAACCTCAAAGTCTCTTCATTTGGCAGCAAACGTTGTAAAAATACCCAAAACGAAACAAAATTAAGTCTCTAAACTTTAATGATCCAATTTATGACGACCCGATCAGAATGAAAGTTTTAATCCTCATACACTAATCTCTTCCTCTGCATTGTTTTGCATTCTGAACAGCACATGATAAGGTGCCTGGCAACAAATATATAAATGATGATGATAATATGTTAATTTAATTCATCCCTCTGACCCGACTCGTCAACATCATCAAGTCAGGTCACAGTAACACAGCCGGGTTAGGCTGTAGCGCTAGCAGGAGCTCATCACACTGGCAAGCTTGAATATTGCATATATTTTGACTTCAATTAAAAGCTGAAAGTGCCCGTAATATCCACGGACCATGAGAATCAGGTTTTCAAGTGCAGTGAAAAGTGTTTAGGCGTTTTTCAACCGCAGGAACTTTAACCCGGGTCAAAATGTAGTTATGGGGAAGATAATCTCCCCCCTTAAAAGCCCCTGCTAGGCAGGTAGTACTTTTCAAAAGTCCAGGGACTTTCGGGGGCAGGGCCTGCAATGCTGAACGTGTCTGATTGGTCGATTAACCGCTGTGTTTTTATTCCGCCTACCGTCCACAATAAAATCACACACGTCTGTGATTCACTTGATTTCTCTTGCTTTCATTTGTTCTATCTTTTTTGTATTTGTGTACTTTTCCAAAGAAGAAGCTGTGATTCTCTTGATTTAGCAGCTTGTAACAGTAGTCTTCTCTGAGCTCACCGTGAATGTGTCTCTCCCAGTGTTACGGTTTTAAAAGTGACCCTGTAAACTGGAGACCTTCAGATGAACATGTCAGTGTTTGTGGAGTTTACACAGCTGTTGAAACACAGGGAGTTCCTGGGAATGCAAACTAGTTTAGTTTTTATTAAAATGTCAAAATATCCTCATCAGATATTTAATGATCGTCTAAAGACGTTTATGAGGGATGCATCCGGCTGAAAGTCTCCAGTTAAAAGGGTCGCTGTTTAAACCAAAACACTGGTCGATCTCTGCCACGGCTTTTTGAGTTAAAAATTATTTTAAAGCCGAGTTGAAACGTCTTTGCTACTCGCGCTTATCTCCTCTCACGTGTTGATTCGGTGAATCCATCTGTGATAAAATATAGCACCATCTAAAACAGCGCCAGCTGAGTCTCTTCATGCTAACAGGCTAACTGTTGTATTGCTCGTAACGATACCTGCCTGTCCGTCTGCTCTGTGGTGTCATCTGTGATGAATGGCATTCGTCTTTGTTTTACTGCCGTCTACTGGTCTGGTGGTGTAGTGCATTTACTTTTTTTTTTCTCCATACGTCACTGGCCTGATTTGCACAATCTACCTGGGACTTCAGCCCGCGGTTGAAATGCAGACAACAAAGGAGGCACAGGAAACTTTTAGTTCAGGGTAAAGTAGTTCTGGGGGCTAAAAGACCCCAGAACTCTTGGTCGAAATGCACCTTCTGCTACACCTGCTCAACCTCTCTGCCTCAGCTTCAGAGAAGGAATCAAGATGTGAGGAGAAGTTAAAGATTGTAAACTGACAGTTTGTTACATTAATCACAGATGACTTCATGAACATCCAGAAGTGTTAATGTGATTCAGTTTAGTCTGATGTTCCAGCACCAGCAGCACCTTGAACTCTAAGCTTTATCCGGCTCTCTCTCTTTAGTAAGCCTGCTGATGTATAATCACACGGGCTATCCGGCAGTCAGGGGGATTTTTACAAGACTGTCTCTGATCAGCTGAAAATCAAGAGGTCTCTCCGGTAATTAAGAAAGGAAAACCCAGAGAGAGGGAGGAAATGTGGAGAGTGGGAGGATCAAAGATTTGGTCAAGAGCAAAGCCAGAAGCGTACTACTCTCTTCATGTCGTCCTGGCCCCCCCTTCCTCTCTGCCCCTGGTGCTTCATTAACAAGTCACTCTTCAATAATGTAGGGCCTACAAGAGCGCTGCATCTCAAACCGGAGGGTGGCTAGACAGAGCAAATGCACCTCTAATGTCAGCATAAATTCTTGCACTGTTTAAGTCGAAGCTTACGGGGAAGTCATGAAATAATGATAGAGATGATGTAAATGATTATTTTTACCCAAAGAGGAACCAATCATAGGCGATGGTAAGATACAGGATCTCTGCCGGCTCCAGGCTGGCATGCACGGCCCCGTCCTGTGAAGACAACGTGACAAGAGTGAGTCAAACATCTGAAATATCACATGTTCAATAAAACAATAAAGCTCAGTATGTCACACAGCTGCACACGGTTTCAAAGATCCCTCTATTATGTGATTAAAAATAGCTTCAATATAAAGTATATTCTGAGAAAACAGAACACATCCATTACAAAAGAGTTCTTTCTTAATCATCAGTGTACATTATAAAGGAGCTCAGGCCGAGGTGGATGGATAAATGCAGGCCAAGGAGCCGAATGAGGTGTTAGGTGATTTGATGCCAGGTGACTTGTGAAAAGAGAAGAAAGGGAGAAGAACTTACTGCCCAGAGAGAGAGCCTGAGGAGGGAAACAAAAAGAGGCGTTCGGTCCCAGCCTGATATGCAGTGCACCAGGAGGCCGCTCTCATCTGGAACAACACACACACACAAAAGGACGTCAAGACCAACTGCAACACTTCTTTATTAAAGCGGACACTTAAGATGTAAACTTGTACACTGAACAAGTCAGTCCTTTTGGTACTATCATTAAAACACACATTCTCCATGAGACAGCGGTAAAAACAAACATGAGTAAACTTTTAATCTTCATTTATCTGTCATTAAAATCTGAGGAAAATCTCACTTAAGTATAAACAAAGGTTCTTTTTAGGAAATAACATAAATGTACAGGATGTATAAGCTTTCCTTTGCTGTACCCGAGATCACTTTTATGATTGAAGCTTGAATAAATGTTAACAATTTTGAGCTCTGTGGTTGGTCTTCATAAACTCCTGAGGAAAAAGTCTGCCTTCAAAGCTGTTAAATGCTTCCTTACTTACGTTTGTATTTTACAATGAACAGTGTCAAAGAAAGAATCACAGACTTAGGGCCTAGAAAGGAAGCCAATAATGAAGTGCCCTCTACCTGCATTTTTCCTCATGACCAACAAGAGGCAACTCAGCTGGTTGCATGATTAGAGGAGTTAAACGAGAAAATGACCCGACATGTTTCTTTATATATTTACTTGGTATTCATTTCCCCACTCAGTTTAAATTATATAACATAATCACTTGCACAATGTTGCCTATACAGTATAAGTTAAGTAAAAGGGTTGGCAGGATAAGCCTTGGCTTCAGTCTACACCTTTTTTGGTCAGCATGTGATTGGCTAGAATACATGTGGATGTGTATGATATAAATATATGTGTACATGAATGTACTTACATATGTATGCATGTGTATGTGTATGATATAATTATATGTGTACATGAATGTACTTACATATGTATGCATGTGTATGTGTAAGTATGCATGTACATATCGAAATGTGTGTGTATGTATATGTCTATATATATTGTATATTATTCCTATGTTGTGTTGAGGGAAGTGTTGGTCGTTGATGCATACCAAAATAAACCTAACCTAACCAATCACAGAAGGAAAAGAAAAGCAGTAAAGCTGCTCACTGAGGAGTCAAAGCAGCAAACTCTGAGAAAATGTTTTGTTTGAAAATTGACTCAAATTACTTCTAAATTATTCTACTCATTAAATACTCATTCTATGCATCTGCAAATGCCCTGAATAAACACATTTTCTTAATATTTAAACAGAGTCCCATTTTCTTTTGCACTGTACAAACTATGATGAGCTCAGAGAGATATTGTTTCATGAAATTGTAAAAAGCCTGAAATATTGGGGTGAAAAGATCTGCAGAAACTGGAACGGTTGCTTAATTCTGACATGTTTAAACTTGCAAATTTTGTCTCAAAGGCCCTTTATAATTTGTATTTCATTCTGTTAAAATTTCTTCTTCAGTTTCTTTACAGTGAATGGTCATGCTGTGCGCTCTGACCCTGGACTGTGTGAATTCATGGTGTCTTGTAAACCCATGCTGGCTGGGTATATGTTTATATTCATGACACATTGACAAAATAAAAACTTCAAACTTTAAACTTCTATAATGATTTTCGAGTTATGAAACTACTCCTGAAATTGTAGATTATCACAGAACTCTTTTTAACTTTGTGTTTGTTACTAAAAAAAGAATCAACAAACACTTCAAAGGTGACATATCACACTTTTTTCATCAATATATATTGGTCTAAGAGGTCCCCAAAACATGTCTTTAAAGTTTATGCTAAAAAAAAACACTTTGAAATCAGATTTTGGTCTGCCTGAAAAGCCCTCTCCTTCAGTCCTCCTCGGAACAGTCTGTTTTCTCTCTGACCACGCCCCCTCCGGAAGTGGATGTGCCTCGGCTGTCCGGCACGTTGATCTAATGTTTACATGTTGGCTGAATATACACGGCTGCTCAGAGATCACGTTACTTCAACCCTCTGAATCTGATCCAGAATCTGATCCTGACGGAGAGGCGCCTGTAGCAGGACCTTTCTGAATGATTGGTCACAGATTTAGTGTTTCTTGTTGTTTTATTTATCAGTATGTAGACGTGTGTCTTGGTACACAGCTACAGCTACGAACATGTAGCTATGTGGCTATGCTAATTAGCGCTAGCACTTATCCATGACAAATAAAAATCATCCACTAGATCTTCAAATCTGCAGACGTGTGGAGTAAAACCGACCTCTGCCAGAAAGGCAGCGGGACCTTTTCTGAAGGATTGGTCACAGATTCTGTGTTTCTTGTTGTTTTATTTGTCAGTATGTTGACGTGTGTCTTGGTACACAGCTACAGCTACGACATGTAGCTATTTAGCTATGCTAACTAGCGCTAGCACTTATCCATGATAAATAAAAATCATCCACTAGATCTTCAAATCTGCAGATGTGGGGAGTAAAACCGACCTTTGTGTTTATTAAGACAGCCTACAACTAGCATGCCTCCCTCCTAAGCTCCTTGTTAGCGCACATTTGTGCAGGTAATGAAAAACGGAGGGGGGATTCAGTATTATTTTATACAGTCTATGGGCTGAACAAGCTCTGAGCTCTGACTCCGTGACAGACCGGATATTGTTGTTACGTAACAAAAACACGGAAGTCTGAAACGGCTCATTTCACACACATTTACAGAAAGGTGGAGAAATCAGAACAGGGGCAGAATGGATTTTTTTTCATTCTCAGGGGGGTTTGTAGACATGCCAGGGACACATATTTCAGGTAAAGAACCATTAAAAAGTCCATTTTGCATGATATGTCACCTTTAAGGCCTCACTTTGATGACTGTAATATTTTGAAGTTTGGTTGTCTGAATGTATATTTGACAGATGAATAGAATGAGTTAATTAAAAACTGTTGCACTTTACTCAAACTTTGATTTTAACAATCTAACCCTAATCTGACCGTTTTCCCATAAATGTAACCAACGATCACTTACCATCCTTGTTGATGATGTGGAGCAGCAGCTTCAGGTAGTTCTGGGTTTGTTCCACCAGATCCCATGACTAAACACAGACACACAGGATTAATTCAATGTTGGTAGAACAGTTTAAAAGAACAGGTTTGATGAATGGACCATGCAAATGTTACATTGATTAAAATGTTTCTCAGTCCAGAGGACATGCTCAGTGACATGATGCTTTGGAAAGTTTTGCACACCTGAATTTTTGGTTTGCATGAGGAGTGATCACAAGCTGTGTTTTTGCTTTGTGCTCCGTCCAGCAGGAAAATATCTTAAATTAAATCCTGGTGGAGTAGGCCTCTGATTAATCAATATAATGAATAAATATAAATAAATCATCAACTGTGTTAGTTTTCTCTGTGTGTAGTTTGAGCTCCTGACATAAGAAACCAAAATGAAGCTATTTTACAAGAACTCATAAATTATGACCAAAGCACTTTGCAGGTTGGACAACAGATGGCACTGACACACCACAAATATTGAGGAGAGGAGAGGAGAGGAGAGGAGAGGAGAGGAGAGGAGAGGAGAGGAGAGGAGAGGAGAGGAGAGGAGAGGAGAGGAGAGGAGAGGAGAGGAGAGGAGAGGAGAGGAGAGGAGAGGAAGAGTGGTGTAACCTGGTATCGAGTCCAGTCAATATCCAAGTTCTGAGTAAAGCACAAAGGGATTGTCAAAGGTGCGTCCACATAGTCCTGTAACACACACAGAGGTATATATCATGAGCACAACAGATTTAAGACTCTGTTTGATCTCCCATGAACAAACTAACCACAGCGTCTGTACCTGATTCCAGTTAAACACCAGACCCTCTGCTGTGTAGTCTCTGTCTTTGTAGTCCTTAAAAAACTCACACCCTGAAAGAGGAACACAACTTCAACACATTTTCACAGTTGTTATTTGCAGACCAGGGTCACGCGATGATTAGAATTACCCTTATTTTACAATCTCGAGTGATGATTAGTTTCTACTGTTAAACTCAGTTTAACACAGAACTAAACATGGAATCATGTGTGTGCCTGGCAATGTTCAGTTCACCTGGATAAGGCACAGAGAGCAAGGTGAAGTCTGCATAGCGTTGGGCCTTGTCCGCCTTTTCAGAGGACGTCACACTGCAGAGACGGAGAGAGAGATGCTTTATGAGACACACACAGAGACTCTGCCATCTTCCATTCTTAACACAAGATTACTACAGTCCTCCTTTTCCTTTTTGTCACTGCACATGCTCAGGGTGTTGCCACCAGTTTGAGATATTTGTGGTTACAACAAAACTCCTCAGCACCGGGTGGGGCTCAGCCTGGGTATGTTTTTCATACACATCAGTGGCTCTGTACAATAACTGCAGCTCTTTAGGGTTGAGATAGAAAATCAAAACACAATGTGCAAGGAAAAGAAACAGATGTTGCACAGAGAAAGGATACATTTTCAGTCCATGTCAGACGCTTTAAGTCTCATTTCAAGGTCCTATTGTTGTTCTTTCAATCAATTTTATAGTTGCCTTAACAAAAAGAAATCACTAAGACTCTTGCCAACATGCCGTTTCCTTCCCAACTATCCTGTCTGGATGAAGCTAGCACTCTAAAATAATCACATGGGCCCGTATGCACGTCCAGCCATTACACAAACAGGACCATTAGTCTTAACGTACCGTTATGGAATGGCCCATTTGGCCGTAGCGTTAGCTGCATGCACGACTGCAAATAATTGGCCAATTAACTAATTGTGCCATGAAAGCGAGGCTGGTGCAAAACGTCATATGTCCAGGGAACCTTCTGGAAAACCCCTATCCAACAAATTCAAATTGCTCATGCCTACTACTCATAAACAACAATAAACATGGTGAGCGGTACCGGTGTGACTGAGAGAAGATTAAGAAAAAGCAATTTTCAGCGGAAGAAGAAATGGACATTTTATTACAAGAATATAGAACGAACAGCTAATATCAGCAAGTCAATCGTCAAAGATAACAAACAAGGAGTAAGGGAAAGTTTGGCTTAAAGCCGCTGTTGGTAATCATGGAGTAAACGTGTTCAGAGAGAGGGACTTCAAATGTCAACACTACCCCTCCCAACTAGATTTCCTCTTAGCCCCCACCCCCCTCCCCTCTCTATGCGCGCTCATGATTAGCCAGAATCCTAGCCAATCAGAGTACATAGTAGGGGCCACCCCTCAACCAATCAGCATGGAGGATTGGAGATTAGCTATGATTGGTCCGTCATAATGGGAACGAGGGGAATAATAACATTGCTTTATACTAGGGCTGTCAATAAATATGTAATTGCAATTAATCATATAATGTCCATAGTTAACTGGTGATTAATCTCAAATTGATTGCACATTTTTTTATCTGTTTTAATTGTACCTTAAAAGGGATCATTTTCAAGTTTTTAATACTCTTATCAACATGGGAGTGGACAATTATGCATTTATGCAAATGCATGTTTTTTATTATTGCAGCAATCCAAAACAATGACAAATACTGTCCAGAACAATCGCCACACAACATCAAAGGTACTGCATGCTCAAAAAATATGCTGAAAGGGCATTTTGACCTGAATATAACATTACTTAGTAATACCACTGTAAGATGAGATTTATTTTGGGCTAAGTATTTGTATCCCTGAGTTCTTTAATGAAGTTCGAAATACTTCTATTTCATATATTGCACTGCCTCTTTAAGGTTGCTCAGGGTGATATAGTTTTGAGTTGAAGTGAAGATGTGCTGTTGTCCTATGTTGAGGAAGAGTCATTAAAGGCATCACGACACACAGCAGAACTTGTCCCGTGCTCTTTCTTCCCCACAGCCCTTAAGTATAATTAATGAAGTTTTTTAGTTAACACTGTTGTTTGATCCCTAAATGTCCGTTGTCTTCACATAATTCATCTTAAACAGTAACACATAAGCACGATGTGTGCCATCCTTTAAACAGCCTAACAGGTGTGGTAATCCTGCCGTCAGCACCTGTAATGGTGGGGTCTACCGCCATTAAATATAATGCTTTGTTGGGGCGTTAACCTGGCGATCGTTTTCTTTTTCATCGCTAATGGCTGGACGCGAATACGGGCCCTGGTCTGAACAACTGAACCATTAAGTCCCTGAAAAAAACACTGATTCAACACATTTATGAAAGTAATAGACTCATTGATCAATCTGAGGTATAACAAGGGTGTCATTATGGATGAAGGTAGGTTTTGTCCCCCAAACAAAAACTCTGTGCGCGTCCCTGCAGGACGGCTCGTGGCAGCGAGACCCTAGTAACAACTACAGTGGTATGCCCCAAAAATAGAGAGAAAGATGTGGCATTGATGATTCCCAAGCTCTACAGTTTCCAGTCAAAGCTGGCTTCAGTTAGACTGAATCAAAAGCTTCCCCAGTTTTGACATTATCACAGCCACACAGCCTACGCAAAGTCTCCTAATGGTCTAAAGGCAGACTGTAAAACTCTGACGTCAAACACAAATGCACTGAGTTAATGCTCATATGCTTCTAATAAAGTTTCTACGTCCAGTGAAAACAGTGACCTAAATAACATCCAGAGATGTTCCTTACTTTAGGCCAAACTTAACCTTCTTGTTCTCCACCATCAGGTCACAGATGTAGCGAACCGAGAGGTAACGTAGCAGCTTAATGTCGTGGCCCCGAACCTTGTCGAAGAGCTGGGAGTCCCCATTCCTGAGGAGGAGGAGGAGGAAACAGAGAGAGGGAAGGAGTTAGAGGAAAAAGTTTGGCCCCCAGCAGAGAGATGAGATGTGTCTGTGATGACTGTTTCCCACTTCCACAGAGCTCTCTCTCTGATGCGTACTCTGTCACAAGTTATTGTTCTCATTTACTGATGTAACCATAAGATTCAGTGTCTGACGTTCATTTTACACAAACTGTAGTACATAGTGTGATTACCTGACTGCACTGTCATCCTCTGGAACCTCCTCGGACTCCGCCAATGTGTCATCAGTGCCCCCTAGAAAAACACCAGCATACAGGATGAATATTCATACTTTATATGCTGATGATTTGATTTTACTGGCTGAGTCTGAACCTGATTTACAAAATATGTTAAATATAGTTAGGTCATGGTGCAACAAGTGGAGATTAGAATCAAATCTGAACAAAACACAAGCTATGCACTTTAGAAAGAAAGGTATAAGAAGAAGTACACAAATTATTCATCTGGGTTCAGTTGATTTAGAATATGTAGGGGAATATAAATATCTGGGCTTCATTCTCAATGAATTTATGACCTATAATGCTGGAATTGGCAGCCTTGTTGATTCTGCCGGAAGGGCTTTGGGATCAGCCATCAACAAAATAAAAGTATGTAAGGATCTTGGACATTCTACCTACACTAAACTTTATGCTGCATGTGTGATTCCAGTCTTGAACTATGCCGCAGGGGTGTGGGGGTTTAAAAGTCTCAAAAAATTTAGATGTTATACAAAAAAGAGCTATTAGATGTTTTCTGGGGGTTCATAGATTTGCTCCAATCCCAGCAGGGAGACATGGGCTGGGTACCAGAGTCTGTATTGCAAAAATGTGAAATGATCTGATAGTGATAAAAATGTCAGATGACAGAATAAATAAGAAGGTATCTGTTTGGAGCAAAATACAGAGCTCTCCATTGACAAAAGAGCTTTAATCAATTTTTGAGGAGGAGGACATGTATATCTACAGGAATAATCTGTGCAGTATTGTTAACTCTGTGAAAGATAAGCTCATATTGAAATATGAAGTAATATGGTTTGAAAATGTTCTGTCCAAACCAAAACTAAGGACATATATGCAGATCAATCATAATTTAATCCCTGAATTCTTTGTAACGTCTTGTTTATCTAGAAGCCAAAGATCTTTGGTTTCACAGTTAAGATCTGGTGTTCTTCCTCTGGCTGTCAAGGTCGGTCGATTCAAAAATATCCCAGAAGAAAACAGACTGTGTGAGATGTGTGATATGAATGAAGTGGAAAAAGAGTCCCATTTTCTTTTGTACAGTACAAATTATGATGACCTCAGAGAAATATTGTTTCAACAAATTGCCTGTAAAAAGCCTGAAATATTGTGGTGGACCGATGTGCAAAAACTAAAACTAAAAACTGTTTTTTTAATTTTGACGTGTTTAAACTTGCTAATTTTGTATCAAAAGCCTGGAAAAGAAGACAAGACAGTCTTTTTAAGTTGTGTGCATTTTTATTTGTATTATTTTCTTTTATTCTGTTATCATTTTCTCCCTCAGTATCCTTACAAGGAATGATCGTGCTGTGCGCTCTGACCCTGGACTGTACAAATTAATGGTGTCTTAAAAAACAAGGTCGGATCCGTACGATAAAACACTTTAAAGTCAATTCACAAAGTCAGAATGTGCTCGAGTTTCAGATGATCTCTGTACAACACTTCTCTCGCCAAACAGCTGGAGACATCATCTTCAGTATATATCAGAAGAAATGCACACCTGCACTCCTCTACAGCACCGTTATCTGTGTTTGTTTGAAACAGTAAAGATGACTCAGCAAGTTTGACTGACACAAATTCAGCTCAGCATGTTGTTGTTGTTGTTGTTGTTTTTGTGAAGATGCACTTCTTGTTGACAGCTATCTCTCCTTCGTATGGATGCCGTATGCACTTATCATAAGAGCTTTTGATGAGGGTGACGTAAAAGTCCAGTAAGTGAACTGGGTCTGTGAGCCAAATTTGACTCTCTAATGGTTTCCATAACTTGATTTAGATTGTCATAAAAGCGTTTTAGACATTTTAGAGCCTCAGGGATACTTTCTCTTTCTCTCTCTCTCTCTCTCTCTCTCTCTCACTCTCTCACTCTCTCACTCTCTCACTCTCTCACTCTCTCTCTCACTCTCTCACTCTCTCACTCTCTCTCACTCTCTCACTCTCTCACTCTCACTCTCACTCTCTCACTGTCATTTTTCTGCTTATTCAGGGTAATTACTACATGCAAGAAAGGAACAAATCTTTTTTTAGGTCTGTGAAACCTGAAAGAAAGGAGCTGAATGTTCAATAAGCAGAAATCAAAAAATAATAATGAGGGAGAAAATGAAAGCAGGACTAAAAGCAGTTTAAGAAAAACATAAAAGACGAGCTGGTGTTCATTCCTCTAAGCTTCCTTCAACTGGCTGCGTCTTGTATTTCATTCTAACTTTATTAAACTGTAACTCCAACTATATTTAACTTTATATAACTTATATATAACTCTGGCACTAAGGTCCTGTTACTTCATGTCACTGTAACTTTAAACTTCATGCCCGTTCATTCACAAAGCACGAAGCCAGAGATGTTCTGTTCCTCCTGTGATCGTCTCGGCATGTGCCGCAGGAAGCAGGTGAACCTGCCAGGATCATACCCGTCACTTTCAAAGTTACAGAGCTTTTTCTGTTGTTTTGAAAAGATTGAACAGTAGTTGTCTTTACTGACCAATGTACGCACACCCAAAAGACACTTAAGACCGGCAATCAGCAGTTTGTGGCTCGTTTCATGTGGAGGCTACAGGGTGTAGCAGCTAGCCATGAACTTGCCTGTTGCACTGATTTTTGGTGCAAAGCTACATTCACAGTTGTTGTGATCCATGCTACCACAATGTGTTGGACTAGCTGAGGGTGTGCTAAAGGCTACAGCTCAGGTCAGGGCAGAGATACAGTACATGTCACATCTAGGGAGCTTTTGTTATGTGTCTGATTGACTGACTCCTTAATGCATCATAGGAGCATTTCAAAGTCTCTGCAATTGACTGCTGACACTACATGAATCAGACTAGATCATTATTGCATAGGGCTCTCAGCATTAAAGCGCTGCTTTGAAGCCAATCGACGGCGGCAGCCATATTGGTAATGCGGAGCAAGGGTTTCACCAGCGATCACTGGACATCAGAGAGTAATCACAATGATCTCAGAGTAACTGCACACCATGTTGACACTGATTGGACATTCTGCACTCCTTCATATTTCTTAATGTGTAACTGTGTTGTCCTTTAAAAAAAGGTAGTGTTTCAGAGCTGCTGGTGTAGCAGTGCAGTATTTATCTGACTCAAAAGCTTTAGTCAAGATCACAACATGGACTTACAAACTGTTCTGAAATCCACTTTATACATGCAATTAAAAATGTGATAAACCACAATAAAAAATGTCTGCTGTGGCAACAGAATAATCCAAAGAGGCGTGATAATGTTGTTGCATATTTTACTTCTTATACCGTTTACATAAAACAGAAATCATCATGTGAGTGGCTTTCCTGCAACAGAAGATCTATTTGATTTAACATGTTCTGCTTATCTCTCTCATCATTGTTCAGCTGATGTTTGCTGTTCTTGGTGATTCTGAAGGAACCCATCCCCCCCCTTGCTCACGGTAAGGAACGTCATGTTCTTATAGGAAATGTTGACAGCTGTCTGACAACTGGTGCAACTATTCACAGGTCAGGGAGCACACGTGGAACTGAAATCTTCTCTGGAAAATAAGATGGCCACAACTTCCCCTGTTGGGGTAATTTTAACTCCTGTGTGTGAGTGTGAGTGTGAGTGTGTGAGTGTGTGTGTGTGTGTGTGTGTTTTACCTGAGAAGATGTAGTTGTAGCCTGTGCGTCCGTACAGCTCCCCCCATCCTGCCAGAGTGGACGACCGGCAAATATGCTGCAATAAAGAAATGACAAACCAGGATCAGACGGTGTTGTTTTATGACTCAGACCAACACAGTGTAATAATAACAATTCATATCTTGTCACATGTGCAGTGGAAACACACAGAAAAGAGGAAATATCAGCCTCAGAAGATACTCCAGTTTCACTCTTAGAAGAACTGATAAAACCAGTCTGTGCTTTGTCTCTGCATCAGTGTGATTCAGCACAAATTACAACGCTGCTTCTCTAATGACGCAGTTTTAAATATGCTAATCTTTATTATATACATAAAGAACTGAGCAATGTGAAGAGTATTATAGATCAAAGGCAAGTATAATTGTAAATTAAACTAGTAAATGTAGTTTTTCTGGAAACTATAAGTTGAAATAAGTTTCTAAGTGTTGCTAAAATACAAACAAACTGAGCAGAACTTGACTTTATTACATCTAGAGGCTGAGAGCTGGAATAAGTATCAAGTAAAGCTGTAAGCTGGCTGTGGTAATGTGAAAGATGGATGTTGAAAGAAACTGGACGAAAAGGTTGAAAGAGAAAATACTTTGTGCGGAGAACACAAGGACATCAGAGTGATCAGCAGAGCTGAGAAATACAAAACAGAGAAGGGAACGAAATAAACCCAATATGAATTTATGTTGACATTTACAAGATTCATGTCAAACATGACTAGCTCAGGAATTGAAGATACAAAAAAAGGGGCTAAAACACTAGCTCTTGAAACTAGTCTTCCTGTATAGACCACAGACTCTATAAATAATGGATGTAGTATCCGTGACGTCACCAATCTGTTTTTGAAGCTTTTTTTTTAAGCCAATCGCCGGCGGCAGCCATATTGGAAATGCTGAACTCAACTGCTGTCAAGCCATTATGACGTATAGAGGCGGGCTTTGAGCCTCCTCGCCAACAGCTACAGTGTTCCCGCCTGTCAATCAAGTCAGCTGTGCCTCTCATAATGGAAACTCGTAATCTTAGTATCTTCTAAACTGTTGTGTTGTGAAAAAATTCCCCCTCCCCAGTACAGTGTGTGCCAATCGAGAAATGAGCTATTCAGACTACACTTGTCTTTTGTACCAGGCTGTAAACATGTTTATTTCTGCTGTAAAGATCGGCTTCTTTTTAATTGGTGTGTATGTGGTTTCCGGTACTTCAGAAGCCAGCCTCAAGCGGATCCTCAATGATCTGCAATTTTTAACACTTCCGCATTGGCTTCAATTCTCGCGGCCGGAGGTTGCCGCTTGGTATAGACACAGTTGAGTATAAGTGATTCTCTCTCCTGAGCAGAGACTGCAGGAGTTCTCAGACGAGTAGCCGTACCTTTCCGTTGTAGAGGATGACGGGACAGACGAACCTCCCTCTGCAGCGAGCCAGCTTACTCCGGTTTACCAGGTCCTGCAGCTTACTGACCTGCACTGTGCTCTCAAACCTGCAAAAACAGACCACCACACGTTAGCAGGATCATCTGAAAGAAGACTGAGCCAGCCTCCACATAAATGACTCTTCTTTTCCTCGGAGATGTACGTTGCGTGTTAGCGGCACATTCAGCCTCAGCTACCTTCACTAATACATCTGCTACAGACTGCACCTGTTATTAAAGCTTCTCTGCTTTGTTTTCACTCAGAGACAGAACCTCTCCATAGCCGGCAGGGAATTTAGGAGAGCTTCATCACCACCAGGCCGTGAGGTGTCCTGTGTCTGTGTCCTCTCAAAATGCGTCAGACCAATGCTGACAATACACTGCAGTGCTAGTTTGTTGTTAAGACTCAAACTTTGGATAGTTTCTTACAGTTCACTACAGCTGTTTTCCACATATTGTAGTCCAATAAATATTGGACATTGAATTTAGGACTGAGGGGATTCGTCAGAAAGATACTGAACTGGATTTTAAACTCAGGAAATTCATCTTACTGTCGATATATAATATAATATTACTGTCTTACTGTGTTAATTTTGGGAGCTATTTTAGATTTAGTCTTAGTCTTTAGATGAAAATGCCTGTTAGGTTTTAGTCACATTTTAGTCTTTTCAGCCCTTTATAGTATTAGTCTAGTATTAGTCGACGAAAACTCAAAACATTTTAGTCTATGATTTTTGACAGAACATCTTCACTCTTTAAATAATTAATGTAGCCGATCAAGTATCAGTATTAGGGTTGTACCAAGTGTTAAAATAGTCAACATTTGTAATCTAATATCTTAAGTTAAATCATTCACCCTGTCCCTGTGACTGTATTTTGATTCTATGGTTCACAGAAAAATGCCATGAATGGACTGTATTGCACATTTACGCCTGTCCCTGGACACACCTGCAGTGACAGGTGCACTTGACAGACAGTCAGTTCACGGCACTCTGAAATATATCTGCATCTTTGATGACAAGAAGTTGATCAAAACTTACTAAATGTGTCTGATGTATCACCAAACTGGATTAAATCCAGCTGTAGACGGGAGCTTTTTACTGTAATAGCGGCAAAAACGTCAAACATCAAATATTAAACAGACGTCCCCCGGTTGAGTCTTTGTCACTAACGCACACATCTTCATCAATGAAGATGAGACAGATGCATGGAGGTGAGGAGAGCTGGTCCATAAAGGACACCTGCTGCAGGTAGAGACCAAGCTAACACTGCTAACCCTCATATAATAACCCAGCCTGTCACAGGAATGCATCCCTTTATCTTTAATGATTAGACACACAGTGTGGGAAAACATGGATTCTTAATGTCCGACGGTCCGCCAGTAAAGTTTTCGTCTCGTTAACAAAATCAAAACATACGGTTATCTGAGTTTATATTATCAGTGATGCACTTTAGCTCGGCATAGTCTCGTTTTCGGCATGAAAAATTAGTCGTTGACAAACATTTATCGTCATTATTTTCACTAACGAAATGAACACTGTATACAACAAACATAAGCAGCTAATCTTTACATTAAAGGTTACAAACAGATCATTTTGAACCCTTAAGGCTGGTTTATACTTCTGCGTCTCCCCAACGCAGCAGGGGCTGACGCCGACATGAGCACCACATACTTGTGCATCGATGTCGCACAGCAATTCTCCACCGAAACGCTTGAGGGCAGTGCGGTCTCTTTGATAGCCGGTCGCCTGCTTCCAGCCCCGCTATGATCAGTTCACTTTTCCACAGAGATTCAGAGCATCTTATGTTAATCTACAGCTGATACATGTTGCTGTTTATCATACAGACACGATTACATGAAGAATAGAGAGGAGGAGATGAAATACACGGCCGATGTGCGCCCGATGTCCGGGATCCAGGAAGTGCTGTAAATGCGGGAAACACAATGCCGCTGAGCGGACCAATCACAGGGCTTGCGGTCCGCGTCGGCTCTATGGGTAGTTACATTTTGGAGGAGGTGCAAGACAGCTACGTACGTAGGCCTCTACGTAGGTACGGGAGCTATGCGGACCCCCGGCGTAGGGTACGCCATCGATTCGACGCAGAAGTATAAATCAGCCTTAACCCGAACCAAAACATTATCAGACTGAATTCTTACTTGATTTCCCCCAAAAATAATTCTGCACCCAGCTATAAATCCTTACTTGCATTGTAAATATCACGGCCTGTGAGAGAGGATTGAAGCGTTATCCCCCTCCTGGCCACAGCCGGTGCATTTTTTGTTGCTTTTGCTTGATCAATGACATAACAACTAAAACTGCCTGCAAACCTTTTTTAGTAAATGTGCTCATTGTTCACATGTTTTGAACTGATCTCAACTCTGCTGTTGTTGTGAAAAACTGAAATGCTATGTCCTTGTTCAAGCCTTTATTGCATTAGGGGGAAACTGTGTGACTTTGTATGAAATAACACAATTTTCTGTGAGGAAGCTTTTTCCTGTGGACTCAGGATTACAAACAGGGGCTCTGGCACCAGAGTGGAAAATATTTTGGCTGCATTAATCAGCAGTGATAAATAGGGATTTATTGAATCACTAAAAACGCTGTGTTTCCTACAACAATGTGGCCTCATGTGACAGTGGAGTCACTTCACCCGTCTGCTGCCTCGTTCAGCGGGGCTGGAGATGGAGGCTGATCTTTGCTCCCTGCACCACAGTAAGGCGGTGTGCAAGATTAGTGACACAAACAAACACGAGGGCAATGGGTAACTCAGTGGACTGGACTTTAATCAGACCACGATGGACTGACTTTGTAGTGGTGTAGTACCTGTCTCTATCAACATCTGTGCATTCATACTCCAGGAAAACGATCTGCCGGGGATAATGGCCACACACTTCTCCATTGGAGTTGTGGATGATGCTGTACTTGTAGTCTCTTGCAAATAACTCCAGACAACGCTTCTCTATCGCATCCACCTGAGGAGACACAAAAACAAGAGGCATGCCTTTGGTTACAAAAGATGTTAAGATTCAATCTGGAAAATAACAGAAGTTGGGAAAGGTTTAACCACAGAGAGCAGAAACATAGACATACTTCACAGACAGATCAATTCACGACAAACTAAACAGGACGCATTCAAGATCAGTTCTGCTTTTACCTTTTTACCTTCTCTTCACCCTTACAAACTCCAATGTTTTCAGTCACCAGTCAAGCATTTTTGAGTATCTGTACCTTACTTGAGTATTATTTTTGAGGTGCTCATTACTTTCACTCCATTTGAAAGACAAATATCATTCTTCTTACTCCACTACATTTCTTACATGCCATAGAAGTACTAGTTTGATGCTTAAGTTTGCCCATTAAGTTTTGTGGAAGGAGAAGGCCTCAAAGAGCTGATCGCGTTTGTCAAGCCAGAGTACAAGCTACCATCATGGAGAACAACAACTACGAGAGTGGAAAAGATGTATGAAGAAAAGGCAGCAGAACTTACTACAATTATTTTATTTACTTATTTATTTTTGTTTATGGTTAAAAAATAATAATAATTAGGTGTACTCGAGTAGTTGTTCATTAGGTAATTTGAGTAATCGAGTACAAGGATTACTGTAAATTCCCATCCCTAACCCGGATAGGCTGACTGTCAAGAGCTGGATCCTCACTTTCCTAGATACAGTTTACTTTTGCTTTCCACTGCTAGGTTGATCACGTTTAAAGAGTGTTATACTCAAATGTGAGCTTCTTTTGCAGAAAACTGAAAGAATAGATCCAGCCTCTCTAAGGATCTGTGTTGAGGTCTGATGCAGCTGGTGGTCTCAGTTGGTTTCATGTGTGTACATTTATGTATGAATATCTGAACTTTTCTATAAAAAATAAAAGAAAAAGATTTGATTAAAAAAAGAAAAAAGTCAGCTGAATTAATTTTCTTCTCTGAAATCAGATCCCTAAGACCGTAAACTGTTGGTATTCTTGTGTTTGGTTTGTCTCAGTGGTGTAGCCGTACCTCGGTTGAGCGTAGATCAAACGTTATTCAGATCAGTCCGTTCATTTAGTCGTGGTGATGATGGCTATGACTGAGAAGGATGATGATTCTCTACCTGAGCACCACGGCCATATTTTAAACCCACGTTTGAGGTTTTGAAATATAGAATGATTGTTTGTATTGTTGTAAATCTCTGATCTGTTTACCACACAAACTTCATCACAGCCTACAAAACATCAGCATCTAACCTGAGAAAGCATGTGGAGGTCTGTAGCTAACACACTGCTTTGATTCCAGATGAACATTTGAGACTTGTCTGTGCTTGTAGTAACATGTAGTTTCATGGTAGACTTTTTAGATATGAAATCATGTTTTCTAAACAGAACGGAGCAGAATGTACACCCATGCATTCTTGACTGCACTCATGCTTTGTGAAAATACGTTTAGAGATATTTTAAAAAGTACTTTGAATACTTCAGTATTTTTAAAAGCAAGTACTCCAGGATCTAAACTTTGACTTAAGTCATGAAGACGTGGACTTTGTCCAACACTGGCTATGTGTGACATTCAGGACCACAACAATTTGAGGATTGCTGGCACTGTAAAAATATATATTGTAAGATTATAAAGATATTACCATTAATAAGGCAAAAAGTGTTTTATCTATTACAACAACAACAACAACACCATGGATCAAGCAATCCCTGGGAGTCGAGTCTGCACATAAACCTTTACACTTCTGAAAACTGAGCGCAGCATGTTGGATCAGATATACATCCAAACATGCAGCAGCTCCTTGAAGTTGATAAGGAGTCATGTAACACTACCTGCAGTGTATGTTGTTTTGGAGACACACAAGGTCCATTTAGTTTACTTGATTTTCTAAGCAGGTCTTTGCTTATCATAATCACCCCAGAGAATGGATAGAGTACTTTATAAATCCCTGAGGTAAATTGAATTGTCATAGCAGCTTATGATATTTAACATACAGTGAAGGAATATGAGGAAAACAGGGCATACATACAAAAGAAGTGAGAGCTAACAAGAGCGAAGAGCAGAGAGAGGTGATTTCAGACAGCCTGAGGTTTTGATGCAACACCATGACAGATATAAATACTGATAACACTGAAGGAGGTAATATACAAGTTTAGTAATATGTGCGGTCAGTAATCATCAAGAGTCATCATCCTTCTGTGACATTAAAAAACAGGAGTATTATATATGAGATAAACAAGTTTAAACATATTTAATATAAAATTCAAGATATTTAAGTCAATTAAAGACCCATCTATTTAATGTATCATTTTCCATTATTTGAATATACCTTCATTTATTTTTGACTCTTTAATATTTAGTATCTTATTGCCCTTTTTAATGCTTTTACTTATCTTAGACTTTTATCTTTGCCTTTTTATTGTCTTAACTATTTATGTTAAATGTTTTATTTACTTATTTTTTCACTATTTCTCGTTGTTGTTAAATTGTAGCCATTTTATTACAATTTGCGTGCATTAGTCTCTACTTCTATATCCATTTCTGCTTTATGTTTAGTCATGATATATTAATTTTTTTTTATAATTTTGTTACTACTTATTAAACTTACCCGTGTAGTGACTTCCTTCGCTCTGTACTGCATCTTTGAAAACAGATCTATCAGATCCATGATGTCTTCACTCTTCCTGACCGACGCCCCGGTGGCCGTGAAGCCGCCGGCCGCAGAGGGGGACCCGGCCATCATAGCGCCTCGACCCGCGGTGGTAGCCTCCAGTCGAACTCGACCTCCTTCAAACACCGCAGAGCCTTGTCCTTGGGAACGGGAAGACCGACCAGGCCATCCCCTCCCAGCCAGCTTCTTCCTGACTGCCCGCTTGAGGGGGCCGGAGCCGGGTGGTCTTCTTGAATTCAGGGCACCGGCGAGCTGCTCCTCTCTCCGAACTCAAGCCGTCAGCCAGCCCTCACTGCCCGCCACACACACCGGCGAGCTGCTCCTCTCTCCGAGTTCTAGCCGTCAGCCAGCCCTCACCGCCGGGCACTCACACCAGCGAGCTGTTCCTCTCTCCGAACTCAAGCCGTCAGCCAGTCCTCACCGCCGGACACACACACCTGCGAGCTGCTCCGAACTCAAGACGTCAGCCAGCCCTCACCGCCGGACACTCACACCGCGGAGGCTGCCGCTGCTGCCGCGGCGCGACAGGCGAACAATGCGCTGAAACTCACGTCCGCCTTGCCTCGCTGTTTCACTTAGTCGGGTGAATTAATGAGTATTTCAGCGTCCCACAAGAGTGTTATTCAAAAGTATAACAGCGTTTCCTTAAAACGAGTAATTATAACACATTAAAGACCAGAAACTGTCAAAAGTGGCGCCACTGCCTTGGTTCGCTCCCAGCATTCTATGCGCAGCGAATCTGCCGCTTGCAATATAAAATGAAGTGGGCGAATGTTCGCGCGTCAGTTCGCTTTCGCTGTGTCCATACCATTAGCACGATGAGCTAACAGACTGCTACTACTCCCCATGCGTAGATTTGTATCTTTCACTCACTCACGCTCATCCAACACTGATATGGGACAAGTTAAGAACTCGTGTAGTCCTCCACATCACCACTTTGAGGTTTCAGACATCCACTGAGGTAGCGCTCGACTCTCTGCTCCAGCTAGCCAGCCGAACTCCCGGTCAGCTGGAGTCAGGAAATCCCGAGGATCCTTCCCGGCCTGCTCACATTTCCCCAATGTCACGTCTTCATGTCTCCTTAATAACAATGACCATGACGAGAGAATGATTGGAGGTATTCAGTAGTCCACCCTGAGGCTGCAGGACTTCAGTGTTGCATGTTCTGTCGTGGATAAAAGCCCCAGCAGCTCCAGAGAGCAGAGAGAGGTGTTGCAATCTGTGTGTTCCAGTCTGAAGGTACAACAGGCGGTAAACAGGAAGTGGACCAGACCACGTGACAGCTCCCCCCTTTAAATGACGTTTGTTGTTCAGGCTCATGTTATGATTTAGGGTTATGATCTGTCATGCTGTACTGGTCCTAAATGTTCATACCTCTGCTTGTATATCTATCTTTAGGACGCTGTATGAGCTTGTTTATAATTATGTGATAATTTACACTATTAATCCCGGGGATAAACTTTAAATTATACAATTTTAAAGTTTACTACCTTTACCTACACTTTTCTTTTTAAACTTTCATTTTTATTTTTGTTTTACATGTACATATAACATTGAACAAGTGAGGACTAGGACATTACATTACAATCAGTGAGAAATAAGCAAGTTACTTTTAAAGGTGTTTTTCGACCAGAGGAACTTTACCCTGGAACTACATGCGTTTTGACCGACGGACCCAGGGTAAAAAAGCAGTTCAGGGGTAGATAATCTCCCCCCTAAAAAGTCCCTACTAAGGGGTATACTTTGCAAAGGCCCCGGGGCTTTCGGGGGGCAGGGCCAGCAATGCTGAACGTGTCTGATTGGTAGATTAACCGCAGTGTTTTTATTCCATCCGCTGTCCACAAACAACATCACACACATCTGTGATTCACTTGATTTCTCTTTCTTTCATTTGTTTTTATTTGTTGTATCTTTTTTGTATGTCTGTGTAATTTTCAAGAGATTGTGATTCACTTGATTTAGCAGCTTCTGAACCTTTTAGTTCAGGGTAAAGTAGTTCTGGGGGCTTTAAAGACCCCAGAACTCTTTGTCGAAATGCACCTAAAATGTAATACATCTTATATTAGTAGTTACTGTCATTTGAAAGTAATTAGTTACACTACAATATTACTGTCTCTGAATTGTAATGCGTTACACTACATGAGTACTTTCACCAAAATAACTGCAGAAGTATGACTAGCATTCTAAAATGCTAAAATATAGTTTATTGCAGCTGATTATAAATCCAGTGAAGGGTGATGTGGTATAGCATGATGAATGTGTAGGCCCTAAGGCTACTAACAACTTAATAGAATAGGTAGAGTGAAGGCTCAATAAAATAAGTAATAATGACCTTCAGAATCACAAAAGCAGACAAAGTCAAAGTCTGGTAAGTTATGATAAAGGTATCGTAAATATATAAAGTGTAGGCCTATTCATATGAAACACAATAGAACTAGAGACCACTATAATGTAACATATAGCCTTATTAGTAATTAGTAATAAGGCCTATTTTAATTCTTAAAAAACAACACATCTCAGGTTAAAATGCGTTTTAACACGCGTTACTGAGATTTGTAACGGGTACAATATTACAGAAATGTTATTAGTAATGTGTTATATTACTGCCTTACAGCAAAAAGTAATACATTACTGTAATTGCGTTACTTTTGTAGCGCGTTACTCCCAGCACTGTACAGTATGCAACAAAGGCTTTCAGACAAACAGAAAAAGTTAAGAGTCTTTGCGGTTATAGCGATCCCATTTTCCCAATAGTTTAACCCCCTTCTCCTTGTGAAGGCGCAAAAATCATTTTTCAACCCTACCAACAGAGTTGATAATGTTTTTAAGTAGTTATTTGACTACACATTTAAAATCAATGAGATCGACACTTATATGTGACCCAGATTCATAATTTAAAACTGTATTAATGATGATAGGATAATGTCATATCCTTTTAACTCAGTTGTCTTTTTTTGGAGCTTAAGTCCATAACACTTGATTTCTCTACACAGATATCAAAACATGTAAAATTGGTTTGAATAAAAAGTTATTCATAAAAGTTGATTTTTTTTGTAGGTCTTTTTTTTTTTTAACTTTTTTTTTAAAACTTAAATTTTCACATAGGAAAAACAATCACATCCAAAATTAGAGGTTGGTACATTTAAACACACAGACGACATGAAATACAAAACAACAAATAACCTCCCACCCCGACACGTACTCCCTCCAGATTAACTAAATAGAACTCCAAAAAAGGAGAACATAAGACAAAAAGCAAGTATATTAAAAAATAAACAGATGAAAGCAATAATTTAAACCTAGTAAGACACACATGGTGATGCTCAGTCTAAAGACATACAGCAAGCTGAGCTGTCGACACAAGATAAAAAAAAGGATCCCAGATTTTTTGAAAGATATGAGCTTTACCACTGAGGGTCAGCCTAATCTTTTTAAGTTTGAGAAAATACAGCACACTCTTAATCCAGCTCGAATGGGTAGGTGGGACAGAGGACTTCCAATTCAACATCAACAACCTTCTGGCCAACAAAGTCGTAAAGGCTGACATGTCCTTCTTGGCTGGAGAAAGAATAGATAGAGGAGGAGACACCCCAAACAAAACATTACGAGCATTATGAACCAGTCTCACCCCAGTTACATTAGACAATGTTCCACCTCAGACCAGAACACATTTAGAGTGGGACAGCTCCAGAGCATGTGAGTGTATTTATTAAAGTTGTTTATTTTCTTATTGATTTTTCTGAGTTTTTGTCATCCTATCATATTCATGTCAGTCTAAAATAAATGGATATCAATCCCAGAGATGGAATAATAATGTTAAAGAGTGATACCTAACTTTTTATTCCCCCCTTTTATTTGATTTGAAAGACACCACAAAGGGAAAATATGTAACTGGGAATAAAAAGGTGAGTTTCCTCTTTCAGAAAGATATTGTCACTGATCACTATGTAGTCCCCTACTTAGGCCTTATCCGCTTCTTCATCTTAACAGCCTTGGACAACATTATCATCCAACACCTCCAGAACTAGTAACTAAACCCTGAAAAGGGGATGGATTTTGCTGCCGCTCAGGGCAGACACCCTTCAATCATCATATCTCCCTGTAGACTTCAAGTGCCAAAGAGACTCTGACAACTATTCAATATCACATCTTCTCTGTAAAAAAAAAAAAAAAAGAAGCATACATTGAATTCATTATCTTGTCTCCCCTGATTGATTTTTAGGTGTCTTAAGCCTTAACAGATGCTGATTCAAATGGCATCACTTATAGACTTCACATGGAACCCACTGGAAACAAACAGGACTCTTTGCAACTTCTGCAAATTGCAAAATCGCTGACCTGCCAGTGTAAACAGAGATTTTCTTTAGGGGCAGCAAAAGATCAACTCCAGGAAAGTCCATAATTGAAGACTCTGAGGCACTATCATTGCTAGTTTCATAACAACAGTGTGGTCATTTCCATGCCCAGCACAAACATTGAGTTAGTAACAAATGGTTTGGGGCCCACCTGTGCACCCACAGGTGTGTCAGTCTTAAAATGAGTCCAGGTACAACTTGAAGCAGCAGAACTTGATACGGCCAAACAAAACTCTGGTCGTCAATTCATTTTGTAATATTCTCTTTTTGTTTAAACTGTGCAATATCTATAGTAAGATCAACTAACATTGTTGTGTTTAAATCACACTAACTGCTCACACACAGGTCTGCACCTCCTGAGATCATTATCAGCATTGTGCAGCCATTCTGGTGCTACAATCAGAAGAGGACACGTTCACTGCTACCTCTTCCCACGCCTGCTTCACCTCAGGGAGCTTTGACGGATCCTCGGCTGCTGTCACGTCACTGCACTTTCACTGGCAAAATGTAGTTATGAATAATGAAACTGTAGCTCAGAAATTCAAATGCATATTCAATTTGAATAACTCACGAGAAATTCAGCCAAACTCCTGCTGTCAAAAGTGCCCATGACACTTAAGTTTCTGCCTCTTCACTTGTGTAGTGGGCTGTGTGTCAGCAGTCTCTGGGAAGGAAATCCAAAAATAAATCTAGAAGATGATATTAAAAAAGGCAGATGATATATTCAAGAGTGAGACACAGAATTTCAGTGTAATTTGTAAATGTAAGTTCTGGGAAGTTTGTGATCATAATCCAGAAAACTTTTGGAATTAGAGGAGTATTTTTTTGGACGGAGATTGTCCAATAAAAAGAGATCAAATATATTGTCTTGAGAATAAAATCTGGAACAATCCATCCCCTGGCCTGCTCCCTTAGTTAACTTAATCTCGTCTCACAGTCACATGATAATTATGCTGGAATAATCGTCATCATTAGTCTCAAAGGACAGTTTGTTCCAAACAATTTTGTGAAATTAATTTATGCATGAGACTGAAAACGTCGAATCCAGCAGTCAGAATTAATATTGATCATTCAGCCGCACAGCTGATGAATACTTCATGTGCTGGTGCATTGGCAAACATGACTGCTCCATGCTGCTTTCAAACATCTTATGTTAAATCATCTGTCAAACTAATTCAGAGACTAACATGGACAAGCTCTCTATGTTGTTTATCATCATCCTTTTTTATTCCTTCAATTTAAATTAAGATTATTTAATGGAAAACATATTTTTATTCCAGCTGTTGTCAGTTCTGTTCAGACTCTTACGTTTTTCTACAAATAGAAACATTGTGATGAATGTAATTTTTTCTAGTTAAAGACGAGAAGATCATGGTTGGATTCTTAAACAACTGCATCACAAGTATGAAAATAAATAGTTAGGCTAAGTGCTTTAATAATTTAAAGCACTGCTCTTTTCCAAGAATCAAGAAATCTTTATTGCCAAGTGAGCTTGCACACACAAGGAATTTGACCTGGTGAATGGAACACTGGTACTTAACAAGACAGTAAGGACAATAAATATAGAAACCTAAAAACTAACCTTAAAAATTCTAAGTAAAAATACAAATAAAAATGCTATCTGTACACAGAAAGGTGTAGAAGTACTTTTAAGGTAGGAATAAATTAACTTAGCCTAAGCTAGATTGCCCATTTTAGTGGATGAATATAATAATAAAATATGTTATGGAATAAATTACAATATTGCACATGGTTATTGAGATATTGCATCAGAAATCAAGTATTGCACATGTATGTGATCTGTCACAGGAGTCTTTAGTGGTTTACAGTGTGATTGTTTAAGCCTTGATAATGATAACTTTGACCAAATAAGAAATATCTGTAGTGACATACATGACCCTTTTGGCCAAGAGACCATGATAACTGGTTGAAAATACTGGGAATGAATTCTTTCAGTTCACATTCAAAGGCAAGTAAAAAATATTAAGATATACCTTTGTAAAAAAAAGTCTTGCTTGGGGACATAACTGAATTTTACCCAATCGCTCATTTCTTGACAATAACGTGAAGGTATCTCAGTATAAAAAGGTTGTTCCAACCTGTGTTCCAAATTAAAACTCTACTTTTTACCTAAAACAAAATGTAAAGTTGTTTGTTGAGGCTGTAGGAAGTTTTGCAGCAGTATTCTCACCATGCCTCACAGTTGTTCAATATCTTAAATATGTACTAGATTAATAATCTGTGATGGATATGTGTGGTCTAGATAAGAGCACCTTTCTTTACATGCTGTTCCTTCTGACTGAGTCTTTTCAGGTGACTTGATGTGGGAGGGTTTTAAATACTGGACATATTTAACTATTGGGCAATAAATTGTATCATACGTCACATCACACTGTACTTATCATAACATTAGGAACTGTGTTGTACCATGTTATAATGTTTCATTTCATAACTTGTACAGCATCATCTTATCATATCATATTGTCTCATGATATCATATCAATATGATATCATATCATATTGTCTCATATAGTACAGGTGTGTGCCCATTTCCTTAAAAGATGATCTGATTTGATTTGATTACAGTCTGGACACAGGACAACTTGTTTCTATCCAATTCCATACGAGATGATTTGATTCTGGTCGCTGTAAATTCATGACTGTATTAACTAATTTTTCACTTTATAAAACAGAGAAAAATTTAACAAAATGTATTATTCCAAAATAATAATCCTTTGTCTTGATTACTTTTCCAAAAGACAAAAGGAAGGCTAACTGTACAAACAGCTATTTTGACATTAGGTTGTGTCCTATCACAACTTTTCATATCGTGTTGTATTCTATTATATCATATCATACTGTAGCCTGTATCGTGTTGTATCATATACTTATATTACGGTGGCTGGGAAGTGCAATGCAAATTTACAAAGGATGAAACACTTTTACAAAGTTGGAGACAAATTCCCATTTTGAAAAACATTTCCACATTTTATAAAAACAAATGATATTACATTTTTTTTACCAGACCAACACAAATTTACATTTAAGAAAACTAATTCACAAAATCAGAAACACTCAAAATTACAAACGGCAGATTCTGAGGGAAAAGGAATGTACCAATGATTTACAAAATAAAAGACGTCTGTAATATGAAAATGTGAAAAAGCCAGGTAATAAAATTTGACATTAACAACCATGTTTCCAATTGAATATTATGATTCAGCATGATAAGAGAACACCTCAAAATGTGGAATTTCAAAATAAATGTATATGCTAAATTTCCAATGGTTTTTATTTTGAAATTACAAATCAGATATAGCTGTGATTAGCAGGAACACATTTTGAGGTCTTCTCTTATCAGTATGATCTGTTTCACACTTTCATAATTGTGTTTCAGGACTGCTAAAATTGTCTCACCGATTGTAAAAGTGTTTCTGATTTTGTGAATTTGTTTTCTTAAATGTAAATACATTTTGTTCTTAAAAGTGTTTAACGTAATTTTGTTTTATAAAATGTAAAAATGTTTTCCTAAATGTAAATTTGTCTCCAACCTTGTAAAAGTGTTTCATCATTTGTAAATTTGCATTGCACTTCCCAGCCAGCGTACAATATAGGGCAAGGACTTTGGTAGTCTTGGATGACTGAAACACTAAAACTAAAACAGTGATTTTTATAATGACAATTCAACGAAAATATGAGGTTAATATACATGTATGACGTTAGAATAATAATGCCATGACAATTATCTAATTTGGTATTTTTATAATGTATTTAAAATAGCTTTGTCCACTATTTGTTTATGAATTATAAGCATGTACTAAAATATAACATTTATAGATCTGTGTTAGTGCTAAATTGTCTGGAACTGAGTTTTATCTTCATTTTAAGCCCTTATCTTTGGTTGAAAATAAGATAACTGTATACATCAAATAACAAACCAGTTTATTGAGACACACTTTAAGCATATTTGCTGCTGGATTTAGATTAATTAATTCGAGGCTCACTTCTGAAGGTTTCCTACATTTCAGAGTTGAATTATGTCCTTCCTGAACTTTCCTCTCTTAAAGTTTAAACATAGGTAACATTTTGAGCAGAATCCCTTTCTGACAGTTGTTTGATTAGAAACACAGACAGTGTTATACTGTATATCTGGCCGAAGAGGGAGTTCTCTTATTTTGCAATTTCAAAATCCATCCACAAGTCGACGGTGTTCCTCGGTTGCGCGCCCGGGGAGAGAGAGAGAGAGAGAGAGAGAGAGAGAGAGAGAGAGAGAGAGAGAGAGAGAGAGAGAGAGAGAGAGAGAGACAGAGAGACAGAGAGACAGAGAGCGCACAGAGAGAGAAAGAGAGGGAGAGACAACTAGGCAGGGAGAGAGTCACAGCCTCCAAAACCACTGCCACGGGGTCGTCGATCGCTGTGTGCGTTGTTGGAGGACTGATTTACATTTTTGTACACTTTAACGCGTGGGCATTCTTTTATAACCAAGTTTTAAATCTTGATTGAAGTATGTCAAAGGCTGCAACAGTGTATCCGTGTATTTCTTTGGGATCTGTGTTCTCTTTGGGAGGATTCGTCATCATCTCTGGGAAAATCGACGGGTGCATCTCATCTCTTATCTGAAGCCTGTTGGGTCTGAATGCACAAGAGAGCGCGTGCTGTAAGAGGCGGAGGTGAAATGCTGGAAGAATACAACGATGCTCATCCCGTCCATCACTGGCCGCTGTTTTTGGCTCCGTAAACTCGGCTGTCGGCTCTGCTGTGTCTTTATGGTCTTTACGCGCTGAGAGGATAAAAGAGGAGAAGAGCGGAGAGGGAAGAGGAGAGTAGAGCAGAGGAGAGGCTTCCCCCGTCAGCTGAATCACGTTTCACCACTGAATTGATTGACTGCTCTGGAGAGAGGAAGGTGGCAAGCGCGTGAAAAAGGGGGCTATTCCAAAAAGAGCAGAATCCAGATCTGCTGGTTGACTGATCTTCTTCGGGAGAAGAGGGAGTCACTGGACCTTTGGACATCTGTGCGGGGGGGTTGGGGGGTGGGAGAGAAAAATGCTGCCTTCCCAGGAAGCGTCCAAAATCTACCATGACAACTACATGCGCAACTCCAGTGCCATTGGGGTCCTGTGGGCGATATTCACCATCTGCTTGGCCATCATCAACGTGGTCGTCTTCTTCCAGCCCTACTGGATCGGTGACAGCATCAGCACCCCCCACGCTGGTTACTTCGGCTTGTTTCACTACTGTGTGGGCAACGGGAACTCCAACAGGGAGCTCTTGTGCCAGGGCACCTTCACTGAATTCAACGCCATCCCGTCGGGAGCCTTCAAGGCGGCCTCTTTCTTCGTGCTGATGTCTATGGTGCTCATCCTCACCTGCATCGGCTGTTTCGCCCTCTTCTTCTTCTGCAACACCGCCACGGTCTACAAGACGTGCGCCTGGATGCAACTGCTATGCGGTAAGGACAGAATATACTTTGGTGGGTGTTTAAAGGGAAGGTTTGTGTGAATGGGGGGATCCTCCAAGAGGTTTCTGAGTTAGGGAGAGGAGCATCAGTATCCTCATATCACCTCTATTGTGTTAGTACACTTTATCGCTTTGTGTTACCAAAGGATGAGTGCAGCGGGAGCGCATCGCTCATTCTGCGCACGAACACTGCACGGGGGACTCGCTCGCTCCTCATCAGCAGCTGCACCCCCCTCTCTCTCCCTCTCTCCTGTGGGAGCGCACAGGGGCTCTCCTTAGCTAACAATAGAGCTGGAATGCGATCTTACACTTGAGTGAGTGAGAGGCAAATCGATAGAAAATATGGCCAGAAATACATCTGTCGTGTGCAGTAATATGTTATTTCATGCAATGCATGTATTTTAAACTCTCAAATTTTAGTCATAAATCATTTGTATTATTCTAAGCTGATTTGTCCACCATGAAGAGAGTTTGTAGTCTTCATAGACTCTGGGTCTTTCCCAAAAACTTCATCATTCTGACACTGCCTGTTCAGTTTCACCCAGCTGGCTGAGATAATGTGTAATTGTATGGAATTATGATAATGAAGTGCCTTCAGCAGTGTTGCATCAAAGATCACAGCTTCTATTTTGGTTGCCATATCTGCCTGAGAGATTAGTCTGCATTATGCATGATCTGCACATGCATTCCAGTAATGTATCCCCACTCAGCACGTTCATTCATCTGTTCAAAAACTGGAAAACACTCCATGTAGAGGCTATATTGTGTTTGTAATTGAATCAAGAGGTGCAATAAGCTGTCAGATAGATACAGCTGAGCTGATTAGTGACAGGCATGATAATTAAAAATAATTTTCTGTGTGGCCAGAAAGAGTATTTTCCGTGCAAAGCTGATGAATGTGTTCAGTTTTGTAGTATCGATCTTCTTCCTCAAAGCCCTGCAGAGCCATGGAACAGATTAAGCTGAAACACAGCTAAAAAAGTGAAAACAGCACTGAGTGACAGCACTTTGTTCTTCTGCAATAGGTGACATTTCTAGCAGTGGATACCCAGAATCAATGTATGCCTCATTATTGCAATCAAATTCCATGATTAAAACCAGTGTCCCTAACACTTTTCAGTTAACAGTCCTACGACCAGAACAAAGATGTTCAAAGGTCCTTCAGCTGACGGACAGAACATGACAAATGACTCGTATCTTGTTTTGCAATGGTCCATCTCTGATCACAGGTTCTGTTGTTTTGTTACTGCAACACATTCTGTAAGCCTTCTTTCGGGTCTCCACATTCAAATGTCTCTATCCCGGTTATTTACCCCATAGGCCTACCGTATGAGGAAGACTAAAGATGTTGAGTCTGTGTCAACACATTCAACAAACCTTTGTAGAAAAATGAGCTCCAAGCAAATGTTAAATCTGGTAAAAGGCCACACTTATAAAAACTTTGCTCACAAGCCTAAGCTTAATCAGCTTTACTGTAGGCTGTGTCACTTATTGTTTACATGCACTAATATGCAATCCAATGCTCTGCAGCATATTTACTGGCTTTCAGTTTCTTCAGAAATCAAAGTAAATAGATGCAGGTTTGTGAAACAGGCCATTAACTGCTTATACAGTGTTATTTAGCAGAGCATCACAACATAACATTATCATACAGTATTTGGTTCTTTCATGCTGTTTCCGAGAGGCTATGCTAACCTGGAAAAACTTGCAAATGGCGAGTGAATGCAGGAAGTTGCTTATTAGTCAGTAACCGTTTGGTCGATTCGGGGAACCTTGACATGTAGAGGCCATACAGTAGCATGCAGGATATAATAAATGACAACTTAGGTGATGTCATTCAAGTCATTTTTTAAACAGCAAACAGAGTGTTCGAAGTGTTTGCATAAATGAAAGCTTGCAAATATTTATCTTAAAGTTCTTTATACCTCTTATTTTGTGACCAACAATCCCCTCCGCTCTGCAGCCCAAGAAGCAAAGAGCTAAGTTGTGAAACGAACATATAGTAACAGGTTTGTGTGTTTGTGTGTGTGTGTCCCATCACGTAGCGCTGGAGCAGATTGTATCAATTCAAGTTGAGCCAAAAGTATCTCCTGCACGCTGAGTCGACATCAAAGAGTCCCCTGGTGGATTCATAATCACACAAACTGCTAATTAGCTGGACGAGATGCAGATTAAACCGGTCTCAGGAGTCTTTAAAAAGGTACAGAGTGTTCTGGCATGAGGGAGATGTTTTTTTTCACTGTGTTGAATACATCATTTGATGAAGGGTTTTATTTACTTTGTGGAGATTATTTCAGAAATCATCATCCCTGTGTTCTTGCTGACAGTGTGTGTGTGTGTGTGTGTGAGTGTGTGCTTGTGTGTGGAAAGAGGGGGGGTAATTGTGCATTGGTCTGGAAGGGCTGACATTATCTAGGATGAGGTATTGATGGGTAGATTATTCCTTCCCATATTAGGCAGCGGGAGTGTGATGGTGGACCTTTAGAAATTATTGACGCATTCCTGCACTCTGTAGCTATCAGTGTTAAGACAAGAGCAAAGAAAACAGAGTAAGTTTGACATAAAGAGAAGACTGTTCAGATAAAGAAATGAAGAACTTGAGAAGAGTGGGATGAAAAGAGTAAACTACAATAATATCACTGTTTGGGGACAGGTTCAAGATAAGATTCAAGTACTGAACAAGTGAAAAAACACAATGTTCTGATCACTGGTGAGAGGATAGGGTAACAGGACATCAATTATATGCATTAATAAATCATAGCTGGAAATTATGAAGCTTTATTTACTGTAGTTTCCAGATGTAATGGCTCATTTTCTTACTTGTCCCCTCACCCTAAATGCCTCTCAGCTCAGATGAATTTTTACTTTTCTTCCAGATGGGACCAGTTATTCTTAAGGATGTTATATTTAGGGTGACTTTTACTTCTAAAGTAGCTCCTCCCCAAAGACTTATCCATGAAAGACGTTGAATTGACAAATTACATGTTACTGTTAAGGCCTGTATTTAGGAGACTGTATTTCAATGAGTATGCAGAACGTTTTTCCTGGTTGACAGATTGTAAAGGTGGTGGCTTTTCAATTCAAAGCAACCCTTCAGAGTTTGCTGGTTTTAGACACTTGTGCAATAGTCTTCTGCAAATGTACATGCCAGTGGTTTATCTCTCTCCTCATCCCTCCAAGCAGGGGAACGGGACAATTCTGCAAGCAAACACTTTATTTTTTATTTGCTTTGTTGTCACTTGATGTGATGTTAGGCGGTATTGGCCCAATGTCTGAATGAACAGAGGAGCCCCATTTAGGCATTTTTGAAGCCAATCAACATGGCTGCCAATAATGCAGATCTTCTGAATCTAGGTCCATGGCAGTATTAAAGTGATGGGAGTTAGATCTTTCTTGGATCCTCCTCTTCAAGCGCCCTCTCACCCACAGGACACTTAAGCTAGACTCTTCTCCTCTGTAGTCCAAGGTGGAATGGTTTACCCAACTACGCTGAATCCCATTGAGTCAAGGTTTTAGGCTTTCTGTGAACAGTTAGGCACTTGGTAGTTTGGTACAAGAGATGATGTTGATGATAATGGCATTGATGATGACAAGATTTCATCATGATGATGGTTATGACAGTGTTGATGGTTTAGTGGTGATGATTTTGAAAAATGCATTTAAAGAAAAAAGGAAATAAAGAACAACATATCAGTCTGATTAGATTTGAAGTTGTTAGTGGCACTTACTAATGATTTTTCCTCCCCAACATCCTTGCTTGTGATGTACTCACTCTCAGATGTACATCACTTTGGAAAAAAGCATCTGCTAAAGGAAACTGTTACATCGTACATTATTCTAAAGCCCCAAACCTGCCCCTGCAAGTTTGTAAGTTGAACACCCCCTCAAAATGAGCTGTAGATCTCAAGAGGCTGTTTTCAGTGAATTCAATTACATTTCCAGCCTCCTTTCACACTCTGTCCATCACACCCATAGACTGTATATTGAATGGACATCACGCCTCCATTCTCCTCACATTGCGAGATGTGAAGTCAGAGTCCACCCTGATGGGCGCTGACATGTTGGGCTGGTCGAGTAAAGGCATGCTCAGAAGCGACCTGGCTTTGTGAGCCGCAGGACTAATTTCACACCTCCTCTGCCAACCAAAACACGCTTAACTTCCCAATAAGCCTTCAAAGTCTCCTCAGGTCGGTACAGTCCACAGCAGATTCTTGTTTCAGTTTGAAGCAGACACGCATGATTATGGAAAGTTTAATGACTCTTGTATTAGTGATTGTTATGTTTTGTCTCACTATTCCTCTTAACTAATTAAAACTAAACTATGTATTTTAACTTTCTAGTTTGACTCATGTTCCATCTGTTTACATGAAGTGGGCAGGGTTTACGACCAATACTGCAGCCCGTCAGTAGGGAGAGCTCCAAATCTTTTGTCTGTCTGTGGACGCTAGCATCAATGTTAATATATTTCATGATCAGCCAGCTCCAAAGGCCTGATTCTATTTCTCATCAACACATGGAGTACCACAAGAAGCTTAAGAGGTGTGAAACTGTGAACACACTTCATATAAGTTTAACACTTATTTTCAAAAGACAGTAACAAGTTAAAAAAGACACGGGTTTATGATTTGGACAGTTTTCCTCTTGCTGTGGGAATATAACTCTCTCTGTTTCTGCACGAGACGTATGCTCAAATATTACCAGTTTTAAAAAATAGCACATGATTTTCTCTCATCCTGTTGTAAATGTAGCAGAGGGAGTCATGATCTCACCGAATCAAAGTCTTCAGTGTTCCAGAAAGCTTCCCTTCATGCTCTGATAACTCAAAAGTAAGGAATCATCCACAAAGGCTTCCTCCCTGTCTTGTGATGTCCCTTAACTGGCAAGCAAATCATGTAATGTTTGTGACAATTTTGTAATGCTGGCTTGAGCTCAGCTGTAAGTTCAGTGATCTATAAAAGATCGGCCCCATAGGTGGTTTGCTGGGTCAGTGCAAAATAGTGCAGAGGAGACAAGTTCTCTGAAAAATCGACTGTGTGCTCCAAAGGTGCCAGAAAGAGCTCAAACAGACAACTTTATTTCCCCATCCACAGATTCTTCAGGTATTAAGGACCGACAGTATAAGTGCTCTGACAGTTCATTTTAAGAGGTTAATGGAGAGATACCAAATTTCTGCACACAGGCGGTAGAAATGTGATGGTGTGGAATTAAGCCTGTCCTTGCCAAAGTGAAACCATTTCTTAAAGGAAGTGTGCAGAGTCATCCTGAGGGAGTCTAGAGGACTTCTGACTGTGTTTCAATATACAGCCATTACTCCATTAATTATTTTGAGGCACAGAAGAAGTGGAGGCCGGGAAGTGTTTTGTGCTGATTTATTGCATTGTGCACACAGAGTGAGAGTGAAAACCCTGATTTAAAGACCAGCAGTGAGGTTGGGGTCTGTGCCACATTCAATTAATATTTAAAGCTGCAGAAACCTGACCAATAATAACATTCAATCAAAGGAAATAACTGAAACTGCATCAAATTTAAAAACTGATTCATAATTAATATCTAGCAAAGAGTCTTTCCTGATTAGAGCTTCTCTTATGTGAGAACATTCACCTTAAGGTAGGTGACACACGAAACGAACAGATACGACACGATGCAACACGATAAAATAAGATACAATACGACAAGATACAACACAATTCGTTACAACACGATACAACACGATAGAATACAATAGAATATGATATGATAGAATACGATAAGATACAACACGATACAACACGATACAATACTATACGATAAGATACTACATGACACGATACAACCCGATACGTTACGATACAATACAATACAATATAATTCAATACGATACTACATGATACGGTACAACACAATACAACACAGTACAGTATGAGAGGATACAACATGATATAATACGACATGATACGTTGCGATACAATACGTTACAACATATGATACAACACGATCCTTTACGATACGATACAACCCGGTACGTTACAATAAGTTACAATACAACATGATACTGTATGGTACAACACGATACAATATGATACAACACGATATGATACAATACAATTTGATACAATACGATATGATATGATACAATACGATACAACATGATATGATACAACATGATACTTTATGATACGATACAACCCGGTACGTTACAATAAGTTACAACACGATATGATACCATATGATACAACACGATACAATACAATACAATTCGATACAATACAATGCGATACAACACAATACAATACGATACAAAAATGATACGATACAACACGATTCAACATGATACAATAAGATATAATACAGCGCGATACATAAAACAAGATATTGTGTGATTGAAGATAGGGTACGAAACGATATGATACGGTATGATACGACTTTGGGACAAATTTATCTGATTTCTCTTTATTGTTTTCTACATGTTCTGAAATTCCCTGACAGTTTATCAGGGAAAAATGTTGATATCCTTTGTTAATAAAAATATTCTTTATTGCAGCATCCATGACTTCCTCACTTTTTTACAGAGAAATATTTTTACAGCATTAACTGTTATTTGGGCCGTCAGTGTTAATACTTCAGTAGTTATGCTATCAAGGTAAAAAAAATATTTTTTCATTTTTTTATGTCCTGTGCTTTTTGCTATTTGTAGCTAGTGGTGCTGCTGGAACGTCTTCCTGCTGCCTCCATGATGTAAAATAACAACACGACTGCACAGTTCAACTTAAACGACCGTCCAGATGGCACAGTTGTTGTGTCATAAGTAAAATGCACTTTATGTCAAATGGAATGAAATACCTCTGAGTCTGAGTTTGAGACTATCTCGACAAGCTAAACATACAGGTGCATCAAAAAATCTGACCGAGTGCTGCTTTGGATTGCATGAATGATCACAGACCTGTGGATGAAACTAAATCAAAGAAACAGAAAGCAAACTGGAACTCCTGACAAGTGCAAAAGCTGTTGCATTAACCAGGGATCGTTGGATATTAATGTTTAATCAAAGTGATCTCAGAATGACTGCACATCCCATTGACAGTGACTTTAAACAGTTTTTCCTTAAAAACAAATAATAAGCAACATGTAGCTGTCTCCTACCTCTAAGTTGTGGTTTGAGGTAACACTGGTGCAGCAGTGCAGCATTTATTTGAATAATTAATCTAAAAGTTAAGATCATAAAGTACATTTCATCATATTTATTTGATCAAGATACGAGTAAGAATTGCTTGTGTGTGATTATTGTAATAACTTATTCAAATTCAGTGACTAAATCTGATTAAAAAGATTGTTTTACAGCCCTAGTTTGGATGAGTAAGGATCCAAATTTACTGAGTGACCGGTTGATGTACAGTATCTCAGCAGAAATTCTGCATCTCACTCATGAGGACAAATTTATGAAACGTTCTCTTTCATCTCAAACATACACACTACCAAGATTTTCAGTAAATGAGGCCAGGATTAAGAGTTTCATTTGTAAGAGGACGTAGTTCACAGGTCATGTGGAAGCTGATGATATCAAAATAGAGACTGATACACCGAACAGATTTCTGCATTAATGCCAACACAGGAGCAGAAAAGAAAAGTAGTTTATGAATCTATTCTTCAGCTCGAACTGAAGAAGAGTTTTAGTAACTGTCAGTAGGAGAACGTTAGTCGTAGTTAGCCTGAAGTGCTTAAATGTTTAAAGTTGCTCTGAAACACCATCAAAATCAGAGGTGAGAGTTTAACTGTCAGTTTTAATATCCGTCACTGTAGTGTGCTCGCTAACATCAGCCTCAAGGGCCAGAGTGTTAACTGTTGTTTGGCAGTATGTTACTCTTAGCAAGTATCACACTCATTTAAAAGTGAAACAAATGCTAATCCAACATAATAAGGCTCGTCCACTCAGTTAATATGTAGACTTTGACATAGAGATAACACAAGACAGAGCAAAGTTAGTCGGACATGTGTCTTCATAGAGATGATACTGAGGTTCGACTTCATAATAACAATAAAGAATGAAACAACCCTCCATGTTTACAGAGCATCTCTCAAAGGCACCGACATAATAAATTCAATTGTGAAGCCGTGCAGAGTCACAGTTATTGTAGTGGCCGCAGTGCATCCTTTGTGTATAAGAGAGCTTCTCACTGATACACAGAGACTGCAGCATCTCTCCATCGATAGCTCAGACAGACGAGGGCTGCAGCGGAGAGGTAGAAACTGTGTTTTCATTCATGAATGATTGGATAGCTCCACTCACAGGTGCAGCTGCAGCAGGGACTGCTTTGTAATGAAACTTCCACAGACACCTTTGACTTCACTTTCCTCCATGGGTCGTTATTTCACAATAACAGAGCCTGGTCAGAAGACACCTAAGAGTTATGCTGAGATCTTGCTCTACAGCAGCATAGAGCTTTTCTCTCTGATATCTGCTGTAAAAAAAAAACATAAAGCAGACGTCTCTTTTTAGATATTCTTCTCTGTCAGTATCTCAACACAGACTGTGATTTCAAGATTTCAAAGAGGATAGGGAGAAGAGTATCAATGGCACACACTGAAAGAAAAAGATGAATGCTAACAGGCATGAAAGAACAAGATCAAATGTGAGTTAAGAAGATTGGTAATTAAAGAAGTAAAGGAATCCAGCAGATAAGCAAAAGGATTGAAGATATGCTCGGTGTGTGTGCCGCCTGCTGAGGCCCTTTTAATGCAGAGCTAATCTCCAATCAGATGGAGACTGCCCGGGGTTTCACATCACAGCAGCCTACTCAGCGCACCCATAATCCTCAGTTCCCTCCCCAGAGGTTAAGCCTCAACCAATTATTCTCCCTACCATGGAAAACCCATCATCACTGACACATCAGACCATCAAGGCTTCCCCACTTGATTCTCCTCCCTGAGATAGCAGAGGTAATAAGTCAGGGATGCTGGGATCTCTTTTGAAATTCAGTTTGATAATATAGGTGTCTGTATCTTTCTTACTCACTATCTAAAGTCAGTATTATTTCTCATAACATTCAGACAAAGTATTTGAAATCACAGACCATATCCCTGATAGATCAGCTGTCCATCCTCATTTATGCTTGATCGCTGCTGGAAGCATTATGTTTGAGGGCTATCAAACCATTTATACTTACATGCATCCTATTCATGTGAATACAAGCTCTAAGACACACCATTATAAAACAGTTTGATATCAATATTGATCCCTCTTTATAATCCCCAAAGCGAAGAAGGCCATCAGCAAGTCAAGATCATTAGCCATCAAGCAGCATGGACTATACAAACTAGCAGCTTTGGTAAGTCCAGTATCAGAAGACTTTTATTATTTTTTATATTATTATTATTTACATATATGGATTATTGGCTCCTGTTTGAAAGAAAAATTGAATAGAACTGAAGATGACACTCATACACAGCACCCTCTTCTTTCATAAGTGGAAAAAAAAACTCACACAGGTTTACTCTGTTTGTTTTTTTTATACCCAGTGAGCGGGTATATGTGCAAGACTCAAGACTCTGTTTAGCCTATTCACTTCCTGTTGGTATGATAAAGCCATAACATAAAATACACTATGTTGCCACTGACTAAATCCCCCTGTGGCCCAGCACCCTCCCTGGTTCTACCTCTAGCTGTCCTCCTGTCACCTGCTGCAGTAAAACCCTACCAGGGGAACATGAGATGTATGAGTTTGTACAACCAGCAACATGTTTCAAGAATCTTATGACAGGGACAACAAAACTGGTAATCCAGAGTGACCACTGCTTGACCATATAGTGTCATCAAATTTGAAATGAGTATATTTTGTATAAAACAATGCAAAACCCCAGGTTGAGCATTTGGGATGTTGTGTTTGCTCTGTTTTCAAGTAAATATAGGTTTTCAATAATTTGCAAACAATGAAATTCTGTTTTTATCAACATTTTACACAATGTCCTGTGTCTATTAGGAATTGGCCTTGTATTAAAAAGTACAAGTAACCAGTTCAGCATGGATATGGACTTAATTTTCTAGATGCAAACAGGACTATTTCCGTTCACTGGAATGACCAAGTTGTTGGTATGTCTAACACTGCTTCCCCTTCCTGAATTTAGATTCCTGACATTGTGATTGATTTAATACAGATAGATGATACTCCATCAGAGACCTTCACATGTTCATTAAGTCAGGAGTTTAAATGTTGGAGTATTTCTGCGTCTGCATTCACGCCTCAGTGTGAATGAGAAAGCAGCCCAACAGGGTTGGACCTCCGCCTGACTCTCAGGCCGGGTGCAGATGATAGTTTAATCAGCTCTGTGGTGCAGCTCCACACTCAAGCTTCTCCTGGCCAATGGGCCCTCTGAAGGAGCTCAGTCTTGTAGCAGTGTGTTAGCAGACTGCAGGACGTCCCAACAGATGCCTGCCCTGTCAGAAACACCAGAGGGACAGCTGCTCTGCGCCGCACCAAGCGACCACGCCAACACCTAGACTGGCACAGAGAGAGGAAGTACTAGTAGTAGTAGTAGATCCTCTGATAAATGCTTTACACGTGCAGCATTTGAACCACAAAGAAAGTGCAAAATAGAGATTTAGCATGCTGCACTGGGAAACAACATTTGTGTGAAAGGAAACCCTTGCTTTCTTCTGTGTTTCTGTTCCTGAGAAACAGCTGAACTTGCTCGGGGAATATCCTTTCATGCTGATGACAGAAAACAATGTTAACGAAGCAAAGCTCCCCTGAGATTCAAGACAGAGGCCCACAATCCCACCAATACACACTTACATTAACACACGGGTTTACTTTCTTTGTAGTTCTCAGTAAGTGGGTAATGTGAGAATGGAGGCTGGAGGAATAAGGACAACAAGAGAAACTGCCACGCCTGCAGCTGGCTGGAGTTGTTTGAGTCTAATTAGCCCACATTCAGAGAAAGCAGAGAAGACAAACATTCAGGATCGCTCACACACTTTCTCTCTTCTCTTTCCATAGTTCTCTGCTTTTGTAACAAACTCCTGCTCAGAATCTGACCTAGTTTGCTTGTGACTATGGAGTAGTAACTACAGTAGTAACTAATGTCTTCTTTTTAAATGACTATTTCTGTGTCTTTGTCAACTCTTAAAGATGGACTTCATCATCACTACCGCTCATGGTTTAAGTTACGTTGCATTGATCAGCAGCTTAGAGATGCCCTCACCAGCTCTGCTGCTGTTGCCTGGATTACAGGACAGAATGTGAGATGGTTGTGGTCCAGTAGCTCCTCAGGCTTCTCTCACACCTGTGCCCTCTATCTGTCACTTATGGCCCTTTTCCACCGGCCGGTCTTAGCCCTACTCTACTTGACTTGACTCGGCTCTACTCGGTTTGTGTTGTGTTTCCACGGGCACGGTACCTTGTGTCAGATACCAGTTTTTCCTACCTGCTCTGTTCTGGTTCCAAGCAAGCTGAGCCGATACTAAAAGGTGACGTCGACGGACTGCCAGCCACTGATTGGTCAGAGAATATCATCACCGAAGAGTCATGAGCGTGATGCCCAACCACAGTCTATGCGCCCAACAAAGGAATCAAACCCGCCATTTTTAAAAAACGGCATCAGTACTCTTTGGCTTTCCTCTCTCGCTCGGCCTGCGACAAAAAAGCCACAGACCGAGCAGCAAGTACACCATTGCCTCCATGTCCTCCATTGTTTGTGATTGTTGTGTTTGTGTAGCGTTCAAAATGACGTGAACGCGGTTTTGCGCAGCTGTGTTATGAAGACCCCGCCCACCGTGAGACGGTACTCAGCTGGTGGAGAAGGTACCCAAACCGAGTATAGTCGAGTCGAGTAGAGCCGAGTCGAGTCAAGTAGGGCTGGAACTGTATAGTGGAAAAGGGGCATTAGTCCCGACTCTCAGGACCAGCCTGAGACAGAAGGTGTCATAGTTGCCACATTGATTCCCAAGTTAGAATGCTGAATAAATACTTGTGTTTTCAGCACTGTGCCAACAGGCAGAGGTGAAATGTGAAGGACTCATTTTGGAGGTATTTGATATGACGTGTGAGATCAGGTCGCCCTCTTGAAAATTATTAACTGTCATTTTGGGGGTTTGAGAATCAAGTATTTCAGACTCAGCCTGCTAACAAGTCAGAAGGCTGAGTATATTGTACGCAAAATCAAATATCGGACAGCAAGAGTTATTTTCTTAATTTGTGGAGACCAAAGGCTTGTGTGTCTTAGTCTTTACATTTGACAGACTGAAAGGAACACGACTCAAACTGAAGTCATATTCAAGTCCCCCAAATGTCAACTGAACTCACACCTGATCCAATATAATAGTTGATACTCTAAATGAACAGTGCCATGCCCTTTAAAACTAAGGAGTAATTGTGTCACATCGTTCCATCTTCCCCATAAGTGATCTAAGCATTGTGTAATTACATTTCAATACATGCAGGAGGAAGCATAACATTTCTTTACTGTAGAGCACGCATGAAGAGGAGTTTCTCCTCAGATCGACACATGCTCTGAGATAATTATGTGGAGGGCTTTATTTATAAAAATGCCTAGGCTGGTTGAGTTATTATTTTAAACTTAACGCTTTACTTCAGTGAAACAGACAAGCTCCTGTGTGTAGTCCTCTGTATGCAGGCAGCCAAGACAGGAAGCATTGTGACTGCATGCTGTCGTCTGTCAGTCAGCTTCTGTTTTCGCTTCTGTCCCATTCTTTAAACTTGATATCTGAGGAAGGCTTTGAGGAAATTCCTTCAAATTTTTCACAAACTTCAACATGGATCTAAAGGCAAACTGATCTGACTTTGGTGGGCAAAGGTAAAAGTTTTAGTTCACTGCGATGTCATATTGCTCCTATATCAGAAAAGTCTAGGGGTACATCTTTAACTCCAGCACTCTGAGCGAAGGTCAAGGTTACTTGGGATTTAGAGTATCTTAAGTTAAGAATTCATGTGCTTATGTTTGACAGCTCAATAAAAATTTCCAATATTTTCAATAGAATAATAAAATTAGATTATGATGTGATTTTTTTTTTTTTCCACAGGTCAAATTTCAACCTACTTGTGAAGTTATAAAATCCTTTAAAAACACATGTATTTATTTCCATCCTGCTCTTGTGAACATGGACCACAGAACCATTTGAGGGAATAGATTCAAACTCAGCACTTACCTGCACTGGGACAAAAAGACATAGTGATAAGATTTGGTGGCCAAAGGTCAAAGGTCACGTGTACTCTGAGACTGTATCTGTCTTGTTTCAGGACTTTCATCACATGTGGTTTATTTATTTGTATTCATCTGTCACTGGACGAGGCTGTGGTTAGTGCTGTCAGCATCTCACAGTCTCACTGGTTTCAATCCCTGACCTGACAGCGGCCTCTCTGTGTGTTTACATGTGTGTGTGTGTGTGTGTGTGTGTGTGTGTGTGTGTGTGTGTGTGTGTGTGTGTGTGTGTGTGTGTGTGTGTGTGTGTGTGTGTGTGTGTGTGTGTGTGTTTGTGTGTGTGTGTGTGTGTGTGTGTGTGTGTGTGTGTGTGACAGGTTGCTTGTCTCTACATGTCAGCCCTATATGATAGACTGGTGAGCTGCCCAGGATGTACTCTGCATCACTCCCAATGACAGCTGGGATTGGCTCCAGCCTCCAGCAACTCTGAATGGTGTAAATGGTTCAGATAATACATGGATGTTAATGTTCAATCTCCACTCACTCATCCCCTCCTGTACCATTCTCTGGGAAACACTGATGGATGTAAATTGCCACTTTGGACTGGTTGGGTGGCAATTCAGTCTTTTTTTTCAGCAGGACTCTGTTGTCCCTCAAGGGTTGGCAACCTCATAGAACTAGACAACTTCCCAGTAGGCTCCTGCTCACTGATCGAAGTACAACATTTGAACAAATTAAACATTTTTTTTTTTTACTGCATGGAAGATGACTGCATGTGGACAGTATTATCAATACAATGTCTGCAATATAGAAAAATTTAGTTACGTGGCAAATTGACCGACTGAGGAGTGGCCTTCTTTGAAACAGACAAAATTATGCTTCAATGATGGACTTTCCAAATTAACGATGTGTATGTTTACACACAAGACACAGCAGCATAACTTCAACATTAGGACAAGCAGATAACCTGATTTCCGGTCTCTGGTTTGTAATTGCCACCACTGTCGTGCATAAATGCTGCATTGAAATTTTCAGCTCCATCACCTCCCCAGCATCCACCTGCAGACTCTGACTATGGGGGTTTAAGATATTATCTCATCACTCCTCAGCTTCTGCATGTAAAGGTAAAACTGGGTGGAAGTCAGAGCCTACACACCAAACACAAACAATTGAAACATTGATACGTGAGCTGTCTGACTGAACTGACCAGATATATGTAAAGCATAAAAAGCGGACACTGATCGCCATGTTTTGTCCTGATGATAGAAAGCACATCTGTCTCAGATGACCTGAGCAGCCTGGATGGTTTGTAGTGCAAATGTGAACAAATAATTGAGAAAATATTGATTAAAGAAAACAAATGGACACAAATCATTTGAACCAATTTTGATCTACTTTCAGAAACATTCATGCCACTGCGTACTGTTGCTGAAGTCTAAGTTCCAAAAGAGAACAACGTTACACAACTTATATGACGCACGCTAAATTCTCATTTGAAAAGGTTCAAGTCTTTCTGCTCTAATGAGCCCTCCCTGTGTGTTTATTCTGAGGTGACCCGAGACATTTGTGACGCTGACTGTGGATTCTAATCTGGTGTTTGGTTTGGGGCAGATGATGATACATGAGAGAGCCGCTCTGTCTGTTTGCCCTCTGAGACTACAGTTCACTGGACTCACCGAATCCAAACATTACATAAAGACCATACACATACACATTAAATGGGCTCTTTAGGGAATCGTGCTACTCTCGCAGCATGTTAAATCTTTTTGACAAAAAATAACAAGGCTGAATAATCCCATAATGTTCTGTGGCATTGTAAGGCAAACAAAAAAGAGGAGTATGTATCCATGAATACTGTGCGTGTGCTTGTGTGATTGTGCATCATCAGCTGTTTCTAGCCGGCGTTTCCTCTGTGTCACTGAAGACTCACAGCTTCTCAGGCTCATTAGTGTTTGACCTTTATTAGGGTATTTTAGCGAGGCTACCATGGGTCGCTCTTACTCAGAATGTAACACATCTTGTCATGTTTCTTATTCAGTGTAGTTCTGTGGACATTAAGAGGAATAAATGTTGATGAAGTAATCAGTCATTGGCTACGTTTACTACGTTTTAAATTAATTCCGGCTCTGTCATCTTTTGTCTAATGGTGTGACAGACAAACTTCTTAGACCTCAATGTGAGTAAGACCAGGAGCTAATCATGGATTTTAGAAAAGACTACCTCAGACTCAAAGCCAGCATTATCAACAGAGGTAAAGTCCACATTGTGGATTCATATAAATACCTTGGCACAGTGTTTGACTCCAACTTGAAATTCACAGAAAACACAGAGCTTATTGTAAAACGTGGACAACAGAGGATACACCTGATGCTCAAGCTGAATTCTTTTAGTGTCTCAGAGGACATTTAATCCAGATTTTATCGTTCTCTTATAGAAAGTCTTATCAGATACATTTCTTTAAGTAGAGTAGTCACCAAATAGGTAAATGGCAATGGAACTGATGCAATAAACAAAGAAAAGTTAATTACATTTAAGAAAAAGAAAGAATGAAAGAGAGAAGTTTGGGAGTCTAGATTAGAGGAAATACTGGCAATGAGTGAAAATACTCAAGAAAACAATTCCATTTTTTTTTTTAATTCTTAGAACTACCCTTTACTTTTAGACTTATCTTCTCCAATTTGAGAAATGACATAACGTCATTAAGCCACAGTGATAAAGAAGAAAGTTTGGAGGATTTCCAGAGGAGTAGGATTTGATGCCTGGCTAAAATAGAAGTAAAAGCCAATACATGTGATTGTAAGGAATTAAGTTGAGCTTGATCAAGTGGGATTCCGAATAAAGCAACAAAATAGAAAGTATTTTAATGTTTCTTTTATCTGCTGGTTTGATGGTCTCTCTGTGTAAGACAAGAACAGTCTAAATACGATTGTTAAAGTCTGCTCCAAAATGATTGGAGTACAGCAGAAAGATTTGAGCTCCCTTTGGGGGAACTGTGTCGTCGACAAAGCCAAAGGGATATTAGACCAACCTGGAAACATCTTATCCAAGGAGTTCTCTTTGATGCCCTCAGGGCGGCGCAGTCTCGCCCCTCCAAGGAGAACTAACAGATACCCAATTTATTCTATCCCTTCTGCTGTCAGACTGATAAACGCTGATAGTAGTTGTTAACAGATTGTCATGTAAAAGTGTGTATTTATAAGGTTGTTCTTAGTATTTATTTCATGCAACTGTGTTTTTTAATTGTTTGATTTTTTATTATTTTACTCTTTTATGACGGGCCCTTTTTGCATTATTGCAGTCACTGACATGTTGAGTGTTGTGATTGTTTTTGTTTGTCTGTTTGTTTGTGATTGTGTTGTTTATTTGACAGCTGGTAGATTGCAAAGTAAATTGCCCTTCTGGGATCAATAAAGTTCTCTGATTGTGAATCTGTTCCAACTTTTTTAAAAACGTGTTGATATTATCATCCTGAGTAGATGATTTTCATAAAACAACAACCTTTTCCAGTTTCAGTTTATTTAAATAATTTGTAAAGCATCAAATCAACATTTTACAACAAGTTCCAACTTTTTCGGAATAGGAATACTTGTAATATCTGTAATAAACACATACACATGCACTCTGGGTTATAATCCCATTTATGTTGAACAAACAGTATTTTTATGACAGAAAGTAAGCAAATATTTAATTTAATATCAATGCCACATTTTTTTTCTGGAACAAAAAGATTCCACCAACATAGGTGGACGTGTCAAAAAAAAATTGAGTGCATGTATGAAACACTATTTTTTGCAAATCTTTGAAGTCAGTGGACACAAACAGAATAGCTCATAGTCAGCAGATCACAAGGCACTAAAGTGATGTTATATATATATATTTTGTAAACTGCTCCTCTTGCACTGTGCAGCTCCATCTCCTCCTTTAGAGTGTGGGTGTCTCTGTGAGGGTCTGTCTCTGTGGGTGTGTGCCGGTGAATCCAGTGCTGATGTAGATGTTAACTATGATTGGCCACCATTAGAGACCCTGCTGCTCCTAGAGCTCAGCTGCTGCTGCCGCTCAGCCCAGAGGACCAGCACAGCAGCAGGTTGTGTACTTGAATCTTGAGATGGATGATACGGTGTGTTTAATGTTGTGTGTATTGTGTGTATCGGGTCTTTAGTTTGGATTCTGCTTGCTTAATGTTTGTTAGTTTGTAAGTAGATTCTCTATAAATAATGGAGGACATTTTGCCGCAGAGCAGGAGACTGTTTTGTTTGTTCCTGTTTCTCTTTATATTTTTATTTATCTATTTATTTTGTTAAGAGCTCAGGTAAGGTGTCTGTCATTTGCTGAAGAGTTTGTTTTTCTGTTAGAGAAGTTTAGTATCTTTGTGGGAATGGGAAGAGTGAGGAACGGAAATACTTTAAATTGATCTTCATGCCTTGAAAACATAAAAACAACGTGTTTGTCTCTCATTAAGAATTCAACGTTGTCTTTGACATTACCACCAACATCTTTGGTCCCACTCACCTCATTTCAACACAGTTGACTATTTCCATAAGTATTATTATTATAACTAGAAGTATTATAAGTATAGCACTATTACTACTACAATCACCACGCTTTATTACTATTTATATATGTCCCTCAGTAATTTCCTTGAAAAGTTGGCTGTAGTAACAAACAAAAAGGACAAACAAACAAACAAATAAACTCAGATAGGAGGAAATGTGTTTATTTGTTGGGGACTATTTTGGCTGGTGGATTTATACATATTTGGTGCTCTACTGAGTATTTAGGGCAACAGGACGGTGAATGTCAGACTGAATCAAAATAACCCACAGAGTGTGTGTGTGTGTGTGTGTGTGTGTGTGTGTGTGTGTGTGTGTGTGTGTGTGTGTGTGTGTGTGTGTGTGTGTGTGTATGTGTGTGTGTGTGTGTGTGTGTGTGTGTTCATGGTAATGAAGGAGCGTGCCACTCACTGTGGCTCATTGATGTGTTTGTAATAGACTGAACCGCTGTGAGGTTGTGCGAACAGCAGTCACAGTAAGAAGACACCCACAGATCACTTCTTGATTTACTTGTTGTCAGCTGTAACATTTAAAGATAGCATTCCTGCTGTCTTCTCTAGTACCATAAGGAATATAGTTTCTTGATAACTCCCACCTTTGACCCTTTGACTCATTACTTCAAGACTCATGCAACTCTAAACTCTCCTTATCAATATTTAACTGATTGAACCAACTGAGTTAAGGATACATTTCCTCTTTAACTGATGCAAAAGTAAAAGTGTTGATGCTCTACTAATCCCTCCAGTTTTTTCATGGTATGTAAATTCTAATTTACATTAAATCCCATTCACCATGCACTAATCCGCTTATTACCCAGCTACCATCATACACAGATTGACACTACATATTCATTCAAAGATGATTTCATTGATTCAAAAATAATATATGTACAGATGAAAACAGTGCCTCTGATGACAGGTTTCTTATCCGCCTTCCTGCAGCACGAACAAACATCAAACTATACATTTCCATTGACGGTCAAGTTAAAACATTAGCATGCTAATATAATAATCATTTAACTGAACATTTCCTTTTAAGTTACGGTTAGACGAGATGAACTGAACTTTTGCAGGAATATTTGTTGACTTCTGCCCAAGCGGCAACCTCCGGTCCAAAAATATGAGTCCAATGGGGAAGTGTTATAAAAGCTGCAGTTAATTGCAGGTCCACTTGAGGCTGGCTCCGGAAGTACCGGAAGTCACATACACATGAATGGGAAAAAGACGATCTTTACAGCAGAAATAAACATGTTTACAGCCTGGTACAAAAGATGAGTGTAGTCTGGATAGCTCATTTCTCGATGGGCTCTCACTGTGAGGGGGGTGAATTTTTTTCTAACACGGCAATTTCAAAGATATTAAGATTACAAGTCTTCCAAAGAGAGGCACAGCTGACTTGATTGACATTTGGGAACACTGTAGCTGTTGACTAGGAGGCTCAAACTCCGCCTCTTTACGTCACACTGGCTTGACAGCAGCAATATGGCTGCCTCCGACGATTGGCCTCAAAACAGCGCTTCAGAAACAGGTGGGTGACGTCACAGATCCTGCCCATACAGTAGTGACTGGTTGGTTCATGTGACATACAATCGAATGGTAACATCAGTGTTAGCAATACTAAAACAATCAGCTATAAAATAATAACATCACTTGGTCAAACGTTAGACCTTGTCCATTACATCTGTGAGTCTCAAATACAAACTTGACTGGATGCCATATTTCATATCAGTCGATATCGATAATTATCACGATGAATATCAAATCAGTATTTCATTTAAATTTAAAGTCAGATTTTTGGTCCTGAGTGAAAGTTGATGAAACCAGACTGTTTGTAAGTTTGTACCTGGATTTAGTTTTCTGATCAACATCTTGAATCCATTATTTCTGACGGCGCTGACAAGAAGCAGGTCTTTTGTTTAAAATTAGATTTTTGTGGTTTTAGTTTGTAGATTCTTATTTTTCTCAGGTTGAGGTTATTTACATAATTTGATTTAAATGTACAACAAAGGAATATCAAATTGTATTCTGTGTATCAGTTTATAGAGTATTGTTTTGAGTTGTGCTCTCCCCTTTAAGATTACTAAGGCTTACAGGGAGAGTGATATTTTTTCCCACAGTGCAGTGAACGCATCACGTTTATTTAGTGTTCAGTTGTCCTACGGTGGCAGGGGACATGCTCAGCAGAAGTTGTCTCTGTGCTCTTCCTTAACCCACATCCTGAAAGCATATTTAATGAAGTGTATTAAGTTAATAGTTAAAGCAGAGTCGTCACAGTGTCAGACTAACGACTCTGCTTTGAACTGCTAGGTCTTGAGTTTTCTTCAGCGTCGCTGTTGCTTGTTTCAGCTGTGTTTACATTCAGCTCCGAACGTCTTTAAGCCCTGCCTTCCTCTTACCCTGCAACATGATTGGCTGTTCAATGCCATCTTCTTCTTCTTCTGTCTAACATTAGGTTGCAACTATAACGTTTAAGGCTCATCAGCCCCACCTTCCTCTACAGTGGTGTTATTACAGATGTATTTATATCGATTTTTTATCAAACGTTTGTTATATTTATATTGAAACTATATGAATGTGGTCCAGTGGTTCTCATTATATCTTTGGCACATTCACACCTATACTTAGAGGTTTCCACTTCTCATCTGATCATCCAGAACACATCATAACTCCGGCTGTCAACAAGACGCTAGAGAGGATGACAAGCCAAAATTGTGCGTATATTAGGTGCATGTGTGTATTTCTCTGGTTTGTTAGTGTGTATCACTTGGACTTTCTCCCAGTCATGTGACTCATTTTCATAAACATACACCTATCACACACTGACTGTCTGCTTTAGTGTCCTTGTGCCTCTTTATCGTCTCTCCATCTGAGCTTGATGTGAAAACTGAAGGCAGATATGTATTTTAGCTACATCAGCCCCCCTACATCCCCACCCCTCCGTCTCATAGGTCCAGTCAGTTGCCACAGCAACCCTGCCTCCCTTCCCTTCCTTTTCTGCATCCCTCCATCACCTCACCATCATAACCCTCTCCTCTCTCATGTCTCTCTCTCACTGTCAGTTATTTTAGTTTAGTCAGACTTGTTTTCCATCCAGCAGCCTCTGTGCTCCTCTCTCCATTTGTCCTCCCCTCTGTTTCTTCTCTCTCTCCTCTCTGCTCAGGCTTTTTTATTTCCCTCTTTGTTTTCTCTCTTTAAGTTCTTGATAGGATTGTGACCTCCATCAAATCTAAAGGCCATGTGTGCATTGTTTCAGTGTGTGTAAACATGCATGTGTAATGTGTGTTGAGCTGACAGCAGCAGGAGTGTTGCTCTGGAGATAATTGGTTGTATAGAACAATGCTGCGTGTGTCACTTATTGAGGAGCTCAACATGCACGCAAATTACCTTCATGTACACAAAAATGCATGGAACCTCTTCTCTGAATTTACCTCATTCCTCAAAGTCTGGCACACACACACACACACACACACTTACATATACAAACCTAATGCAGCTGAGGCTTCACCTGTACTCATCAAACTTTAAGTTTATTCCTGCTGTCGACACTGCTCGGGTGTATTAGACGCTCTCAGAGTGAAACTGTAGGAAACACAGCTGGCCCCATTTCATGTAAGAATCAGAGGTTTTAATTTGATAAGGTTAGAGTGATTACTATAGTTCAGAATGAGGGAGTCACTTTTTGATTCAACATTGGTGGGGACATAAAATCATGATTGGGGGGTTATATTCTTGAGCTTGAATTGTTATTTGAAAATGTGGTCCCTTTTTTTAAAAGCTCCGGTGAGGAGTTTTTCAAGTGGTTATGAAACAGGCTAAAATTATAATTGATGCCTCTTTATGACCTACAAAAACAAAAGAGACCACTATGATAAAGATTAAACGTTTCGATATGGTTATTTTTAATGCCTGAATCTGCTGCCGTGTCAGAAGAAAGATTAACAGCATGCCTCAGAATCAGCCATAAGGATTCAGTGTTACGTCTGAGTGTGGAAAGATTAAATACATGAACAGCACAAAATTAGCAAAGAGATATGAGGTACCACGTTGTCCACAGGGGGCGCCAAAATCAACACAATACCAAAAGTTTCTCATTAAAGCTTTAAGTGATATTTTTGGGGGCATTTTTGCATTTATTTACAGCTAAATAGGTAGGAAGTGTGGGGAGACAAGAGTGGGGGAAGACATGCAGTATATGGTGGAGACCTCTGCGACGAGAACTAAAGCATCTGTATATGGTGAGCACTTACTTACCGAGACTTCCACCAGAACCGGGTCCGATCTGTCTCCGCTTCGCTGCGGTCAGGCTCCATGCTCTCTCGTCTATCAACAACCACCTGTTGCGTTTTCAGAACGCAGCATGGAGCAGGACCACCTGACAGACTGAGTCATGTGACCGAGGTGTTCTTGTGGTAATAACTGAATCAAGGATTCTCCTCCTCCTCTCCTCATCCATGTTGTCTTTATGGTCCTCTGAAAACCCCTGACCTGTTGACTCCAGGCCTGGCTCCGCTCATCATGACGGTTTGTTGTTGTAGTTAAGTGAAATACGATATGGTGATAACACAGAGTACTGTTCTGAAAATACACCGGATGTTTTCATTTTGTTTTGGTGCCTGACTTCCTGTCCCGCTCCATCTGCTCTGTTGAGATTGATGCGTCGTGCTCTGGCATCCAGCAAAAATAAAATTCTTGCGTATCTGATCCAGAGGGCTCTGACCTGCAGGATCAAAGACGCAGCAGAAACACAACGGAGTGGATCCAGAGGAAGTTGTCACACATTGACAAGAATAGAAATCTATCCGATCCGATGCTGTGACGGATCGGAGACGGACGGGACATGGGATATGTCTGTTTGACCACTAGGCCATCAGCGCCACACTTTTGCTACATTATATATATTTTAATAACTTTGATTAATTGTATTTTACATAAATACACTACAATTATCAGGAGAGGAACTAAAGCCCCTCTTAATAACAACGAGTCCTGGGCATGAGAAGCATCATGTCTGTGGTAGGTGTCCTTGCAGTTGGCTGTAAGAGTGTTCACTTCTTTGTCACACAGAGTTTGTGTTTGGGATGGTGGGAATGTGTTTGTTATCTACTGTGAAGTTTGGCCTTGAATTAACAGATCCGGTTAAGTCATCTACTCCTCCTCCTCACAGTCTGTCCAAGAAAACTTTAAGTATTGTCTCTGAAATGCCAAAGACTCAGCATGACCTGAGAAGTGCTTTTGCTTTCTAAAAGCTGAGAAAAGAGGGGGAAATGTAACAACACAACAGTTATTGTAGCAAAGAGAGCTGCGCTGTGGGAATCCAGTCAGGGAGGAATAAACTGTGAGAGGTTTATGATAGTCATCAAAGATTTTTCTTCTCTTCTAATTTTTAAATGATTAGTTCGGCAGCATCACCCAGGCTCATACCTGTGTTGTTTGATGTCACTGTCGTTTCCTGACTTTTTAACAATCTGGCACGAAGAGAGACTTCACTAATCTGTTCTTGTTTTGTGGCAGCGTTGGTGTGTCTATATTATTTTTCTCACCTGTTGTGTTACAGGGGGTTCAAGTCATTTATAACTCCTCGTGTTGTTATGGAGATTGTGAAAACTAATTTGCATGTGAGAGCTTTAAAAAATCAGATGAAGAGGGCCTTTCTAAAATGAGTCATTGCAGGTCATTTTCTGAACCCTGCAAATCTGTCAGCCTCATCGCTCAGTGCACACTCCCACAACTTTTGTCAAGATGAAACACTGTGTGAAAAACATCCAAATGCTCTTTTCCTCAACATCTTTAACAAAAGCACAGGCAACTAAAGTCATTTTCTATTGTATCCACAGTTGTTTGGCCAGTTAGTGCTGAAATCACCTAATCTCAGCCAAGCAACAACCTCCAGCTGCGAAACTTAAAGCCAATGCAGAAGTGTTATAAACTGCAGTTTCTCGAGTGTCCGTTTGAGGCTGGCTCTGGAAGTACCGGAAACCACATACATACCAATTCAAAAAAGACGTTCTTTATAGCAGAAATAAACATGTTTACAGCCTGGTACAAAAAACGAGTGTAGTCTGAATAGCTAATTTCTGTATCCGCACACACTGCATCGCTGTGGTGGACACAGACATCTTATAGAGAGTCAGCTCCTGGAGCAAATAGCTCAATTAAAAAGTCAAAGTGGGGCTTTAACCCAGGAGACCGGATTTTCAGTCCAACGTAAGACAAAAAGTCGGTTCGGACTTGTTGACATAACTTAAAAGATGTGGGGATGTTACATTTAGCATTGCTATGTTACAGAATTTAGCTTTATCTTAAGTTTCTGCTTGACAGAAGTCTGCGTCTGGAGGGTGTAGATGTGAGGGTTGATGGAGGATAGAGTTAGTGTGTCACAGCCAGGAATAGGAACAGAAACCCAGCTTTAAACAGGCGCAGCGCTAAATTATTCAAGCAACATTATGAAACAAATCTTAAAATAACCGTTCCAAAATGATTTTGCTGCCACACAGACGAGTGATGAGGATGACACTTGCTCTTTCCTTTCAACTTCACATCTGGAATTCTCTACGTTATGGTACTTGAGTTTTTTGGGTATAATATCACCTGGAAAGTGTAATGTCACAGATGTAATGTCTCTAAGGCCTGGCCCTGGCTCTGTACTGTCAGCACACACACTGAGGACGATACTTGACAAGTACACGCTGCTGAGTGATTGAATCTGAAACTTTGGGGGATCCAATACAGAAAAAAAAACAATGCATACAAGATAAATAATTTATATGTTGCTTTTAAGATTGCAGCACTGATTACATCTCTTAAAGCAGCTTTTTATATGTAGTTTATTTCCTGGCTGTGTTAGATACTTGACTCTGATTGGTCAAACCCCAAAAACAACTGTGATTAATTTCAAAAGCTAAAGCATCATTAGTGTAAACCTGATTACACACCTCGGATCAAATCAATCCTCAGGAAGGAGTCCAGCACTTTTCACCTCTGCCTGTTGACACTGTGGCAAAAACATTAGTTTCAATTAGCGTTCTCAATCTGTAGGTTTAACAACATGGAGGGAAATATGTAATAATATTAGATCCTGTCCTGATCTCATCTCTAACATTACCTTCAATAAAAATATTCATTTCATTTGATTAAGCTCATCGGTTTGCATCAGGGTCTCGTCCTACCCTTTTGGGATTCTAGTGCCAATAACCGCCCGCTCACTATCACATGGTGTTTGTGATTAAAACACAACCTCTTCTGTTTTTGAACACTGCTCTGTGTGTTGGCGTTAAACTTTTTTGGATTCACACATGATTCAAAAGCAGTCTGCTGTGTGAAGTCCTGCATTGTTTCTAACTTAAGACATTTTTCAAGTTGTTGGTTGTGGATGATATTGCAGCCTGAAGCGAGAGAGCATGAAATATTACCACATCACTTTGTGTTTCTTGTTTTAACCCTAGAACACTATCGCCTGGTGATTTTCACCTGAACACATTTACATGATTTTCATTATGTTGCGTTTGTCTGAGTGTCATGGGTCCATGGGTAGCTTCAGCATCGTCTTGACATCTTTGAAGGCGTGGGTGTTTCCCTACTCCAAATCCCACTTTTTCCTTGTGTGTCAAGGAGACTGTGCATTCACCAGTGAAGTCTCAAATGTCCCAGGAATGAGTGGACTGAACATCAAGTTTGCAGTTTCATCATTTTTTCTTTTTAGGAATTTTTGATTCCAAATTTTTCAGTAATTTTGGAGTTCTTTTATAGGGTTCCCCCATGTTACATTTTTTTTCATTTTGTTAGACATGGCACAGTTGAAAATAAAAGAACACTACTCTAATTTTTTATGTATTGTCATATTTTGATACATTTTGATGACAAGTACTTTTAAATGGGTATATTATATCATGTAAAGAAAAACACCCAGCATTAGTGATAGTGTTACTAATTTTAATATTAGTGTTCTTGGAGATAGTTTGTAGTTTGTCTGTGAATACCACGTCTTGTGAGACAAGAGATGAAACACTAAAAACACAAGGGAGACTTAAGATCAACTTACAACAAACAGAATACATGGGGAGGAAAGAAGACTGAAACACATCTATCTGAAGGCTTTCATGATTGCATTTCCATTTTGATTCCACTCTGAACTCCTCAGCTGACGTTGTTTGTCTGTTTATAGTTTACTGAAACACAAAATATGGCGTTAACTTTAAACTGAGAATATAAGTGAACTATCTTCCTGTGCTGATCGTCGGCTGCATTGATATCATAAAGCAGTCAATGAGCTTTACATAAAGCTGAGGATTCCCTGTTATTAAGTGAAGCTAATGAGCTTTTACTCCAGCTGCTCTTGTCAGAGTATTTTCACTGCAGAAAGAAAAGCCGGAGTTTAACTGAGTGAGAAGAGAGTCGTGTGAGTGAGAGAGAGGCTACAAAGTGCCTCTCAAAAATGGGATCCTGTCAGTCACAGCTTCCCTCTCACATGAGCGAACAAATACGCACACAATCCCAACTTCACTTTCTCTCTCACACACAACACTCACGCACATGCAGGGAGAAGTGTGAGCTGCGAGGCTGTGTGTGTGCAGCCGTCTCAGCCTGACACAGATTTAAACGAGGCTCGATGAATTATTAAGAGTGAGTCTTGTTCACCTCTGTCTGACAGGCAGGGCTAAAGGAAAACCACAGGGGAACATAAACTCCTCAAACCACACTAAAACTGTTGTGGCTGCTTCCTAAGCACTCTACAAACCCTGAAACCTGTGTTTTCAGTCAGCAAGTAAACACAGATGTGCACAGTTCAGCCTGGTTTAATGTTTGCGGGCATCATACGAAGGAAAGATGTTCTCAGTAGCTTGTTACTCAAACCTCACATTAGCTTGTGCTACACACAGTTTTGGAAATCTGAATCAGACAGCTACAAGGCCTGCAGTGTGTAATTCAGACACACAAGATAGAGTCTGCATGAAAGGCTAAGGGCTTTCATCTAACTCCAAAAACCATCTGCAGCAGAGTGAAGTGTTTAGCCCACAGACTTGAATATCATCTTAGGAGGACTGCTGAAATCCACTTTTGGTAGCTCTTGGAAGAGTGGATTTATTAAACAAAGTAAAGCTCGAAAAACAAGGACTCAAAAGTTCAAGTCTATCCATCAATCATCTGTACCATCTATCCCATTCAGGGCTGAGGGAGGGCTGTTTGGGTGAGAGGCAGGTTACACTCTGGACAGGTCGCAAGCCGATCACAGGGCTAACATGTAGACAGACAACCAAACACACTCACACACATCTACAGACAATTTAGTGCCTATCTCCAATCTCTGGACTTAGCCTAATGGTTTAGTTGCGCGCCCATGAAGCAGTTGGCCCGGGTTCGAACCCAGCCTGTGGCCTCCTTCCCGCATGTCATTTCCCCCACTCTCTCCCTGTTCCATATACTATCCGCTGTCCTCTCCTCTATAATAAAAGTGTAAAGCCCCCCCCAAAATATATAAAAAAGAAACGGCTTCTGTCTACGTAGCTAATATCTCTATCGGCACACACTGTACGAGGGGTGTATTGTTTTTCTAACTCGACAGTTCAGAAGATATTAAGTTCACGAGTTTTGCCCAAATAAGGACAGGACTGACTTGGCTGACAGAAGAAGGCTCAAACTCCACCTCTTTGCCTCACACTATGTTTGGTTGAGTTCAGCATTACTAACATGGCTCCCACCGACGATTGGCTTCAAAACAGCGCTCAGGAACAGATGGGTGATGTCACGGATACTACGTACCTAATGAGCATACCTGTGGACTGTGGGAGGTAGCCTCAGTACCAGTAGGGAACTTGTATTTCCACAGGGAGAATGTGAACTCCACAAAGAAAGGGTCCAGCTAGGATTCCAAACCTTCCTGCTGCATTAACCACTGCACCACCATTGTCCCAAATTCAAGATCTATGTGCAACATTTCATTTTGTGTCAATGTTGTTACCCAGCCTACAGTGATTGACCTGAACAAGCATGAAGTTTTGTACCTAAATGTCACATTTACCTTTCATTAAATTCAAAGAGAACTATGCTACCTCACTAACAGCTACAATTTAACAACTTGTAAGAGGAAAGTGTTTAAGTGCTTAAAAATAAGATTTGTAATCATTAATTTGCTTCCACAACATGCATGCCTTGGCAAGAGACACATTGTTATGACAGTGGATGATGGTGCTCATGGGAAATGCAGTCTTCATCCCAGTAAACACCACAGATTTTATCCAAAGGGGTCACCAGAATACTTCAGTTGGAGGATACTACCTGGACTATAAATGGAAGCATCTTAAAAAAAAAGCATCATTGTCCTACTGATCTTTAGTCTTGAGTCTGTAAGTAGAGATGATGTTTCACTCTTAAAGCTGCATTTACTTATGAAAGATGTTTAATTATCAGAGCGATAAATGCAACTCAGTCCATTGGCAATAATAACTCTTCCATACTGCAGGTCTTCACACTGGAGCATTAAACTAGACATAGACTTTATCGTCCCCTCCCCAGAACCCCTGCTGCTCTCTCTCTGAGACTGTGAGGATCTCCTCCTCTTCACTATCCTTACATCAGCCCTATGTCCCTGCTCACACTGAACCTTTACATCAGCTGAGTTAAATCCAGTCTGTGCACAGTGACAGTGGTCTAGTAAATGCAGCATTCAGGGACCCATCTGTTAAGGCTGGTCTGTCCTCAGCTGGACTCTGCACACAACAGGGGAACACTCAGACCTCGTGGGAGCGAGCTGACTGCCAACAATCCCTACAGACTGTAAGCCCAAAATTTGTGTTTTGTTTGCACAAGGTGTGAGGCCCAGCAACAAACAGAATGTAAACAGAAGCATGAAGCAGAAACAAACTGGTTGTATATCACTCACTGAGCCTCCGAGATGTGGCTCATTTTAGTTAACTGCATATTAGATATGGTCAATAATATCAAGAAAAACAACTTATCTAAGAAAAACAAGCCTTATTTATTGACCTAAAATTGGGGCATGCCAGTAAATAAAATACAAATACACTCAAATCACCAAACAATGCAAGTGTGGGTGGAATATTTCTGGTGAATATGGTGAATCAAGTTAGTTGTCAAGCTGTCTCTAATGAGAGTGGCTTTCAAACATTGTCTGCTGATTGGAATCTTTTAAGCAACATCTGTCTTTCAAACCACCTTCATGTGTGTGAGGGTGATCCACATCTAGCTGTTAAAACTGACAGCGTTGTTTGTCAGGCTGGTGGTGTTTGTGTTTTCTCTCCTGTTTGTTCACTCATTCTAACTTCAGCCATGCAGGCAGATATGCTACCATAGCTTGCTGCGTATCATATTCAGTGAATGTGTGAGGACTCTCAAAGTGTGTTTTGATTATTTAATGCAAAATGATATCGCTGTTCGCTCATCATTAAAACAACAATAAGATATTAATATACATAGACAGATATCTGGGACAATAGATATAACACACCTCTAATACCAAGAACAAAATCATTAAGGATGGAGAGACAAAAAGAGAGAGAACAGGAAGCACAGGGAAAAGAGATGAACTGCAATCCAAGACTGGGCAAAGACAGAAGTTGAGAGCAGTGTGACAGTAAAGGGAGATTTCACACAATTTCACACTTTGAACCAGTGATCCTAATGAACAGAATAAGTAGCAGGAAAATGCATATTTTCAATGAGGGTTCTAAAAAGTGAAATAAAGTAAAGTCTACATTGGAGAGTAGAAAAGAAAGGCATTGATTACACTTTTTAACTGAAGCTATCTCCCTTCAGTTCAGCACCATGGACAGAGCCGTCAGTCCTGCACTGACAGCGGCAGAGAGATTTTCAGACAGTGTGGCTTTATTGTGTTCATTTTTCAGATACAGCGCAATACATGTTTTAGTTACAATTCCAAAACTCTAAACCTCACAGTGACAACAAGACTCTTATCATCATCAATTGTTGTTTTCTGGTTAAATCAGTCCAATTCAAGCACATTAAAAATTTTAACCCCTTTTAAATGCAATGGGTTTGGGTGCCTAAACAATGAAGAACAGACAGTTCACTATACATGAGGCTTCAATATCAATCAATCAATCAATCTTTATTCATATAGTGCTAAATCACAACAAACGTTGTCTGAAGACTCTTTTCAAACAGAGCAGGTCTAGACCATACTCTATGTTCTTAACAAAGACCCAACATCAAGACAGGATAAGATCCAGTCCCTTCTTACAGACAGGACTCAGTCTGAACTCATCTTAATCCACCATGGGTAGAGCACTTTGCAGCATTTAGCAAGTTACAGTGGCAAGGACAAACTTCCTTTAACAGGCAGAAACCTCCAGCAGGACCAGACTCATGTTAGACACACATCTGCTGAGACCGTGTTGGAGAGAGGGATAGAGGGACATGAAGAGAGAGAGATGATAGTGGTGAGACGGATAGTAGTAGTTGTTGCAGCAGGACGACTACGGCAGTGACTCAGAGGAACCTACAAGACAAGGGAACTCAGAGACTCCAGAAAGGTCTATTCTTAGTAACTTTAATGGGACAGGGAAAGTTAAAGTAAAGAGAGAGAGGGAAAGAAAGGGTTAAGTCTAAGCCTATAGCAGCATAACTAAGAGCTGGTCCAAGCCTAAGCCAGCCAAGCTTCATCATAAAGGAAAAGTTTTCAGCCGACTCTTAAAGTAAATATGGAATAAGAAGATGAAAGTCTATGAAGGATCTCTTCCAGATACTTCTGACCCCAGTCCCAAAAGCCTCTAAATGCTTGTCTCACATAGTTCTGACAGAGAAACCACCAAAGATAAAGCAACAGAACTACAAAAAAAACCCTCTTGAAAAAGTTTGACTAAAATTCCCCAATTTTGAGCACTTCTGTTGAGCAGCACCAATCGAGGCAGTCTGGATGTGGCAGGAAGAGTCTACCCACCCACCTGAGTGGAAACAAACTGAACAGACCCTCCTAAACCTAAACTGTTGTGTCATGTTTTCAGAGTGTTAAAATAAGCTTTATTTCCTTGTTTATTTCACACATTTTCCAGCATTCTGCTCTGTTAAACCACCTGAAACAGTGTGCCCATAAATTACTTAAAAGAGGGACATGTTGAAATTGCTATCTTGGTAAAAGTCCTGTGTTTCTTTGACCCACCCCACCTTCTCAAATAATCTCTTTCCTCCTTCATGTTCACACCTTCAGTCTCTTCATCCTGTCTCTTTGTCAGTTCATAGGCTTACCTCAACTAGAGGACAGAAAAACGGACACAGAGGGGGACCAAGGATTAAGTTATACCCCAGAGTGAAATTAAAAGTGATATTTCTCCTTCTCTCCCCTGCCTCCCCTCTTTTCTCCCACTTTCATCTTGTTACCATCATGCGACCCTCTGTCCTGCTGCTCGCTGTTTCACACATAAACCTATTTTCTCTCCCCACCTGCCTCCCCCTCATGTGTCATCACCCCGACTTTCAATCTTGCTTTGTTGTACGACTCGACCCTCTTCCTGTATTGATTTTCTTTCATGTGCTGCTTTTCAATGTAACGTTTGACGGATCGCTCTCTGTGGTACTACATGCGCTGCCTGACTAAATCCAATATCACACAAACCAAATGCCATTACATTGTCCTGCATCAATCTTTCTGCTTACGTCTACCACTAACTCTTTCTTCTTTTGTCCCCTCATCCCTCCATCCCTTCATCTTTCTTCCCTCCAGCCTTGTGTCTGGTGTTCGGCTGTATTATCTTCCCAAACGGCTGGGACGCTGAGATAATCCGGGACATGTGTGGAGAGGACACGGGGAGGTACACGCTGGGAAACTGCTCGGTGCGCTGGGCCTACATCCTGGCTATCGTCGGCATCCTGGACGCTCTCATCCTCTCCTTCCTGGCCTTCGTGCTCGGCAACCGGCAGAGCGACTTCCTGCAGGAGGAGCTGAGAGCAGAAAGCAAAGGTGAGACAGGGTGAATGCACGAAAGTTAAAAAAGGCAAAAAATGAAACACCCTTCTGAGGCAACACACTCAGAGTCTAGATCAACAAACTAAAGATGAATTTCCAGCATAAGTACCCGGGACTCAAAGTCCAACACACTTAAAGGGTCTTCCACCACATCGTTCCTCGGCGGTCCAAAGACAAATTAGTCTGCTGCATTGGCAGAGAGTTTACATCATGCTGCAAGTTCTCAACCAAATACAAGTTTGTCACTCTGCAAGTACCATCCCACAGTTCCTGACCTTTATAATACTCTAACTCAGAGCAGGGAACATTTTGGGGGGTTATTTTTGCCTCCATTAGACAGGACAGCTGAAGAGGGACAGGAACAGACAGCGGGGACCTTTTTGGAGAATAAAGTCCCAGTTGGATTGTGCTCCCCATGGGGCGAAAGTTTTAAAGGACGACTGCCTCCTGACATTCCATCGTCTCTGGAGGAGAAAATTATGAGATCAAGAGATTAGCCAATCAGAGCAGAACATAGAAATAATACAAAACAATCTGATTGATCATTGAGAACATTCATCTCTGAGTAATTCTTCCTGTTCCAACATGTCACCACACATCTTCCGTTGTCCCATGTTTTAAATCCTGAATCAATGAACCACAGCCATTAATCTTTATTTTTCATCAGTGTGCCGTTCCTCGAGATTCAGTGAGCAGAAGCCAAACAAGCTCATCCTCTTGTTGAAATAAGTTTTGAAATAGCTGACAAACTAAATTATTGATGTTTTTTAAAAATGTGCACACATCTTAAACTGAGGACGCGTGTTGGTTAATTGCTTTGCATGCATGATTAATCAGTTCACGCAGGGTGTGACCTGAATAAATCTACATGTTGTACCCTTGAGTTAATCATAAAAAATGATTTCCCATCAACACATCGCAGCATTTCACAGGATTTCACAGATTTCAGACATTTAGAGACTTCTCTGCTCACCGGCGATCCCTCCAGTGCTCAGACGGTGATCACAGAGAGCTCCTCAGCTGTGCTTCTGATGTATTTAGAGCCGGAGTGTCTCAGTAAATGTTGGTTGTAGGTTTTTCGTGTTGCTGTAAAACACATCATCAGACGAGTTTAGCAGCCTGAAGGAAGATAAGAATAAACTCCCCCAGTTCCTCCGAGTTTGAGGAGGGAGTTTCCATGGTTACATGTCAGATTGAGGCTCTGGTTTCCTCTCAGTGTATACGTCTATGTCTGTGTGTGTCTGTCTCTGTTTCACTGTTTGCATCTCAGTCTTTCTCAGAGTCTCCATCAGTCTTCTTTCTCCTCTCTCTCTCTCTCTCTTTCGCTCTGTTTTTGTCTCATTGAGTCTTTGGTTTTGCTTCTTTCTACTAGACTATTTGAAATAAACAAATTTCAGATTCTGGAGTTTTTATGTCTTTAGATTCAGAGTCAGGCGGCTCAAACATGCAGGCTGTGAACGCTCTCTTGACCTGTCAATCAAAGAGTTAGGCCACGCCCACACAGTCCTGAGCAATGCTCTGACCTGTAAAATAAGCTGTTTTTGAACAGAGTTCTTTCATAGTTATCGATGTTTATTTTCACTCAGATTTTTGTTGAGGCTTGATAACACATTTAATTTTGATATATTCTATGTGAAGTTTAAAAATTCCTTTTAAGTTTTTAGGGCCTTTACTTTTTTCCACATCTGTAAATCTGAACAGGTGTCTCCCACAGACATTGGCATGATACCCCATTTGCATGTGACATAGAAGTTAGACTAATGGGCACCAACTTGGCCTAATGGTTCAGTTACCCACCCATGTAGCAGGTGGCCTGGGCTCGAATCCAGACAGCGGCCTCCCACCTGTATGCCATTCCCCCACCCTCTCCCACCTTCCTACACTATCCACTGTCCTCTCCTCTATAAAATAAAGGTATAAAAGCCCAAAAATATAACTTTCAAAAAATCAAAAAATCAAAAGACTTACAGCCCGTCTAAATCCACCAGTTCCAAGATTTCCCTCCGTTTGTCTTCAGACTCAGTTACTTGGATTTAAAAGAGGGCAAGAAGCCAAGGAAACACAAATTCATGCTAAATATCTGGACCAACTTAAGCAAAGTTGATCAGATGTGACTGAGATGTCGGCAGCACAAATGAAAGATGCATCTTCAAAAATCTTTCAGCCCGATTATTAAAATGCGTCTGAACCTCAAAATGATATATTTAAATCATCTGTTTCTTTTATTACATTTCTCACATCAGGATGTTTGACCACAAGGAGTCTTAGAGACAAATTCCTAAACATGCAGCACCATCAAATGCATCAGTCTTGTCTTTTTAAGGACAACACAGACTTACCATTAAAGATGGATAATAAATTGAGTCCTTTTTGTTCTGTGTCAAACACTATATTTAAATCTTTTCAACGCCTCTGATGTGTCAGGACAAACAGTCTGAAGTTTGCACACATTACTCTTCCTGGCCCACGCAGGCTACATTTGAAAGCAGAGCTATAAATCCAGCTTATAGTGGAGGCTGTGGCATAATTTGAGAGCTTCGCTTGCTTAACGACTCATTATAAAGATTCAGTGTTTTCTGTCTCACAGAACGCCCACTGTGGGTCAGGGAACATTTCTATTGGCTGCAAAAAGTGTTATGATCAAACCCCAAATAAAAACAGACACATTAAAACAAAATAACTTCATTAATTAGTCACAAACAGTGGACTCCGAATCTGCAAACACCTATGGACATTTTATTTTCACGCATTCAGACTGATTCACCCAGAGTGGCCAAATGTTAAAAATAAACTGAGCTGCCTGGGCTCTGTGTGCTGATGAGAGACAGCGGAAGCTGTTCTGTCTTTAACTCGACCGAACACAACAAAAGCTACAGGAGAGTGAGTGTTGGTCAAGGACAGCTGAGAATAAAAGCTGAGTCAAGCATAATATATAAATAAAAAACTCCTGAGTGGGTCTTTAAAATGTTCTCTGTGTGAAAGCTTTTCATCAACTCTACTTGATTGAAACAGTATCAGAAATCCTTCACAAAAGAACAAACAGACAGAAAACTTACAGCAATAGAAACAATAAATAAAAGACTAAAACAAGAAAGAACATAGTAGTCAAGTACTTCAAAATGAAATGTAATCAATACAGTAAAAACAATAAAATATTTAAGAAACAATGCAATAAATTAAAATTGGAGAAAGTTGAATAAGATCAAATAAATAGCAGGAAAATTTTTAATTTTTTTAGTAATGATAAAAATGTAAATCAAGGCTTAAAATTAAAAGACAAGTTAAAAAGACGGATCTTTAATTTTCTTTAAATACACCCAGAGAGCTTGCCACTTTGATATCCAGACGCAGAGAGGAAAAAAGCTGTGCACAGTAAACTCAAACGATCTCATCTATAACTGTGTGAAACTTAACTCCTGCTGATGTCTTCTTTGTTTGGAAGTTATAGAATTATTACATTCATAACCACTTTTATCGCCTCAATAATCAATTAAATATAGGCAGATGTTTTTCTTGGACTTGCATGTGCAAATATAATCCCTTAAAACACAAGATAACATGTTTTACCAGGAGAGATATTTTAAATCTATCAACATACTTAAAAACACAGAACATAATCTTCTCAATAACAGACACAGTATAGCTTCATCAACAGAGTGTCTAAGATTATCAACTATAGAAAGTGCAACATAAAGAGGCAGCAGGCTGTTGTTAAAGAGCATTACTGATTAAGATGTTTTATGCCCACTGAGATTAACAATTTTTATAGAGTCACTAAACTATTAATTTTATTTACAGAGGAGAGGACAGTGATGGAAGTTATAGAATTATTACATTCATAACCACTTTTATCGCCTCAATAATCAATTCAATATAGGCAGATGTTTTTCTTGGACTTGCATGTGCAAATATAATCCCTTAAAACACAAGATAACATGTTTTACCAGGAGAGATATTGTTAACCTATCAACATACTTAAAAACACAGAACATAGTCTTCTCAATAACAGACACAGTATAGCTTCATCAACAGAGTGTCTAAGATTATCAACTATAGAAAGTGCAACATAAAGAGGCAGCAGGCTGTTGTTAAAGACCATTACTGATTAAGATGTTTTATGCTCACTGAGATGAACAATTTTTACAGAGTCACTAAACTTTTAATTTTATTTACAGAGGAGAGGACAGTGATTAGGGTAGGAAACTAGGAGAGAGTGGGGGCATGACATGTGGGAAAGGGGATCACGGGCTGGAATCGAACCATGGCCACATGCTATATGGGTGCCCAATATAACCATTAGGCTAAATCCAGGCCTGCGATTAAATTTGTTTTAAATAACTGTACCTTATGACTCTGTACCTTTTTCCTGAAGGCAAAAGCTGTACGTGATGGTTCCATGGAAGGCTGTAGTCATCAGATTTTTTATCTTAAGTGATGAACTAACTTTTCATGATAATGAGACAGCTGAGTGTGTCTACAGCCTGGGATTGTACTTCCTCATTTTACCACTTTGGAAAGCTTTGCCTTGTTTTTGACTCTCAAGTGTATGTTGTTAGAAGTGAGCACACCTTCAATAAGTGATTGAGAAAACTCTGTTCAAAGTACATTAGCTGACCTCAAAGCTGCGTAACTTGACCAGCAGGAATATTCAATACAGTGTAAAGGGTCATTCATCTCAGCACCAGCACCTGACCAGGATTCAGCATGATTAAGAATACCAGAGGGATTGTCTGAGAGCTTTAGTTTTTCAAAAACAGCACTTACATCACTGATGTATACTGTATGTGTGTCCTTGTGTCTTTGTGTTGATTTAAATGTTTAGATTCTACGAGAATACAAAATAATACATATCTTTTTCTTTATATCTTTTCCACAGATTTCACTGTGTCCAGGGTAAGTTCACACGTTGTTGTTGTTGTTGTTGCTGTTGTTTTTGTTTGTTTGTTTGTTTGTTTGTTGTTGTGCTTTGTTTGTGTTGTCTCATAGCCATGAAGGGTTTATCTTGTGAGGGGATGGATGACATGTGGGTCTAATGTAGTTCATACTTTACTGCTAACACAGACAAAATAAAACATTTCTTATTCTTTCTAATGCATCTAAACCACAGACTGTACATTCAAATGGATGCCATATAAGGTCTTTGATTTTGAGGCCAAAAGATTTAGAGCTCCACCTGCTGACTGGCTGCAGAATAGCTCATAATATCCACCTTTGTAATGTTAAAGGTGACATATCACGCTTTTTTCATCAATATATATTGGTCTAAGAGGTCCCCAAAACATGTCTTTAAAGTTTATGCTCAAAAAACACTTTGAAATCAGATTTCGGCATGCCTGAAAAGCCCTCTTCTTCAGTCCTCCTCAGAACACTCCGTTTTCCCTCTGACCACGCCCCCTCAGGAAGTGGGTGTGCCCTCAGCTCTCCGGCACGTTGATCTAATGTTTACATGTTGGCTGAATATATATGGCTGCTCAGAGATCACGTCACTTCAACCCTCTGAATCTGATCCAGAATCTGATCCTGACGGAGATGCGCCTGTAGCAGGACCTTTCTGAAGGATTGGTCACAGATTTAGTGTTTCTTGTTGTTTTATTTATCAGTATGTCGACGTGTGTCTTGGTACACAGCTACAGCTACAGCTACAGCTATGAACATGTAGCTATGTGGCTATGCTAACTAGCGCTAGCACTTTTCCATGACAAATACAAATCATCCACTAGATCTTCAAATCTGCAGACGTGGGGAGTAAAACCGACCTCTGCCAGAAAGGCAGCAGGACCTTTTTGAACGATTGGTCACAGATTCTGTGTTTCTTGTTGTTTTATTTGTCAGTATGTAGACGTGTGTCTTGGTACACAGCTACAGCTACGACATGTAGCTATGTGGCTATGCTAACTAGCGCTAGCACTTATCCATGACAAATAAAAATCATCCACTAGATGTTCAAATCTGCAGACGTGGGGAGTAAAACCGACCTTTGTGTTTATTAAGACAGCCTACAACTAGCATGCCTCCCTCCTAAGCTCCTTGTTAGCACACATTTGTGCAGGGAAAGAAAAATGGAGAAGTTGACTTGTACTTTATACAGTCTATGGGCTGAACAAGCTCCGAGCTCTGACTCCGTGACAGACCGGATATTGTTGTGACCTAACAAAAACACGGAAGTCTGAAACGGCTCGTTTCACACACATTTACAGAAAGGTGTAGAAATCAGAAAAGGGGCAGAATGGATTTTTTTCATTCTCGGGGGGTTTGTAGACATGCCAGGGAAACATATTGCAGGTAGAGAACCATTAAAAAGTCCATTTTGCATGATATGTCACCTTTAACAGAGCGGAAAAAAAAGTCATATTAACATCAAAATGTCAAATAATTTCTTTCTGTCATGATAGTTAGTTCTTATCATTCTGATTTATGTCCAAGTGTTTATATCTCTGAAAAGTTGCATTTGAATCAGTTATTTAATTTAAAAAAAGAGTGGACATGACATCATGAGAACAGCTCTGTTGACAAATGTGGACTCCTACTGTGATCTGATTAGCAGAGTAGAGGAGGATAGCGAGAGAAACGCTAACAAAAGTTAGTGGGGGCGCTGGTGGCCTAGCGGTCTAAGCGCCCCACATATAGAGGCTACAGTCCTCGTCGCAGGGGTCGCCGGTTCGATTCCCGGCCGGTCGACCATTTCCTGCATGTCTTCCCCCACTCTCTACTCCCCACATTTCCTGTCTCTCTCCACCTGTCCTATAAAATAAAATAAAATAAATATATAAAAAAAAATAAAAAAAAATAAAAAAAGTTAGTGGACTGTACTCACATGAGCTATCTTCTATCCTTTATCCGTAAGTTTATTGCATGTTTTGGTTTGAGTCACAGTTGTGACCTCAGTCCTGTGACGCTACTGGCCAGGTCGCATCTGCACATATCTTGCATTGTTGCACTGGCACAATGGAGATCTATTGGCTTCAAATCTCATATGTGCCAGATGCTGAATGATGTTGTCCATTCTATACACAGTCACTGATCAAAACTAAAATAAACTCTGCATGAACAGAAAAGCAGAAATCATCAGTTGTTCAGTTCAGTTAAACCTCAGCTCAGGTTACAGATGGATGAGTTTATTAGACAGGAGAGTTAACACTGTGCAATGACATATATGCTTACATATGTATGAATAGTTAACATGTGTCTCGACACATTAACAGCATACCTACACACAGGCCCAGCACAACATACATCTGCTGTGTGTGTGGGAGTGGTAAGGTAGTGGGGCTGTCGGTCTCTACACTTATCCTACACCTGCTGTTTAATGCATCAAGAACAGATGCAGTCTAAAGCCTGGTTTATACTTCTGCATCAAATCTACACAGTAGCTGTAGATTATCTGTCACCGTTGGATAAACAGGAAATAAAGTCAACCATTGTTCCAGGAGGCTTATGGTGCTGTATTACAATAGCCAAGGGTTCTGAATTTAAGGGTAACCCAACAGGGGACTTTCCTGCAGGACACTCAGATTTAGATTATTTTTGGGGCCTTTAGCTCCTCTCATGAGAGGATAGGACGGTGGATAAGTTAAGAAGAGAGGGGAACAAGAGCGGTTTTGTCTGATCTGATGTTATAATTCTAATATTTAGTATTTAACAGGTTCTGCTATGTGCTTCTTGAGTTTGAAGGACCAGTTCGTTTGCTGGGATTTATTGGCCTGCTGTTATTCAGGAGTTTATTTATTTTGTGTAAGAAGAAAGTTACCGTGTCACTGATCTATCACTTGTTTGCCTTTCATTCTTTTAATCTACCAAACCTTTGTTTCTCGTGTCTCCCGGTCCATCACATGGAAGTCACTCTGCATGTAACTGCCACTCTTTGTTATCTCAAACCTCACAGTAATCCATTCCTGTTCAGTGAGTTCAGCTTCCCCTCAGCTGACCTACCTGGTGTCAGGTCAGATTTCTGCACTCTTCCTCATGAAAACATAATGTTTGGTCACATTAGAGACTCTGCTAAAGTGATAAAATCCATACAGGGGACGTGGCTGAAGGCTAAAGAGCTGCTGTGCTGAGGTACAGAGGTTGTAGAGGAAAAAAGAGGAATCAGTGGAAAACAAAAGGTGGTTGCATGTTGCAGAAAACACCCTCAGGTGCAATGTTTTCCCAAAGGAGCGAGGTCTACTGCGAGCTGAGAGGAGACGTCAAGTTGAGGAAGGACTTTGGATGAGGAGTGCGTCTGCAGCGAACACCAGGCCCTGCAGCCTCTCTGTGCGTGTGTGTTAGCATCAAAGAAAGAGAGGACCGGAAAATCTGCTTAATTACAAGCCACAAACATTAATGTGGTGTTAGCAGCCGGGCGCCGCAGCACATGAAAAATAAATTGTTTGAAGCACCAGCACGAGGAAAACTATGTCCACCTGTTAAGGATTCACCAGAGGAGGGAGCGGGGCAAGCCGTACTGTGCATTGATGTTTTTTTGTCTGACATGTCTTACAGGCCACAAAATGTGAAAAAATAATGCTTATGATTATTTTTGTATGTTGTGTTTTAATGTCAAGGTCTGTTTTACTGTCTCTAGTGTCATGTGAAATGCAAAGGTTAATCTTTATTCAAAGAATATAACACACATACATAATTTGTCTATAGATATGAGATTCCCAAGTTGTATAACCAGGAGATTTACAGATCATAACCTGAGTGAAAACATCTACAGAACATGGGACAGTGTTACAGTAGTATTGAACGCAGCTCTACTGCTACCACCTCGCAGAACGATGGTGTTGCATATTTCAAGTGGCTGTTGGACTGTGTTGTTTCTCTAGTTTAAGATATTTCCTCAATGCTAATACTAATTTACTCATGCATTTGCATTCTTCTGCAAATTGTGCAGTTTTTGAAAGCTGACATAAATGATCCGAGATGAGCCAATCCCTGATCAGTTAGAAAAAAAGGAGCCTATAGATCAACTCTGATTCGATAGCTGAGATTAGGATCCACACATCCCTAATCGAGAATGTTCTCTAACCTTTACCATGTGTTTGTTATGGTGACAGTGAGGTTCAGGACCCCTTCATTTGAATTAAGAGGTCTTTTTAAAGTTGTATTTTTTGGGGCTTTTACACCTTTATTTATAGAGGAGAGGACAGTGGATAGCGTAGGAAACTGGGAGAGAGTGGGGGATGACATGCGGGGAAAGGAGCCACAGGCTGGAATTGAATTCGGGCCGCTCGCTACATTGCCGTGCAACTTAGCCATAAGCCTAAATCCATGCCCAATTTAGAAGTTATTTTATTCCACACAATTATTTTCCTACAATATCCAGGTTGTTCCTACGACTGAACCAGATCAAATCTTGACCACGGCTTTACTGAACCACCTGCTGCTAGTGTGTTTGAACTGATGTGAATCATGTTGTTTCTTGACACGTTAGCTTTGGTGACTTTCCCACAATTAAAGGTCCAGACTTATACCAAAATTATATTTCAGCCTATCTTGGTCCCATTCCATTTACCATTACTGACTCCTGTAGAGACCTTGGTATCATCTTTGACTTTCACCTCATCATGTGTTTTCCAATTAAGAAAACTGTCAACATTTTAGTCATTTTTATCAATCAGAAACCCCCAAACAGTAGCTCATGCTTTTATTTCATCCAGGATAGATTTATCCTGTCTCTCACAAAATAACCTCAACAAACTTCAGCTGATCCAGAATGCCGCAGCCAGAGTCATAACCAGGTCCAACAGGAAAGAACACATCACACCCATTTTAAAATCACTTCTCTGGCTCCCAGTCCAGAGAATTGATTCCAAAACGATGCTGTTAACTTTTAAAGCTCATAGGAGGTCAGCTCCAGAACACATAGCTGACCTCCTGACCCCCTATGAGCCACAAGTAATCCCAGATCCTTAAGTAGGTCATTATTAACTATTCCATGCTCAAACCGAAAAACCAAAGGCGTAAAACTAAAGGTGATTTCCTTAACCTGTGGATTGACCTGTCAGAGGAGATCAGGGAAGATAACACAATGTTGTCTTCTAAGTCACTTTTAAAGACTCACATTTTTAGACTTGCTTTTTATTGATTTTAGGGTTTATTACTTTGATGCTTGCCTTAATACTTCCGTTGGGTAATAATATGTTCTTAATTGGGGCCTATTACCTTTTCAATTGTTTGTAAAGTGCTTTGTAATTTGTTTTGAAAAGTGCTTTATGAATAAAGTTATTATCATTACAACAGATACAGAAGATGATATTGAAATTGTTTCCTCCCTACAGCTCCACCTCAGCTCTTCTCTCCGAATGGATGGAGTAAGATCATTGAGTTTTTTGTATTATCTTGAATGAAGTATTGATCCAGGTCTGCAGCATGACCCCCTGCATGCAGTCCTATCAGTGACAGACTGAAGGCTGTCCTCTCCTCTGTCTTGCAGAAGGATGTTGCCCTGTGAAGCCCTTCTTACCCCTCCCTATGTTGCCTTTGTGCTCGATAATCTCCTTGTACTATAAATCAGTTTGTTTTTGATTCATACTGGTAATATTGGGAATGAAATACAAGACCAGTCAGCAGCTCCCATTTGCATGTGGAGTTTTTGTCAACGGGACAGTTCATTCTTTTAAAATGTGGTGAGACGGGGTGGGTTGAAGTGGGTTGCAGACTGGGTCAGCTCTTTAAGAAACTCTGACACAAATGTCAGTGTAAGTGGGCACTCTACTAGAACATTTTCAACTCCTTACTTTGCCATCAGAAAGCCCTTTTGTTCTTGCACTATTTCCAGATGTTCCTCCACCGCAATCAATCAATCAATCAATCAATCAATCAATCTTTATTTATATCGCGCCAAATCGCAATATCTGAAGACTGTTTCCAAACAGAGCAGGTCTAGACCGTACTCTATGTTCTATTGTTAACAAAGACCCAACATCAAGACAGGATAAGATCCAGTCCCCTCTTACAGACAGGACTCAGTCTGATCTCATCTTAATCCACCATGAGCAGAGCACTTTGAAGGTTATAGTGGCAAGGACAAACTTCCTTTAACAGGCAGAAACCTCCAGCAGGACCAGACTCATGTTAGACACACATCTGCTGAGACCGAGCAATGATCAGCTGTTCAGGTCTATGACACCTTTAGAAGACTTAAGAAAGAAACGTACTCTGAGGACGCACTTCCATTCAGCTTTTCTAGTTTTCTGATTTAACTTCTTAAAATTGAAGAAAGCGTGTAAAACATCAGCGTTTTATTCAGAAAGATCCTTCAGTACTGTTGTTACTAAGTCCCACTCCTGACAGCAGGAGCTCTCTGGGTTCATGGGCTCACAGTTTACACACCTGAACCACCAGGTAACTCTGGATCTCTCTTGCTCTCCAGTTATCTCAGAAACCCCTCCCCTCATTTCTTTGGTCAAAACCCACAGACCTGAACAGCGGATCAGTGCGCTGAAGGTGGAAGAACATGTTTGTGTCATATCCTAAAATGAAAGGGCTCTCTGATTGCAAAGTAAAGTACTGAAAATGTTCTTAAGAGAGCGTAACAGGTTCACAGACTTTAGTGTTTGAGTCTCAGTTTCTTAAAATGAGTCTGATTAAGTGTTAGAGCTGACCTCGTCTGCAGCGGTTGATAGACTAGTTCTGCTTCTCCAGCTGAGCTGTGCAGAGTCCTCTCTGGAAAATACACTTACTACTTTAATGTCATTGTTAAACTAAAAAATAACTTTTCTGCCATCCATTTTAAACAAAAAGACAGGACCCAAAGCTCCCCAGATAATCCTGCATGAAAAGTCTGAGTTGTATAACAAGAGAGAAAAATGTGAGAGAAAATGTATTACAGTGTGACCTTTCAAGCTTATTGCATTAGTGAGTTTATTTATGTTTGCTTTGGTCCTTTTCATTTTCCACATCTCGGTGGCTCGCACTGACTCATATGTCAGAGTCCTCCTGCTGACGCTCTCACTTCAGTCTGCAGCCAAACGGAGTGGAGCAGCTGGAGAGAGGGAGACAGGGTGGAGATGACTGTCAAAAATCCCCTATATTATGTGTCTGCAGAGCCAGGGACTGCAGGTTCAGGACTGCAGTTCTGGGGCTGCATCTACAGGACCCATGTGTAGTTCGTGTTGGGGTTAGGGGGACAGTGACACACCAGATATGATACATTAGACACTGAAAAGCTGCTCCTTGGTGATCCAATGCACTAGGTGGTGCAATCACAAACACATGTCTGTAGCCTCTGGGTCTGCAGACACATGCTACTCAAAACCAAGGACTACAAATCATTGTGTTTCGAGATCTGAACATCAGGGTTCACAGCTGGACTGTGACTCAACATGTTTTGTTCTGACATTTTCATACAGCTCTAGGATTTTATTCCCTCTCATAAGGATCAGGGTGTGTTGTTAGCTACGTGTCCTGAATGTACTGGCCTGTTTGTCTGTGGAGAAATGCAAACCAGTTGCATAAACCATTTGGGAGGATTCTGGTTCCTCTGTCTAACTGTTCCTGATCACTATAATCAAACCCCAAGAGCTGGTTTTAAGTTGTGATTACACAGCACCCTTAGCTCTGTTTGATTGCTCTTTTTTGTTTGTCTTTTTTTCAGTTTTACGCTCAAACCTGAAGTGAATTTCAGAAGAACTGGTTCAGCTTCTAAAAGGGTCTTAAAATTTAACATATTAGACTTCAGGATGGAGAAAACATCTGACTGTAGACCTGAGCAGCTGTAAAAATACAAAGGCTTTGAGTAGTGTCCAAATATGATCAAATTCTAACCATGTCAAACGTGCAACTTAGATTTTTATAAACTAGATCAGGGGTTCCCAAACTTTTCAGCCCACAACCCCCAAAATATAGGTGCCAAAAACTAGCGACTCCCACTGTCCCTCAAAGTGTTTTAATGTGGCTTCATTCAGCTGGTCTTCAGAAAATTTGCCTACCTATATGAGCATGTGTCTGTGTTTCCTGTGCTGTTATGTATTAACCTACTGTTACTGATGCTTTTGATAATTAACTGTTCACTAACCCTAAACTTAGGAGTCATCTGGCAGAAAGAAAGGTTTTATTTCAAGTGTAGATACTATTTTTGTGGATATGTTTTACTGTGATGGGTAAAATGTTCCATTTTTAGATAACTTTTGTCATTCAACATTTTTTATTGCATTTTTCAGTACTTCTATGTGCACCACAAGTAAACAAATTATATATGTCATACAAAACCAACAAAGAGAAGAAAAAAAAATAAATAAAGAAATATAGAAAAAGTAGTAATAATTATAAAGAAATAAAAATAATAACAGTACATCCCCCCCGACCCACACTTTGGGAACCCCTGAACTAGATGTTTAGATTTAAATTGCTGCATGCCTTTTTCCTTACATTGTAAGAAAAAAACTCTTTACTTCTGCACCCTCTTTAGTGTGTTTAATGAGTGGTTAGCATCATGTGATCTAACAAGCTCTCATGACCGCCGTCGCTTGTGTAGCTCTATGAAACACACCTCAGTGTGTGTCAGTGTTCAACCTGAAGCACAGAGTCTGAATTAATCTTGATCTTTCCCTAACGTGTCACCCCCTCCTCTCTCTTGTCCCAGACACACATTTTTATTGTTCTCATCTCAGATGTTACTGAAACTCTTTCTGACTCTCTCTCTTTCTCTCTCTGTTTCTGCTCCAGATTGAAATCCGCGACACCAAGGATCCTAGATTTGCGGTTCATCGGTTCCACTGAGAACAAAACTTCCTCTCCTCCTCCTCTAGTCCCCTCCCTCGTCCCCATCCTCCTCTTACTCCTCCTCCTCCTCTAAGTTCTTCAGGTTAAACCTTGATCTGGACTTGGAAGAGGTCTTGGAGGCCTGATAGTTTGTGAAAAAAAAGGACTGAAGTGGTATCACCTTAGAAAGGAGAACTGTCTGTTGGAAGAGAAATCCAGGACCATCAGCTTTACCAAACTCTGGGATCAAAAATACAGAACACAGCGTTATTGTTCAAAATAAGTTGTTATAAAAAAAGATGATGAAGTTATTTATTATGAAAAAATGCTTGCAGTCGGAGTATATATAAATATTTTTACTGAGTGGTCAAAGTTATGTCAACCTTTCAAAGTGACATTATAAAGTGCGTATGAAAAAGCACACAAGGTGCTACTTCTGAAGAAAAAGAAACAAAAGATGCACAAAGATAAAAAAAAGATGATTTTGTACAGCCACAGCATAATTTTTATGTCTTTTTCAAATCAGTTTTCAACTTCTCTTTGTATGACAAGTTAAAAAATAAATAATTCAAGATGTTTCTAAGGAAACAGGTTGAAAAGGTTAAAAAAAGACATGTTTTAGCATCTAGTCCTCGAACATGACACTTCCCTTTCAGCTGTGGAGTAGTGAAACCTTCTTCTTTGTCATGTCAGAAAGAAAAGTGTACAATCCACTTGTCTTTAGACGTTGTGTGAAATTTGGTGAATTCCCACGGTGGCCTTTTTCCTCTGACGTTACACTCAGGATCGGAATGCCTGGACGCTGTGGTCATGTCTTAATGCTCCAGGTGAGCAAACTGTGTACACTAATGGGTTTCTACAGATGTTACTATAACTGCTCCTACATTTTTTAATAACTGAAGAAAATGGAAACGGATCATATGGAGCTACAGCAAGCTGTGATTCAAGTTTAATCAACATATGACATTATAAACTACACGTCTCCATTCACCCACTTCCTAGCTAACATTCAGGTTGGACAGATTGACACATGAAAACAGAGAGGTACTGCTGACAGTAAAGTTCAAACTATGGATCGTAAAATCATGGACGTAGTCTGTGTGACCACATCCATTGGTTTCTAAATAGACGTTTTGAAGCCCAACGATGGCGGTCGCCATATTGGAAATGGTGACTCAACCTAAGAGCCGTAACGCGCCAACCCGCCCAACACAGCTGTTCCCCCGTTTATTTTTAAACGTGTTTTCAATCAGGCTGAAACAATGTTTCTCCCAAGCGGCAAGCTCCAGTCTCAAAATATGAAGCCCATGCGGAAACTGCAGTTCATCGAGCATCTGCTTGGGGTTCGCTGCAGAAACACAGAGAACGGCATACACACCCATTCAAAAAAGACAATCTATACAGCAGAAATAAATATGTTTACAGCCTGGTTCAAAAAACAGCTTGGCTGTAGCTAATTTCTCTATTGGCACACTATATGGGAAGTACATTTTTTTCTAACGTGACGGTTCAGAAGATATTAAGATTACAAGTTTTTTCCCAAATAAGGACATGACTGACTTGACTGACAGGCTGGAACACATAGCTGTTGGCTAGGAGGCTCAAACCTCGCCTCTTTATGTCACACTTTGAGTGGTTGAGTTCAGCATTTTCAATATGGCTGCTGCTGATGATTGGCTTCAAAACAGCACTCAGGAACAGATTGGTGACGTCACAGATACTACGTACATTATTTATACAGTCTATGGTTTCTCCCTGCTCTAAAACTGGGCGTTTCATCGTTGGTGTTAACGGGGATTCTCTGATTGCTGTCAGCTTCAAGTCACAAGAGGAACTGCAGCTTTAGCAATTCTGCATTGGCTTCATGTTTCAATATCAGAGGCTGCCGCTTGGTTAGTACTGTTAGCTAATTAGCCTGATGTTAATATAAGGTGTCATGATGTCTTTTAAGTTGCTTATCAGAGAGAAATACATCACACATCCATGTCCTATGACAGGTGTGTGGGAAAGTTGCATCCATCATAAATTGTTAGCAGGAACTTCTGTACACTATATAACTCCCACACTGTATAACACATTTATTGACAGTGCATCAGTATTAGACCTCCACTAGATAAACCTGGTTCACTTGATAAAAAGACAGACCCTCTGACACAGAAAGTGGCGGCAAGCCTGCAAACAATTAACATCATCACATAAGGTCTGATTAAATCAATAGATAAATAGCAAATATCAGCTTCCTGCTTTAGAGTTAACACACCATAAAGTTATATGAGCTAAATAAGCGATCCATTATAAATTGTGAATTCATAAATTCAAGTTAAGGGGACACAAAACATCCCGAGGCTAGATTACAATCACAAACAGGGACATGACAATAAAGCACAAGTCCAACAATGCAGACTAAGTTTTGTCTATGTCAGGTTCAAAGACACATCTATCAACAAAGAATCAAACAAGAGACATCAGTTAGCATGTAAGATACTTGCAAGGAGAGCAAGAGAAGGTTTACACTCTTCCCTAAACTCTAACCCTTCTCTTGCAAACCTTTCTTTTTATTGTATTAGGAACGCCCTAGTTACAATAGTGGCGAGTAAGCATAAAGGGAGGGATTTGAGGCTTCTCACACACACTAACATTGTTCAGTCATTACTATATGTGTATGTGTTGCGCAGGTGTGATCCATCACTAGGCACACTGTCCTTCCTCATTCTGCTTGTCCTCGGATTGCCCTGCTTAAGGTCAAACGTTCAAGGAAAATGAAGTAGATTATACAGCACAGTTATGCAGCACATGATTTTTGTAGAAACCAGACTATACTGGTTTCGACTGTCCATGAACTTCTTCTTTTTTATTATAAATGAAACTCTCCCTTTTCAACTGCAAATGAACTTCCCTTTTTAAAGACATTTCAGACAGTATGATAAAGACAGTATGATTATAACAATATAAAGAAAAACAGTATGATTAAACAGTATGATTTAGACAGTATGATAATCCTATATACAGAGTAGACAATTATTCTAACAGTCTACCACAGTGAAGAAGAAGAAGTCCCCACAAGTCTTGGTCAGTATAAGGGACAACCATGGCAGGTCATTAACGTCTAAACGTAACACAGAGACAGAAGTCTAAGTCTATAGTAAGTAAGTTTCCATCAATACTAGAAAATCAATACCTTACCTGAAAAAAACTGCCTCTGTTTAAACAATGTTCAAACCTGGACTACAGTCATGTCACTTAAATCAGCATTTCAGTTTCAACCCTGAGCGTCACATCCAAGGAAAATATCCACAGTGAGTGAATTGTTTGCTTCCCATCACACAAGTCCACACCACACTCAGAAGAAGACTTCAGTCTTTTAGCCTGTCATCTTCTGATTCACTGGTTGTTTCAGTTCTGCTGCGGTCGTATGTACATCCCTCCCCCAGGAAACGCCCTGCATGCTGCATCTATCTCAGGCTTCCTCTTTACACTCAGTGGGGCTCCGGCTCAGTTCAGTCCAACAGGAGGTCTGCTGCGAAACCAGGACGGCTATCAAAAGAGCACAGAGCTGAGAGACCTAGAACAGACTTTCATCAAGACAATGCTTACCTGCTCTGACTCCTCACAGGACCCGATCTACGGAGAGAGATGGTGCTTTGAAATACCAATACGACTTGATTATTTCTATTGTAAACCACAATTGAAAGCAAAGGTTGGAAATAAAGGAGAACGATCATTTTATTTTACATTTGACCAGATTTTAATTTCCTTGAATCTGGTTGTTCTCTGAAAAACATATTTAAAGAGAAAAGAAAACTGAGCTGTGGAGATGACATCTTCCCCGACTCTCTCATGTTCACATTCTTCAAGGAAAAAATGCATGCCACTTTAATTTTCCTGTCAGAAAACTCAGATTCATTTCAAGTAATGACAGTAGCCCTGGTATTTTATGTACACTGTCACGTATGGTTATGTCACTCACGCTGAATTTGATTTTGATACCATTCTTTTAGCAAGCCTAATTAAAGACATTCAAAGACATCGTCCTCTTCAAAACTTTAAAATCTACACCTCTCCTCAAAACCTGGCTCTTCTGTTATCTAACACCACCTCTTCTCTGATTGTCTGACTGATTCAAAGAGTCATTTTAAGGACCACAGATTTAAAAGACCCTTAAAGCGGAGGTATTATGCTGATTTGCAGGTTTTCTGTTCTTGCACTAATAGCTTAGTAGCTTTACATGATTGACAGCTCAAAACATTATGTATTTATCTCAGGCTGGGGTCTTTTACCTCTTTTCGACCAACGCAAACCGGGTTGTGTTTCCAGGCTGGTGCTCGCGCTGGTTCGGAGCTGGTTGAACTTGCGAATCAACACGGCACCCATTTGTTTTTCCGCCCGCTTGATCCCATCATGACGTCAGATTTACGTTACCGCTTTTGCCAGTCTGAACTTTCCCTCACAACGACAACGATGGCGGACAATGGCAGCTTGTCTCCTCGGCCGACCACTGCTTTGCCTTGAAATCCATTATTATTATTTATTTTTTCGCTGTAGGACAATTGAGGAAACACGTTTGGTTTGTGTTTTTAATCACGGAAACCCCGCCCCCTGACGTAAGCGGTTCATGGTTCAAGACCAGCAAAGAGTTGGGGCCAAAACAGTCGAAACACAATTTTTTTTTTTCTCAATTGAGCACCAGCTCCGAACCGGCCCTGAAACTGCTTCGGTCGAAAAGGGGTGTTGGAAACCCCTGGGAAACATTTCATTTCAGCTACTGCCTCTTTAAGACCCCCAAGCATCCAGAGCCCAGCATTCTGGAAGCTTCCTTCACGGCTGCAATTCAACAAAGTTGTGTTTCTCCCTTCTGTTTACAATGAAGAACGTCTCCTTTTAAGGAGATTCACCCCCTGGTGATAGCCGATCTTGTGCTCGTCTCGCTTTTTGAACAAGTCGTTCAGAGCAGCCTGCGGTTTCATTATTACAACACACCTCACCTCTTAGTCACACTGCCCATGTTTAGTACCTACATCAAACATTTGATTTTATATTTGTAAGGATCTGAAAGAGAAACTGGTCAGACCTTTTTAGTGAATATTCTTGTTTTTTAATGGTCTGTGATTCCCACTGTGTAGTTTCTGGGCGGCTGAATCATGGTATTTAAGCTTCATCAGTCAGTCCTCCTGAGTGAATCATATGTCAGGGCTGAGTTGACTGAGGACATCTCTTCTCTTTCTGAGTTTTTAATTTGCTCATCTGGACACAAAAGTACTTTCTTCCCTTGAATTGTTATTCAGACGTGCTACAGATTTATACATTTAGCTGTTATATTTAACCCCTGACTGACTCTCCATTCAGTGCTCTTCAGTGTTTTTGTTTCTTTTCGACCTGGTTCAGTTGTTTTGGTTGCTCTGCTGTTGTTGTAACGTTGTTTTCTTGACTTATGGGATGCTGTGATAAATAAAAACAGAAATGTTTGTGTGGGATTGTCACAGAGAGTTGAGGCCAGCATCACACACCACTGTCTCACCTCTGGTGTTGTTTTAACAAGAAAAAGAATAAACGGATTGACTTCTGATGATTTCACAGTTTTCTTTTTTTATGAATACAGACATATACAGTACCGGTCAAAAGTTTGGACACACCTCCTCATTCAAGGGTTTTATTTTAATTATTTTAAACACTGTAGATTAATACTGAAGACATCAAAACTATGAAAGAACATACATGGAATTATTTAATGAACAAAAAAGTGTTAAACAAAGCAGAATATGTTTTATATTTTAGATTCTGTAAAGTAGCCCCCTTTTTCCTTCATGACAGCTTTGCACACTCTTGGTATTCTCTCAGTCTGCTTCATGAAGTGGTCTCCTGGAATGGTTTCTAATTAACATGAACCTTGTCAAGAGTTCATTTGTAGAATGACTTACCTTCTTAATGTGTTTGAGACCATCAGTTGTGTTGTTCAGAGGTAGGGTTAGTACACAATGGATAGCTCTATTTGACTACTGTTGTAATCCATATTATGGCCAAACCATATTATTTCATAGTTTTAATGTCTTCAGTATTAATCTACAATGTTGAAAATAATTAAAATAAATGAAAAACATTGAATGAGAAGGTGTGTCCAAACTTTTGACTGGTAGTGTACATGCAAAAAGAAAGAAATGAGACCATTTTTTATTGATTTGACCTTATCCACAGAGTTCTCCCAGTGTTAAAAGACGTCACTAAATACTAAATACACTGCACCTTTAAATAGACCCTGTGCATTGCTGCTGTGCACTACTTTTCAGCGCCTCTGTACAATCAGACCTGAAGCTGTTTGTGTGGCACTTCCACTGTCCCCTCTTGTAAAGGTCCATGCTGGTGTTGAACCATTTCCCATATGTACACTTTTTGGACGAATGCTTTAATAAGGCTGAGGCATGCATAAACAAAAAAAATAGCCAGCATGATTGACCAATCAGAATCAAGAATTTAATGCAGACATGTAGTAAAAATAAGTATATTTGAATGGTTCGTGAGCTGCATTAATACACTTCCTTCCTGGTCTTCTGAGCTCTCGCAGCACAGCACACATTCATGCACTGATGGTAGTGGCTGGCTGCCATGCAAGCTGCCACAATACCCCTCAGAATCTTATTTAATGCACACTCACATTCATTTAAATACTGATGCTTCATCTATTTGGAGAGATTTGAGTCTCACCATCAGGCCCAACGACACTGTAACACGTGGACTGAAGGAGCTGGGCTTTATGTTATCAGGTTTTTATAACACGTTTCAGCCGTAAGAGCAGCTCATGTTTTTCCCCTTGTGTTTAAGAATGAGAAGAATAAAGTGATTCATGGTGTCTGCAGGTGGAGCCGCACATAGAAATGTCAGAACAGGGCTTGACCAGAGATTCACAGAAATGCCCCTTTTCCTGCAGCCATTAAAGCTCTATGTTCACTCCTCACTGCCCCTCCATTCATCCCCGCTCTGTGGTTATATAATCAGCAGCAGGAGCAGCTGACCCCAAAGCTCCTCTTCCTGCTCATCCTGCAGACTGTACAGGAGACGTGACTGCTGGAACATGAAGCCCCCGGGGACTCCACACACACTCCAGCACTGTGTCAGTGTACAAATCAATCCATCATGGAAATGTGTTGTTTGCTTAACTGCTTCTGTGAGCATGTGTGTCCTTGTGAGTGTTATGTGTGGGTGTGTGTGTGTGTGGCGAGGGGACAGTTTGTGTGTGTGGTTATGTGTGTTTCACTGGTCCCATCTGTTTGTGAGGCAGCGAGGCGTTCAAGAGCAACTGTTACTGATCAAGGGGCTACTATCAGTGTTCAGCAATCCCAGGACACACAAACACACACACACACACACACACACACACACACACACACACACACACAAACACACGCACACAATGTGGCTCTCTGGTTCCTGTTTAGAGTCATACAAAGCCATAAATTGCGAATCATAAAATCAAATAAATCATGAAAATTGAGCTGGATCTTTTCTTTGTTTTTAGTTTGTAAACAACAAACTCTCAATCATAGCTAACATCTGATTTACTTTTTATCTGCCTGTTATATACCATTTTTATCTTGTCTGATTGTCACAAACAAATGTTGGTTGTATGCAAACAATTATAATAAAATATCTCACTGTATCGTATCTGGTCGTAGTAGACGTAGAGACTGTTGTCTCCTGTAGGACTCTTGACTGCCAATTTGAAGCCTTCAATTTTGCATGTTTTTTTCATGAACCAGGTTTCATAATTTATTTCAGACGAAAGGGTAAAGCTGGGGAGGAGCGAGGGGTTGGTGAACACAAAGTTAACTAATTATGCAATCTATGCCTGAGGATTATTGAATGTAGCTTTCTTGTGCAAGCGTTACATTCGTGTCAGAGTCCTGCTCACTACCCGTTCACTGTACATTATCTCCCTTTTATTACCCAACTCTCTTACTGATCTTCCGGTTGTGTAAGATGCTTGATTCCGATTGGTCAAAACACCTTGACAACGGTTATTAACTTTCACTAACATGAGCAACACCAGAGACACACTGATCACACGTCATGTCAAATCAATCCACAGAAAAGAGTTCAGGCCCATTTAGGTTCTGCTTGTTGACTCCATAGACCGTAAGGTGAGGTAAAACCGTTAGCTTCCGTTAGCATCAAAACAATGTGGCTAAAACGTTAGCTTCGGTTAGCATGCTAATACGGCAGTCTAAATAACACAGACATTTTCCTCTTGGATCCTGTCCATCAATATGATCAAGGAGCGGAGCAGGTGAGAGACTTTAGGTTAGCGATCTCTCCAAAGAAACTTAAACCATGAGCGGTGGTGATGATAGCAGCAGGGTTCAAAGTTGTGACATTTGTTTATTTTTAAAGGTGTGTGAACCGCAGAGCTCAGAGAAGAAGGAGAGCTGAATGAGGACAGTTTCATGTTAAATACACTGCAACAGGCAGATAAGAAACCATCACCATGGAACGATAACTGACGAGGAATCACTGGGACTATTTTTTTTAAAACTGTGTACAAAAATCACTTTAAATCAATAAAATAGTCTTTTACTCAATGTTTTTTTTTGCCAACGTGTATGTATCATAAGTTAGTAGGCGGGTAATAAGTGGGATAATGTATGGTTAGCAGGTAATTATTGGAAATGGAATCCCAACAGGGTGAGACAAGAACCAGAGGCCAACTAAAGACATGGCAAGTTAAAACATTAGTCTGCTCTTTTGTAATTATCCCTATCAAACTGAACAGCCCTGAAGGTAGCGTCAGACAAGCTGAACGGGACTCCTAGAGGAATATTGATGATGTTGACATTTCTGTCCTCATTCAGCTCTCTTTCGTCTCTTCGATGTTGAAACACCTTTAAAAACAATACTATATGAGGCAAATGTCACAGCTTTCAACACTGGTTCTATCATCACTACCTATTATTGTTTCAGTGACTGTGTAGAGATCAGCAGTTTAGAGATGCTCTCTCCAGCTCTGCTGCCGTTGTCTGGATTGTTGGACAGGATGTAGCTCCACTTTTCCCTCTCAGAGATGGTTGGGGTCCAGTATCTCTTCAGGCTGCTCTCACATCTGTGCCTGCTAACTGTCATTATTTCCCTACTCTCAAGACCAGCCTGAGACCACACTAATGTTTTTACCAAAGTGTCAACAGGCAGAGGGGAGTCAGTGTCAAAGTAAACAGCTCACTGCTGGAGAGGCCCTGTCTATGTTTTCCACTGCAAAGATTGTTAATGAGTGATACAACTGACTGTTATAAAAAATAAGACTAATGACATGTTACAGGACAACTTCAGCAGAAGGAAAGAGGTACCACGTTGGCCACAGGGGGCGCCAAAATGAGCACCAACTAAAAGTTCCCCACAGGAGTGTGAATATAATCTGAACCGTTGAGTTTTATGAAAGTTGGAATAAAGATGAATGAACCATGACGCATCTCACTCTCCTATATGATCCTCTGCACCTGAGAGTCAGTAGACCTTCGGCACAGCTTAAGCTCCTGCTGTCCAAATGTCTTTGAAGGCTTTTCTTGGATTGAAACCTCTCAGAAAGTATTCTGCCACACGGTCCACAAGCAAACCAGATATCCACAAACAGCATCCCTTTAAATCCTGAACCCAGCGCGTATCAAGCTAAGAAACACAAGAGGCCGTTTAAGGAAACACATTATCATGCAACCTCATAACAACATCTCCTGGCACACCGCACAAACCTCTCCGCCCCTCTGAGTCGGTTAGCCCACGCAAACCGGTGCTATTTTTAGCCCCGACAGAGCAGCTAAAAGATGGCCGGGGGGCAGCGGGCTACGCGGTATGTCAGAAGAGATTGGCGCTTTCTTTATTGTGGCGCAGCGTGTCCAGACTGCTGGCTGGATTGGGGATAATAACAGAGATCCTCAGTGATGTGCCTCGCAGTCCTCTCTGCCTCCCCCTCTCTCAGTTTGTCATCTTGCTGTCTGCTTGTCTGCACAGCTCAGAGAGGAGCCATGACCTCACACAGCTCATGTGGCTCCCCAGGTGGGACTGCACACTGCCATTAGCACAAGGGTCAAAGGTCAACCTAAGAAAGCCACTACAGGGTCTGGTTACAGGTTTTGGTTTTCACACAGATGTCACCAAAATCTGTGCACAGAGGGTTTCAGTTTGTTTTCTACCTTTCAAAATAAAAGAGGAGAGGCTTTCTGATGGAAACACTCCTCTGCACAAGCCTTAGTGATATATCAGCACCACATACTGCAAACTAAAGCCCCTTTCACACATGGTCTGCACTTCTGAAAATTTCTTGAAACATCCTCTTGGGCTGCATGTGTGAATGCAAAAGGCCAAATCTTTCAACCCGACTTCATCAGGACTTTTTACTACAAGCTCCCTTCCAAAATGTCTAAAAGAAGTCGAGGTGAGCCGATGTGTAAACACGGGAGGAAATATTCGGGACATTCAATGCACAGTCAGCAAAGTGGGAGGGGTTTATACTATCTATCTCATGCCACTGGTGTGATGAAGCTGCTTCATACTCTCTCCTGCGGACCTGCATGTTTTTACCACTTGTTTGTTTATATTGTGAATACGTTTAATGACCGTCATCACTCTTCTGCTTCACCTGCCATCTTGAATACCCTGCAAACAAAACCCTGTCACTGCAGCGTCCATTCAATGTCATGTCCAAGAAAGCATCTCCCAGAAACATCTCATTCTTGATCATACAATACATAATGAGCTGTTTTATCCAGAACAGTATTAATGACTAAAAGTAAACACTGTCCTGTGATCTGTCTTGTTTCTCCTGAGACATTCAGATCCTGTGCCCGTTCGTGTAGAGGCTTTAAATCTTTGAAAGGGCTTTTTGACATGTATAAGTAATAAAACATCTGTAGTTTACTTTAATCACAGTTGACACACAAATTATTTACTTAATTGACATAATTATTTCACTAAGATGTGACCCAAGCCTCCTCTCTGCCTGATGGCACTTCCTCTGCAGCCCACTTTAGATGCTGGGGAACACTGTGATGACCTCGACACTCAGTTTGGATTGTGTTTCGTAGAAGAGTGATGTCCGTAGAAAGTGTTGGGGAATCTAAAGTGACTAAGAAGTTAACCAATAATAAAAAATAAAAAAACTCAAAATTATTATTATACAAGGTTCTAAATGATTAACAGCTTCTTACTTCACTGAAAGTCTCCTCTGTGTTCACTCAGGCTTCACGAAAGTCTCAGGTCATCATAACCTAAAGCAGCACACATTACACATCTGAGTGAAGAGACTGACTCATGTTTTTAAAGACTGATAATGCCTGAATACATCATTTAATAAATGACATTTGATATAAATCATGTTGACATGCATTATGTGTATTCAAACTTTAAATATTTTACACAACAGTAACTTAAAACTCAAATTGGTGAGCTGGAGCCAAAAAGAGGAATTGTGTCACTTTGTCTCTCAGAACTATTGATGTACCCTCCTCCTCATTGACATGATATGCTGTGGAGTATTTTGGAGAAGCTTAAACAAAAGTGATCTAGCCTGTAGAGCCGTGGGACCAAAGTCACACCTCTTTTCAAACCAAAGCACATATTTAACTTATGAATAAAATGACAAAGATCCCTCTGAGCTGCCGTAGGCATCCTCCTGCTGCGGACGTGCTGGACTCCAGCTGCAACAGCTTCTACTACTGGTCTCATCGCTATCACCTCTCTCTCTTACTCTCCTCTATCCCTCTTTCAAGACCCAACTTGGTCAAACGCTGGAAATCATTTGCAGCTACTTTTGAGTGATTTGTGATGATTTGATTTTGAGGGATTTAGAGTAAACAGCATGTTTCTGTGTCATTGTGAGTGAGTTTCTGTTGAAAACTTTAAGAACATAGCTGAAATAAATCTCTGAAAGGAATCATGACTCTCTAAGGCAGGCAGATTTATTTGGTGTAAAGCTGTGTTCTCACTGTGACAGATCTGCCACTTAAAGCACTAAAGGAGGAATGTCAGTGCATCTCCATAAATCTGAGACGGACGAGTGTAAGCCTTTAATTTCACTCTTATTTCAGCAAACAGATTTAGTTCATGAAAAGAGCTGAACAGAGCTCACAGTGTTTCTTCTCTCCTCACATCTGATCTAAATCTCCATGTCATCACAGATTGAGTTGTTGCCTCCTGCACCTTTTTCCTTGACCCGTGTTGATTTATTGAGAAACCAGCCTAGTGTTTCAGATTTGGTTTCTGCATGACTGATTAGCCTGATTCCTGAAGTGATGATTCTGGCCTCAGGGGCGGCGCCCTTCAAAGGACACAGGCTACAAAGGACGTGTCCTTCATAGCCTTTGTAGACCCCTAAGGCTTGAGGAAATGAGACGGTCTGGTCCACGGAAGAATTTGTGTCTGAAGTTGTTCCTGCCCTTACCCTAGCATCACAGAGCTAACTGGCTAACTAGCAAACATTATAGACGTCACATCACTAAACCTATTGTGTTGGAAATGTAAAGGCCCCCTCTCAATTTATTTAACATTTGCATCACGAGTGAGTCCATTGACTTGAACCTAACACATTCATCACTAGGCCACTTGAGGGTCCTCTGTCTTGTTTGAAATTTGGAGCGGTGAATCTTGGGGTAAGTTTGGACACAAAGGATGCACCTATCAAAACGGCTATCGACCCTGGCCTGATGCACATTTTTCACAGTGATGGTACATTCTAAACCTGATATGGAAAGAGTGATGATTGTATTTTTTAATAGCTGCTCTGTGTAACTCTACCCATGCTGGTAGTAATGTGGTTTCACCAAAGGAGTATTTAAAGCTGTTGTTAACTCCACAGGGCCTCTTTGTCAGTCCACTGGGGACCTTTTATTAGTGAGTTTTCCAATGTTTATGTTGATGCTGAGAAAAAGTACAGCAGGGCTCCGAGCCATGTTTCTGGAGTGAGTTTTTCCTCAATATGCCCCAAAAGAACTACTGGTTTAATCCTGAGTACAGGGTTTTGAAAGACAAACCCTAACAAAAAAGCATAATGTGTAAAACCTGATTGAATAATCAGTTTTTGTTAAAGAACCACTCATTTGTATTATTTGATCAAACTGAAATATTAGAGCTGTCTAACAGGTGTTTGTCCAAAAAGAAAAGCTCTATGTTTGCAGTTTGTCAAAATCCCATTAGTGTCTAGCTTGTGTTTTTGGCAACATTTAACTCTAAAGATGAGAATAAAATCTCTGTGTGTATGGATGATGCCCTCGAAAAGGATAACCTCTTATCTGTCACATCTGTGGGTTAAGTAATTTTATTTGTCTCTCCTCATGTTTCTTGTCCTGTGAGTCATGTTTTATTTTTTGTAACTTATCCTTGTCTCTTGTTTCAGATCCAGTGACTTCCTGCTCCCCTGTTTCCCGCTCTCCTGATTACCCCGATGTGTTGCACCTGTGTCTTGTTAATTCCACTCCCAATGTGTACTTAAGCTCACTCTCCCCTTCCTTTGCCAGTTCGTCTTGTACCTTGTGTCAGCGGTCCAGCATTTTCCCTCATGTTTAGTCCCATGGTTTTGACCAGTTTATGTCCCTTTACGAATACAATTTTTGCCTCTCATCTTTGATACCTCTGCCCTTGTGACTGTCTGCCTGTGTGTACCGAACTTGTTTCCTGCCTCTTGAGTCCTGCTTTTGGGTTCAAATTCTTGGTACAGTTTCACATTATCCTGGTTTTGAGAAACCCGATTTTTAGGGGTGAGCCCGACTAAGGATTTGCTTAGTCGAATCTGATTGATCAGATTTTGCCCATAGTCGACGAATAGTCGAATGTTTGTTGTTTTTCCTTACTGACCCAAAGTCTGCATGATGGTGACCGCATGACAATATTACGCATAACCATTTACAATTAAGAGACTCGTAGCTTAAAGTAAAAGGGACAACAGAATATTATAAATATAAAACTTAGATTTTTTAAATCTATATTCCACGCAAAAACAACGGGGTGATGAAGGAGAGAAAACTCAAATAAGGCCACCATCCGTTAAACATGGAACAACGCTCCACTATAGAATAAGGAATCAGGAGATATTTAAACAGTGTTCACACAGAGGAGAGCAGCGCTGCGGAGGGTAGTTTGTCCAACTTAAGGCTAAACATTTTTATAATGTTCAAAATCAAACCTGAACCAGCTAAAGGGTTTTTAAATACCTTAGCAGTACCTTTTAAAACAGTCTTTCATCGCGTCTTTGTCCACTTGAGTCTTTTCAAATTGTACGCGAGGAAAACCATCGTGTTTACGGGCAGAAGTGCGCTCCTTGCTTTGTTGACTGTAAATCCTGTCTTTGAGAATATCCTCTCTGATGGCGTGGAGGTGGAGGGGATGCTGTGGATTGTTTTTGAGGCTTCAGACAGCTTTCGGTATTCCTGCTCGTTCTTTTGGCCCCGTACAGTTTTTGTGTGGTCCGGTAATCCTTGATCTCACAGCCCTCTTCATGAAGCTGCTCCTCATCTTCATCACTATTTTTTAGGATCAGCTGAAGTTTTATTTCTGACATTTTGAGCTACCATGAACGTAGAAAGATTTAAAGGCCCGCTGAGGTACGTCTGCTCCACAGGTCCCGCTAAATGGGAGAGTCCACCTTTAATTACCAGGGGAGATTTAATTACCACTTTAAGGAGATTTAACACTTCAAGAGCTGTTCTCAGAATTACATTAAATAAGTCTGTATTTATATAAAAAAAGGATTTATGAGACACTATTTTTACGGGAAACAGGAAAATAATGTAAAATTAGACATTGAGCGCCCCCATGGTTTGAATGGAATGATCCACGTTTCATATGCAAATATTCGACTATGAGATTGGCAGTCGACTAAGGCTCGTTAGTACGAATCATCGAATATTCGACTTTTTGGGGTCACCCCTACCGATTTTGCTACCTGAGGAGCTCCACTCATCATAGCGGTTTGTTGTTGTAGTTAAGTGAAATACGATCTGGTGATACCACAGAGTGTTTTATTCTGAAAATTAACCGGATGTTTTCATTTTGTTTCGGTGCCTGACTTCCTGTCCTGCTCCATCTGCTCTGTTGAGATTGATGCGTCGTGCTCCGCCATCTGGCAAAAATAGAAGTCTTGCGTATCTAATCCGGAGGGCTCTAACCTGCAGGATCAGAGACACAGCCGGAATGCAACGGAGCGAATCCAGTGGAAGTTAACACATTGACTAGAATAGAAACCTATCAGATCCCCAGATGTGACGGAGCAGACCCAGATCTGCACCACTATAAGCACAATGTCAGCATCACACTTTTTGCAAAACAATACACACATTGATTTTCCAAATACTAAGCACACTTAGACATAGAAGTATACCACATGTCACTTCCTTCAATCCCAAAGCACTGACTGTCACAGTAACACAGCCATCAGGTGCACAAACACATGATTGCTTAATTGTAGACACAGCAATCAGGTTTAAGCTATTTAAAAAGGCAGCAGGTGAGTTCACCTGCAACTGGATACAGTATTTTATGTTTGTCTGATATTTGCTGAGCTTACAGTGTTATGCACACTACTGTAGTAGCATGAAAACTGGGACCTGTTTTGTTGTGATGTTGACAGATTTGAGTATATATAGAGAAATAAATATGTTCATCAGAATGCAGCATTGGTCTTGTGTAGTGTTTGTTGAATTTATTGTATATTTGCACTTTCTCTGTGTACTTCACTTCCAGTACTCTTAACACTGAGAAGTAGAATTGCTGAAAGTGTTTTAGGTTAGCAGCAGCAGTCTGTAACTGGTTCAAACAGAATTCAGTCAGATGAAACGTGTGTGTTTCATATGGTAACAAAATGTGGGTTTTTTAATAAATTAGTGTATAGTTTTTACAATAGTGTTTCATTTTGCAGAGGATCTGAGGTGTTCTGCTACTTGTGTGTGTGGTTGTGGTGTTTTGACAAAATGGGCCCTGTTTTCAAAATCGTGTTTAAAAAAAATCGTAAAAACCTGTAATCATTACCCATCTCAGAGATAGAAATGACTTAAAACTACCATGGGATTTGAACTTTAAATTCACGCATTGTTGTATATAATTTTTGAGCCTACATATTTGCTCACTTTTTTATTTGATCAGTATCAATGAGTCTCAAGGCAAAGCTTCCTGTCTATCAGTCGATCCACGTTCCCATCCTTTGGTATGGCCATGAGCTGTGGGTCCTGAACAAAAGGACAAGGTCACGGCCGCTGCTCCTTCACATTGAAAGAAGTCAGCTGAGGTGGTTCTGGCATCTGATGAGGACACCTCCCTCTGGAGGCATTCCAGGCTCCTAGAGGTAGACCCAGAACTCTGTGGAAGGACTACATTTCCCACCTGGCCAGGAATGCCTCGGGATTCCCCAGGATGAGCTGGAGGGATGTCTGGGTCGAGTTGCTCAGACTGCTGCCTCCACGACCCAATCTTGGATAAGCGGAAGAAAATTGATGGATGGATGGAGTATCAATTTTTTCTTTAACATTTGAATGTGTAATGTCCTTAAAGCTGCAGTGAGTGGACCTCCAGTTAGTGTTGATTTTGTGAACAAATATGTGAATCTTGGTCATATTTCCTTCTTTCATTTAACAGTCCAATGTGTCACTCATTGTGAACATGCTTCAACAATTACACTGAACAAAAGTATAAATGCAAAAACTCAACGATCTAAGACCTTTTCCATGTACACTAAAGGCCTATTTCTCTCAAATATTGTTCACAGATTTCTCTAAATGTGTGTTCGTGAGCACTTCTCCTTCTCAGAGATAATCCATCCACCACACAGGTGTGGCATATCAAGATGCTGATTAGACAGCATGATTATTGCACAGGTGTGCCTTAGACTGGCCACAATAAAAGGACACTCTAAAATGTGCAGTTTTACTGTATTGGAGGGGTCCAGGGGGGTCAGAAAACCAGACAGTATATGGTGTGACCACCAGTTTATATTTTCGTTCAGTGTAAATTAAATAAATAGTCAGTCTCATTGCTATTGGTCAGTGTTTGCTCTCTAAAAACATTTAAGTTATTAAAGCAATCATGAATGAAAACTTAAAAAAAAATCATTTCATTTTCTGTAACATAATGCTTTAAAGGTCTGTATTGTTATGTTGGACACTCAGAGCTCAATATTAGGCTACAGGATCTGGAAAAAAACGAAATAAATATGATAAGATATATATAACAGTATGTGCATGTGACTATAAATATAGGTAGAAAGTTTTTGTTGATTTGGGTTACCAGAGACTTTAAAGTATTTATGGTAAGTAACACTTCTCTGTAAAATGAGAACTTGAACATAAATTGGCATGACAGGGAACAATTGTCAGGACAGAAAGCTTGTTTCCGACAAAATTATTTCATGTGAATTATAATTTTCACAATCTGTTATGATGGAGGATTCGTACCTGTACTGCAGCCAGTCACCAGGGGGGGGGGGGGGGGGGGGGGGGGGGGGGGGGGGGCTCTAAAATGTTGGCTTCATATTAGTATCACAGTTGTGCTGTCCTTGCTTTTATAGTCTGTACAGGCTGTTTTCGAAACGGCCAGCTACATACTACCCACTCGTATGAATTTAGTCTGTAGTATGACTGTTCTGTTGGATCTGTTCTACAGCATGCTGAGCCACTCTGACGTCACTCGATTTCCAGTTTCAGAAAACAGAAGTAAACAACAGCCAAGGTGATAGAGAAACTGCTTCTTTTTTTCTTTTAACTTTTTTAATTCAGTTTTCCATAGAGTTAATCGTGTTACATTTTGCTTGCAGCATACATTGCTGGTTAACAAATACAAAAAAAAACCAAAACATAGAACAGCTGCTGCGGTATTTAAGGTTACCATTCCCCTTCCATGCCCCACCCTATCCCACCCCTTCCCACCCCAGCCCTCTCTTCAACCCCACATCCCAGATTTTACATAATATATAAGTAAGCAAAGGGGGAGATAAGATAATTCATTAGTACAAATATAAATAACAATAATAGATAAGTAAACACACACAAAAAAAATGAAATTAAAGAAATTGGAATTTGATTTGAAAATTGGAAAAGGAACAAAAAAATAAATTGAAAAAATTTAATTGAAAAAAAAAAGGTGACATCCATTCTTCTACTCTGCTTCAGAGGGACTTGTAAGTTGTCATAATATTTTAAAAAGGGGGTCCAAGTCTTACTAAAATTGTGTAAGGAACCATTTAAGGAATATTTTAGTTTTTCAAGTTTAAGAAAATGCATGGTGTCTGTAATCCATCTGGCGAAGCTGGGTGGTGATTGTGCTTTCCAGGAAAGAAGTATAAGACGCCAGGTTATTAAGGAGGTGAAGGCTTTTATTTCATGAGCCTCTCATTTAAGTAAAGGGATCTCATGGCTATATCCAAATACAGTGCACATGGGGTTTGGAGTGATATCAATTTAAAACATCATGGTATATGCACCAAAAATGCCCAACCAAAATGTTTTAAGTCAGGACCAGAACATGTGCATATGGTCTGCAGGTTGGCCTCGACAACGAGGACATAAAAAGTTTTGGCATACTGCAGATTTTGCTCTTGTTCACTACATACTGAATTTTGGCCAAATCTGTATGTACTGCCGGTATAGTAGGCGGTTGAAAACAGTGTGTGTAAATGGGTTGTATTCCTATTTTTCCTAAACTGATCTCAGAACAGAGCTGTAAGGACTTCAGGGAGGACGTCAGAGAGTCTCTTGGTTGTATAAAACAGTCTGTGTTTGTGTTACATTTCCTAAAGTACCAAAACTTTTAGTCACTGGATTTATTGAAGCACCTGAGAGCTGACAAACGGGTTGTTTTACAGCTCTGTCACAGCCTCGGTTCTCATTCAGATTTAGAAAATCAGTCTAGTGATGTACGAAAATATACAAAGACAACATTCTAACACTGTATGTGACAAATTGCAGATGCTGTTTGATTTCATCTTCAGCAGCACTCTGGAGAGTCATAGTGTCCCAGAGTTCAGTTTGACCCCTCTGTTAAAAAAACAAGTTCCTCAAAAGGTTCCTCGTCCCTGGAGAACATTCTTGCAGTTGCACTCGGTTCACTTCTATGCCGGGCTTTAGGCACACTGTCCTGAAGTGATCTCTGATTTGAGCAGCAGACTGTCTGTGTTTGTTGGCTCCGGTAGACGGTGTATGAAAACCATCTGGAGCTGAGAATGAAGACTTCTTCATGCTGACAGGACTCAGACCAGCCATCTGCTCTCTGCGTCTCCTCCAGTCAGACAACCTGCCGTCAGTGCAGCCGCTGCTCCCCTCCACCATACCTGCTCCCCTCAGTGGCTGAGTGTGTGTGTGTGTGTGTGTGTGTGTGTGTGTGTGTGTGTGTGTGTGTGTGTGTGTGTGTGTGTGTGTGTGTGTGTGTGTGTGTGTGTGCGTGCGTGTGTGCGTGCGTGTGTGTGTGTGCGTGTGTGATAGAGAGAGTGCTGCCTGCAGGGGAAGCCCATAAGGAGGAGAGACTTCACACAGGATGTGTGTTGTTGCACCTGCTCTCTGGGAAACTCAGTCAGGTGTGTGAAGTGTGTCTGCAGCTAAATGAGGGCTGTTCCAAAATGATACAAACACTGACACAGAGTTATGCTGTTTGTGAGTAACCGCGGAGGATTCCTCTCTGTTACTTAAAGGGGTGAAGAACTGAGAAATCTAATAAGGAAACTGAAAGGGAAAAATGTATAACCTTTGCTGGTTGATTTCAACCTTTTGCATGCAGAGCTGAAGCTATCCGGTTGTAGAAAAAAGGCACTTTATATTTGAAACTAATGAAGTTAAGGTGTTAACTTAAATTCGGGAGCACGACCACGCCTAAACCACACCCTCAATCACCTGACAATCCTACTTACACGCAGCAAGACTACTCAACCGTCTGTCTATTGCTCTTCAACCCACCCTCCCTCACCTTGCTCTGCTTCAGTTGCCTTTTTTTCTTATCCCTTACTACTCAACTTGTCTTCGCTCTTTTGTGCCCTTGTCTAATTCCAGGTACTGCCTGGGATCAAGATCAGCTCCGGCTAGGATAACGCTGAGATGTAATCCCCATCCTGAGTCTCCATCTGCTGGGCTATACGACGCACAATAAATCATTACATGTTCAAACTTATATCCTTGTGTGGCGTGGTCCTTGCTAGTGAAAAAACACTTTTATACCTGCAACATTTTTTTTTATAAAGGATTATAGTAATCATCATACCTATCATACTCTCATTTCTCTCTCTCTTCATCTCCCTCTATCCCTCTCCCCAACACAGTCTCAGCAGATGTGTGTCTAACATGAGTCTGGTCCTGCTGGAGGTTTCTGCCTGTTAAAGGAAGTTTGTCCTTGCCACTGTAACTTGCTAAATGCTGCAAAGTGCTCTGCTCATGGTGGATTAAGATAAGATCAGACTGAGTCCTGTCTGTAAGATGGGACTGGATCTTATCCTGTCTTGATGTTGGGTCTTTGTCAATAATAGAACATAGAGTACGGTCTAGAGCTGCTCTGTTTGGAAAGAGTGTTCAGAAAACACTTGCTGGGACTTAGCGCTACATAAATAAAGATTGATCATCTCTGAAAGCAAAGAGTAACACACTCTGCACTGGTATTCGTGATGTTTTGAATCTCAGACTACAGTTAATCTGATGTGTTTTTACGTCCTGTTTTCATATCTGATGAAGAGACACAGCTTTAAATTGTGAACATGCTATAATCCCACCTGCCACAACGACCAATGCAATAATTTATATTAACATCGCACCAATTTATAACCAAATTATGACAAGACACTATGAAAAAGGTGCAGGGGTAGACAGTACTCTTTGTTAACAGGGACTTGACATAGGTCTACCATGATCAGGCCCTTCATCAATGACAAGGAAAGGGCCAAGGTTACCATCAACCCCTGTGGGTAACACACTTATCAACGGCAAGTACCTCATACAACCCTTCCTCAATAAAATGAACTACCCCTTTAAAAACGGTAATACTGACATTATAAATAAGACTGATATATCAACAGTTGTTCCAGTTAAAGTCAAGCAGGTCCACAGCAACAGGGAGTCTGTAAAGGGAATCCCTTTAAGGGATTGTATCACCAGAGGCTGATGTACACGTTTTTGAAGTGGAAGACCACAGTCAAAAATGATGAAAGACTAAAGTTCATACCTCAACCGTTTATCATTTCATCGTACATATGGAGACAAAGAGTAAAATCACAACAGAGTGAATGTTTCTGTCCTCCACTCTGAGCATCAGTAATCTCTCTTCTGAAGCTCAATGTCTCCCTCTAGTGGAGAAAGATAGAACTGATGCTTCATTAAAAATACTGTAACAACCAAAACCTATGAAATTTTAACCAACTGTTGATGATGTGTCTTGAACTGAGTTATTGGTGGTGTGAATTTAACTCTTTCACATTCAGTCTTTGAGATCATCTGTGCTCTAAGCATGGACATGGACTTTAAAACCATGTATGGACGTTACCTTTGACCAGCAGCTACATTTAGAGTTGAGATAGTAACACATTAAGCAGACCATACTTCTGTGCTATAAAGGTCATCTCCTGTAGACACTATGTCTTTCCTTTAATGTCTGTGTAAAACTGCCTCTGGGTGTTGTTGAACATCAGTAGAACACATCACTATCAGTTTTTAAAGGTTATGTAGATGTTCTTAATTTGCTGAGAAAGGTACTGGATCACCATTTTTTCATCACCTGGAATCTATCAGCAAATAACTTGATTAAATTTATCAGTAACTTAAATAATGCTTTTGTCACGTTCAGGCTCTGATGCACTGGTTGGGCTTCAGACAAGTTTACTAAAGATGGCTGGACAGACCTTTTCTTCATGGACGATGCAAATGTATTCCGAGGCTTCTTTTTAAAACGAGTACTTTGACTTGTGAATCTTTCCCACTGAGAACACCTCTGCTCAGGTATGATGGTCTGCAACGTGCTGCATATAGTGCTGGGAATAATATAAGATCATAGTATGATCCCTGCTGAGCTACATACTCAATATGTCATAATCATCTCAGACATTAAATTCTGCAGCACATTTGTTATCAATTCAAACTGTAGAAATAAAATAAATAATAATAGAAAATATGAGTAAATCTGAAAATAATATTAACAACAAAATAAAAAAATAAAATAGTAATAATAATAATAATAACAATAATAATAATAATAATAATAAATATCTTAGTGACACTTATGTAAATAGGTAGGTATATTCTGTTTATTAAACGTATGCTGCTATGCAGACGAGTTAGTTAATAAATGAATGAATAAATAAATAAATAGTTTGTTAAGTTAATGAATGGATAAATAAACTAAATCATGAATAAATGAAATAATATGTGAAAGTATATAAGTCAGTAAATAAACAGTGAGAGGTCAGCTGTCGAAAGCGTCCAGCAAGACTTCATCTGTCTCACCAGGCAGACCTGGGGCAGGTAATGAGAGCGCACAGTGGAGAGCAGCGGGCTAAACATTTGTTTTGTTTCGACTGGTTGTTTATTTATAAATATGAGGGGAAAAAATGATTGAAACGCACATAATAAATCATGAATAGATACATAATTAAAGTATTTCATTTAATATAATAACATATAAACATTTAAAAGCAACAACAGGGAGTTGTTTCATTTCAATTGAGTTGGATTTTGCTTTTGTTGTTCTAGCTCTGTTCTTATGTTGAATTTTCCTATGATTTAATGATTTTTTGTCTGTTTTCCTTTATTTTAAGGGGTTTCGCCAATATAGCTAACAGGAAGTTGTAAAGCAAACTCTGAAATGAAAAGGATTTCAATAAAGGAGGAAAATCAGAAGCTTGTTGTGCTATTTTGTCCTGTCCCATTAAAGTTACTAACCATAGACCTTTCCAAAGTCCCTGAGCTCCCTTGTCTCGTAGGTTCTTCTGGATCTCTGCCGTAGACGGCCTGTTGCTGTGGATGTTCCAGACTCCAGCGGCTACAACTACTACTATCTGTCTCATCACTATCATCTCTCTCTTTCTCTCTTATTCTCCTCAATCCCTCTTTCTAACCCCAACTCTTTTGAGGCAGATGGCTGTCTAACATGATGTTCATAGAGTCCAGTCCCCTGATTAACGTGAAGTCTGTACCTGCCACTGTGTGCATGCTGTTTGGTGGATCAAGTTGAGTGTCTGTAAATTATATTTAAAAGAGTGTGGTCTCAGTACCAATATACCTTTGTCAAGCCCAGTCCTATCAGCCCTATGATGGATCTGTTGGGCCTCAGTCTTTGAACTGATCAGCCTTCGTATCATAAAAAGAAGAAGCCTTGTGGGAGCAACAGCCAACTTGTTGATGCTTCCTTTGAAGCTCAGCTGCTGCCGCTCAGTCAGTCGTCTTTCAGCTCCTGCACTCTACGTGCTGAAGTGTCCTTGGGCAAGACATTAAACCCTGAATTGTTCAGTGTGGCGTAATCACTGAATGTGAGGATGTGTGAATGGTTTGTTTAGATCTGAAGGGCACTTTCCGTAGAGAACTCTGCCATCAGTTTATGAATGGGTAAAAGTGGGGTGTAGCATAAAAGCGCTTTGAGTGTTCTCAAGACGAGAGCGCCGTGGAAGTACGGTCCATTCAACGCTTCAACATAAATAAAGGACTCGCTGCCAAGACTTTTGTTTCTGCCCTCTGTCGTTGTTCACACTTCCACAAGAGACTTGAGAGATGAGAGAGGAGTTGTTGACAGGGATTTTCAGCTGCTCTGTTACACAAACCTGTTTACAGACATGAGATAAAGCTGAATCGTCGTTAGATGACTGCTGATAGGAGTGGGATTGCAGGTTGTGTTCTCACCCTCGAGACCATATTAACCGAGACCAAGACAAGTCCAAGACATTTAGGGATCGAGACAGAGTCAAGACCAAGACCAAGACTATTTACTGTATATAAATGAAAAATCATCATGATGAGAGTTAACAAAATAAAAGACTTCTACTTATTTTATTTAAGTTAGCTTTGAATACAATTGACAGCAACAAACAAGGTTGGGGTTTGTCTTTGTTGCCTTACTTTTGACGCGCTGAGAGCATTTTGACTGTCCCCCGTTTTGGTCGTCGTTAGTTTAACTTTCAGTTTAGATTAGAGTTCAAACTGTGTTTTCTGTTGCCTGTGATCTCAGGAGAGGCAGGAGATCAAGACCGAGACAAGACCAAGTAAAAATGCTTTCGATTTCGTTACAAGACCCTTAAATAAGCAGTCTCGAGACCAAGTCCGGTCTCGAGTACTATAACACCCTTTTGCCTTCAGACTGTCCTCTAAAACATTGACACTCCATGTGTTACAGATACCAGAACACTTCTTGAACCGAGGTTATGAGCCGTGTTTGCATGAGCTTCCTTTTTTAATACATAACTCTTTGGCAGAACCTGCAAACAGAATAGTTTGGCTCCCAAACGATGATGAGAAGACAATCACAGATGCCTACAGAACCTAGTTTGGATGAAGTTAGAATGGTCTGATAGAAACCTTCGAGCAGATCCATAAAACAGAGCATCATCCTGTCGTCAGAAGAGACTGAAAACCTGTAGATGTGATCCCTGGATCTTCCAGCCCGGGCTGCTGTGACGTGTGCAAAGCATACAAGTGAGTCCCTCCAATGACACATCACAATGGTAGTTTCCAAAATACATTACCATCATGATTATTTTATTATCAAAATGCATTACATTTCTTGCTTTTTAAACCTTTTGTCGGGGGAACAGTTGAAATAATTACTTCTATGATCTGTGTAAAAATAAAACGAAAGCTAACAGAAGAATCTTTACAAACAGAGACGAGAGAGAACGCAGCGTCCGGGGTTTTAGAGGAGCAGACCCGATGAGTAGCTTCCAACCTTCTGACACGGTTGGTCACTCAGACCCTAAAACAAAGATCATGCGATAAATTCAGTGTACTATATTTTCTCCATACAAGTCTATATCACATTTCTTTCTATACAAGTACACAGAGTCGTATAAGTTGTCCTAGTGTGTCTTTTAGGTTTCTTTCTAAGGTGCTGGTTCAGTTTGGGTCACAACTTTGTTTTTTGTTTTTTTTCAAACTGTCAAACATTCATGTAACACGAGTACCCTTCTGTGTTTTACGTCGAAGACTTGGAGTTTGTGGGTTAGCCTGGTCCAGTCTCGTGTTTGAGCCCTCGGTGCTTGAAGTCTTCCTCACAAACACGGCTGTTTTTCCACTTCAAGAATAAAAGTTTCAAGAGGGAGGAGAGAGCGCCTCCTGCTGCTGCTGCCGCCGCCGAGCTGCGAATAGCTTCACGCCGGTTTGAGGTCCCACTGCAGTGCTCAGGAGAGCCGCCTCTGTCTCACGTGTCAGTTGGTGAGGACCGGAGTTACAAGGAAAGAAAAATACAGCATTCTGTGGAAAAGGGAGGCAGCTCTCACAAGAGAACATAGCAGCTTTTTTCTTTTTAACTGAGGTTTTATAAACAATCCAAACACCCCCTCAGAGATCCCCTCCCTGGTTTCCTCGGAATGAAAGGTCTGGTCAAAAAAATAAACACATCTATATCTAAAGAAACAACCCTCACTCCGTCCCTGCATCCCACCCCTGTGATGTCTGATTGGTATGAATCTGAAGTGATGTGACGACAAGATGAATGCAGCCGTGTGTGGGGAACATAACTGGATTTCAGATTTATTGGAAAAAAAAAACAAGAATGCAGCACCATGAATCATAAGACCTGTTTGTCTCAAGTACAATATCAGAAGTCTACAGTGAAGTAGTCCTAATGTGAAATCAAAAACAGTCCAGTGGGGATGAGAGAACAGAAAAGAACCCAAATCAACAGAACCTCTGAACAGACAGAGAGCCTCGAGAACAAAAAAAGGGTTGTTTTTCCGTGTTCGGTGAGAGAACATGGAAGCTGGTAATCATATGGAATGATCCTATCGTGGGAGAAACCCTTCCTCCCCCTCCTCCTCCTCCTCCCCTTCCTCTCTAATGCATCTTTAAAACGGATGATTAACGTGTCACCTTTGAAACATTTCCCCCTCTTTCCAAATCAAACACTTGTTTACTGCAGCACAGACTCAGCAACGTGCCAAATCAGAAAAAAAACAACGCTGACAAAAAAAAATTAAAAATAAAACAACTCTTGCTTCAGTTACATCTAAGCATTAATCCAACCTGCGTACCATGACAACAGGTACGGCTTTTTATAACTTTGTACAGACATTTGTGTGGAAGTTTGTACTTTCCAGACATTTTAGAGCCTGTTTGCACAGTCCGGCACATGAGGACACACTGGGGAGAATTTCAAGTTACATGTGATTTCTTGTTTGTTTTTTTTTGAGTCCAAATCACTTTTCCCACCGATTCTGTAATGACGTCCAAAGTCAATGATTAGCTTTGAGCAGAATGTGGTCACTTTGTTTTTTTTTTTAGTTTTTCTGAAAATAAAGAAAGAGACAGAAAATAAGAAAAGGAGAAATCCACGAAGAAGTCCTTGCTCCTGTAGGTCTGTACATTTCCCCTCCCCAAACTCCCTGAACCCTGTCTCTCCGCAGCTTTAGGGGTCGAGGAGGTACGCAGCATCACACACTCACGCACGCACGCACACTTGCACATACACTTGACAAAGGTCCTAAAAGCTTCCTGACTGTGTCCTTACTCCTGGTCCGTACAGGGCGTGCAGGTACTGGCTGAGGCTCGTCCCTCTCTGGGAGTAGCGGATCTGTCCGGAGGGTGACGGCAGCTTGGAGCCGGCCTGCAGCGCCGTCTGACCCGGGCTGCCTGACTTAAGGCTGCAAGACGCCTGTGACTGACTCCCTTTAGAGGCCTGGGCACCTGAGTCTAGTTTAGTCTGCCCTTGGGCCCTGGGTCCTTGGGTGGGAGACCCCACCAGGCCACTGCTGTTCAAAAGGCTTGCTTTTAAGTGGCTGGTGCTGTAGCCGTGGCCTCCGTCCACGTTACTGCTGCCACTCTGCTGGTGTAGGGAGCCCGCTGGTGGCCGGGAGTCTGAGGAGGTGGTTGGGGGGTGAGCGGGGTAGGAGGAAGGAGGGTGGTGGTCCTGGGACAGCCCTGGGTGAGAGGAGGAGAGGCGCGGATGGAAGCTTTGACCTGATGAGGGACTGCAGGAACCCCGGAATGGAGAGTTGGAGGTTTGCTGGAGGAATGATGGGCTGTCAGTCTGGCGGTGGCTTTCTGATGACTGCACAACACACACACACACACACACACACACACACACACACACACACACACACACACACACACACACACAAACACACAAACACACAAACACACACAAACTGTTTGTGACAATGACACATCTCTGAGGCTGCATGTTGGGTCATGTACTAAAGAAGGAGGTGGTTATGTGGAAGTCGTAATAACAGATGGAAGTATTCATACCAACAACCAGATGAAGACGCATCTCTGTTACAATCTGTATTCATATCTTTATCTCAAATCTGAAAACATTGAAGTTTGATAAAACCCTGAATCTAAAGTTAGTCAGTCTAATCTCTACACTTTAACCGTCACTATATACAAAATGTGAACTTAACAAAAGAAGCTCTTTGACCCTTTTTTTGGTCTTAGGGGTCGTCATCAGGAGCTAAGTTTTCTGCATGGCTAAAAAAAACACTCATGTTTACAATCTGCGCTTCTCTGATGCTCCTTAACTTTGCATTAGGAGCCAGATCCCTGCTGACCTGCTCTGGACTCGAAGTGCAGCTAAAGTGTATCTAAATTACCTTTTTTTAAAAACTATTATTTACTGAGTGATGACTTGAAACAATCGCAACAGAAAGTAGTCATCTGGGAATAGTTAAATGTCCCGCTGGCGCTGACAGCTGCTGCTGACAGCTTCAGAGTAACTACGAGACTCTAATCATTCTAGTTTGAAATTCTTGGTCAGCGAAGTCTAAAAACTTGACTTCTGTTTAGGATTTCTCAATCTCTAACAATGGACAGGATTATTTACCTGCAAACAAAAAAAAAAAAAAGCAGGATTCATGTGTTTTTATACGTCAATGTTAATATTGTAGCTCAAAAATGTGATGACTTCCTCATGATTTAAACTCAGTGAGATTGGGAAACACACCTAGCACAAATAAAGGTGATACCGCTTTAAGAAACTAATATGAAGTGCTTCTTGCGACAGAAATTGGAATTAGAGAGTGTAAGTGGTCATCAGGCAGCATGAATGCTAACATCATTGTCACAAACAAAGGGTCCAAATAGCAGAGGTTTGAGAAACATGTGATAAATGGTTTGAAGGGGGTACCTGGTGTGAGTACACAGAGGGACTGTATCTATGTGGACTCTTCATGGGAGAGGACATGGCCGCTGCCGGCATGTCGTATCGATCTGCATCTGTGATGAAGAAGAGAGAGAACAAACAAAGAACGCCGGTTAATATGGATGAAAATGTCACTTTCTTTCTGTTTCATGTTAAACATTTTTGGTATGTGTGTCTTTGTGAAGTTAATCCCTTCATACCGGATTCCTTCTCTGTCGAGCCGTCACCACTCTTGTAGTTTCGCTCCAGCTTGATGCTTCTTAGCACTCGCTCCAGGACCCCCTGACCTTCCCTTAGACGCTCCACAGTCGTGGGGACCATCCTTTAAAAACATCAACAGGTTATCTGACTGCAAACTGTGAACATTTACAGATCCTAAATTCTATTAGACACCTTCAAACACAACTTAGATCTATCAACCCTAACTTTCTGTGTTAACAGAAACCTCTTCTTCTTTTTAGGATGAATCAGAACTTTTGGAAATACTGAAAACTTGTCGGTGATTCATCCTTTAACCTTTGAGAGCACATCTAAGAGCACTAATGGGAACACCTTTAAGAAATGGTGAACAGTCGTGTTAGTGATCTTTGCCTTTTGGCCCGTCTATACACAATATATACAGCCAGGCTTTCTTTCAACATCCTACATCCATTACATGGGACTTCCACCAGATCCGTGTCCAGTCCTTCTCAGATCCGCTGCGTTCCAGCTCCTTACGCTCTGGTCCGTGAACACCCACTGGTTGCGTTTTTGGAACGCAGCACGGAGCAGGACCGCTGGACATCTAGAATCATGTGACCGAGGTTATCCCGCGGTAATTACTTAATCAAGGATTCTCCTGCTCCTCTCCTCATCCATGTTGTCTTTATCAGCCTCTGTAAACCTCTGACCTGTTGACCCCAGGCCTGCCTCCGCTCTAAATGACATTTTGTTGGCATGGTTAAGTGAAATACGATCTGGTGATAACACAGAGTGTTTTATTCTGAAAATGAACCGGATGTTTTCATTTTGTTTTGGTTCCTGACTTCCTGTCCCACTCCATCTGCTCTGTTGAGATTGATGCGTTGTGCTCCGGCATCTGACAAAAATAGAAGTGTTGTGTATCTGATCCGGAGGGCTTCGACCGGCTGGATCAGAGACACAGCCAGAACACAACGGAGTGGATCCAGTGAAGGTTAACAGATGGACTAGAGTAGAAACCTATCAGATCTGGTGCTGTGACGGATCAGAGACGGATCTGGTGGAATTTGGCCTTTAGGATGACAGAGACCACGTTGTGGTTTGTGGTAAAGGACCTACAGCCTAACTTAGTGAAGCATTCAGCAAGCCTCTCACCACTGGTTGTTGCTGTCCTGCCGTCTGGGCTGCCCTGACGAGCCCTGGTGGTCTGGAGGACTGACCTCTTCTACCTCTGGGATGGAGGGTGTGAGTGCTGTAGAGCTGAAGGAGGAGCTCTGCGGAGAGGCAGAGCGCTGCATCTGCTGGGGATGGGGAAGGGGATGAGGATGAGGCTGAGGATGAGGATGATGGGACTCCTGGCTGTAGTGGGAGCCAGGTCGGGTGGGGGTGCTGCCCAGAGACGAGCTGTTTCCGGCCGGCTCTATGTCCCGTCCACTGCCCTGCTTCCTCTTTCGGTACTCCAGCAAAGACACCTGAGGGAGCAGAGGGAGGAGAGACGCTGACGATGAGAGGCTGAGACAGTCACAGCTGAAGGTTTTACACATAACATCACATCATTCACACTGATGCTGGGCCGCCGACTGACATCATCACATCATTCCCAAAAACTGCACTGAGTGATGGGCAGACCGCATGCACCACACACCAGAGAGGACTCACCTGGAAACAGTCATTACAGAAACACATACAACAAACCTTCATCAGCATGGAGGTCACCTCTGACACAAAGAACGATATGCATCCTGATTTATTTTCATTCCATTAATCTACACAACGCTCAAATCCAGCAGAGTGCAGGTAACCGTCCTTTGAATGTTAGTCACATACAGCAGCTGAAGCTTTGACGACAGAGCAGGCAATTTTCAAATGCACCCCGCGATGATGCAACCACACTGAAACAACAATGACACAAACACAAATATCCACAGAGCTACTGAGCACACACACACACACACACACACACACACACACACACACACACACACACACACACACACACACACACACACACACACACACACACACACACACACACACACACACACACACACACACACACACACACACACACACACACACAAACATCATACACACACCTCAAATATCACCAATGAGAATGACAGCACTCTTTTGAAAGATGCTGACATGATGCAGAAAATATGGAGGATATGAAAGAGGCAGGGGGGCAGGATGATGACTAGTCAGATCCTGACGTGGGCGGCTCTCTCTGGCCTGCACAAGTCAGCTGAGCTATCACAGGCACAGGGTGCCAGGGTGGAGAAAGAACCATCCAGCACCTTTTATCCCTGAGGACTCCAGTGCTCCCCTCCAAGAGTCCATGGAGGCTCTTTTGGAGACATTTTACTGGCCTCCTGGAGCTGCGATGATCATCTACTAATCCATAGACTTTATCATCAACTGAACCCCTGTTGTTTGTATCTGTGTCATTTGTGGTTGTAAATGAAGAGTCTTTGGGCTCCTAGGAACTTTGACAAGATTTTTCCTTTTCTTTATTGTTTGTTTATTGACTAGGCCGTAAACTTAAAAAAATAACAGGGTGAAATAAATATGTAGTTGCCACTTTACCTGCTTCAGATATTCATACACAGCTGTGTTTCAAATAGAGCTGGGCCTAAAATATTTAACCCAATAAAATTTTTCATATCAGTCAATACCGATAATTACCACGACAAATATCAAATCATTATTTCATGTATATTTAAAGACAGATTTTTTGTCCTGAGTGAAAGTTGTTAGCTTGTATCTGGATTTCGTTTTCTGGTAAGCTTCTTGAATCCCTCATTTTTGACAGTGTTAACAGGCAGCAGGTCTTTCATGTTCGATGAGATTTTCACGATGGTCACGGAGGACATTGGAAGTGCTAGGCGGGGTGTCCACTGCCACCGTTTAACCCCACTTCCGCGTCCGGTCATGTCTGTTTTCAAATGCTCTGTATTCTTCATACATGCTTTCAGGCATTTTAACATGAAAGTGTAAAAAATATTGATAGAAATCTTGTAAGAGCAGCAGCTCTAAACCTGGAAATTATATCTCCAAAAAAAACGAGTGTGATTCTGGTTGTTTGGTGATCAAGAAGTGACATTGATGAGCGCGGTGGTGTTCCAAAAGTTGAGCTATTTTCAACTGAGAGCACTCAGAGCGCTGCGACAACAATCAGCTGACGCTGAGAGCGTTTTTGCGCTGAGTGCTGAAAACGCTGAACAACATTGAGTTTAAATAGAAAACCGGCGCTGCTAGCTGCAAAAAACGCCGGCAGTGGACATGACCTCTTAGAAATGCACTGCAGAAGTTGTCTCTGTGCTCTTCCTTTCACCACTTCCTGAAAGTATATTTAATGAAGTGTATGAAGTTAATATTTAAACGCAGTCAACGCAGTGATACACTAACGACTCTGCGTTGAGCTGGTAGTTGTTGCTGTTGCTTGTCTCAGCTGTGTTAACATTCCGCACCAAATGTCTTTAAGCCCCGCCTACCTCTCACTGCAACATGATTGGGAGTTCAATGCTGTCTTCTACTTCTGTCCTAAGTTGTGGGGCCACTAGCGTTTAAGGCACATTAGCGCCCCCCTTTCCAGTTATTGGAGGGTGTTATTACAGGTTTATTTATTTCGATTTTTTATCAAACATTTGTTATATTTATATTGAGGAAAATCATACCGCGATAATTATTGTTATCGATTAATCGGCAACCCCTAGGTTCAAATATAGTTGAATAGTCGCCCAATGTAGTAATAAAAATCTGATAAGAGGACACACTCCAGCAGTAATCATCTATTGAACTTAAATCTGAATGTCTAACCTGTGCAAACTCTGCTGTGGCACGTGCATTGGGAGAAAGGTAGGCGAGTAGGCAATCCAATCCATTATTTTGTTCAGATTATAATGATTTGACAAACCTAATATGAGCTAGTGGAAGTCATTAATGTGATGACTTATTTGCTGGATTCTTTTAGAGAGACAGATAATGTCTGACTAATTATGAGTTAGGGGTTGACATCTCTGAGTGAGACCTCGGGTCTTTACTTTAACAATGTGATCAGCCACAGTCCCGTGTCGTAGCTCAGTTTGGTTTGGTCTAGACTAGAGAACACTTACATGGAAATCCCCCCAAAACTGTGTAGGAGCCATGAAGGACTTGAGTGTTTATAGTGTCTTATTTTTGAGGTTTAGGGTGGGTTATCTTTTATATTTTTTTTTTGTGGTGTTATTTTTGTTGTTTGTTACAATGTTTATTGTGGGGTCAGTTAATTCGGTAATTTAAGGGTCATGTGTTAGGGGCGGGGATATTCTGTTAATTTAGGCCTCCTGTTTTCTTTTTTTTTGAGTGGAAGAGATGGGGTGAGCTTGGTCTCCGAACTTTTTTCGCTATTTTCTTTTGATGGCTTTAATCATGTTTGTGCACTTCATCATGAGTTGATTCTCCTTTTTCATTACTAAAACGTTAAACTTATTTTTTTGGACATCAGTGATTTTTGCTTTAAGAGCATCAGACACTTTACTGGGCCCAACCTCAGCCTCTCAGCGGCTTTTGGCTCTCTGTAGTCGCTACACTCCAAGAGGCATTCATTTCTCTTCCTTCATTCCCCCAGAGCCTTTCTGTGGGGTCAGGGTGCTCCTCTGCAGACCTGCTTCTTTTTGTACATTACTTGGATACATAATGCCCTGCTCACAGAAGACATGGATGATCACAGTTTGGAACGAGCCATGGATGAGATGGAGCAAAGACACAGGCTTCATCTCAACACCATCATGACAATTCATGAGCCATTGGCCTCTGGTGCTGAAGGCAATGGATGAACCTTGACACTCTTGGATGAACTGGACTGAGATGGCATAAGGATAACTCTGCTGTGTAATAGTTTGATGTAGGTTTGTGGAGGAGGGGCGGAGCTGTCGGAGCATGACGTGGGTGTTGTATGCAGATGCAGAGAAACAATATTTACATGCACACTTCTAAAGATGTAGTTGTAGGGAGAATATTCACCATATTTTGTACTGGCTTGTATTCACTTCTTACTGCTATAGCCTGGTAATCTGGCTTCCCTGTCAGCAGACTAATGGTATGCTGGTTGGCCCTCTGCCTTGGAAGAAAAGTGGAAGAGAGACTTGGCAAAAAGTTTTAAGGAGCAACGAATGAGGGAGAGGAGGATGGGAGAGGGGAGGAGGAGGGGGGAGGAAGGGTCAAAGCTACAGAGTGGAAATCATTAAGGTATACACAGAAAATATGTTTTTTAATGCTGGCTGCTTTCGGATTCCACCAGCTGACAAAAGGGACCAAGTGATACTTTTCAGACAAGGTCAAAGACAGGGCAAGAGGAGAAGCACATCATGAGGTTTGGCTTTCAGTTTGCACAAAGCACACAGCTTCAAAACACAGAAAATAACTCCTCAAGAGCTGAACATTAAGACTCCAGTGAAGATGATGACATCATTACTTGCCTTCTTCTTTTGTGGTGGGTTGCTGGTGTGAGGAGGCGTGCCACTATCTGGATAGCCCGCACCGTAATGAGGCTCGCCATAGGGTGACATGGAGCCCTGGCCCACATCTCCCAGCAGCCCCTGGCCGCTGATGGAGCTGTGGAAGGACTCTGCCGGGGAGAAGCCTCCTTCTGACTGGGAGAGGCGGCGGTCCGTGGCGACAGGGTTCCCCAGATTTGCATTGAGGGGCGAGCAGGTGTATATGAGGTTGAACTCTGTCCGGAAGGCCTGCTCCCTGTTCTGGGGGGTTAGGTCCGAGGAGGAGGGGCAGGGCGCTGTGTTCAGGGAACTTGCCCCTAAAGAAGATGTGCCCTGGGAATCGGGGCCTCCAAGAAGGGAAAAGTCATCTATGGTCACAGCCACAGGGCTCTCCAGGCTGCAGGGGAGGGATAGGTCTGGGAACTGAGGCCGGGGGACTTCAAAGTCCGTCTGCAGACACGGCTGAGTGAAGACACAGAGGGATTGAGAGGAAACAATGAATGAGATAAATCTGAATAAAAGGTTGATAGTATTCAACGGTTTGCATGGAGAGTGAATAGCAGAGTGTTTCTCACGTACCTCAGGAGAGATGGACTCTGGTCGATGAACAGGAGACGCCTCAGGGGATGATATGTTCTACAGAAACAAACAAAGGCCATTAGAAGCTATATTTAGACCGTCTGTGCAGGTGAATTAACAGCAAATTGAGTTCATTAGAGTCTACCCGTTCATAATAAAGACTTTAATCCAAAACAGATTGAATTATGTGGAGCACTAAAAGGTTAATCTGCATACAAACAGCAGTGTGTCCTCATGATTTACTATGATCCATTGATATTATTTTATGTGATTATAAACGTTGAAGACATCTGAGGGGAAGTTAAACTGACGTGAGTCTCTTGGCCTTTCAGCATTTACTCATCAGCTGATCACTAGAAAGAGACGTCACAGCTGTAGAGGCTGTGGATTACCTACTCAGATAATGAAAGGAAGGTTGTCTGAGATACCCGTCTAAAAGTCAAACAACTAGGCTCTGTTTACAGAATTGGAGTGTCAAGGCTCATGTCCATAAAACTGGGTGTTGATGGGGACAGGCTCTCACTTCAAATTGCAGCGGTGTGTTGCAGCGGCTGGCGGGGAGGGAGGGCATGGGTGAGTAGACCAGGCCATTTGGCAGCAGGGATCCACAGGGGGTTTGGGCCAGCCTGAGGAGGGAGTCGTCAGGAAGGGGCGGTGTGATGGGTGACAGTGGGCGAAGCAGGTGGTCCAGAGGTGCTGGTGTCTCTGATATATACTTGGAACGACGCTTCTTAAAAGGTGCGTTGACCTCTGTGAATTGAGAAGGAGAAAAAAAGAGAAAATATAAGAGTAGAAAAACAAGAGAAACATTTTAAAAATCAAAAGTTCAATGCAACATGATTCTTGACTTCAGAAACAGGTCTCAGTGATATTTTTTCATTACACATGTAGTGGTTTTAAAAATGCAGCAGTAAACAACTCGTCCAGAAAGGTAGCAGTGGGGATGTACCATAGACTGTATAAATAATGGACATAGTATCCCTGACGTCACCCATCTGTTCCTGAGCGCTGTTTTGAAGCAAATCGTCGGGGGGAGCCATATCGGAAATACTGAACTCATCCAAAAGAGTGTGATGTAAAGAGGCGGGGTTTGAGCCTCCTAGCCAACAGCTATATGTTCCCGTTTGTCAGTCAAGTCAGTCGTGTCCTTATTTGGGCAAAAACTTGTGATCTTAAAATCTTCCGAATAGTCGCGTCAGAATAAAATTCAGCCTCGTACAGTGTGTGCCGATAGAGAGATTAGCTACGTGGAGCGAAGCCGTTTTTTGAACCAGGCTGTAAACGTGTTTATTAATGCTGTAAAGATCGTCTTCTTTGAATTGGTGTGTATGTGGTTTCTGGTGTTTCTGTAGCCAGCCTCAAGCGGATTCTCGATGAATTGCAGTTTATAACACTTCCCCATGGGCTTCATCGTTTGAGACCGGAGGTTGCCGCTTGGGACGTACATACCAGTAGACAGGGGGTTGGGGGTGGATCTGCTACTGGTGCTTTGCTGGGAGGAGGTGGACTCGGTGCCATCCTCTACACTGGCTGAGCTGCTCTCATCCTCCAGCTGTTTTAACCATCTCTGCATGAGACAAAAGCAATGTTACAAAAACAAGACACAATCACTTAACAAGGCTTAACACTGGAGTTAGAATGAAACTAAACATTAGATCAAGTAAACACTTTGAGGGTTACAGTTTTTAACATGAACACGATGCACAATTAAGGCGACTCCACTGGAAGTATAATGCATTTACATTAGTCTATTTAAAGACATGTTCAAACTTCCAGGTTCAGTTAAAGGACACGCTGGCAGAATTGAATAAATCTCTCTGTCTGTTGACGTCACCCTCCTGCTTTTCTCACCTTTTTGAAGCAGCCATAAGTGCCGTCTATCTGGAGCGGGCGGGGCCGGCGTCTCTCTGGGTTGAAGGGGGAGCCGAAGCGGATGTAGTGTCTTGGTGCGGTGCAGATTAGAGACGAGTGAGAGAGGCCTGGGAGCATGTTCAGGGTGGTGGCCAGCACTGTAGGGTCGGTGGTTATCCGCAGCGGGCGCTCGACGGGCACCTCTTGGTGAAGCTTGTCGCCTGCAGGGATCTTGTCGTTCAGCCACTCTGTGACTAGATACTGAGAGCAAAGAGGAAAACATCATTCATCAATAGCTCTAAAACATCTGCTTACAAAAACAAACAAATTACGTCTGCATCCTTTTACCTTCTTTGTCTTGGGGTAGCGCAAATTGCCTCTGTTAATGCAGTTCAGACTCTGACCATCTCCGTCAAAGAGATGACTGCCTAGACTGTTCTCCTGATCAGCACCATGAGGGCCCTGAGATCCCTCTTCATCCTGAGCAGCGCTCAGATCAGCTGATGACGGGGTGGCTGCCATTGCTGCAGCTGCGGCTGCTGCCTGCTGGGCGAGGGCTTGGCGCTGCCGCCGGGCACGCTGGGACGAGCTGGACCGGTAGCGAGAGATCCGGCTCTTGGGTCGAGGCTTGGCGGGTCGTGGGGGTTTCGGGGGAGCAGCTGGGGCAGTGAGGTTGTTTAATGAGGTCTTTTCTTCAATGGATGGTGTGTCCTGTGAGAGGATTATGAATAACATAAATAACAAACAGAAGGAACGCAAACACATTTTAGACAACTGGACTTCTCTCACTCACCATCACGTAGGTGGTGCGTCGAGTGCTGACCCCGACTCCAGCATTGCTGGGCGTTGGGGTGTTCCCTACAGGGTTTCCTGCCCCGTCTTCGGTTTCCACACACTCCTCCTTCGCCTCTGCTCCTCCCATTCTTTTGCGCCTCCTCTCCAAGGGGTTACATGTCTACACGAGCAGTCAGGGACAAAAGAGAAGATCAAATCACCTGAAGCATTCACTGACCAGTCTTTTGAGCAGCTGGTTTATTGTTTGTACTTGAATCAACTGAATAAAAACATCCAAACTTTCATACCCTCTTACTGGAGACTGGGACCCCATTTTCATCCACCTCTCCTTCCTCGCCATCTTCCAGCTTCATCTCATCTAGCAGTCTCTCCTGATTGCAAGAAAAAGCAGCACATGAGGAAAGAACATTCAAGCAATGATGGATGATACAGGTATCTATTTTCATCCCCTTGAGGTCACATGAATAATTTGATGGTGTAAAATCAGAGGTCATCCTTGGGCTTTTTTTTTTTTTTTTTTAGTATACCACATTTTTCACACACCTCTGCATCGCTGGTCCCAAGCATTTCTTTGGCCTCCTGGTTCTGGTCCTGGGTGTGGTTGCTGTCCCCAGAACCGCAGCCTTCCAGCTCTCTCCTCCGAGCTTTCCTCCGCCGTGTCTCGGCACCCACCAGAGTGGAGGGAGGCGGCAGAGAGGGGGGACTCAGCAAATTCTCCCGGGGGCTCAGGTTGTGCTTTTGCACTGGGCAGTTCTGGTTGCCTTTGTGGCAGGCACAGTCCACTTTGTAATTACTGGAGGGTTGTGATGAGAGAGAAGAAGATTACACTGGAGAACATCACCACAAGCTGAAAACAAGTTTTCACTTAATCATGGGTTCTTTGGTTTGAGGGCGAGTAGAAAGTAATGAGCTGCACTGACCAGCTATTAAAGTCGTAGTCAAATCCAATAGTGACCTCTGCATCCTTTGTGATTTGACTGACACCGTAGATACATAGATGGATCATGCCCTCAGCAATCATATGCCGGACCTGTGGAAGAAATGATATGTTCTCATTTGAAATTAAAAACCTCAAAAATTAAAGAAAGTAACCAGAGAGATCTCTGAGAAAACATGACGGGCAAATATCAAGCTTGGTGACTGACCTCAGCGTTGGGCGTACACGACCTCCTGATGAAGCGAGCATCATTTCCAAAGGTCCTCGCATCAACACACATCTCTACATCGTTAAACTTGGAGTAGAACAGCACAAATGGGTAGGGTCTGGAGAAGTAGAGGACAATGGTTTAAAAGTAGTCCCACATGTTTATGTCTTTGGACTCGAGCACTGGACAAACAGCAGGATGTCTTACTTTTTGAAGAAGTGCCGTTGACCTCAAACTGTTGTTTGAGCATGACCTTTCCTCGATATTCAATGATGAGGGTTTCTGGTTCCAGGGTCTTTGCTGCTCGGAGGATCTTCCTGTGTTTCTGCACACGTGTGACCCGCCCCAACTGGAGCTACAAACAGCCAATCAGAATATTTCTATTAATATGTGGAAAGGTTTCAGACATGAGATCTCAATGCACAACTGAAACAGTTCTTAAAGGCTTCAGCTGTTTTCTTATTTTGGGGTTAATGTTCCAAGGAGTCTTACAGAGATAACCAGGTCTCATATGAAGGACCTGCTTTTCTTGAACTACAAACAGCAGTTTCATCACTTTCTTTCAAACCACCAATCTCTATAAACAAAACACAGCAATTTCACTTTGCAAAACACAGGACTTTCTTGTCTGTTCCCTCTCTGATTGGTTATTTGTGGGGTTTTTGTGTGTTACACAATAACTGTGATCCCATTTTGATCCCCAAAGTTACGCAACAACACAAACAAACTCAATGACTGAGACAGAAATAGAGCAGCAAATCTTGTGTTTAAGTAAAGTAAATTAACCGTTATTGCAAAAGCTGCTGGCTTTGAAGAGAGAGCTATGCAACAGCTGATTCTGTTTTGGTCTCTCTCTGTAGGAATCATCTGTAATAGTGTCAGTTTTAATAAAAATATGATGCACATTTACTGATCCTTGTTTGATCAGGGTCATTTGCCGGTTAGGTTCGTGTTGCTACAGTAGGTTGGCTCAGTCAGCGGTGCATAGATGAGGTTTAATGGCTGCAACTCCTGAATGTTTGTACATTAGAGTCATTTGGGCCCCAGTATGAGTAAAACTAAGGTCCACATTTCAATATAGTGGAATTCCTCTTTAACACAGGAGAAGCAATGTGTCTGGTTATCAGTCACACAAAATCAGCTGACAACAAATCAGCTGCTAAGATGTGATCATATGTTGTTTGTGCACTTTCTGGACTGACCTGCATCTGTGAGCCCAGTACTGTGTTATTACAGGCCAGCTCCGTGCGGTTAATGGTGTCCATGGCGTCCACAGAGGCCTGGACCTGTGTGTCGGGGGGAGGTGGTGTGGCACTGCTGCTCTCCGTCTTTGAGACAGTGGTGCTGGCGGTACGATGAAGCTGGAGGAGTGTCTGGACATCAGCACTGTACTGGTTGGCCAGAGCCTCCTCATACTGGTCCGTCCACTGGCGGATCCTGCTCTCCCATCCCTCTGTGGTGTTCTCGTCCAACACGTTGGCTTCAGTGGTTGAGTTCTGAGAGGAAGGAACCAGAAGCAAGAAGAGAAAGCGTAAGGGTGATGTCGAAGCTTGAGGTAAACGTCCACAAAGTTTGATTGATTCAAAACGTTACAATTGCAAGTATAAAATCTAAGGGTCAGGTTTAGGAACCAAGTCCACTGACAAAAACTGTGGGTTAGGGTTAGGCAAAAACCCTGTGTGGTTAGGTTTAGGGTCTGGTGAGGGGATAAATTGAGAGTAAGCCCAAAGTTGAGGGTTAGGGATATAGTCCACTGACAAAAACTAAGGTTTAGGAACTAAGTCCAATGACAAGTACCTTCATCCTCATGGACTTTCTTGAGCCCTCTCTGAAAGCCTTTTGGAGAAGAGAAATAAAAATGAGGAAGTCATCAGGTATAAATTTTAAAAATGCCATAATGTTCTTCACTCTAATTATCAACAATGTCTTCAACGAGTCAACAGATTCTTTTAAACCAGCCACTGATCCTTCAGTGTTTTTACCTTCACCTTCTTGCCCTTGGGCGTTCCTCGGGCCTTCTCCGTGCTCTTCTTCCGCTTTTTGGATTTGCTTCTTTTCACTCGGTTGACAGTCAGTTTGATGCTGGTGGGCGTATGCTGGGTGGCGGTGTAGGAGATGGTGGAGGGCGACACCTCCTCATCACCGCTCTCAGTGGCACTGCTCTCTCCAGCTAGATTTAAGAGATTTATCATCAGTTGAGAGTTCCTCATTTATATAAAAGTGCCTTTAGTAAATATATGAATTTACAGAAACACACAAGACAATGTACCTGACACATTTTCTGTCTTTCTGTGTTGGCCATCTGCTCCTTTCCTCCTGTCTAGTCCCCTGAAACAGAAAAAGCCAGTTTAACATTCATATTTAACCATACAGTGCTTCCTCCTTCATTTTTTCATATTTATAGAAACATATATTTTCTTATTCTTGAGCTGATAGTGTTTTTTGTTTTATTGCAGACACAGTCCAGTAAATGTTCACAAGAAGAAAAACACTATTCGTCTTGACCTTGTTCTGAAGAACGTCTCGTTCCTTCTCATGCATTTTTTGACTGTTTAGACTAGGGGTTAACAAAGTGTGGGTTGGGACCACCTGGGGGGTCGCGGGACACCAATGGGGGGTCGTGAGAGGTCTTTCAGAATGTTTTTTTTCAAAGTTATCTAAAAATATTTATTATCGTTATTATTATTTAATTTTGTTAATTTTCCTTGTCTTCTTATGTTTATCTTCCTTTTTGTCTGTACGGTTAATTGTTATTATTTCTTTATTATTCCTTTTTTTTTGTATTCGTTAAAATTTATTTATTTTTTCTTCTCTTTGTTGGTTTTGTATTACTTATATGTACTTAACTTGTGGTGAACAAGGATATACTGAAAAATTCAATTAAAAAATCTAAAAATAGGGGGGTCGTTGGCTGAAAAGTTTGGGAACCCCTGGTTTAGACGTCCAGTCATTACACACTTGGTCCTGATTCATGTGGTAGCACTTCTGCTCCAGGTTCCTGACTGGGCATATTTCCCATCTCTCACCTGCAGTTGTCACATTTGATGAGCAGGCCGTCCGGCGTCAGGCTGCAGTGACACCAGCTGGCGACAGCCCCATCCTCATCGGAGGAACTGTCGCTGTCGGCTGAGTTGTCCTCAGTAGTTTCGTGGTAGCGGGAGCCGCGTACCACGCCATTGAGGTCCATGCGGGGAATGATGGTTTGGGAGAGCGGGGAGGCGGGTGGGGTAGGGGAGGGGGCGCGCCATAGTTGTGATCCTGACAACACACAACGGAAGACTGTTGCATCTTCAAACAACGGGTGTTCAGGCAAAAAGGGAAACGGAAAATGGAGACGAATGAAAATGAGGGCAAAAAAACAGTATGTGAAACAGTACAGCTGTTAATAACAGAAGTAGATTGTGGTTACAGAAGACTAAAGCAGGATAGACATTCATAGTATTTAATCAGACTAGAGGCAAACCCAAGCCTTACTTTTAATCTTACTGAGTTTATAGAACAAGCAACTAAAAACGATCAGAACACAAGGCAAGATCGAACATTAACTTATCGAAGACTCTTTGAAAAAAGGAAGTCAAACTCATTTCATAAAATAAGACATGCTATGATTAGAACTGATGATAAGAGAGGAGCTGTTTGAACTCACAGCATATGGTAGTCCCCGATACCCATGACTCTGTGCGCTCCCACAGCTGTGGTTGTTGTAGTTTTTCTCATTCACGGCAGGGCTTGCTTCAACTGACTCAGGGCTGCAAGAAAAAGAGCAATTATATGAATGAAGGAGCGGATATCAAGTGTGTTTATGAAAGACATCAGTCCATTCAGTTCAAATAAAATGCATCACTGGCATGATCAATATGTTGCAAGTATCAAGGGGATACATTTCAGACAAACTAATGTGTAAGAACGAGTTCACAGAATGGAGCAGGAGATTAAATGTGAGGACTTGTCCGTGGTTAGTCACTAGATGGCACCATAAACCTGAAGTTGCTCTCCAGCATCGAGAACAGCAGTTCAGGAAATGGAATGCAGGCCGCCATTATGTTATGCAACTCCTTTTGCCCTTTAACTGAAGTCTGTCCAGACAGAGAACAACCCTGCCTTCACCCTCCACCTCCGTCCTTCAGCACTTCTATAAATGTACATCTTAAAAGGGTCAAAATATTAAAACCACCACCGTTGTTTTTGAAATCTAGACCAAGTGTTTTTCTGTGTTAGAGAGGAATCCCGGTCCGGGAGGAAACTAAAGGGGGCCATGAATAGGGGAGGAAGGGAGAGAGACCAGCTGCATTCCACATAAGCTCAGTCACATAAGAAGGCTTACCTTCAGAGAAGTGGCAACTGTTCTGACTGAAGCTGTCTTCAAACCTTTCTCTGCACAAGCAGAGCCTGATTTAGAGATATGATAGAGGTCTGCCTCCAATTCACAAAGATAGGGCTGGTTCATAAAGAATCAGCAGAGACAAAAGAAAACTAGAAGAGGGGAGAGGCTGCTGAGGGGAAAGGACTTATAACAAGAGAGATGGAAATTCAAATACATTAGAGAACCCAAAATACTAAATGTTGAGCCAGGGACATAAAACAGGGAGAGGAAGTTTTAAATGTGCCCTCAGACTTTTCTGGTTTTCATCTATTAGAGTTCTACATGAGTTCTGACGTTTAAACATTTACATCAGACTGTAAAACGTTGATGTCATATCACTGTGGTTTTTACTGTAACTAAATAAGATGAAGGATTTAAGGAGGCTGCAGTTCTGCCCATCAAATCTCTTTCATTTTGTGGACTTGTATCACAGGGTGCTGTTGGTTGGGAGTGAAGGGGATAACATTAAACACTGAAAATGTAGTCAGGTGGGTTTCAATTATTATTATTTAAATGTGTTTATTTTATCTATCTGTTTATTTATTTATATTATTATTATTTCATTCTTGTGTTTCATGTAAAAAAAAAAAGAAGAGATATTTGTTTTTCATCCACGTGTAAAAAGTCTCATGTAAAAATCAATAAAATGCTAATAAAAAAAATGAAGATGTATTCAGAGACTAAGTATGTTGAGTTAAGGACATACCCTGTCATCACTCCTGCATTTCTCTGTATTTGATGACACAGGGTGAAAAACTGCAGCTAACTTTGGGTATCCTCATCTGATGACTCAAATCATTAACTTTCAGGGAGGCGCCCTCATAACCATAAATGAAAAAAGAGGATGTTCTGTCCTCCGCGGTGAGTTAGGACGACACTTTCATAAAGTGAATGAATGTGGTGAATCATTAAAGTTTGCTTAAAGAGACAGTGAGGTGACTGTGGAGCACGGATCACTGCCAGTCGTCTTATTATGGTTCATCAATCAGGCCTCAGCAGGGATCAACAATCCACCGCTTCATGTCTGTGATCCCCCGGACCTCCTCCAAAACACACGGAGGTCACAAACACAGAAACTGTGATAAGAGGGGAAAGGACATTTACGACCACTTGTTTGCACAGTTTGACCACTGATTACTTTTGGCTAATGATTACTACATTTTTCACCAGCCTGATATCTTAGATGTGTGGGATGTGGCAACATCAGCAGATCAGAGTTCAGGGAGGAAGACGATAAAATGAACGCTGTCGAACAATCCTCCCGTTTAAGCACATTAACTATGAACACGAAAACAAGAGTGATCACACCTGGATTGATCTTTACTGATCCTTCAAACTCCTCTGCTGGTTCCTACATTTATGTTCTTAAAGTGATTCCTTTTCTTTGACTTTTTCAAACGTTTTTAATCACTACGTCTTTTAAACTTCCGCTACAAGGTCATGTGAGTCAGTTTAAAATAGTTATGTATTAAATTATTCAAATAATTTCCTGAATCTGTAAAAACTAAAAGTTATCAACTAGATTTCTTAATAGATGCTTAATAAACACACAAAACAAACCTTAGGAAACAAATTCTTCATCTTTTAGAAGTTACTTTAGTTTAGTTTGGATAATCATTGTTCTGTTTTTGTGTTTACAAGCAAACAACCTGGACTTTAATTTAAAAGAAGAAAGTCCAGCTGTCGTACTTTTTACTTTAGACTCAGGTTGTTGTATTTCGGTAATGTAGGCTAATAGTCAGGTGCTGATTAGAATCTTATGCCATTGTTGTGACTTCTAAGTTCCTCTTTGTCATCTGTCCTTGCATTTTTCAGGTGACGTAGACGATCAGGTTAAACAGGAAGTTTGTTTACAACTTGTGTCCCTTTTTTTCTTAAAGAAATGTTGACTCATCCCCGGATGTCAACAACTCCGTTGAAGAGTGAAGTGTTGTTTAAAGAAAGATATAACAAAGATCCAGAGTGTGAATGATGCGATTCTTTTCTGTATGGGGGTGCGTTATGGAGGGCACAACTGTCTTGGTCAGGAGTACTTACTCTGATCCAGCAGCCATATCTGAGTAAGACGTTTCAGGTGTGGTGACTCCCAGCGCGATTACTATGCTCATGACGTCCTGCACAGCGTCGCGAGGGAGGGGGGAAGAGGGGGAAGGAGGGGGAGGGGGCGGGGAGGGACAGGATGGGATGGGGGAGGGGGAGGAGAGGAGGTGACAAGAGGAATCACAGGGTCCCAACTACAGCGGCAGACCACTCCAGAGGTGGGGCGCCGCCGAGCCGTAGCCCACGGCTGACGGTCATGGGGGACCTGAGGAGAGAGGGACGCAGAGAGAGAGAGAACCGTCAGACCTCCACACAGACACAGACAGGATACAGGCAGCAAACAGCCTGCTGCATGACTCAGCAAGTCATGTGATGATGGGATGGAAAAAACCTGCTCTTCCCTGGCAAGAGACGCAGGTCAAACATTTTGGATTAATGCCTCTGACAGCATTTATTATAAATGGTACACATCCTACATTTAAATAAGTAAACGACTGATTTTATTTGATTTTGAAGGTAGAATAAAGCATGCTGAGACAATGACAGCATCAGCAACCCAACAAACAACCTGTTAGAGGTTAAACTAAGACACTGATAGAGCCAGGAGAGGTTCAGGCAGTCTTACTTCCTCTACCAACAGGGTAATAGAAGAAAGATGACAAACTGTTCCTTTAAAATGAAACTGAACACATCTTTTAGACAGAAATACTGAAGTGACAGATATGCATTTTATTTCAAGTTAAACTTACTGCCTTGTTTGTGACGGATGAACCTCAACTATTATAATAGAAGATATTTTTAAAGAGCAAACAGGATGAGCAGAGGTGTAATTAACAATGGTGTACCAGCAAAGCATTCAGATCAGCCTGGCAGCACAAGACCAGGGAGCTCCATATCTAACCACAAGGAATGTACTCATGACAGCACTGCACTTACATGACAACATGTTTTAAGACCCGCAGCAAAAATGGATCAGTAGAAGTCCAAGGTCTGGAGGAGCAAGGTCACCGAATCAATTCAACAACAACAAGTAGGTTTCCTTGCAGATAGAAACCAAAGTGAAGAACAGTGTTTCAAACTGTCAGGATTAATGGTTTAATAACAACGCTTTCCATTGAATGCTGTACTTCAAACCTCTATTGTCAGTCAGATGGTCTTTACAGCTACAAGTGCTTTAAAGCAGGGAAGGAAAACATGAATGCTGACTTATTACATACACACATAATAACCAAAACAAACAATGTGGATTTCGGATGAAGACTCAAAGTAAAACCAAACAGGTATTAGTAAAAAATGATAAAATACAAAGATGAACATTCAATGCTCCCCAACTTAAACTACTGACATAGTGCAAGAACTGTTTTACTTCTTTTTATTTATTCTGTTTTATTTTTATTTTATAAATTATGATTTTGGATATTATTTACTTGTATTCATTTATTCTATTTTATTTTATTAAGTATTTTTTTCATTTTTTTATTTTATACATTATTTATTTCTTATTTATTTTTAAATTAATGTATTTATTTAATATATTTTATTTTTATTTCATACATTTTTATTTGTATTATATACTTGTATTTATTTATAATCTTTTATTTTATCTATTTATTGGTTTATATGCATGTGTGTACATGTGTATGTGTATGAATACAATATGTCTGTATGTATATATATGTGTGGATCTAAGATGTATCCTTCCTCCTCTTTGTCCTTTCTTTATTCACCTCATATTGTCTGTGTGTGTTCTGTATTGTATTTATGTACATAGATGTGAAGATATGTGTATGAATGTATATAAATGTGTCCAAAGTTGTTGTGAAAACCAATAAAAACAATATTGGGGAAAATAATACAAAGATGAAAATGGAAAGCACGACAAATCCCTGAAGTATGATAAGAATAACAGATGTAGAGTAAATAGAACTCAAAATATAGAAAATAAAATCATCTAGATTATGATTGTAACGGAATAAAAGTTGAGTTTCATATAATGCTAACTAGCTGGTAGACGACTATCATGAGAAATAAAAGGCTTGTTCACAAATAGCATCAAATGTCACACATAAACAGAGCTCTTCACTGAGTGTTTGTCATAGCTGAACACTGACAGATGGTTGAACGGCTATAAAACTATAAAACACATCAGTCTTACAGGCCCAATAAAGAATAAAAATGTGCTGACTCATGTTGACAATGAAGGCCTCAATGTGAGAAGCACTGGAGAGCCTTCATCCATCTGTGTCTAAAAATATCGCTTGATATGGACATGATGTGATAAGCCCGTCTCTCTTCCATCCAGAGGGTCGGGGCGTGGAGGGGAGGGGGCTTTTCAAAGAGCACAAAAACAACCGGGAGCTTTTACTGCTCTGCTTACACTTCACAGCACCATGCAGTAAAACTGGGAACCAGCAGGGGGCGCCTTCCTCTCAGATGCCTAGAGCGGTGAGTCATCCAACATCAGGCCCAACCCTCTGGTCATGTGACTGCTGAAACACTGACCCACACTCCTCTGCTCTCACTCTGCGCTCACTCCCTTCCTCCTGCTCGACTCAGTCCGATGCAGAAGGAGAGGCAAACGGGTGGGACTGCTTGTGCTGTGTTCACATGAGGGGCTTGGAAAATATACAACCAAATAAATCACAGAATTATAAGATTACCACTATCCAATTATCCCACATCAACATCAAGGGGGGAATAAAAATACTACTCCTGTATTCCAGATTTGGGAACATAACCCAACAAATATGAGAAATACTCGCTTCTGGATTTATCAGCCTCTAGAAATACAACGGATAGAGCATCATCCAAAGTCAAACAACATATATATTGATTCAATAGAAAGCATAAGTTGTGGGATGTTATCATGATATCACTGGCACCAAATATCTTTGTTTTCTTTTGAAAAGAACGGATTTCCCTTCCAAATTGACTCACCGTGTCATGACTCCTCATGGTCGGGCTAAATTTAATCATGCACTGAACCTATCTGAGGGATTTCATTAGCTTCAGTCAAACAGATATTGTGAAAATGACTGTTTTAGATTATTGAAGAATCACTGTATTGTGATATCATTATCATGGACAATGTGACTGGTAGGTCACCCTGCGAATCTGACCCCTAATAGAGAAGGTTGTTGACGATGTTAAGCGTCATGTATGCTAGCATTTCATTAAATTATCAGATTTTTCGATATCTATTGAGATCATAGAGTGTATGAATAATGGACGTAGTATCCGTGATGTCACCCATCTGTTTCTGAAGCGCTGTTTTAAAGCTAATTGTCGGCGGGTGCCATATTGGAAATGCTGAACTCAACCTAACTTCTGTTGAGCGATGGTGATGTAAAGAGGCGGGCTTTGAGCCTCCTAGCCAACAGCTACAGTGTTCCCGCCTGTCAATCAAGTCACAAGTGCCTCTCATTGGAAGACTCATAAATGCAATATCTTCGAAATTGCTGCGTTGTGTGCCGATCGAGAAATGAGCTATCCAGACTAGACTCGTTTTTTGAACCAGGCTGTAAACATGTTTATTTCTGCTGTAAAGATCGGCTTCTTTGAATGGGTGTGTATGTGGTTTCTGGTACTTCTGCAGCCAGCCTCAAGCGGGCGCTCCATGAACTGCAGTTTTTAACACTTCTGCATGGGCTTCATAGTTTCGCAGCAGGAGGTTGCTTGGATATAAATCAAGCATATGTTGAGAAAAACCTCTTCAGCTCCCTTCCAGTGACGTCACGGTAAAATGGCCACCACGTTGATTTGTTGGATCATGTACATCAAAGCAAAGTCCTGCTTACACCACCACCACAACAACAACAACAACATGGAAACCCTAACATACAAACTGCTTTACAAGTTCAGAACCAAGACAACTGGATTCATGACATTTCTGTAGAGGTGTCCCAGTTACAGGAACCGAGGCAACCACAGCCAGGACGGGGACTTCCAATAATGTCAAGGTCAGTTCAGCTGTGCTCACTGTCAACTGGAGAATGTCAGCCCTGTCCAGTTGGACGGACACACACACACACACACACACACACACACACACACACACACACACACACACACACACACACACACACACACACACACACACACACACACACACACACACACACACACACACACACACACACACACACACACACACACACACACACAGAGGTAGGTAGGTAGCAACAAATGTTAGCTAACTGTTACAAAAGCAGGACTCTGCTGGTCTTCTTGAGACTGGAGACATGAGGGTGAGTATAAACACAGAGACAGAGGCTGGACAGTACATTTAGGTTATTACAGAACTGTTCCTCCTCTTTAAATGCAGCCAGAGGAGTGGGGCCACAAAGGGTTAATAAGAATTTGAAACATACTTGGACATGATGGCATGGAGAGGATCCCATGGTGCCCCATCCAGACCCTGTTCAAAACCCTCTGCTGGTTTATTATCTCTGTAGATGATGACGGCTGCTTCACGACAAACAGCCAGCTCGCTCCTACCTAACTCACAAAGGGAGTCACAATTTGGGCCTCTTCCAAAAGAGCCAGACGGTGAACTAGGGAGGTAAATTCCATACGAAGAAGGAAAGCCTTTCTTTACCCCGCTCCCTCCTCCTCCTCCTCCTCCCCCACCTCCCTCCTCCCCTTGTTCGTTCCTCTGGCCATGAATACCGGGCTCAAATTACCGGCAGGCTCAACAAAGTCTTTTCACTTCCACTAGAACAGAGGCCATTTTGGAGACAAGTCCAAGGGGGAGGGACATATACACAAAATGAACAGCAAAACCTCTCTCTCTCCCTTTCCCTGCCCCCCTTATCATCTCTCACATTACCCTCTTCCCCCTTTCTTTTTCATTTTAAACAAACTAACGCTCTTGCATTGTGAGGCCCTGGCATACTGTCCCAAGACCAACAATCTGACTGTCTTAAATATCTTCATGTGTCTCCTGGGTCTGAAACTAATCCAGACTAGTGAAGGCACAAAAGGCTCAAACCTGGTCTGAACAGAGCTCCAGTTTCATCCCCATTAAATAACATACTGAGGGGAGAACACCATGTTTTTATCAACATGCAGATTCAGTGCCTGTGTGGATGTAAATGAGCCAACATTCAACATATATCTCTACACGTTACATTATTTTTAGAACACCAAAGTAAAGCCAGCAGCAGTGTCATGATAAAGGAGCATACAGCGTTAAATAATCTGTTACATGAGCGCGCACACACACACACACAAACACACACAGACACACACAGACACACACACCAAGCAAGCAACCCAATTAAAACTCTGCTGGAAGCAAACTGTGTAGAGATTATTCTAAATGTGTGGACACAAACAGAGGAGACTCAAATCCAGTTTAAAAACAAACAAACAAAAGAAACATTCACTGTGTCGTTGAAGATGTCGATACTTATTCAGTTAGCTGTAATTTAGCTTTAAGCTGCTGAAATCCAACTATTGTGATATTTTCTGGTGACCAATTTTGATCTTAAAACACTGAGTGTTGGAATATGTGCTTCAATGTATCCACATTACATCCTCAAACTTTCCTCTTTTACCAACAGGAGACTCACTTCCCCCTAAAAGATTCACAAATTACTTAACAAGGATGTTTAACTAATAAGGTCACCTCACATTAATAACCGCTTGTCCACCGAGGCAGTTTCAGGGCCGGTTCGGAGCAAGTGCTCAATTGAGAACCGGCTCTCGGCTAGGAAAACAGGTTCCAGAGCAGCACCAACTCTTTGCTGGTGTGGATCATAGACTGTATCTACAATGGACAGCGTGGCTTCACCTTTACCATTGTGTGGTTTTGAAGCCAAAATATCCTGATCCAGAACGCTGCCATCTTGTAAATGTTCTCCAGAGTCTGCGCAGTAGGGAATTTGTGCGTTTCCATGGTGACAAGCAACACACTACAGCGTACCGTCCCGAGGTCCTATGGAGTTACTCTATGGCAGCTGTCAATCAAAGTAAAACCGTATCTAAAACCCCGTTTTTTAACCTCTGATAACTAACCAAAAAGAAACTTTTCAGAAAAAAGAGGCCTTGAACACAAAACAGTCAAATACTAACTACATATCACCACAGCATACGGATGTGAGAAACATTCGTACAACGTGTATTTACTTTTTAAAGTTTGACTGCAGCCCCATTCAAATGAAAGGAGGAGACAGAGTTTTTGAACTATACTGCAGCCAGCCACTAGGGGGAGCAGTTTCTGTGGCGGCCTCCCTTTGAGCCGAGCGAGATCACTTCCATTTTATATACAGTCTATGGTCTAGAACCACGAACTGGGCCCTGCTTATGTCAGGGGCAAGGGGTGAGGTTGCAGCGACCAAAAAGACAAAACAAGAGAGTTTCTGCCATTTTCCTGCAGCATAAAAATAACATTAAGTTCTCTTCGGGACCTCATGTGATTACTAAAAGCCAGGAGCAACAACAGCAAGCATTCTACGTTGTCCCCCATCGTTGTCATAGCTTTTTCTAGCGTCATATAGAAGTGATGTTATGACATGGCTCTTCCACGGGCTCAAGTGGGTGGAATAACAAACTGGTGCCGAGTTTGTTTGCAAGTTGAACCAGCTCCGAACCAGCGCAAGCTCCAGCCAAGAACTAGAACCAGTTTTGCGTTGGTTGAAAAGGGGTACGAGTGGCAGCTTCTTGCTTTAAAAATTACAGAGGTCTATCAGACACAAATACAACAGACAAGGTGCGTCAACCACGACGTGCTGTCTTTACTGTCCGGTTTAAACAACCCTAACTCTACAATCACACTGTGATTACCTTTACAAACATACCCCAGAGATAGTTTGGAGTGAATCTGCTCAGACTCAATCAGGGATTCAATGATACTTCAACATATTCAACAAAAAGCAATGACCAACGTTAGGAATATGATAACCAGTCGTGCGGACACGCGAAACAGCCAGCAGGAAGAAACACGTAACCAAAACACTGCAAAATAAATAACCAAGTGAGACATCTCGCATCCTTATGATCTCTCAAGTGTAGCACGAGGAAAACAGGGACCAGGAAGTAGCAGGTAAACCAAACACAGCAACACAGCTGCAAATGTGGCGTCACTACATTTTTCAGTCCGGGAGCATTTAACACAAAAATAGAGAAAGAAAAGCTGCTAATCTGTAAACCACATTTCATGGTAGTGCAACAGTAATGTGCAAATGTTTGAGGCAACACGCATTGACATCCAACATAATCATACAAAGTCAGAGACTTACTGTGTGAGGTTTACATTTACAGCAGCTCACCCAAGCGGCAACCTCTGGTCTTAAAATATGAAGCCCATGCAGAAGTGTTAAAAACTGCAGTTCATGGAGCGTCCGCTAGAGGCTGGTTCCAGAAGTACCAGAAACCACATACACACCCATTCAAAGAAGACGATCTTTACAGCAGAAATAAACATGTTTACAGCCTGGTTCAAAAAACGAGTCTAGTCTGGATAGCTCATTTCTCAATCAAGGGGTGATTTTTTTCAGAACACAGCAATTTCGAAGATATTAAGATTATGAGTTTTCCAATATAAGAGGCACAGCTGACGTGATTTGACAGGCAGGAACACTGTAGCTGTTGGCTAAGAGGCTCAAAGCCTGCCTTTAGGTTCAGCATTTCCAATATGGCACCCGCTGACGATTGGCTTCAAAACAGCACTCAGGAACAGAAGGGTGACATCACGGATACTACGTCCATTATTTATACAGTCTATGACCTCACCTTCAATTTTTATCTTACAACACATCCTTTCTCTCTTCTTTCATATCTATATCCTCCTCTTCTCCAACCATCGATCAGTGGAGCAAACTTTTACCAAGCCGCACATTGGAACTGAATCATTAGTCTTACACAAATGACAAAAGAGGATTTTTAAATATGTTTAGAGTTGAAAGAGTCAAGTTTGATTACAAAGCTGGTTGCTGAATAAGAACAATTAAGTTTTAGTGCAAGTTAATATTTGATTGGTTGAATAATCATTTCAATAATCGATGACTAGCTGCCTTTAGACCAACCCTGGTTTGAAGCTGCTTAAACTTGAGTTTTCTCTTTCTCATGATACGACTTAAAATCAGTGACTGAATATTTTCTGACATATCACTCCAGCCCTGAATCTTAGAAAATAACAAACAAATGTATTTCTCACAATACACTAAAACAATAACAGCACGTTTGGTTTGGATAACTACTGAAATACATCAGATGTCGACAGTAAGATAAGCATAACGTACTTAAGCTTATTAGGAGATCTGCTGATGTTTAATTGAACTTGAAATAGAAATTAAAATGTGACTCCTGACCAAACTAACATTTCTGCTAATAACTTGAGGTAACATTAAAAAAAACATGTTACAGTCTCCATCATACTGCAGGGGCAGAGACAGAAACTGGTGCCATGTAAGTTTTCTATCTTTCATGTCAGATGAAATCTCTGATCATATTAATTTTCTTCTTGTGTTAACTTCTTTAGGATCATTAATTTATTTAATCTTGTATAAAGCTCACAAGGGAAAAAAACTACAACTAACATAAAAATATGAAAGTATATGAATTGTAATGAAAACATATTTAGTCTCCATGTTTGAATCAGCCATTTGAATAGTAATGCTGCAGTCAGACAGGCTGCGTATTGGGTTGTTTGAGAGACACTCTGCTTTCATCCATGGCACATTGTCTTTACCTTCAAAGAGACATAGGCAGGCTTCTCACACACACACACACACACACACACACACATATATATATATATATATATATATATATATATATATATAGATGGACATTCATAAACTGTTTGGCTTTGAACATTATGTCCATACTCCCAGAAAGTCCACCTGTGCCTCGCCAAACCTCCACAACACATCCAGTCCAGTGAGATTACGCCCGCCCCCACAGTCTGCCCCCGCACACATGCTCGCTGTACAAGGCAGGATATGAATATATCTGCCATTCCCCGGCACTGCGCAGGTCGAGCTGCACTCTGTGAGCTACAGCAGGAGGAAATTGAAGATGAAAAACAGGCAAATCAATAGAGCCTGGCTTTCAGACCAACGGGATACGTGGCCAGAGGGGAAGCGGAGCTTATTGTGGATCTCATTTCACACTCACCCAAACACAATTTATAATATCACAACCACGTAGAAGAGAAGCTCAACATTTAGACACACGCTTACAGTCAGAGCCAAATGTTAGAGAAGGAAAAAACACCGCTGGAAAACAAGACTGTGGTGTGAACATGTGAAATAGGGACTTTAAGCACAGGTGTAAAAAGACCCTCAAGTATAATTAAAACATTCTTACACTATTCATAATAGCTCTCATTTAGACTCTCACTAAAAAAGGAATTAGTCAAAATAAAATATGTTTCATTGTTGAATGTATATTTGTATCTATGTTATTCAAGCTTAGGTTAAAGAAAATGTCTTGAAAGCTTAGTCCTTAAAATACAAAAATGAAAGGGAAAGAAATCTGAAAATTAATGTTGTAAATCAAATCAAATATAAAAATAAATAATAAAAATCTGTATTTTATTATTAATAAACTGATAATTCTACTCTATGCATCATTGGATTTAATTTAACAATAATGATCTAAAAATGTACAGAATTACATACACACATCCTTCCAATCATTTCACTCTTCATAATTTGAGGATTTTGTTCTTTTTTATGCCTCTCCTATGTGTTCCATTGTCATGGTGACACCGTGTGAGCTAACCAAGACAATATTGAAGACGAGTAAAGATGAAGATGCTCCCTCATCATAAAAACAATGCTTTCCGTACAGTACTCCAATCTCATCCACGTTGTCTTCTAAAAGCTCTCTGAATCCAGCGTTACCAAACAGTGATGCAGAGGAACAGAGCTCTCACTGCATCAGCAGCATCACAAGCTTCACTATTGCTCTGCAGGGGGGGGGGGGTCTGAAACAGACATGGCTGCTGCAGAGCTGGAGGAAAGCACTTCTGGAGCAGACTGCAATCAGGCAGTGACCAGCCGCACTGAACACAGGCAAGAAAAGGACACGTGAAGAAGGAATATTACATCATTAAAAACATGATGCACAAAGTAAACTTAGGGTATGACTTCATATATTGAGACTTATGGTTAATATAATGTGTAGCAGTCTCTTTTCTTTTATAAACCTGTTTTATTTTGTCTTTGATCTATATTAATATGTTTGATTCAAAATGACCCTTTACATTACTACACTGGAGGCTGGAGAGTATGAGTAAAAGGGGTGGGAACAGAATAAAACACTGACACTACATGAGTCCAGGAACAACTAAACATGAATTAAAAGCCCTTACCATGAATCTTTACACATATATTTTCATTTACATCAGAAACATTGATTCACTACCCCTCTTCAAATCAAAACTCAAAACCCAAGCTGCATTCTCTCTATAATTTCACTGCTTCATTTTAACTTGGTGCTACGTTTGTTGTTGTTTTCATTTATTTTATTGTGTTATTTTATTTATTGTGTTTTTAATCTCTCTGTAAAGCGCCCTTGACAGCTGAGAAAGGCGCCTTTAAATAAAATGTATAATTAGTTTTATTTAAAACAAAATTAATTTGATTCTCTGATGTTTTCATATATTTTCACTCTCACTGGATGATGTTTGAACCCTAGCATCAATGTTGCAGCTGTCATACTAAGCAGCCAGCGTCCAGGCGGTGTACTGGGAGAGTAGTGAGTCTCGCCATTAACACACCCTGCCTGAATGTACCAGGACCAGACCGGTAATCAGGGGAACACAATGGAGAACAATGGCAAAGGTAATATCAGAGGGGTGTGGGAGAGAGGAGTTAACAGCTGGGTCAGTATGACACAGAATCAAACCAGGGACATCTGAAACATCTGTTTCAGGGCAGTGATGAAGCGGACGCTCAGTGATGAGGAAGAGGAGGAAGACTGAAATACTGCTGCCTGATCAGGCTCGTCTGACTCCTCTCTGTCCAAACCAAACGGAAAGCTGCTCTCTCGTGGAACAAATTAGTGCTTATAGAAAATATAAACCAAAACAGATGCAGGACTTTAAAAAAGAGGAATCACAAGCTTACATGAAATATCCACTACAGTGCATCTGACTGAGCCTCGTTAAAAGACGTTTGCAGCAGCAGTGCTCCTTGTAAGACTTGTCTTCTTCCAAATGTGGAAAGGAATGTTTTCCAAGTCAAGCGAAGGCATGACGCCCCAAACAGCCATCTTGTTGTTAGGTAAGCTCTGAACATAAAGGAGAGATAGCCTCTCTCAGCACTTGTTCACAAACACATTTACATGACATTTCCATTTCCTCTTTGAGCCCAGCGTCCTGTCCACAGATCCACGAGGGTTCGCCCTGGCTGCTCCTTATGACAACATTTGCAGCGCAACATGTTTGAGACGAATGAATGCAGGATTGTAAGGCATAAAATAAGAGGTTTAAAAGAGCTGTCTTAGTCTAGTTCATGAAATGAACTGAGAAACCACAACAGGTCTTTAGGAGAGGCAACCAAAGGACCAAAATGATGGGGAAGTCTGCGTGTGTGCGTGTGTGTGCGTGTGTGTGCGTGTGTGTGCGTGTGTGTGCGTGTGTGTGTGCGTGTGTGTGCGTGTGTGTGTGTGACTAAAACAACAGGCCGGCTTGAGAGGGAACAAATCTAGGTTCAAAAGGTTCAGAAGTGCTGCTCTATTTTAAGACCAAATCTCTTTAAAAGCATGTGAATAAGATAGAGCCTGTTTGCAACAAGGGGAACTCTCACCTCAGTCATCCCAAATGGAACCATTTGCTCAAAGTGTCAGAGCGAGGTGCTTATGCAAAAGAGAAACCAGGCATTGGCCATTCTCTTACCCTTTTGTCCCCAGTAGGCCCGCCTCTGAGCGTTATAAAACAAGGCGACTGTGAGCAGGTCGGTGGCGAGTGAGTGGCTTGACCCTCTCAGTTGTTTTTCTTCCACACTGCTCCTTATTTGCTCTCTCTTTGCCTGCCTGACAACACCCTCTGAGCAAACACTCGCAAAATGTGAGCGTGGATTTTTTTGCAATCCGGGTTTCACCTCGTTCACACGAAGCATTCAGGTATTTTAATTGCCACTTATTTGGTTTATTATCGTTACGGTTAGTTACATGAAAAGAAAAGAGGCAGTTTGGAGAAGGGAAACGGAAAAACTGGGAGGGAGTCAATCTGGTGGAGCCTAAAATGGCTGCCTGCAGTTCAAAAGGTGGAGAGACAGAAGCTCTGCATATTGGTGAGCTTGTTTCGCTGCTTTATGCTCGGCCAAGTATGACGAGAAAGCAGGACAGGCGGCTTAACGGTGTGAGAAAGAAGAGGAAATGAAGGACAAAACATAAAACAAGAGCAGAAGAGAGGGAGAGAGAGGGAGAGAGGGGGGAGAGAGAAAAGAGAGAGAGAGAGAGAGAAGAGAGAGAGAGAGAGAGAGGGAGAGATGATTACGTAGATAGCCTGCCTCACCCCCTTTCTGCCTTGTTTTTCTCCCCCCAGCTACCTCCTCCCCCTCCTCCTCCTCCTCCTCCATTATTCTCCCAAGAAGCATTGCTTCTTGGCACAAAACAGAATTAACCAGCACAGCCCTCTGCAACACTGCTCCCCCAGCTCGGAGGAAACGCTGCGCCTGATTGGAGCAGCTCCAGAGCTCCTGCGCCAATGGAGACGAACCTCTGAGGCAGGCGTCACAGCGATTTTTGTTTTTAACCCTGTTGTGCAAGAGAGCGAGCCACACAACACGGAGCAGCTGCAGGAGGACGGCTACGGAGGAGAGGGGGAGATATGGGACTGCATTAAAAGAGAAGAGAAGCTTCGACGTTAGATCATGACGTGTGCTGTGTTTGATACCGAAAGATACAATAAATAAAAGCATGATTTATTATTTTAACATCTTTACTTTCACACAATAAAAAGTAACAAAACACACGACTGCTCTTCACACTTTATCTTCTCAAACAGACGTAGAGCCGAACACTGGCCGGCTGAACATGGTCACACAGACACAACACACATGAAACGCCATTAACATATCAATAGCTACACCTGCCCTCCATGTAATGATACAGAATGCCATCAGCATGCAAATGGTAGGCTACAAGGACCAGGTTTTCCCCCTCTCTTTTCCTAGTCCACACACACACACACACGTACACCTCCTGCTCCCTCTCTTCTCTCTCTCTCTTCTCCAACTGTCTGCAGCGAGACAGAATCCTGTCTTCTTCTTTTGGACATGTGCCAACATCCTGCTTCACTCCCTCATGTACGAGCGCGCACACACACACACACACACACACACACACACTCACACACTCACACAGAGCCGGGTTTACATTCTGTGTGGTGTTGTATGATCGGTTCTCATCAGACCACAGCGCTCACCTTTTGTAACCATGTTCTCTGTGGACAAATCATGACACGTCTTTCTGTGTGAGTGTTCAGTGAATGTGAATGAGACTTTGTTTCCTTAGTAAACAGAAAACTGGGCCCGGCTTAACCTTGACTGTCTGCACATTCCTTAGATCTCAAATGTTTCAGAGGCCCGTATTGGGAAAGAAGGGTCCACATCCTGCAAACTGATCCACAAGCACAAGGCTGCTCCTGGAGGCAGTCCTCCTTCAAGAAAAGGTTGTAACTCAAAACCACATCGCACTGCGAGAACATAGTGAACCGGAGTTCGAGGGCCTAGAAAATCAACATGCCGGTCAGCACACAACAGAGCGGCGACAAACAAGCCGTGCAGTACATTCTTAGCTTTCCCAGGGTGGCAGGGTGAGTAAAGAAGGCAGGCCAGGGTCAGGGGGAGTGCTGGTGGGGCTCAGGTTTCCTATGGTTCTGAGTGGCCAGGTTTGCAGCCTGCAGCAGCCCACACAGTCTATTAAAAGACGCGAAGCATATTCAGAGAATGCCAGTCGCAACCAATGAAAACAAGGCTCGGGGACTCTGCAATCTGGCTTTGCAACAGACATCAAGATCAATCCGAATACTTGGCGCTGGGCTGGGTGAACACTCCTAGCAGGGCACAAGTGTAATCTTTATGCTCCTTGTGAACAATGTCGACGACACACTGTACCGGGGGGCATGCATACTCTTTATAATGGGGTTTTCTGAGTTGTACATAAAAATAATCATAATAATTCATTGGATTTATATAGCGATTTTCTTAAAGCTCAAAGTGGCTTTACATAAGATAAAAGTAAAAATAAAACGGGTAAATAAAACAGAACAAGGACAGAGGTGGGGAGGGGGTAGAGGTCATGTGTTGTATGGTGTTTGGTGAGGTGGTTTTTAAATGATTGAAGTGAGTCAGTTGCAGATGTGTGGAGGGAGAGAGTTCCAGAGAGCCGGGGCAGCAAGGGCAAAGGCTCTGTCCCCCCAAGGTGCGGAGCTTGGACTTGGTGATAGGGGACAGGAGATTAGCATCTGATATATAGATATATAGATGTGAAAACACAAAAGTGATAATAACTTTGAAGCTCCTGATGTTTCCTACTGATAAGGAAGGAGAAGTGATAAAGGAGGAGTGATTGGAGGGAAGCCTGCAGTACAACCAGTTTGGTTTGTGACACGTCAGACATAAATATCAGTATAGAGCTGCAGTCATATGTGCTGTGGCGTATTCATTGACCTGACGATGGCTCGTACAGCCTCTCTCTCTCTCTGCTTGTTATGTCCACAGCTCGGACTCAGAGTGCAGCACAGAGCCAGAGAGAGGCTACGTGGTGCAGCTGACTGAGGCTCAGAGACTCAGGCAGGCGGGGAGGGCAGCCATTAGTGCTCGGGGAGGAAAAACACTACACGAGGAATAATAATAATATGTGTAAAACACTAATTTTTTACGCATGACGCGTTGAGTTTCATGAGTGTTTCATGTGAAAATGACACGGCATATCTAACCGTGAGACTGTGTTTTGTGTAGCAATGATTTCAGTGAATTATCGACATTATCACTATTATAAAACTGTGTCCTATGAAGCCTGTAGCTCGGTGGAAACCTGTGTTTGCCACCTTCCTGTTCCGCAGTTCAACTCGCAGTTTACTCACACGTTGGAATAAAAATGGAGTCTAAAAAAAGGAAACAAGAGCTCCCCTTCTAAAATACCACCCATTTCTCTGAACCGCCACCGACCGACAGAGACTGGGGGTTGGTAGGTGGGGGGAGGTGAAGAACAGCAAGTCATTACCCAACAAATCTGCTGGTTTGGTGATTACTGTGGAGACATCTATACACAAATAGAGAAAACATAAGCATCTAAGCTCAATTCACACGCCTGAGCGAGGTGAGGAATGCTGCCAACGACGAATGCATTAGCCAAACACCACCATGATGAAGAAGGCACCATCTACTAAAAGTCAACATTTTACAACCCAAATACACATAAAGTCCCCTCCTTGTGCCTACTTTATTATGATTTCAGCGTATACACAATGTAAGGTTCCTCTTGTGTGAAGTTGTGCATGAAAAGAAGAACACAATCAACTGGAAAACATCCAAAAAGTTAGCTCCCATGCTAGTGTAGCAATTGTTGCCTATGGTTTGTGTGCTAACCAACACAGCAGCAGCTGGGTGCTCAGCTAACATTACATGAGTCGTCATTACTGATCAAATTGCTGGTTGTGTTTGTTGGTAACTTTCAGAGAATTCGACACTTTGTGGGAGCCCACTAACATTCAACACCGTGGAATAAATAAATACATCACGCAACAAATTGTTCTGGTTGTCATAAAACAGATTAAAGCTCCTTTTAGTGGTTTTATTAGTAAACTTCCCAGTCGAGTAAAGGATGTGATGGTTAACTTTCGCCTTAAAATGAACTTAACACAGATCGTGCTACTTATAATGTTTTAGCAGTCAAATGTTAGATTAGTTTAAATCTATCAGCGGAAACTTGTTTTAAAAATAACATACAAATAATGCTTCAAAAAAGACATTCATATGTAGTTTTAATGGTATTTGAGCAGAAGAAGCCCACTGAGGCTGAACTGAGGGCACCCTCACAAACTCAGAAAAACTCACAAAATGCATCAAAAAGCTTCACTCATACGCCTGCTTAATATAATGCTCTAAAATGTGATGATTTCCACTATTAATCAGTGTATTTATAGTCGAAACAGCCTGGCTATGGAAAACAACACGAGGGTCTGATGTAAAAGCCATGGATCCACTCTCAGGCAGGAGCAGCCTGCACAGCACACCATCAATATGGGAGCTAGATCAGGCTACTTCACAGAGGAAAGACAGAAAGACTCACTAACTTCTTATTATAAACTTAACAGGACATAAAGCTGAGAGCTAGCTGAACAGGTTAGCTCCACAGCTCTGTTTGGTGGATGAAAACATGTTAGTTAGTGCGTGACTCTTGTATTTGTGTTACAGCCTCATTTTGTAGTTAGTGGTATAAAATATTAACACATATTAAAAAGTACTCACCTAAAGAGGCATTCCAAACTTGTTCAAGCAAGGTAAGTTCATGTACAGTAGCAAGTCCTTAGAGTATCCCAACATCAAATCCAAGCAGACCAGTAGGCCTGTAGTCCGGCCTCGGAGTCTCCTGTATCCTTGCCCTCAAAAGTAGCTCCCTCTCCAGGGGTAGAAAACAAACTTCTCAGTGTCTCCCACGCATAGACGGAAAGTTAAATTCCCTGTCCTGTTCGGGTGTACTGCATCCATTGAGGTGCTATGATAGATCCCCGTTGGAAAAATCCATTTATTGTAGTGTTTGTTATATTTACAGTCGCTATTTATAATGGGGTATATGCTGCTGTATGTGATACAGGGCTCTGATTCTGTCTCGGGTCCTTACATTTCGCCGAGGCGCCCATCCCCCTCCTCGCCGGCATCGACCGCGGGACCCAGCGAAACTGACACACAACCACGCCACAGGGTTTCCCTGGCCGCCGTGCAGGGGCTCTCTGCTTGGGCGGCTCTTGTCGCGAAGTCCCGCCCCTTGCTTGAGATTGGACGATGGATCTGTCAATCATGTGACGCGCGTTCGTCTTTGGTGAATTACAGCATAGACATATATACGTAGACGCCGCATTGACTGGCTGAGTCGTACGTCAACGTCGCCGCCATGTTGAAGGTGGCAATCTGTAAAGATGCACGACACTCATACGTAGAAACATGCCTACCGATTGTTGTTACATGATCACACTGGTGTAAATTTGACTTACTAACATTAGCAGAGCTTTCCAAATATACGTAAATACATATTAAAATAAATTATTCAATATATTAAGGATCTGAAACTTTGTGGTCAGATAACTTTAAATGCTTTTAAGCGGTCCTTAAATGACTTGAAGGCTGATGCATAGTCTGCAGATGTTTTGTTTAAATGTCACTCATACTGTTTTTCTGCAGGTATTTGTTGTATAGCTGTTGTATACGTCTGCTATTTGTGTATTGTCTATTTATAACTCTGTCACTGTGCTGCTGCCTATTTTGGCCAGGACACTCTTGGAAAAGAGATTTTTAATCTCAATGAGCATTTCCTGGTTAAATAAAGGTTATAAATAAAAATAGATGATATTAAATTACATAAATATATAATTTAACAGACTTTGTACTTTTTTTTTCAAAATAATTGTCGTTTTAAGTCCATACATGGATTTTAATCCTTTATTATAAAAACGGTTGATCAAAATGAGTTAAATGCAACGGAACATTTCATTTTTTTCATAGAACCCACAGTGTCACATCTACTTGTATTAGTTTACACGGCAGACCCGCCACATTCAATATGGCGGACGCGCTGACGTATCTGAGCAGCGGCGTCTACGTATAAATGTCTATGAATTACAGCGCCCAGTGTTTTTTTCCATGAGCTACGTCAGAAAGGGGGCGGGGTCTGCTATGGGGAGGGGTGCGAAAAACTCTGAAGCATTATGATACTGGTTTCTGGTGGCGCACACGGAGCAGAGCTGCAGAGAGGGGCCGGATTCCGAAGATAATTTGACACCGAACAGAGGATTTGTATCTTTAAAGTTTCGGGAAATGCTCGTTTATAAAATTAAAACGCCTTGGAATTGCTTTTAATTCGTTAGCGGGATTCTGAATGCTTTTTATTTGAGGGTTATTATTCTTCAATTCACCCTGGAAGGAGCTTTTACACTAATACATGATACACGGGGTCTCTGGGGCCCACATCCAGGGACACCAGAGGCAGGGTTAGCCCATTGGGTCAGCCCCACCTACCGGAATGTCAGATGAATGGAGTCTGAGGTGTCGCTCTGGTAGCATCTGGTGAGGGGTTGGACAGGGAAATTGACCAGTGCTCCTGGGCTGCACCTCCTTAGTACTGGTCCCTCCTACTTTTGTTGTCGCTGCTGAAATCAGCGTCTTCTTCCCGCATTTGGCAGAGGCAGAAATTATGACCAGCACAACGAGAATATCTGGTAGTAGAGGCTCCATATAACCTACTATTGCACGATGTTGCATCTTGGACATGGGTGCAAAACTGTGTCAGTGAATCATCATCACAGGAGAAACAAAATCAGTATTATTGACCCTATATTTATGCATCTAAAAATATATCAGACAATGCATACCATACATACATAATTGTGCAAAACAAGTGACATAAGGAGGTTGTATTTTTCATTATACACAAGTTAAAAAGTTCCTTTACATTATATGTCATGCACAAGCCTTTAAACGATGCATCCATCTGTTTATCAATGAGTCTTCCATGACTGATCCTGCTTCATGTCTAATGTCTCTCTGTCTATCTTTATTCCCATCCTCTAATAAATCAAGACACATTCCTCATATGAACAAATCTTATTGCCAATAAAGATTCTGATTCAAGTCACAATGCCAGGATTGTTTTCTTGTCATGTCATGACACTTGGGGAGAGGGTCGACTTTGATTGGCTGTGGTGATGAATGCCAACGTCATTTGTTGCAGTGGTCTGAATTGAAGACGATGAAATTAGACAGCAGAATAATAAAATTGGGTTTTACTGTGGGTGTAGCTCTTCTCTCATAAAAGTGGATGTGACTCAAGAAAGAATAAAACGGAGTTAGGTTGAGGTCTCAGGGATTTTTAATGTTTATAGATGGATACATAAAGGATTTGGTCGACGTGATGTAAAATAAGTTAACACTTAGATGTCTCATGTTGTCACAGACTTCTGATTATTGGCATATAAAAATAATAAACCATTTTAATGCAGAAAAAGTGTAACGACTGCAGCATAGTGTTGAGTAACAAGATCTAGCATTTGTGGGTCTGTCCACTCGTGGTCACTATGCAGTCTAAATGATTCAACGTGAGAAAGCCTTTGTAATTAATCCGACAACATGAGATTATCTAAATTAACTTGATTTATTCTGACATCTAATGGTGAACATAAGAAGGTTATAATTCCCCTAAAAATAAGTCTGCGCCTCCTCATCCCTATTTGCGGTTTTCTTTGTTTCCCTTTCTTTTCACTGCTGCCAGAATCATTTCCTCGAAAACGTCATGAGGTTAACAATTGAAGGGCAGCTCACAAGTCGAGCAGCCAGACTGCCATGTTAGGCACTGATCATGTTCAACAATAGTGCCATTGTTGCAGCGGTGAAACAGCAATGTCATATGGCCAGTCCAAACAGCAGCGCACTGCAACATGGCTGTTCAACCCTCCCCCACACTGCCTGCTCTGCCACAGCTCCAGCACTACTCCTCACCATATGCACCGTCTCTGTGTTGTAGTCTGGAGGGTACAAACACGACTCAGGCTGCTTGTTTTCATCCAGAGGCATTTTAATTATTCTCATAGTCTGAAGCACTCAAACATTTTTTATATAACACAGGAGGTATCAAAGTGTGGATGTGACGAAAAGCTGACTTTGGGATTCCAATGTTTAGTCTTGATATACATTTCATTTTGCATGCACGACACTGCCATTTTATTAAAACATGTCTGTCACAAATAAATCTTTGACATTAAGTTAACTAAGAATTCAGGGAGTGGCAGCTCATGCCCACAAATACTTGTAAGTGAAAACAGAAACACACAACAGCTCATACAGCATTCTTCGTGTATTAAGATTATTAGTGTGCTAAACTATCACCAATGTTGTAACAATTGTCATTCACACAGTCACCTGCGTTCTTCTCAAACAGTAAGTGTACCACTTCATTTTTGTAAACTTTCCACAACAAAAAGCCAGAGTCCATATAGCCAGGAAAGACATTTAAACTACATGACATTTTGGCTTCACCACCATCAAACGGAACAATACTTCCTTATATTGTAACTCAGGATTTTTTCATCCCTCTGCGTAAAGAAAAAAAAAAACAACACAATAAAGTCCAGTAATTGTGCATACTGTGTAGGATGGCACACCACGGATTATACAGTATATGGCCCTAAGAGGAATATGTATTCAAAATATAGCCATTTATCATTAATAAGTAATGTTATTAAGTCTATAGGACAGGGGTCTTTGGGAAAGGTTGCACACACCACGCACAGTCATTTAAACGTCAGAAATGAGTGTTCACATATGATCAGTTAATAAGTTACCCTTCACGTAAGAGTAGTGGATGGAACAAGAAAACTCTAAATGTGCTTATTATAATTATTATTATAACAATATGTGTTAGGCTACAGTACACCGCCTGTTGAATAAGCATCATTACAATATTGGTCATTCAACGAAATACTTAATTTGACTTGCCATAACTGAACTTCGACAAAACACAAGATGGGTTTGAAAACGGATTAAGATTCTATTAAGACTCTGTTAAGTAGGTGACCTGGATAAAAAAAGAAAAAGGTCACTAGAAAGAGACTGCCATCATCTTGTTCCCCTGTGAAGAACTGGTGTGTCTCTCCCCTCCTGCTCTCAACCGCAGACTAAGCGGCTCAGACAAAGAATGAAAGGGAAACAAATGGCTGAGAGTGTTTGTTTTCTGGTGTTGGGACATTCCCTCTCTCCCTCAGTTCTCTTTTAAGGTTGTAACACTCTTGCATGCCGAGACTCTCTGTGCTGCTGGGTAATGCTGCCCCCTGCTGGTTGCGCGGTTGCACTGCAGGGTCATGCCTTCCCCATTGTGGATTTGAGACCCCTCAGAGCAGCTTCAGGCTCCCAGTGACATTGTTCACCATGTCCTCCTCACCCATTATGGCCAGGACCGTGCGGGACCCGGACTCCACCTGCAAAGGATGAGGCAGATTATTCTATAGCTGATATCTTCAAATATTTTCACACCAAGGCTCTAACCAGCACTGATAATATTTAGATTGTGACTTGTGGTATGACTGTCAGACATTTCCAGACCATGTAACATTTAAATGTAACATTTCAGTTTCTCCTCACCTGGGTCATCCCTGCATCCTGGACCAGGTAGGTAGGCAGGTTCAGGCTCATGGCCAGGGCCTGTAGCTCCAGTAGATGTGCCACATTGGTGCCCTGGACCACCACCTTCTTAGCTCTGTATCAAAATCATGCACATTAACTTAATCCTCATAAATGTTCACACACATTTACTTAATTATTCAAGCTCAGGATGAATGCTGGAACAACAAGGAGTATATTAAAGAGGTTTCTAAAAGTCTGTTAAAATGATTAAAAGAAAGTAAGGACAGAATCGTGTGATCCCAGAACACAGGCACGTATTGGTGGAGCAATGACGTGGGACCAAACAGCAGAAGTAGCACAGCTGTGCTGACCCAGTTTAAGGAATACATTTCCTTAATTCAAGAGAGTCAGGGTGAAAGTGTTTCACAAACCCCTCGGAATGAACATGAAGATACATCGGATGTGTTCACACTAAAGATGTCAACAATTAATCAAGTATGGATTAATTGATTGTTAAAAACTTACTCGAGCACATTTTTTTATATCGATTTTCTATCACGTGGAACATACATCATGTGGTCTTATATTAAAATACTTGAAATGTACATCCCTAGTTCACACCTAAGGACCTGGAGTGATGGTGGAGTAACATTTTGGATTTATGTTTGCTCCCACTGAAAGGAAATGTGCAATGTTGTATATGCCGAGACACTAATGAACACTACACCGCGTCATATTTCCACCGTGTGTTTTCAGGAATCAAAAGTAAAAGATATCTGGACTACAGAACAGTCGTTTATGGAATTACAGTCTTACAACCATTTTAGATTACTACTGTTGATTGTTTTCAGAGGTCTTTTCTTGCAGCTCTAATGTTTTGCTGTAGCTATTATGTGAATGGTTATTGAAGCCAAACTTACCCAGGATTAGGATTAACAGGGTACCTCATGTGATATAAAAATCACCCCATGTCTGTGATTCATGGGCCACATTTAAATGGATAGGTAATGTTGTATTCTCAAATTTGCAGACATTGTTCCTTGGGCAAGGTGTGCATCCACAAATGGCTATAAATAGGTAATAAAGTTATAACTGTCCAGCATGCTGAAGAATCGTAAAACGTTCCTTTCCATGGATCAAGCTTGTTCTTTTCTGCTATGCAGCGAGATGGTCACCCTGAATTTGTATCCCAGTAGCTATTTAAACTGAGATTTTGCAGGGGCAGTCGATGTGACTCTCAACTTGGAGGCAAAAAAACTGCACAAAGAAAACAATGAAGTCTGTAAAATTATAGCTCTGAACACATAAGATCTAATCCCATGATTGTATCAGACCATTACTTTCAAATAAGCTGTGTGTCTGACAGAATGTGGCAGGTAAGTGAGAGGGAATTTTGACTACAATAATCTTGGAGACAGGGGAGGGGTCGCACCGGAATAAAAAGTCCCTTGCTAATTGAGGTTAAGAGTCAATTAACAACGAAAAATAATATGTACATTTATTTTAACGCAACACAAGTGAACTGCCATCTAAAAAGTAAGGGATTTCAAATAAAGACATAATAAATGTATGACTTTTCATGCATCTCTTTTCTACCAAGATACCATTCATCCTTACCCACTGTGGTCCCACTTCCAGGCCATCTCCCTCCAGCTGTTCTTCTCCTGTAGAGCCTGGTACAAACCCACAGCAGCATGGCCGACCTGGGCTGCCACCTGCACATGCCGAGTTCACACCTTCACATTATGAGCTGTACTACAAATAGCATCTATGTGTTGTTTGACACAGCATTGTGATGAATCACTCTGGTGACTGGAATAAACTCTATCTTAAGACATTTACAGTAACATCTCTTATTACGGTTTGAGTGCAACTGATGCAAGCTCAGATTCCTCCTGATACACTGAAGACAGACTCTGTGAAACAACAGAACACAGAGCAGCTCTCTGAAACCAGAGATTATTAAATATAGCTGTACGAGCTTAAAAGTGAGCTTGATCAAAAACGTTGTCAGAGGAGCAGCAAACCATGACTAAGACATTGTTAAATATAGGAAATGCTCTCTTTGTGATGGCTTGTGTTTCCATCAGTCCACCTTGACACAAATAGACTTGCCTTTCCAACACCCATGGCAAGGTCCATGTTCACCACAAACACCATCTTGAACATGAGGTCATCGTCTCCCTCTTCCTGAGGGTCAGAGCACACAAAGGGAGACACTGAGATTTGGCTTTGGACAAACTCCACAAGGTCTAATGTACCATGGTGTACCTGTGGGGACTAAGGCTAGCTTATGGGCACCTCATTCTCCAGCTTGTTGTAGTAGTACATGGCCGCCTCCTCAGCCGACACATTCCGAGTGTGCAGAAGTGCCTGAAGATGGGAGAGACAAAGAGAGATGTCAGAGGTCATAGCAGTGGACGTTAAATGTTTACATCTGCCTTCAAACACATTCATTCATATGAACACAGTATGTCAGAGCAGTCTCTTAACAAAATGCATCAAACTACTACTTTAGATTTCTATAAATAGTGGTTACAGAGTCAGAATAAATCGAATCAATCCTTATCCTGAATAATAATGACAAGCCTTCTTTAACCTGTCTCAGGTGTGGTATCAAAATCTGAGTGAGACATTTCAAAATGAGTCCAGTCAGTCCAGAGGAAACCACTCCTAATCCTAAAGAAGCCATTGTCTAATAAAAGTGGATCCTTCACCTATAGGTGCTGATTGAGTACTGTATCACAGGTTCGATATGAGGACACAGAGGGAATACTACTTAAAGGAATGTCAACAACATGAATGCTAAGACAGATAAGAGTAATTTAAATCCTCTAAGATGATTTAAATGAGGCGACAGTAGTAAATAAGGGTAAAATTGTTCTTTATTTTGAATGATGTATCCATTTAATCATCAATAATCTGATATCATCAATGCAAAGTGAAAACACTTTTATGATTTACAAGTACACTGAAATCCCCAGCGCACTATTTTCACCATTTCCGTTCCAATAGTGCAACATGGGCACATCATATCGTCTTTAATCAAATGGTATACTGGCAGGTAGTGTGATAGCAAAAATATTACATCATAGTCCAAAGGATCAATTTGACACTGCGCTAAAATTAAACCTGAGGTTTACAAATCTTATTGCAATTGTCAACATTGCAGTGTGTCATAGTTCGGTGGGGGCATTTTCCTCTTAATAGGGGTGTAACGATTCATCTACTACATCCATGTATCGATTTATATTCCTATGATCCGACTACATCGATCTGTGCTTGGCAAGTTGGCCTTCCGGGCGACATATATCGATCTAACATCATTTTGATAAATCGATTGTATCAATACTAGGACATAACGCATTGCATATAAGCACGGCAGACTTTATATGGATGTGTTTTTTTTGCACTTTTAATGATAAAGACGTTAAACGTTACTCAATTCAGGCTGCCTGTCTGTGACGTGCAGGATGGCAGAGGAGAAGCCTGGGAGCGAGAAATTATCATGCCACCATGACGGTCCAGTGTGTGGAAACACTTTGGCTTTTGCAAAGATGGAAATGTTCTAAATAAGTCGCTCGCTCCAGTTAATTCAACCAGAAGTGTTGATTGCACTTTATTCAAATAAAATGTGAATGCATTTGCCATTAATCAATGTTTACTTGTTTGTTTATATCCATAATTAATTAATACCTGATTCCCTTACAAGAAACAACAGGAAACTAGGACTGTCCAGTATCAAGGTATTTATTTCACAGTCACACTGGTTGAATTTTTGGCTAAAAAGTTACTGAATCAATTTCAAGTCACTGAATCGTTTCGGATCTTATCGTTCTAAATGAACCAATATCGTCCTTTAATCGTATCGGCAACCACAATTCATGATACGAATCAAATCGTTGTTAAAAAGAATCGTTACCCCCCTACATTTTAATATGACAAATTTCACTCACACTTGTTGTCAATGTAACAGGGACAACAAATGAATGCTCATCTACCATGGAGCTGTTGGTGACACCATGAAGAAATAATGTACCGTACATGACCAATCTCTCTGAATGAGGCTCAGTTCTGAAGTGTAGATCGATGCGCATGCATCTCAGTTTACTGGGCGATAATTCAATAACGATAATTATTGTGATGTAATTTTTCTCAATATAGATATAACAAATGTTGGATAAAAAATTGATATATTTAAACGCCCATAACCTATTGTAACCTTAAAGGGAGAGGACTACTCACAACAATACTCTATAAACTGATACACAGCATACAATTTGATATATCTTTGTCGTAAATTTCAATGAAATTATGTAAATTATCTGAGAGAAATAAGAATCTACAAACCAAAACTTAACAAGAATCTTGTCTTACACAAAAGACGGTGCTAACATGAAGTTAGCACCATCAAAAATGAATTAATGATTTGATATTTATCGTGATAATTATCTATATCGACTGATATGAAAAATGTTATCATGATAACATCTTTTTCCAGTATCGCCCAGCTCTAATAACTATTATTGAATGAAGATATATAAGGGATACACGATATTGAATTTTTTGCCCATATCCAATATGCCGATATTTTACAACTAATTTACCCGATTACCAATGTATTTTTTTTCGCACACCTAATTGTAGAGATCCTTAATTCGCTTCTGTATTGGAATTAGCGTACAGTATTATGGTGATAGTCAGCTACATGTACCTTACAGACTGCTGCTTAAATTTAACTTAAAACATGAGCCCAACATGTGTGCAGCAGCCCATTATTTCATCAGTTAATTATATCGGCGGACATCGGCTTGTAGGCCGATATCTGATAGTTCATTTTAAAGCCAATATCGGCCGATACAGATAATATCGTGCATCCTTAAGATATATACACATGTGGCTCATATACTTAAAGCAGTTCCCACCTGTTTGGCTGCCTCCTCAGGGATGTCCAGCTCTCTGAGTTGCTGCAGAAACACAGGGTTCACATCCTGGGAGGCAGAGTCTGGACCTGACTGCTCTGATGGCTCCATTCTTCACTGCATCAATAAAAACAACAACAGTAAAAACACTGCACAGCAATGACCCACACTAGAATAAACCTGCTAATGCAACTCGAGCTCAGATTGAAAACTATCTGTTTGTGTGTATGTTACAAATTCAATTGCATCCATTAAGATGTTGTACAAAAGGCTCCCTTTATCATGCCTCTGAATACATGCATAAAACTGATGGGTGGATGTCTCATAAACAAAATATAAAAGCTAACTGTATAAAATAGATGATTTAACTATTTTATTATCTGAGCTAAGGTTATATTGTGTCTGCAGGTAAATGTGTTTAAGCTAGCTGACTCGGTTAATATCGTCGTTCGTTAGCGAGCTCTAACTCTTTCACTAAAGGCCGGATTAAAACATTTAATGAGTGTTATTTCACCTTCTCTTTATATGAAAGGGAGGAGTATGAAAACACATGAAATAGAAGATGCACTATGTTTCCTGAGAGCCTTGAAGTGTAACTGAATAAGTCATGAGTTAGCAATGCTAAGCTATGCTCACCATTCATCTGAGCATTGACAAACAATGCAGCTGACGTTAGCACAACTCACTCTCCTGCAGATTCTACAGAACCAGATATTAAATAACATCAGATTGCACGATAATGTTTGCCACTAATACATTGCTGGATCACATAAAAACATAAATCCACCTGTCTGTCTTGAAAGAGCTTGCTAACATTAGCTGCTGCTGAAGCTAACATTGACTGAGCTTGTTCCATCTTGTTTCTCATGTTACCTGATTCTCCTGTTTCTCCTGTTTTTGCGCAGCTAGCTTCACAGCAGGAACAAAAAGGACCGAGACTTCTCTTTGGGTTACACTGATATCAAATGCGACCAAGCGATGTCTGATTGAATGTGTTATTACATTCAGTGGAAGTCCAGACTACTGTCTCCAGCGTTACTCCATTTTGCACTTGTGTATGTCTTGGCTCGGGATGCCGCCTCTCCTCTTGTCGAGTGTGGGTTAGTGATTTTTGGTGATATTCACAGGGACGTGCCAAGACTTTATTCACTGGGGGGGCCCGACCAGTGCTGCCAGATACAGATGATAGTTTACAGCACAAAACCTGTCCAAAAAACCTGCAGAATGCACAAAAAAAAAAAAATACAATCAATATGTAGTTCAGTAATTTCACTTCTGCACAATAATCAGCAGCCAACCATCACATGTCGATTTAAGGTAGGCAAGGCAGGTTTATTTACAAAGCACCATTCATACAAAGAGCAATTCAAAGTGCTTTACAGAGTTTAAAAAAAACAGAACAGTAACAATCAACAAAAACAGACAGAAAACACTTCAAAGATTAAGCGCTTTGAGTGGTCAGAATGACTAGAAAAGCGCTATATAAGTACAAGTCTATTTACCATTTACTTCAAAGATTAAAATTTTATATGTGGCCAATTATGTTTGAACTACTCTCTCTCTCTCTCTGTACTTATGTATTTACGTACAGTGAATAGTGTTGGGTCTTATTATTGAGTCTATCCCACTGAATTTCAGGGTTGAGTTTGAAGCTCGACAAAACAGAAAAGGAGGAGGTGTTTGTGCTTTTTTGAGAGACAGTTTTCTTTGTAAGAAGCAAACGTTTGGAGAATTCTCATCTTTTGAATATGTCTCATTTAAAATGGAAATGAAATCCTCATCCAATGTCCTTTATATGTTGTTTACAGGCCACTGAAATACTCTCCAGGTTTTATGGATGACTTTGCTGAGATGCTCTCAATCGTTTGCACTGAATTTCACTGTGTTATTACGAGGGATTTTAATGTACCAGAATGCTACTATATTTATTGTCATTCTATTTACCCCCCATCAGAGCTAGTGACCGGTCAAACATCACAATCCTTCACAAGTGTCTTGCAGATATAAAATCATGCATGGCAGACAACTTTCTTCAATGTAATGACACAAAATCTGAAATTATTTGAATTGGTCCAGCAGCAAAAAGAACCCTGATCATGAAAAATCTAGATAAATTAACAAACCACGTAAAACCATCAGCAAATAATCTTGCAGTCATTTTATCTTATCTTCTGTAATTCACTATACACATCTTAATCAGAAATCCATCCTCCTCCTTCAGACAGTAAATGCAGCAGCTCGGATTTGAACTAGAACTAAAACATGTTCCCACATCACCCCAATTTTAGCATCCCCGCATTGGCTCCCTGTTGTTTTTAGGATAGATATGACACTTTTATTCACATATAAAGCACAACATGGACATTTCTGAGCTTATGAACCAGGACTCAGTTCGAGGTCCTCTTGCAGTGCTTTGCTCGCTGTTCCAATGTCTAAACTAAAAACTAAAGGGTACAGGGCCTTAGCTGTCAGAGCCCCCCGACTGTGGAACAGCCTGCCAGAGGAAATCAGACTTGCAGGGTCAGTCCATAATTTTATTTCACTATTCAAGACACAGACATAGTAAATCTTTAAATGTTTTTATAGTAAAGTTTTTATTTTGTGATTTATTCCAATTATGAAAATTTTAACTCTCTACTTTTATTGTCTGTTTTTCTGTTTTTGTGAAGCACTTTGTTACTTGTATTGAAAAGTGCTATACAAATAAAAGTATTATTATTATTAAGTATTATATTACTGTTCATTCTGGACTGGATGTTACCCTACATACAAATATGAGAGTCATCAAATGGCTTTGCCAAGGTATGCTGTGCATCTCTACTCCTCGAAGAGTAGCAAGTCTGACAGATCTGGACTAACCCAAAGCAGACAACTATTATTTTTATGTCAATGCAGCGACAAAATGTTGCACACATACACTGACCTTCTTTGCACAAGCACCAGCATACTCACAGGGAGTTCATTGAGCTCAGGCACACAAACTACACTCTGATAACTATTCACAGATATTGATGTTGAGGTTGCTGTTGCAAAAAGTTTGTGTTTCTTTGCAGCATATGTTGCGGTTGGGTGTGTGTTATAATAAGAGTAACTTTTATCTTTCCCCTCAAGAATGTAGTGCTGAGAGATTAGACGTGACATTATTTGGTTAAATACATTTTATGTAAGATATATTATTAATATTCTGCATTTATTAAACAGTTAAAAACCTGCAATTCATAGGAAACCAGCACAAATAATGTCCACCTGCCCAAGCCTATTTTAACCCACACAACCCAAAACCACACAATTTGGGCACACATAGGGCGGCCCATGTTACCCCTGGTCATCTCTTTGCAGATGGGCTTGGATTTTTATCATGTTGTGATGGTATCCACAAGTTCAAAGGAATGCAACTACACACAGTCGTGAGGTTAATACCCAATGTTAACAGCTCTGTGTTTTTATAACTTTGTGTTGGGAAATGAAGGCCCTTTGAGGATTTCAAACCCCCACGTCAAATGTTTGCAACTTGTTAACAGACAAGAATGAAGTATACTGTACTTTCCGTCTTTTTCATTTAGTTCAAAACCCAAATGTATCCAAATCACTTCTGATAGATTTGTGTCTGAATGGATATATAACTCATTCTAAAACGTAAATGTATTGGAAAAAACCCAACACTATTATTTCCTCTACCCATTTAATTTAATTTGTCCATTTGGGCAGAGTCAGATGACTGTAGATGTAAACATCTTTAAATTATATCCATAAAGCAATTGTGACAGGATCTTAATGGACTGCCTTGTGGCACCTCAATACTGATAGATTCTGTATCAGGTTTGATGGGCAGTAAAGGGACAGATAGGTATGTTTGTTGAAAATGTATTGACCAGTTAACTTCATGTATGAGTACTGACCTACATAAGAAAATCTCCCTGGATTAAAAATGTTATACTTTTGGGCGTGGTGTTAGCCTAATGGTTAATTTGCACGCCCATGTAGCAGGCTGCCCAAGTTCGTATCCAGCCTGTGGCCTCTGTCACGCATGTCATTCCCCACTCTCTCCCAGTTTCCTACACTATCCACTATCATCTGTTATATAAAATAAGTGTAAGAAGCCCCAAAAATATAACTTAAAAAAAAAAAAAGTTATACTTTTGAAAGAGAAAGAAAACACATCCCTAAATTTTGAGAATACTTTATTACATCAGCCTCTGTGAGAAGTTGCACCTTCTCTTATTAAACAGGTTAAATCACTACAGTTACATTTTAAATCAGTATGTACAATGATATTAACACACAAAATATTCTCAAAACTGCTCCTTGCAGAGCCTGCTCTACATCGCCAATTTTTTACAACAGTTATAGTTTTCCTCAACACCTTTGAGCTTTCACCTTCGATCTGAGCCGACAGTGAAAGATGAAAAAAAAAAGTTCTATTCTTATGAATCATTAGTTGACTGTGTGTATAAACAGATGCAGTGAGACACCTTTGGGTTACTGTATGTGGATCCAGTGAATGACACACCTCGGGCCAAACACACATAAAGGAAGGGCAAAGGCAGAAATGAGACTGAATCTTCCCCTCATCTCGTTTGGTCACTTGCCACAAGGGCTGGGTATGAATAATCATTATCGTATAAGCAGTGATTGAACTCAGTCTAAGGCTCTGATTACAACAGTTAGCACCAAATTTGGCATTGAACTAGGTCAGTCTGGTTCTTTGAGCGTTGTGTGATACTAAAGTTTTCCTTCTTTCAAAAAAATCTGTACCTTATGAAAACTTCTTCACCTCTTAAACTGTCATGTGCTGAAACTTTTGGCACCAGGGTTGTGTCAAAATCTGTTTCCAAAAGTATTTTCCTCTGTTATCTCTGCATTACTTAAACATAATCTAGATTATTAACACTAAATTAAGCCCTAAACTCCCAAACACAAAGGGCAGTGCCAGTGAACACAGCATTTTTTATGGTATCAGAGTTTGACGGATCATATCAAATGTGCATCCATACCCAGCCTTATCAACCCCTCTGAAGCCGAATCAGTCTTTGTCATTTCAAAAAGAAAAACATGTCATGAAACATCAGCTCACGTTTAATATGTCTCTGTGCTCCAAATGAAAGCAGAGAAGTGTGACAACAACCAGATGAATGTGTAACCTGCGTCAACTTGACAAAACAATGTCATACAGACCTTCAGTGAATGAAGCAGTGCCTCCCTGTGTTCAAAATGAGAAGTGTAACAAACATGATGACGACACCAAACATTTCAACATGCACCAATACCATAGCCTGGAGTGGAACATGATTTAATTAAATGTTGAAGACCTAAAAGGAATGTTAAAAAATGTACAAAATAAGAAGGCTACTGATTGACACTATGAAACACAGCGGTGCACACTAATCTCCCACTTCATTTCAATGAGTTTCTTCATGGAAGGATCATGTTTTTCCTCAAAGATCTTTCCAGTGACTTGTACACTATACACACATCCACATGAATAAGTATAAAAGCAAGAAATAATAAAAACAGTCACTCAGTCAGGTTTGAGTACCTTAAAATGCATGTACGAGCAGATTCTCATTTCTAGTTTCACACCAAAGAAAAAGATAAATTAGACTCTGAAACGTGAGTGTGTGTGTGTGTGTGAGAGTGCATATTTGTGTGTGTGTGTGCAAATAAGAGTGTCCAGCTGACGTGAACCGTATATGTGTAATACAGATCTATACTTGGTTGAAATGTATTCAGCAGTATTTGTGTTGGGTCACAACATTACAGAAAAAAGGATCTATCAGAGGTAGAGAGCGGCACTGACACACAAAGAGTCCCAGCATGAGGCTTTAACAAGAGGGCTCAGAGAAACTGATGAGTTATCATTTTCAAACATGTCACGTCCATGTCAGGGAAAAGCCAACACAGTTGGATGAAAGACATGTGAAGAAAATGTATTTGAATTAAAAGTTCATGGGGGACAAATAATTAAAACTTATTAATTAAAAAGATTTGACTTTTAAAAGTCAGACTTTAAAACTTTTTCAAATAAATCTTAAAAATCAACAGTTTACTTGAAATTCAGACTTAAATCTTGAATTCCTTAATTTGTTCTCTAAGTTCTACATTTAATCTCAAAGTTTTGACTTTACTTTGGACATATTGACCTTGAATTTGGATCTATTTAAATCTGTCAGAGATCATGATCAGAATTCTCACTTTTTTGTTGGATTGTCACTTGAAATTCAGATTTCTAACTTGATTGGCATTAAAAAAAAACAACAACAACCCCAAAAAGTCCTCAAGGAAAAAAACAAAAACAAGACAAATGATGAGAACAGTTAAAAAAGCAGTGACAGTTTTGGGTATAAAGTCAGCGAAAGGAGTTTAACCTTCCAGAAAAACGTTGAGTTGAAGTTGAAACTGAAATGTATTTTCTGTAGAAACTGAGTTCACTACACTGTGCACTAGAAACAAGGAATATGAAAATATCAGATGCAGATTGAGTACCAGGGCAACACGGATAACTGTCGACACACACATACACACACTAATCACCATACACAACAAAGAAATAACTTCGGACCGTACAGCAGTGACAAGCACAAAAGGCATAAGAGGTACCGCTTCATAAAATTCACTCCAGAGTTTTGGGGATATGAGGCTGCTGTAACATCTGAATGTGTCAGTCTTCAGATCAGCTGCCTGGACCAGCTGGTTTCTGTAACATGAGAGCCGCTGTGTGAGACCATCACGTTTGTAGTCCAGCGCTTTATGAGGAAATAAAAAAATGCTCCTCTGTTTTCTCTTCTTAGGGACAGCAGGCCTGGCCGGTTCAGTCACACATCCCTTCTTTGTGTGTACGAGCTGTCTTTCTTCTCTTGGATTACAGCTTCAGATACAGATTGATAATCAGCCAACACCACAACAGTTCAGACGGTGCTCTGATGTGAACGTTGATGCCAAACTGAATCCTCCGCAGTGTTAAAAAATTATCTTCAAAAACTTGAACTCTTCCTCCATGAAGGGAGAATGATACTATTCTCCCATTAGTCTGTCTGGCGCTCTCCTGCTTCAGTTCAGCCTGCAGGGTACAAGTCCATCTATTCCACTCCCACTCCTGTCCCACTCGGTTTACGCAGCTCTGGTGGGTGTTTCCTCTGTCACAAGTCAGTGACTTTATTTTCCACTGCGGCTGCGATCTGCTGCAGTCTGTAACCAAGCTGCATTTTCTGAGCTGTGGGGTCTTCCTCCAGCGCTGTGATGATCTGATGAGAGGAAGGAGACATCACAGAGATGGATGGAGAGGAAGGAAAAGATAGATGACAAAGAAAATATATTAGTTTAAGGAACCGATCGAGCAGGACGATTTAAAAAATACATCAACGTTGACATTCTCCTTTACAGCAATATTACGGCCAATATATTGTCTGTCTTGCAGAAATAAAAATATGGATGAACTTCCTTCAACTCTATGACACAAAATCTGAAATGATTTGAATTCGCCCAGAAGAAAAAAAGAACACAGATCATGAAAATCAAGATAAATGATCAAATCATGTGAAACCATCAGCAAAAAAATCTTTGGGTCATTTTGGACCGGGACTTGTGTCTTGAGTCTCAAGTGAAGAAAGTTGTCCAGTCCTGTTTTTAACAACTCAGAAATATATCAAAGGTAAAGTCCATCATTTGGTCTAAAGATTTAGAAAAACTCATTCATGCTTTATTTCCTGTCGCCTTGACTTCTGTAATTCACTATACACCTGTCTCAACCAGAAATCAATCCACCGCCTTAATAAGGTACAAAACGCAGCAGCTCGGCTTTTAAGTAGAACATGTTCTCACATCACCCCAAATTTAACATCCCTGCACTGGCTACTTGTTGTTTTTAGGATTGATTTTAAGATAGTTTTAATCACGTTTAAGGCACAACATTGACTCGACCCTCAATACATTTCTTGAGCTTTCATCATCCCATGAACAAGGACTCTGTCTGAGGTCTTCTGGTAGTGCTCTGCTAGCTTTTCCTAAGTCTAAACTGAAAACTAAAGGGGACAGAGCCTTTGCTGTCAGAGCCCCCTGACTGTGGAACAGCCTGCAGAATCAGTCCCTAATTTTATTTCATTACTCAAGACAAACCTTTATAGACACAAATAAAGAAAGTTGTCCAGTCCTGTTTTTATCAGCTCAGAATTATTTCTTAAAAAGATTTAGAAGACCTCATTCACACTTTAATGTCCTCCCGCCTTGACTTCAGTAATTTACATGACACCTGTCTCAACCAGAAATCTATCCAACGCCTTCAGAAGCAGGTCAGCTTTTAACCAGAACTAAAATTTTCCCACATCACCCCAATTTTAGAATCCCTAGATTAGCTCCCTGTTGTTTTTAGGATTGATTTTAAGACATATTTAATCACGTTTGAAGCACAACATGGACTCGCCCCTCCATATATCTTTGAGAATTTATCTCCCCAAGAACCAGGACTCAGTCTGAGATCCTCTGGCAGTGCTCTGCTGGCTGTTCCAAGGTCTAAACTGAGAACTAAAGGCAACAGGGCCTTCACTGGAACAGCCTGCCAGAGGATATCAGGCTTGCAGAGTCAGTCCATAATTTGATTTCACTAATGAATATAACACCTTTATAATAAAGCTTTTATTTTATGAGTGTATTATTATTTTTTAACATTTACCGCTCTACTTTCATTGTCTGTTTTTGTGAAGCACTTTGTTACTTCTACTGAAAAGTGCTATACAAAAACTTTGTATATGTGTCTGAACTTTTGACAGAATTCATCAGCAGCAGGTTTTAAAAAGATGCCAAAATGAAACAACTCTTGCTTTTAAACCCTATTTATATTCTGTTAACCCAACATCTCTCTCCGATCACCTGCAGAGCCTGTGTCAAATGTCACAGGTTATACACTGTAAAAACTCACAACCAAGGAGGTGTTTTTGTCTTGTTTCTAGTAGAAGATACATTCACCTGAAGAGTCCAGAAAAAGGTCTTATTGTAAGATATTAGGAGCCAAAAGGAAGACCTAAATAACTTGTAATGAGTTAAAAAAAAATCTGCCAATGGGGTAAAAAAAAAGTACTGTACTTGGTTAAGTTACTTGAAGTAAGAATAATGTCATTGCTGAGCAGTGTTGACAAATAATCTGCGTAGTACTTTTATTATTATAATTATTATTATATTTTCTGTTTAGATTGGTGGTGCAGAATAGTGTTCAGCATGATGTCCAAGTAGGCACAGCTGAATCAAGTTCTGCTGACTGCAAACGCCCTAGCATCTGATTTAGAAACGTCTGCATGTGTATTGAACCTGTTAGTGGTTCCCAAAGCAGGGAACCACTTATATTTTATAAGGCAGCCTAAAAGTTTTGTAAACTAATTTGATGTCTTGCATTTTTCAAAATATTTTTTTTTAAACTACCATCAGGATCAGAGTTGGGAGAAAAGCTGAAGACAGAGGAATTATCTTTGTCCGTCTAGAGCATTAGAAAGATTTAAAACACTGCTGGTTTAATACAGCTTCTCCTCTATACATCTAGTATTTGAAATTCAAAACACACATTTGAGGCCTTAATGGAACTCTAAGGAAGACATCATCATCAAGCCTCTCTTGAACAATAAACACACCTGGTCGTAGTATTTGTTGATGTACTTGTACAGCTCGTGCAGAGCCACCAGGTAGTTCAGCTCTCCAGAGTAATTCTGAAACACAAAACATTCATGTGTGAGGTCAAACTCTGAGTCTCTGAATCTCTCCACACTGTAGGCTCTGAGGAGGAGCTGCACTCACCCGAGACAGCTCAGCCAGAGCAGAGTTCATCTCCTGGTCGCTGGCCGAGATGGTCTGCCTGATGTCGGCGTAGTACCTGAAAACATCACACGATAACAGTCAGTTCAACATGCACAAGTGAGGTTACAGACTGTTTATTCAGCTGATGTAGAAGTTTACTAAACAGGAAGATATTTTTAACTCAAGATGAGCGCTTTTATTGAAGGGTTAGGATTTTATTTGTTAAATTAAAGAGCAAAATATACCGGGTCCTTTTATTTCAAGATGTTTGTTTGTAATTGATGTAAATTGATTTTTTTAGATGTCGTGTTGTCAGTGTAGTGAAATCTGAGCCCACCTTTCCACCATCTGCTTGTATCGGGGGATGTCTCTGGCATACAGCAGCTTGTTGATGGGAGAGTCCTGAGCAAAGAGAACAAAGGGAGTGAGAACCACATAAAGGCAGATGGACAGGAGGCTGTTTGTCTCATAGTCATCAACTCTACTTGGCAGGGCTGCACAGCTGCTATAAACCCTGAAACAACATTAACAAGATATCCCTCCACATCCAGCCTCACCCGTCCCAGCTTGTGCTCAGCGATGGTGCAGGAGTCCATGAAGGTCTGTGCAATGACAGAGAGCACGGCGTCCACGTGGTCCGACGCCTGGACGTCAAATATGAACTGAGGGTTCTTCACAATGTTGATCCAGAAACGCAGAGGCAGACTGAAGAGATGAAGGAGGACTTAGAATCATAACTCAAACATTTACAGCAGTGTTTGGTCCACTATGATATAATGAATAAAGACTTTTAAACCATCATATAACTCTACAACGTTGACCGTCTGTCTACTTGTGTTAGTGTGAGTCTTTGCTGTACCTGTTGGTCTTCCAGATGTGTATCGTCTCTGGGTCAGAGATGCCATGTTGTCCCGCCTGGTCGTCCAGCAGGTCAAAAAAGTATTTGACAGCCAGCGGGACAGGACGGCTGGTGCTGAGGATCACTGTGAACAGGTCATCCACAAACTTCTGCAGCGTCCCCTGAAGAACAAAAAAGAGGAAGAGAGTGGTTTCTTAAGTCAGCTTGCTTTCTGTTAAATGTTAAAAAGTGGACTAAACAGAAATCTTATTCATCAGTGTGTGTGTGTGTGTGTGTGTGTGTGTGTGTGTGTGTGTGTGTGTGTGTGTGTGTGTGTGTGTGTGTGTGTGTGTGTGTGTGTCTGGTGTGCATGTGTGTGTACCTTCATGGAGAGCAGGCGGGTCAGGTAGATCTCAGGGATGGCCTTGGCCCGCTCTCTCTCCCTCAAGCTGCCTCTGCGGTGTTTGGGCAGCTCCGGCTCCTCGCTGGCTTTCACCAGATGCCACAGCCGGACTCCGCCTTCGTCTGCGTCCTCCAACATTGGAGTCTCTGCACGTTGAGAAGATTTCACAGCGTCATTTAGCATAATTCATCGACAGAAATACATAAAACTTATCATGTTCGTTTCTTCATTTAGAAAAAAAAGAAATTTAGAAAGATTTATTTGTAAATTTAATGAAAATAGAGAAAAGTTATGAAGTGAACATACTCTCTCCTGCCACGTAGTCATGGTTGTCATGATGAATGTGTTTGCTGTGACGAGGAACGAGCGCTACTGTTGCACCATCAGGGACCTGAAGAACAACATACAGTCAGCACTATCAGAACAAAGCTTCTTTTTCATGATAGAAAACACAAAGTCTTGTTTGAATATAGAGTGTGAACTCAGACCTTATAGTGCTGTAGAGTGTTCAGTCGCTTCCAGTTCCCTTGAACCACAGACGTCAAGTCCTCGTCTGACAGGATGAGATGACCGGCGACACCAGAGCGCCACTCTGAACAACAGACACAGCAGACAGTCAGCACAGTCTGTGTGTGAGCTTATGATAACATGAGAAAATAATTGTCCTGACTACATCTGAACTTTTCAACACAAACATCAGCCAACGTCACAAAGTGTGTTTAATCTTTTACATGAGCAGGGAGGAGAAATAAGATCTCATAGACGCAGGCTGCAAGACGAAGAAAACTAGCCTGTGCTCATGTGACTAAATATTTATCAAATCAAACATTTAAACACTGGTTTTCATCAGGTGGTAGTTTTGTGAAGATAGGGGGGCATACACACATTAGTAATGATTTTCCACACCAACAGGCTCTAAGCTCTGTGATGGTAGGTGTGATCTAATAAGCAGAACAACCAAAAGGAAGAAAATATTATTGAAAAACATATGAACAGATGAATATAACCACAGGAAAGGTATTTTTTATTTTATTTTAGATACTTTCAGTTTGTTTTTTATGTTTTTATTTATTTATTCATTCATTCTGAAACACCAGAGGTCAAAAAGTGTTTGAATTAACTCTCTATGACAATGAGTAAGCTTAATTTACTCCAGCTTTGTGATATATCAGACACATTTGGTAAGTTTGATCACCTCATCAATGATAAAGATGTATTTCAGAGTGCTGTGAACCGACTGTCTCACTGCAGGTGCATTCAGGGACTGTCGTAAAAGTGAACTACAGCCCTGTATTTCGTGTTCATGGCATTTTTATTCGAATCAAGAGAATCAAAATATAGACAAAATGGTCACAGAAAGAATGTTTCTGACTTTTTAGCAGGGACAGGCTGAATTATTTAAATTAAGATATTACACAATTAAAAGTGTTAGAAGAGTGAAAAGTTGATCATTTTAACCCTTTGTTCAACCCTGATACCAATATCTGATCTACTACTTGAATTATTGTAAAGACAAAAAATGTTTTGGCAAAAATCAAAGACTATAATGTTTTAAATTTTCATCGACTAAAACTAGACTAATACTTTAAAGGACTGAAAAGACTGAAATGTGACTAAAACTAACAGGCATTTCTGTCTAAAGACTAAGACTACATCTAAAATTGCTGCTAAAATGAACACTGCTTCACCAATCACAGATGAGGATGGTTTCATGTCCTATCCTTTTTTGAAAATCAGTGTGTGTGAACCCACATGTGAGATGATACCATTACAACTAGAGCGACACTATGTGATAACCTGTCATATATGCTCCATGTTTATGTGCACACACACTTTAAGATGTTTGGTGTTATTCCTGGTGGTGTTTTCATAAGTGTTCTTGAATGAGGATAAACAGCACATAATGTAATTTAAGTGTAGTGACAACTTTGGTGAAACTAAGCAGTAAAATAACTTTCCTGTAATTACTCTGGTCTTGCTGTAGGGGGCGTCACTGCACCACAAATACAACATACTTGAACATCTAGTCTACCCATTCACAGTTTTTCTCTCTCACTGCTGAAAATGAAACTCTGAGAAGCTAAAAGCATCAAGTGAGGGATGTGGTGTTTTAAGATTCTCACCCAGGTCCAGTGAGTCTGCGTGGGGTCGGTGGGAGAAGGAGGTGCTCTTGTACACCTGATCCAGCAGCTTCTCTTTCACCTGAGTGATGGTGTCACAGTCCAAAACTTTGGAGGGCAGCGGCTGGCTCTCATTGACTCCTCCACCCTGGACCAACACATTCAGAGTCTGCAGAAGAAGAAACAAGTTAATATAGAAACAGCTTTATGAAGGCGAAGGTGGAAGACTCCTAAATGATCATATATATTAAGAGTCAGAGTCCTCCTCACCAGGGTCTTGTACTCCACGTCTTCTCGCAGCAGGCGGTTGTCGTTCAGAGTGTACTTGGCCTTCCCTGTCACAGCGTCCACCGGGCCTTTATCTACCTGGTGCTTTATGGCCCGGAACAGCATGTAGAGAGACTCCCCCGCAGAGTCCTGCATAAATATTCAAACACACACAGACATGCAGAAGTTAATCAGGAGAGCCTCACACACTCTGCAGGAGAGGATGTATGGTTCAAATAACATGGATGCAATAACATGCACATTCTTCAACCTATGTGAAATCAGTGACTCGCTGCTGAGCAGGAAACAGATTTCAATTCAACAAAACATTGGACATATTTTTATTACACATACTTTTACTATTTACTGCAGCTTGCTTGACACATTGTTTTTTGCAACTCTTTGAGCTCAGCGTGGGAACAGAAGAGATGGGATTCCCCTTTGCACTTTACAGATGTCAATCCATCCATTTGCAAGAAAAGTTATGTTGGAAGTTTCAGACTTTACAGTTTCACATATTCAAATAACTTAACTAGAAATATGACAAAACAAGTTGTTTTTATCCATCTGTACCTCACAGTCAACACTACTGCAGGCTGTGCTCTACTGCTGTGCAGGTGGCTGGCAGGGTGGTGATAACAGATTGTACCAGCTTGTTTCTACCAGCTGCGCAAAATCTCTCGATCATCCATGCATTCTATATATACATATTTTGCACTCTGTAAAGCACTTTGTAAACCTGTTTTTAAAATGTGCTGTATAAATAAATCTTATTATTATTATCATTATTATTATTATTACTAGAGCTACACATCTGCATGGAAACTGCACATTGCTGAACGCAAAGAAAGTCTTCATGCAGGAACACACTTTAACCTTTTCCCTCTGGAGGCCCTTCAGAAACATACACCGGGGCCTCAGATACCTGGAGGAGGTTTCTTTCATAAATTCAAGAGGGGAGAGATGTAAGATCTTCTTTTGCTGAGAAGTAAGTCAGTTCTAGTTTCCTTTTCTTCCTTGTGTAAATACAATTGACTCCATTCTAAGGACTTGAGCAAAATTGAGATAGAAAATACAAAATCCAAATAAAGTAGGGATGTTAACAATTAATCTAGTGTTGATTCATTTATTGTTCAGAACTTACTTGAACAAGTTTATTTGTTTCTGATTTTCTATCTGGTGGAACAAACATCATGTGGTCTCATATTCTGTTCAGCTATCAGGGAGGTGTTTTAAGTTTAAAGCATGTTTTGATGTGAATCAGCTGACTGAAGGTGTCTCCACATGCAGTTTTTGTCTCCGCCTCCAGACTTATTATGACCCGGTTGCGCTCCTGGCTGACACCTGACCGCGTTCCCATGCTTATTTTACTCAATAAGAATGAGTAGACAGAAAACTGGACACTGTGAGTCTGAAATATGTTTCTGGTCAGTTCCCCTGTTGCAATAAAGCCACATTTTTTGCCTGCTCCACAGGTTGATATTCAGCGTGATTTACATGTTTTACGCCTCATTGTGATCAGTAAATATTCAATACCATCAGTTATATACATTGTGTCACTAAGGAAAATTTGATTCAGGGAAAAAAATGCATTTGGCATCGTTTATGACATGAAAAACGTCCATGTTTTTTTAAAGATTATTCAATAATTGATCGTTAACATTTCCAAAGATCAATCACGGAGATTACTTAAAATTGACATTCCTATGATAAAGAGAGGGATGGGACCAACACAAGAACAAGGTCTTCTCAACACCAAATACAACATGACATGCTTAGGGAACTAAAGTTTCTTTATCACAGCATTTCATTCACAAAGAAGGGTCCAGGTTAAGATCAAACTTAAAAAATTCCATGAAAGGTCAAAGGTTGCATTAAAAAGTGTTATTCTCGATCGTCCTTATTGTTTTGACTAATAATACATTTATGATGCAGCTGTAATATAATCATGTCTTATGTGCTGACTGACCCTGAGGAAGGCATAGAGGCAGATAGACATCCAGTTGGTCAGCAGCTTCTCCACCACCGTCTCCGTCCTTCAGAGAAAAACACACACAGTTAAATCACATCTTAAACTTGAACCTGTAACCCCACCTTCAGCGTCCTCTGTCATCTTACCGGCGCAGCATCAGTTTAGGATTCTTGGCCACGTACTGCTCCACCAGGTCATTCAGGAGAGTTTTCAGGATGTCTGTGAAATACTCCAGTTTGCCGTGCAGTGACACCGTCAGCAGAGACGCCACGTACGCCCGGTCTCTGGGAGAGAAAGTCCTCTGACTCTCCAGAGTGTGGATGAACTGAGAGAAGAAGAAAACAGCAAATTGTTACTCCGCTAGTGTCCTTCTTAGAGGACAATATCAGTATCACTGTATGTTTTTACATTTTCTAAGCCATAGATTAAAAAACTTAGCGCAGCTGAACAGGCAGGGACATAACCTCCGCGGGCTAACAGGCTGGGTCAAAGTGCGTCCACTAAACGTGTTAGTTTTTGCCACTGACAGGATAAGATTGTTTTGTTAAGTGTCTGACAGCATTACATAAGGATCCCTAAAGATACAGAGCGTGATGTTTATGTTAGATCCTTTTTTCTTTAAGCAGAAACAGCTGTTTCATCGCTGCGTTAGGAGGCACAGACTCCATTCATAAAGACAGTAATGCTACGTAGCAGTCACTGGTCCACAGCTGCCCTCATCTGTTATTATTTTTGAGTTCTGTCTGAATTCGGGGTTTTAAATGTCTTGTTCAGATCCAACCCAAAAGATGTATATAACAATACAAACTAGAAGTTGTAGGTAAAAGAAGAAAAGAAGAGAAATGCACAGAGCATAAATATATTTTTAAAAGCAAACTCAAGACCTACCTTTTTAGTCTCGTTTTTAACTGAGTTTTATTCCTAAATAAAGTTGTATTTCACCTTACTTTACTTACTTACTTATTAATTAATTTATTTATTTATTCATTATCTATTTCAAATTTTAGTCACTTTTTACTTATTTAATTACATTTTAATTCTTTATTTTAAGTATAGCATCTTATTTTCTGTTAGTGGTTTAATCTTTTAGTGTTTTATTATCTTAGAAATGTATTTTATTTTGGTTAGTTTAATTTCCTGTGTTTAATTTAAACGTCTTATGTTTCCTCATCAAGATATCATGAGAGCGTTTCCTCAGTTTGTTTAGAAACTTCTTTTTTCTTTTTCATTTATTTTCTTTTTATTGTTTTTATCATTATTGTTGAATATATTGTGTTCTTAACCTTAGGATTTTGGGGTGGGTCTGGAGTTATATCTTTCTTTTTCTTAATTTATTCTATTTTAAGTTGTTTTTATGTACAGCACTTTGTGTTCCAATATCATTGTATGAAAAGTGCTTTATAAATAATGTCTGATTGATTGATTGATTGAAATGACTCCCTGTTCTGCATGATGCATGATGTCTTGGTGTTTTTACACCCCTTAAAAACAATCTGAGCCTGCTCTCTGATCGGCCCCTAAAGACTCCTGTGCAGCCATGAAAGCTGTGTCACAGCTGCCAGCTGAGGCAATCTTCTGGGGCATCTCCAACACGGCCTGAAACTACTAAACATTTACATATTAAAGCATGTGCCAAGGTTAAAAAATACCACAGCTCCCTTAGCTCATGTCACCGGTGGGGAAGATGTCTACCTTGGTGAGGAAGAGTTTACTGTTGAGCAGGTTGGACAGCTGCACCAGACCCTGCTCCACCGTTTGCCGGCGACACTCCTGGACGTCCAGGTCCCGTCTCAGCGGAGACTCTCTGTGGCCAGGGAAGAAAATGCGCTCTGCATACATCCGGTAGTCGAGGAAAGGGATGCCGGTGCCCACCAGGTCGCTGGACATGTCCATCATCTCTGTCATCAAGTCTAAGCAAGAGGGAGAGGAGGAGGAGGAGGAGGAGGAGGGGGAATCAGGGTTGTTATTTTCAGTTCCTACCATGTAATATTGAAAGTGTGTCTGGGTGGATTCGTGTTGGGAGGTAGGAGCTGCTAAATATTGACACTGGACACTGTTGACAGACTAAAAAACTCCTCTGAAGCAGACGTGTGGGATGAGAGGAACATTTCATCCAGGATGGGTGATGTAATGGGATGATTTCATGAGGCCGGTGTTAAAACAAAGTGGATCTGTTGGCCTCTTCAAACTAAAATAAACGTCCCTCTCTCAACCTCCTTCCTCTCTTTCCTGCACTCTCTTTTGTCTCTTACCTGTGAACTCTTTCTTGCAGCGGTCCCTCACACTGGTTTCCAGGTTCTCTAGCTGGATCTGGACCTTCTTGTAGTCTCTCAGAGCCTGTTTACTCTTCCTCCTGACAAAGGATGACAAAGACAGGAGCAGAGGATCAGACAGAGATAGAGCAGAGAGGACAAGTAAAACCAGTTTCACACTGGATTAGTGGGAATCCAGTAAACCTGAGAAAAGGTTGACTCAAGTAACTTGACCCAACAAACCCCGCCACCCCCCCACCCTCCATCAGTGAGGGTCAGGACTAATCACAAAGTCAAGCCAGGCTCAGAGAATGAAAACACTACCTGATTTGGTAACAACCAGAGGTGACTACACTGATCCCCCCTCAGAGCGGCACATGTGAGGAACTTCATCATCCCTCTGTCTAATGTTATTATGTAGAGGTTATCTCAGATCATTGATTCTTTGCACTCTGAAACTAGACTCCTCCTCCGAGCCCAGTACTGTACCTTTAAGCTAAAAATCCCTAACTTAATGCTCCAGAAAATTTACATGATTTTAGTTAAAAGCATATTTATGTACATAATAAGTTTTAATCTCAATCCCACTGAGAGGGATCCCTTAGACCACATGGGTCTACTTCCTGTCATGTGCTGCAGGTGTTTTATTCAACTTCAAAACTTTCTTTGAGTTTCTTTTACATTTTTTCCCCTCAATGTTTTCATTGTTTTCCATTTCTACTGTATCATTGTTCCACAGATACCTCTGCGTTGTAGTTTGGGGGGCCTCAGTCAAAAGCAATATTTGCACCTTCATGTTCAAGTTCGCAACAAGTCCTGGTTTAAGTCTCAGAGGAGAACGTTGATCGTGAATTGTTTTACCAAATTAATTTGGTGTCCGTGAGCAGCTTTAGATTATCACAATATTTAGTCATTACTCCTTAGTACAGATGTTTGTTGACATCTCTATATTTTTTCTCTGAACGTATCATGGCGTATCGTGCAAACATAGCTGTCATTAAAAAATGACAATTACCATTAAAAAAAACCCTGAAATATTGTCACAGTCCTTAATACATACAGCATACAACAACTGTTGGAGCCATTTACATCGTTTCATATATTTGATTATTTTTACTTTAATCAATTAATTAATTGTTATTTAATTTAAGGTAATTATATGATTATGTTTGATGCCTTAGGTGTGATTCATATATTCCGTTACTCAATTTATAGGTTGATAGTTTTGCACCGGGTGACGTGTATATAGATGGGCAGGTAAGATAGGAGGGGCGGACACCGGGCAAGGTGAATGTTTTTTTACCAGGAGATTTGAAAGCACAAAGATGCTACCTATTGTTTTAAAGAAACCCTTTTTTGTTGTTCAATAAAACACCAAATAAACTGCATACTTGGCAGGACATTAACAATCTTTGGACCCCGTGTATGATCCACTCTCTCTGTGCCCTGTGGCCTGTTTTGATTTGAGTTTTGCTTTTTTGTAAAGTTGACAAAGTCAAATAGCCACTACAGTAATATTGTACAACTAATTGGTCAATAGTGGGGGGTGGTAGTGGTTCTTTAAGTTGGTTGCTACCCACTATAAAGGAGAAGGAAGACGAAGAAGTAGCAACAGCAGAAGAATAATAGTTAGTAACCAGCTAGCTACTTAGCCTTTACTGCAGTGTGCTGCAGCACAAATCATGTTGGAGTTTGTTGAGTTTATTAGTTACCCTCCATCTTAATTTGTCTCAAACTTCATAAATCCAGCTCAGTAAAAACCCGAACAGGATCACACTCCAACCACAAACCTGTAAATGAGCACGATGATGAGGACGATGAGGGCAACAATCGACGCTCCAACGCCAACTCCAATCTGAGCCTCCAGAGGGAAGGTGGCCAGGCCGAGGTTGTCGTACTGAACCTTTCCCAGGGAGAAGTTCAGGTTGCCCATTTGGACCTGGAACACACATATACACAAAAATACACACACAGTCAGAGACTTCAAACTTGACTCTCTCTGGTTATTTCGTATCACAGTGTCAGCACGGAGGACTCACGGTGAATTCGGGCAGGTTGTCGGAGCCCTCACGCTTCTTGCCGTTGTGTACAGGTGAGGGTTGTTGAGGTGGAGGCTCACAGTACAGGTGGTTTCTGGTGAGGGTCTTCACAGCACACACCCCCTCCCCGACCAACACTACCACCTCCTCCTTAGTGATGGCAAGGTCCAGATTTTCACCCTGGTGACACAAGGAGATGGAGAGTTTTAAAATTCAAAAGCCAAGAAAGTTGTTGAGAGGCTCATTCTTTTCACACTTTTAAAACTAGTAATCTAAGTATCTTCGAAAATGCAGCGTTATGAAAAATTCACCCCCGTATAGTGTGTGACGATAGAGAAATGAACTATTCAGGCTGAACTGATTTTTTGTTCCAGGTTGTAAACATGTTTATTTCTGCTGTAAAGATCGTCTTTTTTGAATGGGTGTGTATGTGGTTTCTGGTACTTCCGGATCCAGCCTCAAGCGGACACTCGATGAACTGCTGTTTTTAACACTTCCACATTTGCTTCAATTCTTGCAGCTGGAGGTTGCCCCTTGCTTTAAACCTGTACATTTGACAATTTAAGGTTTCAGCATTAGACAAACTAACAATGTCATTAACAACTACTCCCTCTCACCTCCAGCTGGATAAAGCTGCCGGGGTTGTAGCGGTAGGCCTTCACAGGGTCCTGCTGGTTCAGGGGCCGCAGGAAGGGATTAGGTTGGTAGCTGAAAGTCTGGGAGTTCAGACTGTTGAAGTCAAAGCGCAGGTTGTCCAGCAGAAACTCCACGGTGACCTTTGACCTCAAGACAGAGGAATCCACCATGGGCGAACGACAGAGGATGAGGGTGGAGGAGTTCACCTCGCAGCGCTCCATGAACTGATGACACGGAGAAGTGTTTAGTGAAGGAAGACGTGGAAAATAAAATTTGAAACGGTCAATAAAATATAAATATACACATGCACGCGCGCACGCGCACACAGACACACACACACAGACACACACACACACCTGTTTGACGGCACATAACGGGTCTCCAGGACAGATATGATCAGGAAGCATCCTCGCTAGCCTTTCCAAAGTCTTCCCTCTGCCCTCATTTTGCTCTCCACTCCTCCTCTTCCTCCTCCTCCTCTTCTTCTTCTTCCCTTTATTCTGGCTGACTGACTCCAATGGGGAGACAGTCACCACCATACGAGGCTCCTGCACCACGTCCAGGCTGTGGCCCGACACATAAATCATCCGACCACCACTAGAGACAGACAGACAGACAGAGGACACATGAATTTAACAGCTCTGTGACCTTTGACCCATAACTTTTAGTGACATTGGGAAGAGGTTGAAAGATGAAGGTCGGACTCACTCCAGGAAGCTCTTTGCAGGCGCAGCGTGTGTGACATTGGGGTTGTGGGTGTAGCGGTAGGGTGGAGAGTTGAGGTGGCGCTGGCTGCTGTGGTAATGCAGGGTGACCCGGTGATCTCCTGTCTTATTACTGCCGCCTGTCACACACTGAACACTGGACGCCTGCACCTCTGACACTCTGAGGAAGAAGAGGAGGAGGAAGAGGCGCACAGGAGAGACGGGTTCATTAATGATGTGATACTTCAGTGACCCGAGGTCGAAAGTGTCTTTTCTCTTTCCCCCCCATCTGGCACTGGTAGGTCAAAGGTCAGACAGACAGACGGGGAACATAAATACTGAAAGCTTTACAGGAACTTGATAGAAATAGCAGGTCTAGCTCCTTCTGTCTTAGAGCCAACTTTGAACCAACTAAGGGTCTTAGGCTGCATCCACACTGAGATACATCCCTCATGTGAAATACATCTGCATCCACAAGATTTTGTCTGAAAACACAGCATTTTATTTTTTATAATAGCAACAATCAGGAACTTACATGCTGATCCTTTGCCAAAATATATGCCCTTATCTCATATAATACCCTTCAGTGTGATGGTATGACAAGAAATCATTTGTTAATTCTTGTATGAGAACATTTTCATGTTAAAATGATACCACAGCTTTGCAGACGGGGCCTTACATGGTACAGGGCACTCCTCCCACGGTGATGGTGAGGTCAGAGGGACGTCCTGTCAGCAGGTTTCTACCAGTGATGGTCACCGTCGTTCCTCCAGCTTTGGGCCCCCTTTCAGGAGAAACTCCCATCACAAACGGGTCCTGACATAAAGCAGAGCATGGAGAATGAAGCCTTTAAGAAACACTCCAATACATGAAGAGGCAAGGGATGAATCCAATAGAACAGTTGTGGACTTGAACCATGCCAGCATATTGCCCGCATGACCTAACAGAGCCAAAGGAGACACTTTAGTAGTCATGCATATAGCTCCTTCCATTTCTTTGTTACTTGTCTGTAATTATATTTTTGAATACAAGCATTTCTGACCTGGAAGAAGACTTTAAAACACATCTGACAGACTGGTTCTGATGTAAGAGGTTAATCTAATGCTTAATTACTCCGTATACCTGATATTTTATTATTTTGTAGTTAGATATTCTTTAGCTACTTACTACGGACAGGTAAAGCAAGCTGTAACTTCTTTAATGATAAATAAAACCTACTGTACCTGGTAGCTGAAGGTCTGGCTGGAAATGCCAAACTCCCCTCCGCTCACTTTAACAGAGACATAGCCGACCTTCTCTCCACCGCTGGCTTCAGTCCTGCACACAATCCTGCAAGGCAGACAACACTCTTAGATAAATGCTGGATCAATTTCTAACTAAAGACTGTCTTTATTTGTGAGGCCCACCATGTTTTGTTGCCCTTATTCTTTGAAAATGTGCAAAGTGCATGAAGGATTAAGTCACAATAAACACTTGGAAACAAGACAACAAAGACATTAAATCCCTCCCCTGCCCAGCGGTGCGACTGTACCTGGAGGAGACCTCATAGAGGCTGGGGACGACGGTGCAGGGAATCCCAGCAACTAACACAGAGTAAAGGATGTCTTCAGCCTTCTGTCCCAGGTTGGAGCCTGAGATGGTGACTGGGGTGCCGCCGTCCAGCAAGCCTGAGAGAGGCTCAATCTGAGGAAGTCAAGAAGCAATCACTTTAACAGACACTTTATGTGGAGTGATATCTCTATCTATCAATAATTCATTTAAAAGTGCAATTGCAACTAAGCTTCAAGACATAAGGCAATGAGAGCGCTGTGATTTGAGCCACCAGAGATCAAAGGTCATTACTCACAGAGTGGATGACGGGAGCGGGGCACGTCTGCTGCACGGGTTCACTGCAGGAGTCTGAATACAGGCAGCTGGCGCGAGCACCACCGCACCACACACAGCCGTATTTGTGGTCCGCTGTGTGGCAGCGGCTGCAGTCAGAGCGGCCGACAGAGCAGTTATACAGAGTGACTGAGGACAGAGCAGACAGAGGAGAGCTTCAGACTGAATGTCAGGGTGCTGATGTGGAGGGTTTTGGCTAAGCTTGTCGTCTTTTTGCTCTCAAGATACGTTGAGGTAAAAAAGCAGACTATCGTTTAATATAAATGTTAAAAAAGAAGCTTTGTTTGCACCGTAGAGATCAGGAGAGCTGTCCACATGGAAGGTGTCCCTCCTCTTCACGTACACCATGGCATTGTATTCCTCCACTGGAGCAGAGTATGAATACTGGGCGGACAACAACAAGGTTTATTAAGATAAAATAATAATTTTGATTTGAGTTCTTCGTGCTTTCAACATCATTACCCTGAACAATATTTCTCTAGAGCGTGTGATTTTATAGTTTCAGACCTGGTGTAGTTGACAGGTGATGTCAAAGTTTGATGGGTTGGTGTCATCAGTCTCCACGTAGGCGTCCACCACCACAGTCTGCCCCTCGATGACCAGCACGCACTCATAGTCCAGATCTGAGTCCTGAACACACATGGAGGGGTGTTAAGAGAAGAGATCACAAACCAGGCAGATACACGGAAGGGATTTTTGTGTGTGTGTGTGTGTGTGTGTGTGTGTGTGTGTGTGTGTGTGTGTGTGTGTGTGTGTGTGTGTGTGTGTGTGTGTGTGTGTGTGTGTGTGTGTGTGTGTGTACCTGATAAAGGTGCAGGTTGCGGGCCAATAAGGTGATCTTCCTCTCCACCTGGACAGGCAGCAGTGATGAACCCTGGACCTTCTCCACACAGGGACAAGCTGAAGAACCCCAGCTGACATAAGAGCCCTCATCCCCCTGTTACCCAGCACACACACATATAGAGTATAAACATCAAAGTCATCACATCCTTACTTCTTGAGTTGCATTGTGGGTAGTATGTGTGCAAGGTCTGTCAAAAACATGTTGAAATATGGAGAATCTCTCTGGCTCTGCTGCACTGATTTCAAACTTAAATGTGAAGTTAAGTCGTGAGCGGTTTCATGCAGAAAGTGTCCGCAGGCTGCATTTTTAATATCTGTATCATGTCTTAATGTGTGGAGGAAATGCTGTATAATCTATTATCTCTATCCACACAAAATCACACAACAGGATTTGGGTTTAATATTCTGCACATGATTAAAAAAAAAAAAAAAAAAAAAGAAACATGAAAAACATTTACAGAAAAACAACGGCTGCAGCTCACACTGGAGCAGTTGTTTTTCTGGGGATCAGTCGAGAAAAGAGAAGGTGAAACAACAAAATGAGGACAGGAGTCACACAGAAGAGGAAGAGCAGGGAAACAAGGGCAGACCGGGCAGCCTGTGCGAGCTTTAGTCCTGCAGAGAGTCCAGCTTGGAGCACCGAGAGTTTGCAGAAGCATGGAGAAGAAGCAGAAGAAGAAGTAGAGGAGGAGGAGGAGGAGGAGGGAGACGGCTGGACTCACCGGGAGGAAGCCGTCAGCTTGATCGTACTGGTAGTCCAGCTCTGAGTCTGAGTCCATCAGTTGGAGGTATGATGGGGAGGAGTGGTCCACCTCACCGTCACCTGACAACACAGCAGCCGCTGAAAACGAGGCTGTGTCATTTTCCGGCTCGGTGTGGATGTCTGATTCTTTTTCCAGCAGGACGGGCTCACCTTGGTCAGTATCTGGGCTTCTTGTTTCAGTTGGGGGGTCCTGTGTGGGCCCTAGGGTGGGTGTCTGGGTTAGATCCAGGTACAGGGAGGGCTCAGGGTCCTCTGGTTCACTCACAGGGAAGGGTGCTGGCAGGGGAAAGCCAGATGAGGTTGGGGTGGGGGGCTCTGCCAGACTTAAAGCTCCCTCTGCCTCTTCGTCACTGGTGGGAGACTCCGTCACTAACTCGAGGAGGGAGGAGTCAGGGTCTTGAGGTGGGATGATCAAAGGCATCACAGGGTCCAGATCTTCACCTAAACCATCAGCTGTGGTGGCAGGCCCCAGATCCACAGCACCCATAGGGACAGTGGGTGTCACTGCGTCGCCTTCAGTCTCACTTTGAGTGACGACGAGCTCCCCGGCTTCGGTTTCTTCTTCTTCTTCTTCCTCGGTGGTGACCTCTGGAGCTGAAGCTGTGCTGGGTGCAGGTGTGGTGGAGGGCAGGGTGCTGGTAGGCTGAGGTGGCAGGGTGGTGGGTGGGGTGGTCGGCTCAGGGGTGGTGGTGGTGGTCGTAGGTGGGGTGGTGGGTGCTAGAGTGGTGGTTGGCTCCGGAGTGGTTGCTATCGTGGTGGGGGCCGCTGTAGTCGTCGGTGCGGTGACTGTTTTTGGGACTGTGGTGGGGTCGGTTTTCATGGTGGTGGTTGTCGGGGCGGCCTTTGTGGTAGTGGGTGTTGTGATGACTTTGATAGGTTTGGTGGTGGGAGGAGCTGAGGTGGGGAGTTTAAACTGGGGGAGGAAGGAGGAAGAGGAGGAGGAGGAGGAGGGGTGGACATGAGGAGAGGGTGAGACAGAAATAAAAATCTAATGGACAAAGGGAAATGGAAATAACTGAACTTAAACGTGTCCTTCAACACATCATCTGCAGTTAATGTGTTATTTCTCCATGAACAATGATGATCTTTGTTATAAATCAAATACACTTTTTCACATGAGGCACAACAGAACAGGTATGGCTCCTGGATGAATGAAAACATGCTTTATGTGAGGGAAACTTGGTCCAGAATAAAGAGCTCAGAGCGTCTCTTTCAAGGTCTTTGTTCGACTTAAACCTCCGACTGAACGAGGAGCTGAATCCTCCTTTGTTTGGTACCTGTTTTATTTCAGACATAGATATGTGACTGTGCGGTGCAGCTGTTGAACAAAGAGGAGAAGATGTGGCCTAAAGATATATTTGGTGTTTTATTCATAATTCATGCCGTCTGCCTCATTAAAAGTGTCCCGTGGAGTCTCTGTCTTCTTGGGCAGAGATGTGCCAAAGGCAGAGAAGAGGAACACTGCTCTTCACAAACATGGATGTAAACAAAGCTGAAGTGAAAACACTCAGCTTAAGTACTGTTTTGTTAGAAAGAAGCTGCTTCTGCCTGTTTGTTAGACCTAAAATAAAAGGAGTCAGCAATTAAAAGGAAGCCTGCAAGTGATCTGAACTTCACAATGGCCATAAAGATGATGTTTAACTTGCTAAAGATCCAGGATAATAAGCTCATTACAGATCAGGACTGTTGGACCAAGCAGCACTAATATTGTAAATTTGTGTTATGAGCGGAAAATGAGCCTCTGCTGTCATCTGAGCACCTGCCTCAGGACAGTACACTACAGCTGGCAGGCAGCTGCTAGCTAACAGGAGTTTTGTGTTTCTGTATGTTCGATGCCTCTGCTGAACGGTATTCAACTCTTGCCTGTGTGACAGCTGTTTTCATGTACTGCTGCTGAATTATACAAATCCACACATGCTTCTTTTTGTACGAAACACTCCCCACCCTGATGAGTTTGTGAATGTTCACTCATTTCATGTGTTCCGACTGTATTCTGAACACAGAGGATCCACGTGTTGGTCTCAGGTCTATATTTTGGTATCAGGTTCATTTCATTTCAGTGATTTCTTTCAAAAGCATCTAAAAAATGAATATTGTGAAAAGGTTGAATATGTTTCATCAGTTTAAGGAAGGGAAATTTATTATAGACTATTTACATGCAAACTAAAACACATTTTGATAACTATGACTAGACCAGAGCTAAAAAATAAAATTAAAATAAACTCCAAATATTAGAATATCTAATTTCAAGTTATTTTACTAAGTGCAAGTTATGAAAAAAAAGCCTAAGGAAGTTAGGAATTTTTAAAACAATTTTATTACATATTTCTTCTATTATACTGATTTTAATGTTGTTATATTATTTTCTTAATTTCATCTTTTTATTTTATTTGTATTTATTTATTCATTAAAAAAAAATTCTACTCAGTTTGATTGATATTTTTAGCCTTAATTTTATTTTCAACTCTTATCCTTACCCTTTTTAATTCATTTATTTTAACTATCTATATTCTTAATATTAATTTGATGCTTTAACCTATTTTAATTGCATTTGACTTGTATGAAAGGTGCTATATAAATAAAGCTTGATTGATTGATGATTTTCCATTCCAATTTGGGAGGCGGAGCTTCCAAAGAACCACTGAAGAAAAGGCTGTTAGCTCAAATATCAACAATCCTTTGACAGAACCACACACACAATCTGTTGGAGTGAAACTTTGAATCCTTAAAAGACATAGACCGCATGTTTTTGTTAAATGATGCATGTGTGGTGTAGAAAATAAGGATTGTAGCATCTGCATCCTAAAAGTTTTAACAGATCTCTTCTCTTTGTGTGACTTACATGGTGGTTGTAGATGACCACCCCCTCCTCACAGGTGGGCTTGTGGGTGCACAAGTGTTGGTGAACGCACCAGTTACAGCCCCATCTGCTCGTAACACATCCTCTGCAACTGCACACAGAACACAACAGAGAGCACAGATTAGAGAGGCATGAAATGATAGACTCTGAGGAAGGAAGGTGACAAGTCAAGCTGAAAGAGAAGAAAACAAGGAGTCAGAGTGGGGGAGAGAATGGAGTAAAGAAATTAAGGTAGAGGACTGAAGCCTGTAGCTCAGTGTAATCAAATCATAGTCTGGTCCCTGTGGTAAGAAAGGTCAGCCATCTAATTGAATTCGGCCTCAGTTTTTATCAGAGTGCCGGAGAGAAGAGAGAGAGGCTGATGGAGAGCATGTGTGGAAACACAGCAGAGGATATCGTAGTGAGCATTACACTCTAAATATTAAGAAGGCCTTAAATTTATTTTGACTAGGGCGCTTCATTATTCATTTTCCTCAGGCCATACAAGACACAAAATGTTGTCTGGGATATGATTCAGGTTTTAATAACCACCTCCAACTATGTGTCCCGTTTCGCCGCAGTGCCAAAACAAAGCCATATAAAAGCTCAACGTTATTATTCAGCCGAATATACAGAAGGTCTGAATATTTCAAAGGCAGGAAATGAAACATTTTAATGTGACTTCTTATTTTTTCAAGTCCTCTGTTTGTCCTTTTTAGTTCAAGTTCACATCCACTGTTGCATTCCTCCTCTCTGAACCAATCACATCTGCTTTCACTGCTTTCATCTTTGGACCCTTTAAAGTAAGGTTTCAAGCATTTTCACTCTAGAGCCCAAATAATCTTTGGAGTGCCCGGTACTATTGGCTGATGAGTACAGGTCTGACCCACTTTTGGATGTAAAAATTATGAAAATAAATTAACATTAAAGTAGCAAAATATATCATTCACTGCTTCTGTGTGCCCCCCACAGTATATCAGAATATTAGCATATCAAACTCTGTCTGTTTCATAATTGTGTCATATGAAGGAACTCCTTTCATACAGTCAAACCACCACCTCCTTCTTTGGTCATCTAGCCATCACTCACTGAATAATGAAGTGCAGGAAAGTAACAGATTTTGGGGTGATGCCAACGAAAGTTGGAAAGAGGACTGCTCATACGCTGACTGTGAGCTTTCTGAGGAATCTCTGTTTTGAGCTAACAGACCTGCGTGTGGCTGCTGACCCAGAGCACCTGATTATGTGTGCAGCAGAAAGTGAGTTTGGTTAGTTTCCAATCTCCCTCACTGACACTGTGAGAGAGGAATTTTGACCTTGACAGTTCAAGCACACAGCTCAAGATGTTACCGGGTGCAAATAAGACATCTGTGAATGACAATGGATTCTTCTTTTTGCAGAATGTATAATGCAATAAATAATGCTTGTGGTGATATGGAAACAGTCCTAATCACATCATTTGTACAGGAAAGTACACTTCAACAAAGTTTGCATCGTTCTCAGCACAGCTGTGTGCAGCACATTTAGCAGGGTGACACAGACGAGACACACTTTAATCAGCAGACCATTTATATATGTTTAAAAACCATGATCGTATCTTTCTCAAAGATCAGTCAGCCTTTGGTATGTTTATTTTTTTTACAGTTTTCTTTTACAACACATGACACTAATGAGAGTGTAAACTTTTAAGAGTAGGCTTAAAACTTTCCTTATAGCTTATAGAATAAGCTTATAGTTAGCGCTGGCTCAGGCTTGGACCAGCTCTTATTTATGCTGCTATATGCTTAGACTGTCGGGAGAACTGGCACACGTACACACTGGGATCCTATCTCACCCCCCATCACTTACTTTAACTCTCCCTGTCCCATTAAAGTCACTAACCATAGACCTTTCTGGAGTCCCTGAGCTCCCTTGTCTCGTGGGTTCCTCTGGATCTCTGCCGTAGACGGCCTCCTGCTGTGGACGTGCCAGACTCCAGCGGCAACAGCTACTACTATCTGTCTCCCCACTATCATCTCTCTCTCTCTTCATCTCCCTCTATCCCTCTCTCCCTCTCTCCAACTCAGTCTCAGCAGATGTGTGTCTAACATGAGTCTGGTCCTGCTGGAGTCTGGTTTCTGCCTGTTAGAGGAAGTTTGTCCTTGCCACTGTAACTTGCTAAATGCTGCAAAGTGCTCTGCTCATGGTGGATTAAGATGAGATCAGACTGAGTCCTGTCTGTAAGAGGGGACTGGATCTTATCCTGTCTTGATGTTGGGTCTTTGTTAATAATAGTACAGAGTACGGTCTAGACCTGCTCTGTCTGAGGATAACGTTTGTTGTGATTTGGTGCTATATAAATGAAGACTGATTGATTAAAATTTGTTTTGTGCTGATGTGACACAAAGCTGCACAAAAGAACAGGTGGCTGTGTGTTGACACTTTAGGGAGGTAGCTATGCTGAGAATATTAATGCAGACACCAGAGTGTGGTGGATCCGGACTCAGAGGTTTAGAAAAATACGGGAGGCATGCGGCTCAGTGGAAATCTATCCTGGCCAAAGCCAGTCAGTGCGTCCCTGTGTGTACAGTAAAACCCAGCTCAAGGAGCACAGCTGAGCTGAGCAGAAGTGGAAAGACTTCTGAGAGAGGAGTCGAGTACCTGCAGCCTTCATGGGCGTATAAGTAGAGCGGTATTAAACTAAGTGTTCACAGATCAGGAGGGAAGAATTAAAATCAGAGAAGTAGGTGAGAGGGAATGAAAGAAAACACAGACATGAGACAGACAGGTGGAGGTTGAATAGCTGGAGGGACAGAGACTGGGAGGAGACAGGAGAGCAGAGCTTATAAATCATCAGCGTTAACTCACGGCATGCTGCCAGACAGCTGCTTTACAGCCGTACAGTCGTAGAAGGTGAAATCCCTCGCTGTGACGGTGACGTCCCCGAAGCGAAGAGACAGGGTAACTGTGACAAAGTCTGAGGAGAACAAAACACAGAGAGGAAGAGGGCATGAGGAAGAGCTGAAAACAACAGAGTGACACCATGCTACACCTGCGCACAGAGCTGAGAGAGAAAAGCTCTAAAAATATTTGGCCAGGCTTATCGTCTCTGATTCAGGAGTCTGGGATGAGTAAGATCTTTCCCAAAACACAGAGAGAGAACGTGGGATCCAGGGTTCGGTCCAAATAGCCAAAACACACAGGCTTAATGGAAGCCATGTGCTCCCTCCATCCTCAGCCCAGAGTGGACATAAACACAGCATGGCTCAAGGCTCTGAGAACTCACTTCGATCAAACACACACTCGGCACTGCATGGAAAATAATAAGTTCACCTGTTTTAAAGCTTCATGAGGCTGCTCTGCTTTAGTACAATGCTAAACAATGCTTCAATGTAGGTCCTGTCTTCAGAGTGTTGTCTGTCTTTTCTGTAAGTTATGATAACAGAGTACCTGCTGAAGTATTTTATAAAATCAGTGAACAGGATAAAGACTGCTTTTGTTATTTCTTCTTGATAAAATCATCTAGTTTCCCTCCATACTGGTCTCTGCTCATGTTTCTTGACCTGACTTCTTTAAATAAAGGCTCTAGCAGATGCCCAATGATAGTGGCTGCCATGTTGGAAATGCTGACTGAACCTATACACAGTCAAAGAGGTGGAGCTAAAGTGAGCTTTTAGCCTCCTGGCAAACAGCTACAAAACGCCACCATACCAACTTAACCATGTTACAAATTATGCACATTTAAGTATAAGTCCTTGCCTCTATTAAATCTAGATGGATAGGTTATAAAATACTTCACTCCCTGTGATGTGTGTATGTAGGAATAAAGACATGAGCTACACACAAACTATTTCTGAACCAGGCTGCAAACATATTTCTTACTGCTGAAAATAACTACACATTAACATGGGACATAATGAGGATTCCTGGGCTTTCACAGCGAGCCTCAAGTGGACACTCATGGAACTGTAGTTTTTTGCATTTCAACACTGGATTCATTTCTAATGACCAGAGGTTCCTGCTTGGTTCTTTCATATCAGGCTGACTGTCAGCCAATGGTGGGCATTGTTGAGCATCTACGTCCCTAATTTCTGTGGTGTTTACAGGGTGGTTGGCAATCATTTGTGATAGATCGTTCATCACAGCAGAGGTTTGTATATCCACAGCTGTACGTCTTCAGTTTTTATCTTTTTAAGTGACACAGAGTACGACCACCTGCTTGGTATGAAGAGTTTCACACACACACACACAGGTGCAGAAAACGTGATAATGTCCATCAGCTGTGGTCACGTTCAGGTTAACTTCTTGGCTCACTCACAGACAACTTGTGACTGTTGATTTTAAAGATAATCAAGAGTTTTTCTTTTTGTCAATAAGCGTAACTTTCACACGATAGTTTGGAGGTTGCAGCTTGGTGCTAAAGCAGTCTCAAAATATGAAGCCCATGCGGAAGTGTTATATACTGCAGTTCATTGAGCATCCATTTGAGGCTGGCTGCAAAAACACCAGAAACCACTTACAGACCCATTCAAAAAAGATGATATTTGCAGCATTAATAAACATGTTTACAGCCTGGTTCTCAAAACGGCTTCGGACTGAATAGCTACTTTCTCTATTGGCACGGGTTTTGCCAATTTAAGGACATGACTGACTGGATTGATAGGCAGGCATCCTGTAGCTGTTGGCAAGGAGACTCAAACCCTGCCTCTTTACCTCACACTAGCTCGACAGAAGTTAGGTTGAGTTCAGCATTCAAATATGGCTTCTGCTGACGATTGGCTTCAGAACAGTGCTTCAGAAATAGATGGGTGACGTCACGGATACTACGTCCATTTATTATGCATTCTATGTTTAGCACACAATGTTTGGTGGCAGATGAGGACACACAGTCTGAGCATATTTTTGACTGGAACAAAAACTGTACAGTGTGACATGATGTGTTTTTTAAACTCCAGCAGTCAGGTGAGAGACTGATTTTGAACTTGAAAGCAACAGCTGCCCTTACAGGCCCTCAGCTCCGTCTTTAATGAAGTCAGCGCTGACGCTAACCCTCTCTAAATAAAGGTAAGCCTTAGCTAGATCCTTAAATACAGCCTGTGTGTCCACATCTTAGAGAAACCCCCCCAGGCTGAGTCTCCCTGAGCCCTGCGCCCTGAGAACTACAACAAGTCGCAAGTTTCAGGAATGTTTGCCTGGGAACCAGCTACTTTGTGTTTGTACGTGAAACGGAAAAAGAGAGAGATGCACTCAAATGGTGTTTTTTTGGGGCTGCGTGACCTCTGCAGAGGATTGATTTATATTTACAAGCCCCTTCAGTCTTTATCACTTTAACAAACCAGCTGCTGTCACGCTAAACAACCACCCAAACCTCGAAAACTAGAGCGAAGATCAAAGCATAAATGAAATGCCGTAGATTTATGGGGAGTTTTAAACTTTCAAACACAGATTACTCCCTGCTGCGTAAGCTGGCTTAAAATAAGAATTTGGGTTGGCCTAGATTGATGGGTGCATGGTTTGTACTGTATATGTGTATAGTATGTGTGCACATGCAAACACATGCTTAAAACACACAGACACTAATCTCATTACAACCAAATCCTCCAGTCACAGTAAAGATGAAAGTTCAGTAATAATGTATCTGCTTTGTTCCAGACAGGACAGTCAGGTCAGGGCTTCATGCTACTCACCCTGCCCTGGAGGCACTGAGGGAACATGGTGGGTATCTGGAGAGTGACAGGTGACGCCGCTGTCTGTGACGATGGCGGGACTGTGGATGTCCTGGAAGAAGCAGGAGTAGGACTCATCTTTCTCCAACACTGGAAGTCCAGGGACCGACAGAGACACCTGAGGAGGGACGAAATATCAACATGGATTAAAGAAGAAGAGTCGTGATGCAGCTCAGTGTGACCAGTGGGATTAGATATCCTCAGTTTCTTTGTGTGCAGAAAGAGGAGCATGGACGACAAAAGATGGATGACATGGCAGCACCCAAAAGTGAAGCCAAATTCAACAAACTTTGTTCTCAAACAAGGTTGTGCCATTCAATTCTGTTTAGTTATTCAAAGCTGTAAAAGGGGTTTAATTTCATGATTAACAAAAGAGACTTCTGCAGGTCTGAGTCTAACTGTGAGTGTCTGCTTCACTGTTTGAGGGTTAAATGTGTGTTCTGGTTATCAGAAAGGACAAGGTGTTATTACGCTATTGCTACGGCTTCACCTGCCGATCCGCAGAGTTCCAGCTCAAACTGACTTCACAGCTGCAGCCTGTTAGCAACAATAGCAGGGGGTATGTTGGCTTCACTTTGTACAACAGGAGGAGTTATAGATGTGTAGTCAATCTTTATATACGACATCCAGCAGCAGACTGTTGGGCCTGATAAAACGTTGTATAAAAAGAAAGAAAGTCTCCATATTCAGCAGGCAGAGTGAGCAGAGAGGATCCTACACCTGAGCTGTTCTCGAGGACGGTGAAGGACGAAATGACAGCAGGAGATTGAACTGTCTGAACACGTAAATCTGACCCGCTCACTTATAAATGTCAACGTGGAAAAATGTAATTTAAAAAGTGAATTAAATCCCTCTCCTGCAGGAACATGAGTTATACTCCCAGCAGAGTCCTCAGGGTATTATTCTGGTATTTGTTATTGTTTCTGTCCTCCTCACTCAGGTGGCGTTACTGCTCTGCAGTGAAACACATCATCAGACCTCCAGAGTGATGTCTTTCCCCTGAATTTAGGCCAGTTTGTCAAGTATTGCTCTGTCAGCGATGATGGGTGTCATTGATTAAAGGCGAATTCTGGCATTTTTCATTTTTGAAGTCTAAAGAGCAGAAGGTGTTGGAGTCGATTGTTTTTTGTTTGCAATATAATCTTTCAAAGTTGTTTTATGGCTCTCCTAAAAACCACCAGACTGCACTGACAACAACGACAGGGGAGTCGTTTGTCCAACAGTGTGTTGATTGGTCTGTTTCATTATGTCAAAGTAAAGCTGAACCTCACAAACGTCTGCCTTCTAAATCTCTGAATGTTTCCCTTAATCAATCAATAATTGAGTCCATAAAATACAAGTAACCAGTGGTGAATATCCATCACTATTTCTTCACATTAGTATTGTCATAGGATATCATTATTTTACTGTTAAATGACTGAATGATGAATCAATTAATACCTTTCAACTTTCAACTTCAAGACCCACTGCCTTCTCATTGCTGATAAAAATAATAACTCCTCTCTTCAGTCTCCTCGGTGGGATGTAAAGAAGTATATCCACATGACCGTGGACGGACTGTACCCACTCTCATCCTTAGTACTTGGTGTATACAAACATGTAGATGTGTATCCAGGTGTTTGTTTGGCTCCTCTGCTTCAGTGTATCTGAGAATTGGCGCTCACTTACCGTCCTGCTCTCCTCCCTGCTGATGTTTGAGGGGCTGAGGTCCTGAACGGTCAGACACTGCTGCTCCATTTCAAAGCTCCACAACCACTGACCGGGATGGTTCCCACGAGCACACTCAGACTGCAACACACACCTAAAGGGAACGACACAGGATACATCAGGGACTATATAGACTGGATTTCTTCTGAAAAGCTCTCTATCACCACTTTCTTCCAGGGTTCTTAAATAAATAAGGAAGTGATTTGATTTACTTTCCAGCCAAACTTTCTAATCTGCAAACATAAACATCCTCAGGAGTTTTATTCCAAACTATGAAACCTGAAAACATGACTGTGAGAAAGCCAGAGGAGACGGACTAAAGATGGAGAGAAAAACATCCAGGTGAGAGGGAGGTGGACAGCCAGGTGTGGAGGCAGAACAGATAGGAGACACAGATGGGATGGAGAGGAAGGTTTCTTTCATCAGACACCATCACAATCCCCCCAGACCACGCTCAGTCAGTTCTAATAGCATGACTTGGCAAAAACACTTCCAAAACTAAGAGAGCACCAGCTGCTTACGTGTCCGCTGATACTTCATCTCACGTCAGAGCTGAATTTATTTTTCTGCTGAAAGTCTTTGAACTAGTCGCAAAACATTTCACAGCATGAGAGGAAGTGATCTCTTCTGCATTTCAAAGAGCTGCAGCAGAAAATAATGCTGCTCATGATGTCAAACTTTACAGTAAACAGTAAGTATGTAAATGATCATGTTGAGTTCTACTTCTCTTCATCTTCCTTATATACAGTAGTGTGTGTGAGTGAGTGTGTGGGAGTCAGTGCTCCAGCTGTGTGCACTCACTGGTTACGTTAAGTGTTCCTGTTTCATGATTTAAATGCCCTTGTTTTCCTGCTCTGTTTGCGTTTTGAGATTTAACAGTGCAGAATTATTGTCCCCGCTCTCTCACAGAAGTGTCTGTGGAAGTGGAGTGAGATGTTTTGTCTCAGGCCAGAGGCTCAGAGGAGAACGGGACCAACGAGGTGCAACTCATGGTAATATCAGTAAATAGCAAAGCTGTCTGTTTCATTAGTTGACAAATATTTGCAGAGCCTGTTGGGAAAACTTGTGGAAAGCTCAAAGCGTCACCTCGCTGTCACCGGTGTTGTCTGGTGTGTTCTTCAGGAGCCTGTGATGATCACCCCTCTTACTCTACAGCACTTTATCCCAATACGTTGCTCGCTTTTAACAAAATGTATTTGTTATTATTAATGTATTACAGATTTTCAATATTGTTTTTTAGGTTATTTTTCATCTATTTATTATCTAGTTAATGCTCGACCTGAGAAACAGTTTTCGTTCTGTCGTATATTTAAAGCTGGGGTTGGTAGTCAGATTTAGATACACTTTTTGTTATACTGGTTAAAATGATCTTTATGTCCTTATGGCAATCAATACATAATGTGTTCTTAAAAAAGAGTGAAAAAAAACGCTATCTACAGCCAGAGTAAACCTGGGGAAAACACCAACCAATCCCTTCCATCAGGAGCCAAATTATGAAACCAATCAAATCCCTTCCTGTCGTTCTGCCAGCCTCCTGCGTGTACATTTCATGTTTGTTTGTGTTTTTAACTTTCACTATGATAATGTTTTGGTGTTTTCTTACTGCTGAGTGAGACATGAGTTAACGTAGTGCAAAACACAAACGATGTGCTGAGGACCGGTTTTGAATCAGTCACGATGGTCATGAATCAGCGGCGCTCGTGCATGTGAGCGGGGGCTTCGTTTTGGAGGAGCTCCGAGGGGAGGGGGGGAGGGGTTAGACGGAGTCCTGAAGAAATGCTGCATTCAAATTCATGCTAGTTTTCCGTGACTACTAGCCCTAGCTTTAACACGGTGAATGACAATAACTCAGAATCTGAATCTGACAGTCTAAACCCAGCTGATAACAAGTGTGTTAATGTTTCATTTCCAGTCACGTGCCCTTTGTTTTGTTTTCAAGATTGCCAGAAAATTATCCCATTATCACGAGAAAAAACTGTGAGATAATGAGATAACTTAAACTGTTTAAATGGGAAAACCAGTATTGTTATCTTGATTTGATGAGATAGAGGAGACCAGATGTCAGGAAAAACACTGTTAGACTCATTATCACAGGAAAACAGAGAAAATGAAATGTATGAATAAATGATTGAAACTTTAATTTGGGATTTTGCTCTGCGAAGAGTAAAAAAACACACAAATGCTGATTTGTTTTCATCCTCTTAATGGAAAGCAAATTCCCTTTGAATGTCAGCTTCAGGCTTCCGTAGTCCTGTATGCTCGTACAGCTATACTACATTTAGATACAAATACATGAAGGTGCATGCTGTATGTTGCATTATTTTAAACTACATCCTCATGTTGTGATGGAGACTTGACAGTTCTTGCTGATACAACATCTGACTTTTCATCTCACACCATCACAGATATCAGCAGTGCTTTGTTTATGACTGAATACATTAAAAACCAATGTTACAAACATTATGTTTAACATCATATGTGCTCAGCATGTCAGATTTTTCATTGTGAGTGTGTTAATGTGCTGACTATGGCATTTAGCTCAAAGCAGGACTGTGTAAAGTCAGTAGTTTTGCTCTTAAAACAGACTCCAATCACATATTAATCTAGATGTTGACATGTGATGGTCTAACTGATCCATTGATCACTGGGTGATCATAAAGATGTCTGATATCTGATTGTGTATTCGAACAGGGTCTCAAGCTTTGACTGAGATTTCTACAGAGGAGCTATTTTTATTAGAATAAGCAGATTATTTCAGAAGCTTAAACTCAGGTTATTGTTTGAGTGAACTTCAGCCCTACTTTCTAGGAATCTAAATCAGGACACATTCAAAGCTGCGGTTTCTCTCACCTTCCCTCCAGGACACACCAACCACAGTAGGGGTCGTGTCCGAGCAGGCAGGAGTGGCAGTCTGGATGCTGCTGGCATTCAGCCACAGGCCTCTTCTGCAGCTGGAAGCAGGACAACACAATTATGTTCGGTCGTGCAAACTGTGCGCACTAAGCTCAACAAAATCAGATTAAAAAGAATAGGTGCCCCACATACTCCAGAGGAACAATGGAAAATGAAAATATGTTCATTAGAATAATCCTAATGACCAGCTGCATTACTGGGGGAGAGAACTGGGGCAGAAAAAACAAGTGAGTCAGAATTATTTCCCGAGCTTTGTAAGAGCACAGAAAGGACACATCGAAATGGGGCCATGATGATAAAACAATACTGGATGTTATATCTGTGTGTGAGCATCTACCATGTTGTGAGTCATGATGAAGAGATGCTCCTCTTTCTGGTCCAGGATGAGGTCTGAACTGATGGCTGCGTTGTGCTGAATGGAGATGACAGAGTACTCCTCCACCTGACCATCCGGCCCCAGGAACACCTGAGGAAACAAACACAGAGGAATCATTGTTGTGGTAATGTCATCATGTCCCAGACAGCCCTGCTGTTAACTCCTCATTAAGAATAAGAACACAGAAATAGACTTTAATTATCAACAGTGTTTTCATGTCCAAACAGATGATTTTAAGAAGGCTTTAAAAACAACAGCTCGCTCCAATTAAATCATCAACCTGACAGCTCTGTGGATCACCAGAGAGTGGTAGGACATTTTAATTATTATAGCACCTTGTTTCTTTTTAAACAAGGGGAAGTTGAGCTCTAGCACATTCAATTAAAATTAAATTCCTTTCATCACCAGATATTCAATTTTAGTGATCATAGTTTACATCAAGTTAATAACAAGTCTTATTCTTGACTTCTCTTTGTTTTGTTGTATATTTTTTGTCACCTGTAATATCTTTCTGTGTCACTTTAAAGACAGTGACGAGCACTTGAGTCCTTTTGCATGTGATATGATTGTTTGTTAAGGCAGCCAACATCAGAGCAACCAGCCTGCCTCACTCCTAACCTTTTTGTTAACGAGGCACGTCTGCCGGGAGTAAACAATGGCGGACAGAGGCGGAGTTTAAGGGCGGAACAAACTTAGGGACGTACAGTCTCACAGACCTGGAGGCTGTGCCAAGCCCATCATGACGAATTTCAGAACGGCTCGTTTGAGAACACATTTTCTGAAAGTGGGAGGAGACAAAACAGGGGCTGGATGGATTTTTTTCATTTGGGGGGGGGATTTGTAGACATGCCAGGGACACAAGGACACCTTTAAGTAAACAGCTTACATGAACAATGCTCACTAGCATTACTAGTGGTCAAAATTAACAAACATTACCTTTAAACATTATTATCTATTGAGTCAGAATGCACTGTAAAAATGAAAACTTCAAATTGTTATCCTGAAAATGATTTTTTGGTTCAGTAAAGAAAAAAATTCAATTGTGTTGCAAACTACATCAAAGTAGTTATCTCAACTACCTGTATTAAGTTAGTTGTGTAAAGTTTGTTTCATTTCATAAGTTAGGTTGGTAAAACTTGAAATGATGGGTTTGAGGCTCGGCTAAATTATTTGAGTACGCTTCAGGCAAAGAACGGGGTCTCCAACTCAAATCTACAGGGGTCTTCCACACTTTCAATTTCCCACATGTGGCGCCATCTCTCCTGTCCTGCGTTGATTTTATCGCCCTAAAGGTGAGTGTTTTGTTTGAGTATTGTATTGAAACTCCAGCTTTACAGTTGGTCAATTGATGGTGAGTTGATTACCGGTTAATGTAACTTTACTTTGTTTAGTTAGTTTAATCAGGCATGGTCATTACCAATAGTTAGCCACCTTGAACATTAGCTAGCTACCTTGCAAGTGTGAAAACGGTGCAGTAACGGTCAGTAACAAAGGGACATTTTCTGAACAAACAATAATAAGTTGGCACAACTTTAACTTCTTAGTATGTAGATATCAAGAATTTAAATTACACTACATATGAATGATAAGTTATCTCAACAAAAACTAATCAGTTGGCTCAAATGTAAGATCTCTAGTTAGCCTCAAAACTCAAAAATCTAGTGCAGACAGTTGCCTTGACATGAGTTTTCACAGCTTTTTCGTTTTAACAGTGTGGGCAAAAAGTCCTAATAATGCCGATATGGAATGATATAAATGCCAAGAGTGCTTGTAAAAAGATCCAGCGGCATAAGAGTTAGTCATATTAAAGTTTGTGAGCAATTAGTGATCTTCATTACCTGGATTTAATACTTATTAGCACACTATGTTAAACAATTGACTCTGATTGGTCAAAACATCATAACAACAGTGATTAATCCTTAACAGCAAAAGCAACACTATAGACAACCTCATCACAAAGGTCACACCAAATCAATCTGAAGGAGTGCAGCACATTTCACCTCCGCCTGTTGACACTGTGGTAAAGACGTTCTGCAGGCTCAACATGAAGGGCATTTTAATATGAGATCCTGTCCTGCTACCCAGGCACCAGCAGCAGAGCTGGTGCGTCAGTCATTGCAGATACAAAGTAACATAAACCATAAAGTGTAGTGATAACAGCAGCGATGCTAAAAGTCGTGACACTGGTCCTCTCTGGGTGGATAAGACCTATCAGGATTCTAATCTGCTTAACCAGCTCACTATACATTATACCTAATAGGTCCCTGATGAGGACAGTGATGTGATGGAAGGCTTCAGGAATCAAAGATTGTTAATGGATATGAACTCGGGCATGTTTTGTCAAAAGTGAAAGCAGCTTAAATGTATAAAACCTTTAGAAGAAGAGGAATATGAGACGACTCCTCAGATTTTTAATGTACTCTGACACTCTCAGTGCTCACTGCATGGTTTTAGAAACAAGACATAACTCACACACTTCTTCTTCTTTATCCAAATATTGCACTTACATTACCTTGGATTAAAATACACCAGCTATCATTTAGTCTGAGATTAGATTTAAACTACAAATCCCCAGAGTTTTCAATTTCAAAAATTTAGTTTTTCAGCTATGAGCTGCATGGACTCGAGGGAAATCACCAGCAGACTTTAGACGGATCCCTCTGGACACATTAAAGGCTGAACTGCAGATATTTGGAGCTGGTATTTGTATTTTGGTGATAATGTCTGAAAGAGACTGTATGACGGTCCTGTATATGTGGCAGATTTTATGATCAAATAGACATTACACCTTTTTTCAACGATTTTGCAACACAGTAAACAAACTTAATGACTGTAATTACATCAGCCAGCCCAAAATTGGACATATAACTCTGCAATTTCAGATTACCAATATGGCGGCCGATATATTTTATTATATTTAGCAATATAAATAAACTTTTTACTTTTTGGCCAGTGCACTAATATGACTGCAAGTTTTCTGCAGAATATGATGAATCATATCGTGTTAATGTGAAACAAGTATTCATATTTGGCTTCATCACCCACCAGAGGCAGATGTAAGTATCTGTGAGAAGCCCACCCGCCACCATGATGTTGTCTAATAGATAAGTCTCCTGACGTTTCTGGAGTTCCCCTCTAACATTAGCGCTACACTAATAAAGGAAATACTCATCAACAGGCAGTCAGGAAACACTGCAGCAGAGGATAAGATAAGTTTAACGGCATGAAGAGACAAATCCAGGTCAGAAGAGGCAGAAACCAAGCAGACCAAATGAGGAGGCCTGTCTGACCTTGTGCTGGCTGTTTAAAGTCCAGAGCTGCCGTAATGTGGGTTAATACGAGAGGTCAACCTGACCAACTGCTCCATGCTGGCCTTTTGATGTTCTAATGTCATTAGTAAGATATTTCCACTGTGAGAGGAACTGTGTTGAAACAAAGACCAGCAATCATCCTAATGGGAAAATCCAGCACAGAGTAACTCCACAATCTGCCCTGTGATGTGCCAGGATGTCTCACTGATGACAGGCTAATCCCATCCTCCAGGTATGTGGAGGATTTCGGGTCAGCTACGCAGTCTGACACACTTTGATCCGTTTCCTCACAAAACACACTCTGCAGGCATTCATTCCAGCCCGTTCTGACTGCAGCAAGGTACAGAAACTTTACATTTCTTGTAGATACGTCACAAAAATAAAAAAGGCTCCACAAATATCTAAGGTGAGGTCAACGTGTGTAAGATCATCAAAACTTTAGCATGCTGGCTGCACAAAACCCGTCTTTCTTCCAGCATGACAAGCTGAGCTGACCTCGACAAAACAAACATTTAGAGATGGAATCTGAACTGGTCAGCAGTACGTCTTCATGCAACCGTTAATAAGACTGCTGAGGCTCCATCAATTAGACCTCCCCAAAAAACCACACTGGCCTTTGTGTCCTCAACTCTGCCTTAACTTAATCTTGTTCTCTTGTTATTCCAAACAACTGCAATTAGCCAATCACTGTAGACCCTGTTTATCTGCCAGGAGTCTGAGGTCAACAATGGTGGGAGGGAGTCAACATGTTGCAACCAAAACACGAGATAGGACTGGATTTTAAAAAAGTACATACACATCTAAAAATATTCTGTACAAACAACAAGGGTATTTGAGATTCAGGTCCAGATTCTGTTCATTTGTCATGTCCCACTGTCTGCAGACGTAAAAGATGAAATGCTGTTCTCCAAGCTCACAGCGGTGCAACAGGAAAAAACAAACTAATAAATCTAAAATTAAACTCCCGCTGAAAGAACAAAACCCACACTAAAATACTACAAACAATGTCAAAGTCAACAGTCAAGACTTCTTTACTTGTCCTCTGAGAGTCATCTTTGACCCAGAGAGATATCTGAACACTACACGGCAGAAAAAGCTGTAACATCCATTCTCTCATGTATGACTGTGGACTGAGAATCATACAAGAGTGACCTACCTAAAGAACAGTTCTCTTTCAGGAGTACAGTGATGTACACTTCACTGAGAAATATATATAAAATAAACTCAACAAAACATACAATCACTGGTCATTTTAATATTGCTCCTGCTATTTCTGTCTGATAACTCATTCTTTCTAAGGTTTAAACAGTCCTGAGTGCTTGTTAGGATTAGTTTTTGGCAGGTTGTTGACTTGTCTTGATGTCTTGACAAGTCTGCGATAAAAAAACAATGAGACAGCTGCAGTTTGCACAGCTCACTGCTCACATTGATGCGATAGCTTGCAGTTTATCAAAGCACACATGCAGAATCTTATTACTTGTCTATTAAGCCCTAATTGGCCTTAATAGATTTCTGATTTGCTTGTACACCATGAAGCATCTGGACTCATCAGGTTATCCAAGACGGGTTTACTCACTGAGGGATCAGGGACAAGTGAAGGGGACGCAGCCTTCAGTCCTTGCTCTTACTGTCGGCTCAATGAATCAGAGATCAAACATTATCAGCTGCAGCTCAACAGGTGCATGTCTTCTTTATGATATCTAACTAAATGTAGTTTACTTTTATTTAATCTGATGTCCTTTAAAGAATTTATATATCCCAGGTTGGCATTTTGAATAAACCTGCGTTCAAAAGGTCTTTTATAAATCAGCTTGTTGCTCCTTATAATAATACTGAGAAATCACAGATTAGCGAGGAAGTCTTGGCACCAACGCCACACTATCGTTTATTGATTAATACTGTACTACGTAATCTGATTATGAGATGTAATCACTTTAGGAAATTATGTTTTCCAACTACATTAACGACCAATTACAAAGATTATAAAACTGAAAAATGGGTTATGGAGGTTGTTGTATAAAGAGCTTTATACAATGACAGACCTGCTCCCACACATACGATTACTTCTGGTCAGTTAATCCTTCAGTGGGAGGAATCTGATATCCAGGAGGAAGGTCTTTCACTGTGTACAGGTAACAATGCACTGTGCAAGGCTCTCTTATCAAAGATCAGGGTTTGACTGGCTGCACAGGGGCGGATAAAGACATTTATGACATGGGGGGGGGGGCACTTCAATACAGACTTATGTAGAGGTGGCATGAAGTGCACACTCACAGGAATGAAAAGCATTTATTTACTCAATCTCCACTAATCATCTCTACATGGACGGCTAACGCAAAGAACAGATTTGATAGTCCTGTGCAATTCTTTCTTCTTCTTTTTTTAATGTTACATTTTTGGTTATGTTTGTCTTTATCGGACAGGAAAGCTGGAGAGAGACAGGAAATGTGAGGAGCAGAGAGCGGCAATAAATGGTCGAGGCTGTGAGTCGAACCTTTAAAGCTGCAAAGAAGACCATAGCCTATGTACATGGGGCGCACCATTAAGCCGCTAACCCGGGTCTTCCACCAGATCCGTGTCCGGTCCGTCTCCAATCCACTGCATTCCGGCTCCGTGCTCTCTCATCCGTCAACACCCACTGGTTGAGTTTTCAAAACACAGCACAGAGCAGGGCCGCCGGACAACTGGAGTCATGTGACCAAGGTTTTCCCGCAGTAATTACTAAATCAAGGATTCTCCTCCTCCTGTCCTCATCCATGTTGTCATTCTGGTCCTCTGAAAACCTCTGACCTGTTGACTCCTGGCCTGGCTCCGCTCATCATGACGGTTTGTTGTTGTAGTTAAGTGAAATACGATCTGGTGATAACACAGAGTTTTTTATTCTGAAAATTAACTGGATGTTTTCATTTTGTTTTGGTGACTGACTTCCTGTCCCGCTTCATCTGCTCTGTTGAGATTGATGCGTTGTGCACCGGCATCAGACAGAAATAGAAGTCTTGCATATCTGATCCAGAGGGCTCTGACCTGCCAAATCAGAGATGCAAGCGGAATGCATTGGAGCGGACCAAGTGGAAGTTAACACATTGACTAAAATAGAAACCTATCAGATCAGGTGCAGTGAGGGAACGTAGACAGACTGAACATGAATCCAGTGGAATTTGGCCATAAGCCAACAGTGTCCAAGTCTTGTGCATTTCTTTCAACTTTAAAAATAACAGATAACAAAACAGAAAATCTTCTCCTTCCTTTTCAGCTCAAAAGAAGACGTTGTAAAGTATCAACAAAGAAAATGTGCTACGTCAAAATGCATAAAAGCTTCCAGCAGGCTTTGCAACACAGCAAAAACTGTTAATTGTAACATAACTCCCGCCTCTGACAAGGCAAACAGCCAATCAAAATTTGAATTATACCCCTGCAGCAGACATCTTCAACATCTGATGAAGCCTTTCCAGCTCACTAATCCTCAGCTTGGTTTTGGAATTGTTAAACTATCATGTACAGGTGATGTGTTTTAATCTCCACACAGTTTGAACCATACGGCTTGTTTCTGTTATGTAACATGTATTTATCACTCAGGACATGCTGGACGGACAGACAGAAAGCTTCATGATTCACTGTGAGAACTCGATGAACTCTGATCTACAGCTGCTTCAGTCAGCTGGAAAACAAACTGCTAAGTGACGCTCGAGAAGAGATCGAAGAAGAAGAAGAAGCAGCCTGGGGTCAGTGTTTACTGTCAGCACAGTTTAGAGAAGAGGTAAACTACATCAAAGATTCTGGGTCATGTGTCATCAGTGGAGACTGTCATACATCATAACTAGAGACAACACAGCTCATCCCTGCATCCTATAGTTACACATAATAAAGGGGAATAAGTGACCTACATAAAACTTGGTTCATTCATTCATGAGTGTTCTGCTTCACTTAAAGAAAGTTCAAGTATCTCTCCAAATAAACCCTGATAATAAATCTTGTTTTTCTCTTAATGGTAATGTTGAACTTTGACCTTTGCATTCAAGGCAGCAGTAGACAAGCAGCTCATGTTGTCTCATGGGGAAATTACAGATTTAGATACAAATCTTACTATAAAGGTCTACAGCTTTGAGATCTTACTCTCAGACCTAAACCTGGAAATGGCAGCATATATACAGTATATATATATATATATTTTTTGACTGGCTGCTGGCTAATGCTACCTAATGCTACCTACTGGTACATATTGAAGCGGTGAGGTTTTTTAGATGATAAATTATTCCAAAAATAAGGCCCATGTTTAAAAATATTAAAACCTGCCTCTAAACAAAGAAAAGTTCACTTATGGTAAATGGACAAATGGACTACTTATAAAGCACTTTTCTATTCTGTCTGACTACTCAAAGTGCTTTTACACACTACTCATCGCATTCACCCATTCATACTCATTCACTCACTGATGGTAGAGGCTGATATTGTTAGGGACCATCAGTATTAGTTAATCTTATTTGTACACATTCACACACCGCTGAACAACAGCAGGAGCACTTTGAGGTTCAGTGTCTTGCTCAACACTTCAGCATGTGACCACAGGAGCTAGGATTGAACCACCAACCTTCCGATTGATAGACAACCGACTCTACCCACTGAGCCACAGCCGCCCATCTCTAGAGTTTGAGTCTTTTACATGCGTCTGCAACCCTCCAACACATGCATATTTTAAGGTTATGTTTCCTGGTTTCTTAATTATACACTTATTAACAAGATGTCTTATTACAGTTTAATCACGACAGCCACTAGAGGGCAGTAGATGAATTACCGGGATATTGGAAAATAAAAAAAGATATAATCTCTGTTACACTGAAGGGAACAAAAGCAGGTGCCTTTCTGCCTCTCTGACGTAATTCAACTCTTCCGAGTGTTTTTTTCTTTCTTACAAAGGTTTGCCATCCTGCCTTGTCTTATCTGATGTTATCTTGCTTTTTCTCGTCTATCTGTTGGCGTTCCTCTGCTGGAAGATCTCCTTTATAATCATGGACTACATTTGGTCATGAGTTAAGGGTTACGCCAAAGCTTGAATTCAAATGTTCCTTGCTGGTGTTCAAAGTAAGAGACTGACAATGTGTCCATTAACGATGCAGAGATTGACACTGACACTGCCCGCTGTTATGACTGATATCTCTGGGTGCCTGTGAATGGGTCTCTCTGTTCGGAAGCACACGTGTCTGCCAGTCAGCGATGACAAGCGAGGAGCTTCGTCGTTTTCTGGTCACAGTGATTGTGCAGCTCGGGGTTTAGCCGGCTCTGTGTGACGTCACTGAGTTAAAATACGTTAATGCCGGTCATTGTGCTGCTTCAGCTTGTGCAGGGGGCCTCAACCACAAGCCACCATTGAGAAAAAAAAGGCACAAAGAGGCACTGTGTGGAGAAAACTCAGGATCTGTAAACTACTGATATCAAGGGGCCTGCCTCCAACACGCAGCTTATATATAGAGAAACACAACAAGCCAGATACTTGTGTCACACATTGCTTTACAGCTCCTCATCTCAAATGTTCTATTTTACTTCATTTGCTTACTTTCCCCTCTTCTATCTCTGATTTTATCCAAAATTGGACAATCCTTGTCTGTGACCAGGCTTCACCCTGAACTCTGCATGAACCCACAGACACAGCGCCATTTGTGACCCCACAGCGTCTTGACTGCAGCACCTTGGAAATCTAATTGACAGCCTGTTGAAGGTAAACAACACTTCAGAAGAGCTTCATGTGATCCAGCCAAAGAGCTGATCACTCGCAGGCTCTTCAACATGACTCAGAGGTACAAAAAGTTCTGATGAGTGGCTCCAAGAAAGAGGAGACAGGGATGCCCCGTAAACGACAGAGACAAAATATTACAAAGACATAAAAGTAGAAGTGTTCAAAAAACCTAAAGGCTTCATCAAATCTGAATCTGTGAAGCTTTAAAAGGGTAACATGATTGAGCCTGTTGGATTTGATATCATGAGATGGAATTAGATGTATCTTAGTGGGAATAAAAACACCAACTGAACCGATCTACAAAGTTCAAAAGTTCCAGTAACAACTCTAACACTGAGCTAAGCTCAATTCCACTCAATCAATCCCAAAACAAATTTATAAGAAGTGTTTTTCAGAGAAAACTCTGGTAATCAGTGAAGACATTAACAAAGGTCTGCAAGGTTTTTGCAATCCATTGTTTAGAGCTGTAAATAAATAAACCTATTTTTGTAAAGATTATGTTTTTGGGCTTCTGGTGGCTACATTTTTAAGATGATAGGACAGTGGAAAGAAAAGAGAAGAAAAGGAAAGAGAAAGTGGAGGATGACACATTGCAAAATGCCCCCGGTCAGATTTGAAGACTGCAGCATCTGTACATGACGATTTAACCACAGAGCTGAAGCGGTGCCTCATGTTGTGACCTTGTTATAAAATCTTTTTATCAGCCATGCTTTGGGTAGCATAAACACAGTCCTACAGGCATACACAGGTCTAAGCTTTTATTATTTAGTGGATGAGTGGATTTAATACTGTGGGACAAAGTACCTCTACCTCAAAGCATTCCTTCAACAAGATGTAGCAGGACCCTGCTCCTGGTTATTTAAGCCTGCCTGCCCCTACACACTGACTATGTTTGAGACCTCCTCTGGGTGTCAGATGCCTGTTTCTGGAGCTGAACAGAGAAAATATCTAAACGGGTTGCTCGCTGAGTTGACTGCCGTGTCCGTACAGGGACAGGTATGATAGTTATGTAAGAAATACCAAAAAATGTAAAACAAATACGGTCTGAACTCAAAATAATGACACTTGATGTCAGGTATGCCAGGCTATTACTTCATATCTTACAAAAACACACAATCACTGCATAGCATCACAGTTTGCACATAAACAAAGAACACTTTGTCACTGATAGGGGTCTGTGCCTCTCTGTGCAGCCTGTCCGTGCACGCCCTCATATCTGTGAGACCATCTTACCTTGTGCAGGTTCCCCTTAGAGTCCCCCAGGAAGGCGATGGTATGTCCCACCCTCACACTGACAGCCACGGCAGTGAGGCGAGCAGACGGGCTGTCCAGGATGGTTTCTGCTTCTACGGCAATCCTGCTGGCCATCGGGCTCGGGGTGTGATCCGAGCCACAGGGGTACGCATCCAGAGTGTTCTGGTTACAGAGAAACAAGAGGAACGAGGTGTTCAGGAAAGAAAACTCATGAATGCTTTGACTTTAATGTGGATAAAAATTTTAAGTTCAACGTTAATTCCACCTGCAAGTGGGCTGATATTAATACCTTTGCTATTCTATTTCAAATTACCACTTGCTCACTATACATCATGCCTTGCACAGTACAGTCGGCCTTATAATGTGTTTTTAATAACTACTCAAAACTAACATTGGAACATTACGGACTATGTTAAACAGATGTGAAAAAGAACTGGACATCATAAACAACTGAAGACACTTGGCAGGCACTTTGGAGATACAGTTGTCCTCTACAAGTTCTTGGACCTGGAGGGACTTCTGCTGGAAAAACTAAATACGCTTTTTTATAAGTCCCAAACAGAAATCCAAACAAAGGGGCACTCAGCTCTGATGCTGGAGGGAATGTGGAGAGATGATTGTTGACCACGCTCATATTTTCTGGTCTTGCCCCCTTATTAAGCCTTACTGGGAGGAAGTAGCAACAATTATCTAAAAAAACTATTTTTCACCATTAGTACAACATTCATCTTGCTTTACCTCGGACATATCCCTGACGGACTCAGTAAACACAATGCCTACCTCCTAAAGATTTTGCTGGCATCAAGTAAAAAGGCCATTACAAAACGTTGGCTTCAGAAGAAGTGCCCTACTGCTGGTATCTGTATTAATATTGGAAAACAACTACATCTTTTAGAGCAAGAACTGGGGGAAAACAATGGGAGAAATGGTGTATTTATTTAGCCAGGGAAAATAATTCATCATAAATTTGTGTGACCAAGTATGCAAGTTGTGTGTTATATCATATAAATGTATGCCTTCTTGTACAGACCAAGCCATGACCTCATGTTTTTGTGTTCTTGTGTGTGTGTAAGTGTGTACGTATGTATGTAAACCATAAACTGTATTGAATATGGACGTAGTATCCGTGATGTCACTCATCTGTTTCTGAAGAGCTGTTTTGAGGCCAATTGTCGGCGGGAGCCATATTGCTGCTGTCAAGAGATTGTGACGTAAAGAGGCGGGCTTTGAGCCTCCTAGCCAACAGCTACAGTGTTCCATAATGTCAGTCAAGTCAGCTGTGCCTCTCATTGGAAGACTCGTAATCGAAATATCTTCGAAATTGCCGCCTTAGAAAAAAAATGAACCCTCCGTACTGTGTGAGCCGATCGAGAAATGAACTATCCATACTACACTCGTCTTCTGTACCAGGCTGTAAACATGTTTAGTTCTGCTGTAAAGATCGGCTTTTTTTAATTGGTGCATATGTGGTTTCCAGTACCTCCGGAGCCAGTCTCAAGCGGATCCGCGATGAACTGCAGTTTTTAGCACTTCTGCATTGGACTCATATTTTTAGAGCAGAGGTTGCTGCTTGATGTAAACATGTATGTTCCTAAAAAAAAAAGAAACCTCAGAAAATAAAAGTTAAAAAAAACCCCACTAACATTGGTTCCTTTGCATAGTCATCCAACAAACCACACAGAACATACATGGTTTGTCTGCATCAGCTGCAGTATAGCTGCATTTTCCAACTTTAAATCAACCTCAGACATAATCCTGTATCTGTGGGGTACAAGTCCTTCTCAGCCAACACCAAAATGGAATCACAAAAGCAGCACACACATCATATTGAACGTTAATTTTAAAGTGTGTTGCTTGTTTTGTACAAAGAGAACCCCCTGAGTGATTTGTTATTCATCTCTGAGCAACTAAGCTGGTTACCAAAAATAAAGCAGCAGTGCTCCTTTTGTGGAGGGTAAAATCCTTGCAGGATTTAGTGTGGAGGGATTGGGGCTTTGAGAACAAACCATCACTGGAGCCCACTGACTTCTCCACTCAGTGCTCTGAAGCTTAAAGACTATTTGTTTTTGCTCCCACAGTTTGGCAGTAGGGAGTCTTTGCTCTGGCTGCATTGTTGTTGTTGTTGGTCTGAGGACATTTATTTTCCACAAGAAGTTCTGACAGTGGGGTCACTGCTTTATCTTAACAATAGGAAGTAGAGGCAATAAACCTGAGGGCTGTTGGAGCTAAGGTTTGCTCTGATGGATTGCTGCAGTTGGATGGCGTGTTGTTATGAAAGGTCTCCTTATTTGGCCTGCCCATTAGAAATAGAGAGCGTGAACCTCCTTACACAATCAGCACAACTCACCAGCTTCAAACCTGGTTGTTCCACATCACTTACTGCTGTTCAAACAACGAAAAATAGGTCTCAGAGTATTGATCAAGTTAACAAGGGGAGTGACGTTTACCTGCTCTGCTTTGTGAGAACCTAACCATCAGAGGTAAACATGCAGGGATGACTGCACGCTAAGAATAGACCAGAACCACATTATGACTGCTGAAAAAGTTATGAAGTTATGACGTCCAGTCTTGGAACCTGGCCTGAGAGCTTAAAGGCTGACTGCCGTGGCTGATGGCAGCCTGTGATTACACTGTAATACCTCATGCTGCCGCGCAGACCGCAATCATCTGGACATTTAGTCTTAAACTCCCCGGGGAAGTAATAACCACAGGGGAGTAAGATAACAAGAAAAGATTGACTACAGTTGCGTTTGGGCCACTAATATTTGGTTGCAGTCCTGATCACCAATAACAAAAGCTTCACAAAGCTTAGACTTTGCGTGAGAGCGAGTCCCCGGTGCAGATGGACTGTCCTGGCAGAGTCTGACCATGGATCAGGCTGCTTTGGTGTTGTTTGTGCAAAGGGATCCAATTGAGATTTGACATCTTAATGACACTGTAAATCTCTTTTGGGCAGCAAATCCCTCACCACTGTTCCCCTCTTGAGCCATATGGTTTGATTGGATTCCCCTTTTTTACAGTTACTTTAAAAAACATTTGTTCATATTGAATGTTGTGACGGGTCTTAACAGGGGTAGAGTGTTATCCCATTCAAAACATGAAAAAAACAACCCTCTTGTAAAATACGGTCCACGGCTGTAGGATTCTGGGAAATGTAATGTTTCCACCACATGTGGCAACAAATGTTCAAAGTTACAGTTTGTCATGTTTCTAGAAGTTGCCATAGATGATGTTTGAAATGAGGAAATAGATAATAGTGAGAATCCAAGTCCTTGCAAAGTCTGATACAGGGGACTTGAAATAGACTTGTTTCTTCTTCATTAGCTTGCACAGAATTAATTTGTAAATCGTAGCTGCCATGACCAACTATGTTTTTGAGAAGCAAAGAAGAACTGCTTTCTGGTCACTGTAAAGGGCCCCTGATGATAAGATGACCCCTTCTTTTTAAGGCTACTCAGAAAAACATCTTTTAAAAACCAAATCTTGATTTTATTAAACAACTGCTTAACAGTTAAAGTCTCAGCTGCATTGACACTTTTTCTTAATAAATGTCATTTTAACTCCGCCTCATGCCGATTAACTTGTCCTACTTTCGAGCAACTTTGTTCCCCAGGACACGCCACTATCATCCCCCTGGCATAGTAGCCGTGAGTGATGGCTAACGAATATTAACAATTAATAACTAAACCCTAACTATAAGGCAATCCCACTTTCTTCAAGGGTATTTTGAAGGGTGAGAAAAACATCTTATACTCCAGTCAATATGGTAATTATAAACTGACAACAATGCAAATCCACAAAAAGTGTAGCTTAAGTCAGAGCTACAAAATTTTATGCAGCCATCATCATCTGATCACAATTTAGGCTAAAAATCTTTCAATATTTAAAGTTTAATCTCCTTTAAAAAGACAAACAAGCAAAAAAAAGAAGTTTGAGCAGTTTTAAGTTGAATATCGGTGTAGAAACAGCATGTTTTTCATTTACTCAATATGGTCCAAACCTCAAGTGTAGGTATTTGTAGAGGAAGAGAAAAAATGAAGCCAATCAGAAGTGAGAAAATGACGTTACAACTTAGTCATGAAGAATGGACCTGGTCGCAGCAGCTACTTCAGACACATACTGTCACATAGAGTCAAGGCTTTTTAATCTTGAATGAATCCTTCAGTGTGACTTGTAGTTGAAGTTTTTGAGTGAGGTCACGTTACAGTATTAAAACTACAAAAATGACCAATCACCCGCACGACAAGAAAGAACACCTGAACATGATCAGAGAAAGGTTGGATGTATTCATATCTGTTCTCTTCCTCCTCCTGTGTTTTCCTCTTTCACTTTTGGCATCTGATTTTCTGCTCCACTGTGCATCTGTATGCCTTCTGTGTCTTATCCTCTTTCTCCTTCAGAGTCTCATCTCTGCGGGGTGTGTCTTTATCCGCCCTTGTCAGGCCTTGTTAAACATTACCCTCAACCCCACCCCACTAAGTACGGCTAATGCCGCCAATCGATCCCTCCCTAACCAGCAGTTCTATTAAATCACTCTGCCCGCCTGCGCTGCCTTCTCCCCTCGAGCCCATCGCTAGTACACTGATGCAAAAGGTTGAAGGGTCAAGGCTGCTCTGTGTCCTAAACAAAGGAGGATGTGATGATAGAGTTAGACGTCAAACTAGTGCATGATGTCCATTGAAATCTAATGTTTACGTGCACACCAAGTGGAGCCATGATTTCCAGAGTTGGTGTTATGACAGAGCTAATTTGATTCAACCCTCCTCCACAGCATTACATTTCTCTCTTACAAAACGTCTAATTGAATTTGGTGATCTCTGATTCTAAGGTTGCATTGCAGGGATACGGGAGGCAGGCCTGGACAGCCTCAGATGCACGGCACCAGCTCGGGTAGATGAAAGATTTCTCTTAGTAGAGTCATCACAGAGAAACAAATCTCGCCTCTCAAAAGAAAAAGAAAAAAAAAGTCGGACATCTTGTTCTTTTGTAAACACAGCGATGAAAACAAGGAGGAGAAAGTCAAGAAAACTGGGCCACTCAGTGACCGGATCACTACATTCCTCCATGCCTTTTGTTTATGTGAACGTTTTTCATTCAGAGGAAAAAAAACATACTTCAAAATAAAACAGCAAACTCGTGGACACACAGATCTCTCTCATAGAGCCGAGGTCACTCTTTTTCCTGTGGGCAGTCATTTTTAGCTCTCAGTAACACCCGCTCTCACAAACATACAATTACACGCAGTGACACATGGGATTGGATTTGTATAACTGCTGTCTGCTTCAGTATGTTGACCACGCTGCGGTTTCACTGGAGAAAGTGAGAAGAAGAGGCTTAGTCGTCTTCTCAGCAGCAGTATCATTTCATTACTTGGGAGACGGTTTGACCAGACACACTTTGAGATGCTTTGAGAGGATGTTTGGTACTCTTACGTTGTACTGTTGTACTGCTGTCTTTGCCTGGATACTCTAGATCAGAGGTTCCCAAACTTTTCGGCCTGTGACCCACAAAAAATAGGTGCCAAAGACTCTTGACCCCCACTGCCCCTTGAATGTAGCTTCATACTTCATTTAGCTGGTCTGCAGAAAATGATACACCTCCATGCGCATGTGGCTGTTTACTGTGCTGTTATGATTTAACTGATGCTTTGTTATTGTCAACTAACCGTAACACTAACCTTAGGAGTCTTCTGGCAACAAAGAAAGGCAGAAAACTCCTAAGGTTAGGGTTTTTCATTTTAAATTTAATTACTTTTCCCCCAATATATCTATGGTAATAGACAAAATATGAAATTGTAGACTACTTAAAGAACAAAAAAAGATCTTGGGACCCCTCATTAGTGTCTCGAAACCCCCCAGGGGGTCCCTACCCCCACTTTAGGAACCCCTGCTCTAGATTATATATTTTCATGTTAGATGATTGAAACCTGTTTGATGTCTTGTCATCAGAGGAAATGTTGAACAGTTGCATTTTCTGAAATAACTACAGTATTTCTTTCAATAACCAGCTCAATGTAACGCAGAGTTGCTTCTTTGAAATAGGCCATCAGCTTGCAGTCAAAATCTAAACTACCATTCCTTTCTGTTTGAATACATGATTTGTTATGATACGCAGTGACAGGTTATAATAAAATATGGAGAGAACAACCAAGGTGTATTAAAGGATGGTAAGCTTAGACAATCTAACCTGTGAAAAGAGCTCTTCCTCTTGTTTTAGAGACGCACACATTGTGAAAATTAGACATTGATACTAATGTTTAAAGGAACAATTTAGCTGACAGTAGGAAAGCAGTGTTTTCTGCATTACTTGCAATTCATTGTGTCAGTCTGTCATATAAGCTATGGCATTTAAGTATTTTAATCGTTGCTCCTAGTCCCTGCACTTTTAAATCCTTTTGAAAATGTCACTGGAACTGGTCTAACAAACTGCATGTCACTGATCTTTCTCAGAGACGGCGTAATACTCGCACAGGGCCGACATTTTCGTTGACATTTGAAGATGAAAACAGGTCAGAGTTTGTCCAACGGGGGACTTCTTCTGCCCAATGAAAACCCTCCTAAGTAAACTAGCTTGCCAGTGTTGAACTAATGCAACACACATTCAGATAAACATCTGACACACGTGCATGGCACATTATTTGCAGAAGGTCTGGCAAAGTTCAACCAAAACATCGGCCCATCCATGTCTATTAATACAGAACTGTGAAACACCTCTCAGATTATTTAGTCTACCTGGTTCCGCCCCATCAGCCAACCTGTACCCTCAGACCTGACATGTTATATTCATGCGCACACTTTTCTAAAAATCAGGTTTGTATCAGAACAAGTTATAAACGTACCTCTGGCAGGTTGGCACAGTTGGATTTGACTTCATACTCGATGTAGGCTGCCTCCACTCCTCCTTCTTTGCCTATCTGAGTGTAGCACAGGTCTCTGGTTGAGTTAATCCTGTGGTCCACATCTTCGAGTTTGAACGTGCAGAGAGCAGAGTCCTCACTGGGCCGAGTTGATGAAGCCAAACGTGTGGAGAAGACACCGTGGAGAGTTCCTGAGCCTGGACTCTCATCACCGTTCTTGGTGAGCCCGAGCTGCACAGCTTGCAAAAGGTTGTAAATTTTTCCCGCCCTGGATTGGCATGTCAGAGGTACTTCCACGTAGGAATAATAGGCCTGGTCTTCCAAACAAACACGAGAGACGTAGGTGCGGTACTCGCGTGACTGTGACTTTAAATCCCGCCGGTAGAAGAGGAAGTACACATGCTGACGGTAGGCGAACGATGCAACAAAATGATGGTCGTATTCTGAGAGACGGCCAGCCACAGCCAACTTGGCAGTCTCCTCGTAAGAAAAGATGGGCTCCTGGTCGAGGTTTCGTGTGGAAATAGGCGGGTGGCTGCTGGTGTAACCCCGTCCAACAAACAGAACAGGCTGCTTGTTAGGGTTAGAGCGAACCACGAGTCCCACGGTGCTCACGTTAGGGTGGTTAGCTGCTACATACTGAGTATCCACGGGCCTCTCTGTAGAGAAAAGTACAACATCCACTGAGTCCAGACTGCGTTTCTGGCAGATCCCTTGGTTGACACTCCCGCAGGTGATGAGCTCCATGGAGTACGGGTCGACCAGCAGCAGCTTGTTGTGGTTGCTTGTCGCCCTGGCCTGAGGGCAGTTGGTCTCAGTAACAGGGGGTAGGCACTCTCTGCTGTCTGTGACCGGTCCTGTGTCATCCTGAAGTTCAGGTTGGAGGAATCGATCCAACTGGAAAAGGTGATCCCTGGCTCCAACGTAGACCCGACTCACTGTAGGGTGCAGGGCCAGGTGCTCAAACAGAGTGTCATTACGGGTGAAGGTGGGGTAAGGACTGGAGGGGAAGGGGTCTGATGCTCCGACAACACCACTACGTAATGAGGTGAAGGGCCAGTCGGCAGCTATCAGCAGCAGAGAAAGCAGCGTTTGGACCGCTAAAGCTGAAAAACAACTCACCATCCCCGGAGGCATGGCAGCAGAGCTGAGGGACAGAAGAAAGGAGAGTTTGTTAGAGAGTCTGAAGTCATAGGAACAGATCTGTTTGAGAAGTGAGCTTATTTTCTGTTCTCTACATGGATGAAAGTGAAACAGAGGAGGTTTTATTACAGTTTTTGATTTAGACAGTCTCTCAAAGCCGCAGACCAGAATGAGGCCACAGATCATCTGCAACCAGGCTGCAGGGAAGCCACAAGATTTATGCATGTCACGCCTGTCAGTAGAGGTCCTGGAAGTCATCAGTATGTCAGGGGCATCTCAGCAGCTTGATTATCTCTGCATGGGATTTGCTCTTTGTATTGTTACCGTCTTTGCTGGTGAAATTATTTCAACGTATTACTGGGAAATTTGAAGGACGCCTCTTTCCTTGACTTGGCTTGGAGAAACAGTGGACTTAGGACAAATCATCACTTGTGTTTATGCCAATCTATCAACCTGCCTGAGTTACTTGTGTCCGACTTAGCAGAATCAACTTTCTGAAAAGTTAAAACATGTGAAAATCCAACAACACAAACAAAAAAGATATGGACAGTGCAGAGAAATGACTGAGTGCCTGAGATGTTCTGTTGTTTTCCTCAAAATTGAAGCACAACAGATCATGAACCATTGATAACATCTGGTCTGAGTCTGGAACAGACTGAAAAACAAAAGTTGCCAAAGAGTTTGTTTAGAGGTCTTAAGTCCAGCACCCTAAACTTGGAGGAACAGAACTCAAGCAGATCCAACTTTCCGTTACCGAGTGTTCCTAAAATAAGGTGGTACTCCTGACTTTTAACTTGTGTTTGTGGAGGTCTGTTCTTTCCACAGATTCATGATGTAATGGCAAACTTCAAAAGTGCTGTTTGATGAGCAAACATCAAATGTTTCTACTTTTGGAAACTGACCCTACAGAGAGGCCCTCGACTCTTTAAACAACCTGAGGATGACTTCAGCAAAATAAACCCTCCTCTTAGACTCAGGGGACGGTTTTCTAAACAAACGATCACTCGAACATGAAAATCAGAACCAAAACTGTCCCCAACCGAGGCTTTCAGACCTCTGTGACAATTACTCACAAAACTGTGAATCTTATCTATTCAACACTGCCCATACCAAGCATTCACTCTCTGTGTTTGATGCATATCCTTCTCATGCACTCCTCTGGGCTCAGAATAAACCTGCTGTTAATAATCCATTTCATTACCTGGGTTTAACGCACAGTTTCTGCACGTTTTAATTTGCATGTAAATAATATTTTTTTGCTATTCCTTCACTTTAAGGTTAAGCACTTAGAGCAACATCTACACCAGCTACACGATTTAAGTTTGATTGTTTATACCATGACATGAGATAGATCTTTGTTTTGTTGTAGCTGCTGTGTTCCTGTGTGCAGATCGGCCTCTTACCATTTGTTCCCAGCTCCGTTTCACAGAGGCATGCCACCTCTTGACCTCCCAGTAGCTTGGGTTTACAAACTCATTCTTCTGGACACCTGCAGCACAAAGGAAGAGAAGGAAATGTGTATTAGTAAAATCAATAAGAAGACAGCCAGAGGGGATTCCTTTGGGGTTACTTTTGTGTAAAAGGTTTTCGTGTGAAAGTTTTAAAACACATCTCTACTAACCAGTCTGAATCAAAGTGACACCTTGGTAACTTTTATAAAAACAGTAGAAACATCTCTGATTCAAATAGATCTGTAATAGTGACTAAACACACTTTAGAAATAGAAGTTATGTATCTGAGTTTTATTGTTCTTATAATGAAACTTTGATTTGATTGCAGCCTAAATAGTTTTACTCTCAACATTTGACAAGCGATGACAAACCTCATCCTGAAGAATGCCGCTATGAGACTGACATAAACTTTCATGTTCAGAAACCTCGTGGGAAGCTCTTGCCCATTAAAATTCCTGTCAGTCCCATGTCTCACAGGCTACATCCGTTTCTGCCTGTAGAAAAGCCCTCAACAGAGGCCAAGTCGAGTAGTGTCAGTCCAAGAGCTCTTTCAGTGCCACACACACTCTGTCCCACTATACAATCCCCCCTCATTGCTAGGATACAAGGTACAAAACCCTTCGGCTTCAGAGTGGGTGCCAGAAAAACAAGTTTCTGTGAGGTAAAGGAGATGGCATGAGAACCATTAGAGGGGTAGAGCGGCCTTGTTTGGGCACCTGAAGCGGTGGTGTCACGCTGACTTTGAGGAATACTGTAAAGCTTCCTCTAGTTATGACTTCTAAATTACTCTCTATGCACAGTATGTCTTCCTTTTCCCTGCTTATGATCTTACTCCTCTCTCTATCCACCTCTCCATCGCCTCTCTCTCTCTGCAGCTCTGGCACAGAAGCAGGATTATCTCTTCAAGTTCAGGGGGATCTCCAGCGGGCTTATCCAAAGTGGAGGAGAGGAAAAAAGATGGAGACAGACTGAAAAAGACACTATTCACTCCACTGAACAGGCTCCGATCCTCAACACACACACACACACACACACACACACACACACACACACACACACCTCTCTCCCTGCCACACTAGGAGCATTAGAAAGCTTGCTTTGTTGGTGGCTCTCCTGTGTGTGGGAACGAGGGTAAAGGCCTGGCAACACGCCAATAAAGGGACGCAAAAACAATTACCTGAAGCACAATCATTATGATCATTGTCGTCTCTATAATTTCAACCAAACGTGAATGAAATGTAACTCTCCTCCTCACGCACTTCCTGGCAAATGTTTGTTTTTCCGTGCTGATATGGAACTACCTCCTGTTCCAGCACAAGCAGAGTCACAGAGGTTAAGCGGGCTGATTGATGCTCCTGGGGTTGAACCCGAAATCATCGGATCTAAAACAAACGACAGTCTTTGACCTCTGTGGGCTGGAGGGGGCAAGTTTTCTGAGTTTGGTTTAAAGCTGCATCTCTGAGAAGCAGATAAAGCAGATAATCCTGAGAAAGCACCGGCACAGCGCCTAACGGAGCGCAGACAGGAATGACAGGCATGTTAACTCATGGAGGCACTGGTTCAACAAATACAGTGTCCCCCTGTTTCCTCACAGAGCTATCGTCTTCAGAAAGCCTGATTTATATTACTTTATGGTGGTGAAAAGTGTTGGATCACACTTATAATAATCCTGAATATTTATGTTATGTCACTTGACTTGTCCAAGAGCAACAAGCGAGCCATTTATCTTAATTCTTCCTCTGCTGAAAGCTGCAAATCAAATCGCCAAAAACCACAGTAAACTGGTCTGCCATCAACCTTTCACCCTTCCCTGCAGTGATGAATCCAATCACCCTTAACTCTGTTCAGTTTGAGACACATGAGAACCAGAGAATGGACTTCTGATTTGATTCTCATCACATTTTGCCTCCGTGTGGAAGTCCATACTTTTTTTGTGACTCCAGCGAGTCAAAAGGAATCAGTCTGAGAAGCCGGGCGAGGAGGAAATGTGTGCCTGTAATAGCTTTATCTAAATGTTCCGGTACTTTCAGGTAATGGACTCCACTCTATTCCAGCACTCTCTGAGGAAACAGTATCACCAGTCGAAAAAATGGTGTTTACACACAGTAAGGCATGCATTCACCGCGCATTTATTATGACCTGTAGTCTGCTCGGATCGTCTACTTCCCCTCAAGAACTTCAGTGCAGATCTTTGGAAGCTGACTGTCATGAGTCTATGTTTAGTTCAGTTTTTCCTTGTGTTTCATGCCTTGGTTTCTCCTGTCTTTATTCTGTGTTAGTTATCCTTTGTGTCCCTTGTGTGTTTTGTGATCCACGTCTCTTTTTGTACCTTCTTGTGTTTCTTATACTTATCTAGTGTTCTCAGTTTTGTAGTTCTGAATCCCTGTCTCCAGTTTACTGTCTGTCCTGTGTGTTTCCCTTCTATTTGATTACCCTCATTAGTTTCACCCGTGTCCTTTGTTTACACCTGTGTTGATTACTCCGTGTTTAGTTCCTCTGTTGGATCATTGTTCGTCTCTCCTGTGTCCGTCTCTCCTGTGTTCTGTGTCCCTGTGTTTCCCCCCGTGTTTCCTTTTGGATTTAGTTTTTGGACATTGAAGTGAGTTTTGTTGGTACCTTTTGTTGATTAAAACTTTTTTATTTTAAAATCTGCACTTGGGTCCTCCATAAGTCTTTCCTTCACCATGACACTGACTAAAACTCAGTGAGCTCAAAGCATTTTTTAAGTGAAATTGCTATCATCTTAGATCTGGGAATGTAAGGCATGGAGATAGAAGCCCACATCCTCCAATGGGCTTAAAGGCTGTTTATCAAGAGCAATGAATAAAACAATCTTCTTGTTAAGCTCTTTTACTTTGGGTGGTCCCTACTATATATCTTAGATTCGTCTATGACTGCAGTAAAGGTTGTTGACAAGTTTCCACTGACGCCAACAGTTTTTCTTACATTTCATTTTCCTCTTTGTGCTGTTCAGGATGACGATTGTCGAGATGCATAACTAAATCAATGGTATTAGAGTGTTGTTTTGCTCCTTCATGAACTATCTGTGTTTTACAAGCATTTCAAACATGCTGCTGTCCGTTTACGACACTTAAAAATACTTCCAAACAACCAACATGTTGCAGCTAGTCGTTGGTATTGTGTGCGTCACATTATTACTGTACAAATTTTAAAATCTGACGATACAAGTTTCATTTTTTAAGCATTTATTTGCCCTAAAAATGATAGTAATTTAAGAGACATGAAGAGAAATAGATGAGGGAAATTTTAAAAGAAATGTGAGGATGAGACTACGGACACTTCTTTGGGAAGAAGATCAGATTCATCTCTTTTAAAGCAGTCCAAAGTCATCATCTCTCTCTCTCTCTCTCTTACTTTTCTGTAGCCTCTAAAATCATCCTGAAAACATGACTGTTCACACGCCTGCTCTCATTTGTTTGTGTTTCGTTTATTGTTTGTAAGTTTGGTGGATATTTCTTCCTCTTAATCCCATCAAAACTCTTTATTTCTCTGTGTTTACATCTGATGATCTCTGAGATGATATATTTTTTCTCAGAGCACTTTAGTGAGAGCTTGTTGTTCCTTCATCAAAGCTTCATAAATAAGCGGACTTGTCTTTACTTCCTGGATTGTGTTTCATTTTCTAGCAGACACCAGGAGCAACAAACCCCAAACTGCCTGCTGTGTTTTCTTATTAACACTAAGTTGTTTAGAGGCAGGCCTCCCTGCACGCACCTTTGAACCTCTGCAGATGATCCAGAACACAAACACGAACCCAAAACTGCACGTCACTCTGCTGCTTTATATCCCTCCACTTGCTTCCCATCGAATTCAAACCCTGTTGCCTTCTTATGAAACAGCAACAAAACCAGCTCCTGCTTACCTACACTTCCTCCTTCAGGTCTACAACCCAAACCTGCAATGAAAGGTTCCTGGTACCATCACAGCAGGGCCCTAAGTCACAAGCTAAACTTTAGTCTTTCAGCACTTCCTCACATTGTTCCCTCTGGTCTTACTAACTTTCAGATGTGCGTCACTCTGGACAAAAGCATCTGATGAATGAAATAGTAACATTGTTACTCTCTTTTTTCGAGCCTTGGCAGAGTTCAGCTGGTAGCTAAAATCTTCAAATCCCTCTTTGTTTTAGACTGAAGCAGGGAGGCTGATGCCAGACTGATGGATCATGGGAGGATGTTTCAGCAGTGCTTTGAGAACAGGATTACTTTTGATAAGTTGAGCTGCCAGAGGAGGTAGAAAGCAAGCAAAGGAGGAGGGGGAGCACTTTGTTCGCAAAAGTGAGATTAAACGTAAAAGCCCTTTCCAACCTGTGCTAATGTATTGTTCAGAGGACAGATACTAATGGGGCCTGATGCAGACAGACAGGACCAGCAGGGTTGTCTGAATCCCAATATGACAAACCAGGGAACCTGAACTTGCTTCAAATGGACCGGACTGGAGCCTAAAGACTCCACAACCCGCCGAAGCATTCCTGAGAGGCACATTCAATTGAGCCATCATCCGCTTCATCGGGTCCAGCCTTTCAGTCATTTGAATTCAGATATCCTACATTCTGCAGGAGACAGAGGAGGGCAAGAGCAGAGAGAGAAAGAGAGAGAGAGAGAGAGAGAGAGAGAGAGAGAGAGAGAGAGAGAGAGAGAGAGAGAGAGAGAGAGAGAGAGAGAGAGAGAGAGAGAGAGGGGAGCAGATCTAGAGTGAAAATGCTGGCTGAGTTACTTTAGTGGACAGAAAACGGGGTTACACCAAAACAATGGTGAAAGGGGAAGACGGGCTGAGACAGAAAAGGGGGGAAACAGGGAGGGGAAATCGCCACAAACAAGTGCAAGCTTCAAGGCTCAGTGCTCGCTGAGAACTGATGGAATGTGACTAATGATAATAAACCAGAGGGAGAGAGGGAGGAGGGAGAGAGGGAGGGAGGGAGGGAGTGAGGGAGGAGAGAGGAAAGAGCAGAGAGAAGTTATGATAAGAGAGGAAGGGAGAGCAACAGAGAGAAAGGGGGAGTGAGAGGCGAGAGAGATAAAAGAAAGGTGGAAGGACAGAAAAAAGAAGGGGGTCAAGAAGTGATGGAAAAAGGGGGGGCAGATAAAAAGGGAGGATGAGAGGAGGGAGGAAGATGAGTAAGGGGAGCAGATGGGAATAGGGAGAGGGGACAGGGACACATGAAGGAGAAGGAGGGTGAGGATGAAGAAGAGAGAGACATGGGAGGAAGGAAAGAATGGCAGAGAAGTGAGGGAGTGTGGGTGAGAGGTAGGACAGACAGATGAAAGATGGGAAGGAAGGATATACAGATAAGGGAGGAATTGAAGGAAGGAAGGACAGACAGAGATGAGGGAGAGACAGATAGATGAGGGAAGAAGGGAAGGAAGGACAAACAGAGATGAGGGAGGGAGAAAGAGAGACAGAGAGATGAGGAAAGATGGGAAGGAAGGACAAACAGAGATGAGGGAGGAAGGGAAGGAAGGATAGACAGAGATAAGGGAGGAAGGGAAGGAAGGATAGACAGAGATCAGGGAGGAAGGGAAGGAAAGATAGACAGATGAGGAAGGAAGGGAAAGAAGGATAGACAGAGTTGAGGAAGGATGGGGAGGACAGGCAGAGGTGAGGGAGCAAGAGAGAGAGACAGAGGGATGAGGGAGGAAGGGACAGAAAGATAGACAGAGATGAGGGAGCGAGGAAAGGAGGAAAGGAGGGCGACAGCATGCAAGGAAAGGCTGCAAAGAGAGAGTGAGAACAAGAGTCCAACAAGAGAGAGATGAGTACGGGGAGGATGGAAGGTGAAGGAGACCTTAAGAGGGACAGAGAAAAAACAACGGAGAGAAAGAGACAAGGGAGGGAAGGAGAGTGAGAAGAGAGATAAGGAAGGGAGGAAAAAAGGGAGGAGACAAGGGAGGGAGAGTGAAGTAGACAGAGAGAGAGAGAGGAAGGAGGGAGAGGGAGTATGCAGTGGCCATTAATTACAGTGCCTACCCATAATGCCTCATTCAACACCCACTCATTGGCACAACAAGGGGGAGGGGAAATAAAGCAAGTTTCTAATTAGTGACATGATTGTGAGCATAAACACACACACACACGCACACACACGCACAGGCCTATAATGAGAATCCCTCCTCTGCACACTTTATCAAATAAACAAACTCCAAGTGCCCACATACGCGCACACACACACTCACACACACACACTCACACACATACACACACGCACACACACACACACACACACACACAGTCCAGAGGAATAATGGGACTCTGCGAGGCCCTGAGTGAGGGCAGCCATCTGCAATCAGTCATTGCCTTTACATCAACAAACAGTGTTTACAAAGGATGCTTTAGCGGCTCGGAGAGCGGCGGTGTTCAATTACATCCTCCACAACACAACTGTTGCTGCTGTGATATACGAGCCGAGTATACAATGAAAGCGACTTTGTATCACCTCGCAAATGTTTACTACTGTGCTTCTGGATTTTAAGAGAAAACACAGGTCGGACTGCAGCAGGGCTGAGTCGAGATTTTAAACTTCAATACAATACTAGTCCAAAGCAAACAATTTATTCTGTTGATTTTAATTTCCAACGAGAGCACACGGCTGCTACAGAAAGAGCACCAACATATAACAACATTACAAAACTAAGAGGCATCATAGGATTTTCTACAAAATAATGTATAGACTAATAATAAAATAGTCCCTTTTAATCAGTTTCTGTAATGCAAAATCCAGCTCCGGCCAGTCCATCGTTTTGAGGTAGGAACATATGTTTTAGTTTAACAGCTGTAATAAAAAAGCAGATATGAACCGTTTCAGAGCATAAACATTTTTAAAGCAAACTCAAGATCTACCTTTTTAGTCTCCCTTTTAACTGAGTTTTATTCTTATAACAGTTTTATTTCACCTTACTTTATTTACTTATTTATTACCTAGTTCAAATTTTAGTCACTTTTAATTTAATTTAATTTATTTATATATTTACTTATTTTGAGTATAGCATCTTATTTTCTTTACTGGTTTAATATCTCAGTGTTTTATTATCTTAGAGATGTATTTTATTTTGGTGAGTTTAATTTCCTGTTTTGAGGTTTAACATCTCATGTTTCCTCCAGTGTTTCCTCATCAAGATATCATGAGAGCGTTTCCTCAGTTCATTCAGCAACTTCACTTTTATTTTTAATTTTTTTATTTATTTTATTTGTATTGTTATTATTATTGTTATTGCATAAATTGTGTTCTTGACTTTAGGATTGTGGGGTGGGTTTGGGGTCGGGGCTGGGGTTGGGATTAGGATGGGGGGTCTTTTTATTTTTATTTTAGTATCGCTCTTTTTTTTTTTAATTCCATTTTAAGTTGTTTTTATTTGCAGCACTTTGTGTTACAATGTCATTGTATGAAAAGTGCTTTATAAATAAAGTTTGATTGATTGATTGATTGATTGATTGATTGATTGATTGATTGATTGATTTGTTTTCAGGAGGCATGCTCGCTCTCTTCACTTGCTCTCTATGAGAATGACTGCAGATGTTTTTCAGTAAGGCTTCAGTGCTTTTTTGATGTCAAACATAAAACTCACAGATTTGTTACCGTTTTAAAACATGTGGGATTAAAAAGAATCTCAATATCAAAATATTGCATTAAACACAACCTGTGAATATTCCTCTTTTGGGACATGTCAGAAAACCAGCTGATGTTGTATCTATCTCACACTCATCCATTAATTTCAGCACTATCTCCACTGGTTAACTTCAGAGCCACTTCCAGCTGCTTCTAGGCCTACCACTGCCTGGTGTAGTGACCTTTTAGCTGGGACTGATGCCAGGAATTTCTCCATGTCCAACTACTTCAAATGCACAGTGACCATCCATCTGTCTGCAGTAGAGCAGAAGTTGTACTGTAACGAGCTAGTCACACTACCAAAGCAATATTGCCGACACCAGCACTACAAACCACACAGTGAATCCATTATGAGTTACTCTTGTTGCAATAACAGGTTGAAATGATTACCAAAAGAAAATGCAACATGATGCAGATTCCTAAAATAAGTGAGAAGTCATGATTTCTCAGGTTTGTCAGCAAAAGGAAGACACACAGGGAGAGAAAAATGATTCATTTTGGAATGGAGTTCAGCTCCAACGGCACCAAGGAAACGCTCCCTCATCTGGGAATCACACCCTACAAATCATGTGAGGAATTTAATTTGCATTTTTTCGTGTCACCACGCACCAATCTGTTTTTGTTCTCATCTTTGCAATGACTCTGGATGAAATTGCACTCCTTACACGTGGCTCTATTTAAGAACTTCTTTTTTAAACTAAAAACAGCACGATAATTTATACTTAAAAAAAATCAGGTTAAATCAAGTTATTTATAGGTACAGCAGTTATTAATATAAAAAAATATACGCAAGTTTCTGTTTTTAAGATACTGTAAATAAAAGATGATTATATTTAAGCACCACTGACAACTCCTGAATAACCTCACAACCCTTCAGGTAACATAATAAGCATTAGTTAGTTTCACTATTTCTTTTTCTAAGAGGTGATGTGTTGTGTAACATTTTTTATGTGGAGAGCCTTAAAACGACACTCCTGAGCCGCGGCTTGAACTGCTACTGAGCACAAGCCAGTTGGAGACCAATCAAAGCCGGAGCAAACACAAAAGCACTCTGCTGTTGGGATTTGAACAGAAATCGGTCCCATAGTTGTTAAATTCATGCAAAACTGACCCAGAATGTGACAGTGAACTAGTTAAAGCAGATAAATGATTTATCAGCCCTCTACAAAGTGTAGTCTGTTACTTTTTGTTGTATTCAGGCATCATGAGCTGAATGGGAGGAATGGAAACTTTCTTTTATTTGAGTTTGGAGGCACTCATGCATCGTTTCAGGACGCTAAGCTGAATAGTCACACAAACTGAGTACCTCAAATAAGCTCTAGTGGTTAAAGTAGACAGATTCAGAAAGAAAAAGCAGTGCACAGCATCAGCGAGAGATAAATGCAACCTCACACCCACAACATAACAGTTTAATCAGGCTTTTCTGTTTGTCAGGAAAAATTGCACCATTCCAGGCCCCCCACGGCGCCCGAGTGTAATCATTTCCTTCTGATTAGTTACACATTAGTAACACGTAAGTCACACATTACTTTAAAATCCCAGCAATGAATCTTCCTTCTCTGCAGACGGCGGGTGTAGCACAAGGTTTTACTGTCCTGCCATCTGCCGCAGAGCCTCTCACCCTGAAGGTAGCTCTTTATAGTAGCTATTAATAACAGACTCAGTCATAACTTCAGAGCGGCCGTATCACTCACTCTGCTGGCTGCGTGCTGCCGACATCGCTTCCGGGGATCTTTGAGCTGCAAACTGAACCTGCACAGCTGTTCATTATCGAGCAGGAGATTTCCATTTCTTATATGGTATGAAATACAAATCTGAGAGTGGAAATTAAAACAGACTGCTGGCACAATCACAGAGATTATAAATCTTCCTGACCTCCTCTGTTTCACACAAACATATTTCATGAGACAGCTGTTCACCTCTCATTTTTAAACACTGACTCACAAAGTCTCTCTGCGTGTTTTCCATTGTTTTGTGCAGGAGTAGCTTCAGTGCTCACTGTACTGTGTCAGTTGGTGAATTCCCTCTCAGTCCAGCCTGGACAGTCCGGCTGGCGAGCTGTCAAGAAGTTATTTATAGAGAACCCCCCAACAATGGCTGCCTGGCTAAAAGAACACATTCCTCCTCGGCTGATGAACTTCACAGAGAGGAGGGGGGCGTGGAGGATGAGGAGGAGGACAATCATCACCCTGCACTGTCTTCTAAAAAACACCCTTCCAGAAATTAAGACAAAGTCTCTGATGAGGCCCTTTTAAGGATGCTTCAGTGACATGACGGTGGGCTTCTCTGGACATGTCTCAGTGGTCAAAGGCGGAAGGACTCTTGTCACTGCAGAAGAGCTGGGTGGGTCAAGGAAGTTCCCGTGGTTGTTAAACTTTATGGCCCTTAAGTAATCGCCCTGGGGTGACAGAGGTTGAGTCTGGATACAAGACAGGACGGATATCCGGGTCTCAGGGATCACCTCCACGTTTGGGTGGAACTCAAAAGCTTTGGGCAAACGTGTGCTGCACTTCCTTTCCACCCCCCTCATCATGAATCAGTGTTTCAGTCTGCATGGAGGTCTGCTGCTCACTGGGCTGAGGTCAGATGTGTCATGACCTCCAATTTAGTCAGCAAAGTATGCAGTATTTAGAAAAACAAGTAAAGTAAAAGTGTTGATAAACACAGTAAAAGTTTAGTTAAGTCAGGCTCAAATAAAAGCACAATAATATTGGTATCAAAATCGAATTAAAGTACCATAAGAAAGAGTAATCATCATGTAGAATGGTCTTTTAGGATAATACATGAAAATATTGAAATAGAGTCAATGGTCCATACTGTGTTTATCACTTTAATATTGCAGCTGGTTAAAGTGGGGCTAACTTTGATTACTTTATACCCTGCTAGGTAGCTTATATTAGCCGATTTAAAATTGATATTAATACCTTTTACTGTATATGTGCACAGTTAGAAGAGAAGACGCCGAAAGCAGTACCTCTGAAAAGTACCTGTGTCTGCAAAAGTATACTAATTTACAGCACTTGAGTAAATGTACTTAGTTACATTTTACACCAGTGAATTCCTGCTGTTATGCGCATTTTTGAAGCTAAGCTATTAATTTAACAATTAATTCATATCTTTTAATGTATGCATTTTCTACTTGAGTGATATTCTGATATGTTAGTCCATATTTATTCGGTCCAGCTCTGGACATATCTCTTGATTATGCTGAACGGCACTATAATACGCTTACTTGCACGTTTGTATAACTTATGCTCTTGTGAAATATTGTTGTTTTCATTGTCATGCTATCATGATGTATTGTTTCCATCTGTTATTTATCTTTATCATTTTTTATGAACTCTGTTTTGACCTGCCGGGGGATACAGATGAAGATTAGCCTTATGTCTAACTCTGGCAAATTTACATGGATGCTACACTGAAATGTTCATTAATATGCACTGTCCCTTTAAATAAATGAATACATAAATAAATAAATGAATAAGATTGGTTTATTTTAACTTATTCTCCTCCGTGAAAGCCAAAATGACAACTTGAATTCACCTCTGAATACCAACTCTTTCTGCCTGATACCATGTACTTCAAGTCAACAGCCAGACACAAAGAAAATGCATCTATCAGCTTTAATCTGTGCAAGAACTGAAAACAGGGTTCTGTAATCCAAAGACAAAAATACCAAACAACCTAAACCAGGACCTTCTTTGTTTGTAAGGTCAACATTTCTAATTCAGGAAGAAAGAAAGACGATAACAGAATCAGGCAGAGAGGAAATGACCAACAGCACAATTCACACTTAGCAAACAGTCCCATGAGTCAGAACTACATGATAAAGGGCATGTCTGGGGGTGGAATTAGATGTTAAAGGACATAAATGAGTTCAAGTAGCCGGTCATCGGAGCGATCATTATAAACCGTCACAGCTGCCAGACAGGAAGCTATTAAAGTCTGTGGAGTTCGTAACTCAGATGCAGACAGGTGCAGCTGGCAGCAAACACATCATAAAGTATCGAGAGGGGCACAAGCGATAACTTCTGAGCGCACTCGAGTGGAGAGAGGCTTAAATGCTTCAGGGTTAAGTTATAACTCATGTCTACACTCTGATATTATTCAGCTGTGAGACAAAGTGTTGGTGCTATCTATTCCACGAGGGAGCCTTGAATCAGCAGAAACACTCAGAAAGACAGAGGGGGGGAGGCAGGTCAAGGTCCTAGTCCCCACTGAGCCAAGGTATACGCACAACAAGGGGTCAGCCATGAGGAGAACAATACCAACGTGAAATTAATATGCTGTGATGGCAATATCAAATATCATTGAACCAGAGAAAAGGGGGAGGGGTTCTACAAATATATCTATGCAATAATTAATATTTCTCTCAGCAATGTCTGCAACAGAGATAGCAGAGCATCCAAGCTAAGCAGGTAAGTATACGCTCTAGATTTACTGGACAAGATATGAGAGAAAATAATAATCTAAAATAACATTATATGTTTTAGAAAGCACTTTTTAGGTCCCTTTATATAGTCATATAATTACAACATCAATGCAACACCCACACTGAAAAAAGGGGAATCATTCTTCCGTCCAAAAAAAAAATCAATATTAGCCTCCTTCGGGGTAATTTGTCTTTCTTTATTACCTGTCTCAGATCTGTATCTATACTTTCTTTAGAATCTGATATTAGTTTGGTTCTAAATGTGCTGGTATGTGTGTAAAACGTTGATATTTCCCTTTGTTTGTTGATATCAAAATTTTGTTTGTTTTACTCTAAACACTAAATCTGCAGCACATGTACCGGTGCATCACAGTTATGCAGACACAGATCAGCACTGGAGTAGCTTGGTAATGTATCATACAATTAAAATTATTTTATAAATGAAAGCACCCTCCTGAGTACCACTGATAACCAGTACTATTTTAAATCAGGTGTAAAAGCCAACAGAAAGATATTTTGTTTTTCACCTAAGAAAATACCACTTTATTTAAACTGCCATGTTGTTAATCTGTAAAGAAAATACACGGCATGTTAAGGGTGTAAAAAGTGACTGTTTATTCCACTTGTCTAAAATAATCTGTACACTATCTGCAGCCCGAAGAGCAGGGCAGTAGACTGCAGTCCAACATACGATCATGACCATGGATATGTTAAGTCATCTTTTTGAAGTTGGTTTGGGAAAGCAGCTTCTTGAGTTGCTTTTCAAAGTCATACCAGTGCAAACTGGTGTACAATCCTCACAATAGAGGTCTACATTCAATCTTAAAAAAGCAAAATCACAATAAACTGGCCTCCATGTCTGTAACCTTTTTGTAATTTGCATTTGTATCAGCCTGCAAATCTCAAGGTGTACTGAATAGTTGTCTCTACTGATTAAGTGTCCTGAGGACTGTGTTTCAAAATATCTGATAGGTTCGGTGTCAAAAAGTTATTTTCCTACAGAGATCGGATATGTGTGGATGTGTTTGTGTGCAGTTTTAGACCTGCTGGTAATAGCTGCAGGTGTAAAGTGTCCGATGTGTAAGGTGGAAGCTCTGCACCACAGCTGGTTGGGTTAAGTATAGAGCTGTGTGTGTGCGTGCATGTTTTGGATCCAAGTTTATAATCCCATTGTTTGGGGCGGTTGCTGAGGATGGCAGAGGTCCAAACGAGACACACATACTTACACTGATAAGACAGGTGGACACACACACTGACATTCTCCCACACACACACAGACACACAGACACACAGACACAGACACACACACAGACACACACACACACACACACACACACACACACACACACACACACACACACACACACACACACACACACACACACACACACACACACACACACACACACACACACACACACACACACACACACACACACACACACACACACACACTGAGGTTATCACACAAACACACACTGAGGTTATCATTACCAGCTTCAAACACTGAGACACACTCTATGAAGCTGCATTTAACTGCTTAAAAGTCTGAGTGGTAGAGTGAATCCTATTACTCCCACAGACAGTCGGAAGAGTCGCCAGACCAGGTGAGAGGGTCATCAGACAGAGGCGGAGCTTACAGACATAATAAAAGTCAGACTGGGCTCTGAGGAGAGGACAGAGTCGGTGATAACACATCAATAACATGCCTTAGAAAGGAGGGGCTGAACTGCAGAGAGGGACAGACCTTGATATGTGACACTGATAAATAAGCAGGTAAACACTGAAATAAGAATTACTCTACTCCAGCAGGCAGCCAGGACTCAGTGCCAGACTGAAAATCAGTGAAGTCACTGCAGTGAATGGCTCTGCTGTTCCACCAGAGCTCTGGTGTGCAGGACTGCAGTAATCCTGAGGCAAATGAGCCAAACACAACCTTTGACACTGGCCTGTTCTGTCCAACTGCAGACCCTGAGCCTATTTTGGACACAAGTGTGTGTGACTGCAGGCCTTTTTGGGCCCAGTGGAGTTCCATATGGAAACAACATCTTCTTCCCATGGGCTGTGTGTTTTGAGGGGTCATTAAGGAACAGTTAGCTGCTATCATCTGCATAGATCCCTGCAGCCATCAGCCACTGTCTGCCTGATCTCTCTGTTGCTATCCTGCTGTTGTTTTATATTGTGCTATCTGTGTTCTTCACGCTGCTGTTGTTCTCCAGAATGTGCAATCCAGGTCACTTGGCTAAGTGTTGTCCCCTGACTCGTAGCCTTACTCCATATTTATACATGTTTAAAGCAGTGTTGTTGTACTGAAGTCCAGGACTTGGACTCGTGCCGATCAGGATGCTGTAAGAGATGCCATGAAACACTTTCTGTCTTTAAGCAGCAGTTATAATGATCTCAGTAGAGGATCGTGATTAAGTTTGTGTCCATAGCCGTGACATACATTGGGATGTATTTAATCAATATTGATCAATCAGAGTCCATCACAAAGAGGAGATTTGGGATTGTAAGAGAAACACACCGAGTAAAACAGCAGCAGCTCAGCGAACAATCAATGAAAAGCAAGAGAAAGACAGATTCAGACAAAGACACTGATTTATGGGGTATTTTTTTTTCTCTGAAGGGGATGCTCTCTTGAAATTGTTGTGATGGAGAACTTTAGCAGGTATATGATCTCTTCAACAGCAAACTCAGGCCTCCTTTCTACTCAGGACAAACTTCGAACTAGGAGCTTTATCAACTTGCAATATACAGTGAAAAGTTTGGAAACACCTTCAGATTCAAGGGTTTGTATTTATTTTTATTATTTGAAACACTGTAGATTAATACTGAAGACATCAAAACTATGAAAGAACATATATGGAATTATTTAATGAGCAAAAAAGTGTTAAAAAAAGCAGAATATGTTCTATATTTTACATTCTGTAAAGTAGCCCCCTTTTTCCTTCATGACAGCTTTGCACCCTCTTGGTATTCTCTCAGTCTGCTTTATGGAGTGGTCTCCTGGAATGGTTTCTAATTAACATGAGCCTTGTCAAGAGTTCATTTGTAGAATGACTTACCTTCTTAATGTGTTTGAGACAATCAGTTGTGTTGTTCAGAGGTAGGGTTAGTACGCAATGGATAGCCCTATTTGACTACTGTTGTAATCCAGATTATGGAAAAACATATTATTTCATAGTTTTGATGTCTTCAGTATTAATCTACAATGTTGAAAATAATTAAAATAAATAAAAAAATATTGAATGAGAGGGTGTGTCCAAACTTTTGACCGGTAGTGTATATGATATTGATTTATAAAGTCCTGTGATCATATTTTCGCCACCTTTTTACACAATTTTACAACCTACAGTAAGAACTACCTCCAGCCACACATCACATAACTCAATAAAGAGACATGCCCACAGAAAACACTACAGCACAGGATTACACTTAAATCTGAAGAAGCCAATAAAGGCCAGGTCACTAAGCACGTGGACAAATATGGGAAACAATAAAAAGGACTTTATTGCTCTTAGAAGCAAACAGAAGCTTCAGTGTGTGTCTGTGCTCCACTGGACTGTGATATCAGGTGTAATCATGCTCATATAAACAGAACAAAGTCACTGTCTCGTCTGCACTAACTCACTGACTAGGGTGTGTGTGGACGTGTGTGTGTGCGTGCTCATGGTAGTGCACGATTTTGTTTTCATGAGGCAATCCCTTCATAGAAAAATTAAGCTTTTGTTTGACTTTTCTCATGCTGATTACGGTGGAGAGAGCAATCCACACGTTATCTCTAAGAATGCAGAAACTCCTCCGACAGAGAAGGAAAGTAAGAAGGACAAGAGCTGTTTTTTTTTCTCTGTGTACATGTTCATCACAAAGTTACACAGCTCAGCAGCCATGAGCCTGAAAGCAGCTGCGAAAGAGACACACAGCTGGAAGTACAGCACACAAGTTTGAGCACATGAATGAAAAACGGTCAGACTGAGAGAGTTGAAACTTTCTGAAACACAGATGTTAAGATGTGATGTTAATGGGTAAAAGCACTGAGGCTGAAGTATACAACAATGTTTACTAAATTATTCACAAGCCACCAGAGTCCAGATGCACGTTTCTATTCATATACACTGCTGCTTTGTTTTTTTAAAAGCCACGCAGAAAAACTCAAACAAACGTCAGCATTCTCTTAGCTGTCATCCTGACCTCTATCGTGAAGAACTCCGTCTTTTTCTTTGCCTTTGTAGTCTTGAAGAAACTGAAGAAATGCAAATAAAGGCTCACACATTTGGACAGTCTCTCCTCGAAGGCATTCATGGTATCACTGGCTTCTGCACGCAAAAAGTGACAGAGGTTGTTGTGTGCAGAACGAGGCTGCTCACACAAACTCTTCTGAAGCAAACTGAGGCCTTCAGGCAAGAAGCTCGAGTGGCTGACAGTTGGACAGACTGCTAACAAATTCACATTTGTGTCAATGGATGAACACAAGTGTCGAACAAAGTATAAAACAGAGAACAACCTACAGGAGAAACACTGACCAGTTCCAACCCTAACAGGACCTTCTTCAGGTTGTTGTCTTTTATGACATATGCTCTGAATTATTGAAGGCGTTTTACTTCATCCTTAGCTCTAACGAGTGTGAGGACAGCCTTCGTGGCTTGGTCTGAGCTTCTTTCAAAAAAATCTAGACCTTGGCAGGCCATTTTTACATTTCTTTTGTTTGTAAGTACACAAAATCCCCAAACAAGATAATAAATACAACCTCATGTTGCTCTCTACCCCTTAAGTTTAGTAACATGCACTGCCTGACACATGCTCTGCAGGTGATCAGAGAGAGAGAGAGAGGCAGAGACAGAGACAAAGAGAAAGGTCTAGCAGTTTGTGCCTCCCGTTAATGCAGTGACTGGGGTTAGACGTCCAACATTGAATATGAAAATTCTGAGGGCATGAATTGTTTTTTCCTTGTACGAATGATTCACATTTATTTTCATTTAAAGCTGGGGTTGGTAGTCAGATTTAGATGCACTTTTTGTTATACTGGTTAAAATGATCTTTATGTCCTGATGGCAATCAATACATAATGTGTTCTTAGAAAAGAGTGGAAAAAAAAGCCGCTATCTACAGGCGGAGTAAACCTGGGAAAACACCAACCAATCAGGAGCCAAATTATGAAACCAATCAAATCCCGTCCTGCCGTTCTGCCCGCCTCCTGCGCGTACATTTCATGTTTGTTTGTGTTTTTAACTTTCACTATGATAATGTTTTGGTGTTTTCTTACCGCTGAGTGAGACATTATTTGACGTAGTGCAAAACACAAACGATGTGCTGAAGGTTTTGAATCAGTCACCATCATATGGTCGCGAATCAGCGGCGCTAGTGCATGTGAGCGGGGGCGTCATTTTGGAGGAGCTTCGAGGGGAGAGGGAGAGGGGTTAGGAGGAAATGCTACATTCAAATTCATGCTAGTTTTCCATGACTACCAACCCTTGCTTAAATGTATACCCTGAAACTTGATGACACCCTTCCATTGTTTTCATTAATTGATGTACTGACTCTTCTGGTTATGAAAGATAAACTATAACATCATCAGCATAATGGGCTAATTTATGGTTTTCTATTCCTTTCCTTTGGTTTTCTGTATTCCTTTTATATCTCAATTTTTGTCTATTGCTTCTTCTAACTCTTCAATATAGTTTATATAGTAAATGAAAAAGGAGAAAGAAGGTCTCCCTCCTGGGTTCCCCTTTCTTTGCCGAATCTCCTTGATAGTTTGTTTTGATTCTAGCATTTGGATCACTATAAATGCTCCTAACTTAACTGTTTTTCTCATCCAAACTAAGCTGTTGAAACTTTCAAACATAAAAGGCCAACTAACTAAACCACAAGCCTTCTCTGCACCTAATGTTATCAACACAAGGTCTTCAATTTGCTTTAATTTTAAAATATGGTCCTTCTCACCTCTCTTCTAAAAGTTATGAGCACCTGGTTTCTGTTAATGTCAGTCACCCCACGTAGTTTTAGATCAATGTGAAACATCACATCATTGACAAGTTGCGTCCAAAATGAATAGGAGGAGAGGGAAGCTGTCAATGTGTGTGTGTGTGTGTGTGTGTGTGTGTGTGTGTGTGTGTGTGTGTGTGTGTGTGTGTGTGTGTGTGTGTGTGTGTGTGTGTGTGTGTGTGTGTGTGTGTGTGTGTATGTGTGTGTGTGTTTGTGTGACAGTAACCGAGCTGAAGTGACATTGCCCAATTAGCAGTTGTTTGTGAACACTAAAATAAGTAGATTGTCATCAACACTGAATCCACATCCACTCCCTGCAGCTCCCGCAGCCAGCTGTGCTTCACCTCCACCTGGGTTTCTCTCGCCTCACCAGATAAGAGCGCTGGTTCAGGGCTTGTAATTCAGCTGGTCTAACGTGCTCTGAAGGCACACTCTCACTCTGACAGTCTTATCTTTTTTTTTTCTTCTTGATGCAATGTGTGAGTGACTGAACAAAGCCAGAAGCTGCTCCATATTCATGACTGCAGTCACAGGAGAGGGGACCAGACACTCACACAGCCCTCAGGCCTTGACAGCTTGTTAATGCTACTTGGCCTTACAGTACAGGATTTCATGCAGACAGCACAGTACAGACTCGGAGAATTTAAGCAGCAGCGCAGCCGTGAAAGTGTGATCGGCCAAAGTTTCCTAGCAACAGCGGGGAAGACATTTTCCCCTGCATTATCAACTTGAAAACTTCCTGTGTGAATGGATCTCTTCTGAGCAGATACTCTACTCCAATCTCACTCAGCTCGCTTTTAATGATCCTCCAGCGCTCACTCTAGAAAAGATATTTAAATTAGATCATTCACTAGATTTTTAAAGACGTTTTAATGACTCCACAGCAACCGAGCCAGGGTTCTCCAAATTTGGCACAGGGTCTCTCTCGTGCCTGTCACTACATGATGTCAAAGATGGCTGCTGCAAAGAGGAGACAGAAACCAAAGGCCCAAGGGGCAAGTCTTTTCAAGAAGGGAGAAAATCGGTCATTTCTTTGGAATGTTCATTCAGATTTTTAATAAGAGTATTTTTTTTTTAATGCAGTGCTGAGGGGAAATATTAAAATAATGTCAAACTAGGGATGGGCAATTCAAACAAATATATAATATAATAATAATAATAATATTCAACAGTCACTGCACTATTTGACGATTATTCAAGGCATCCGTAATAAAAGGGGGAGAATTGCTTTTTGGGATTTTGACTATTCTAAAATGTAAAAACCTTGAACCATCCCAATTCCTCAAATATTTTACTCTGTTTTTCTGAAATTATTGTTTCATATCTCCAAACAAAGTCCAGTCCTCATTCTGAATAAAGGTTCTTCGACAAGACATTTACAGCTGAAAAACACTAAAACAGATGGGGTGTTTATCATAGATCATCTGGCAGCATTACTGGAGGCTGGTCCATTTAAACTCATTATTATTCCCTGATGTATTCATCATGAACATTTTATGTGATTTCAGTTGGACTCTTATCTATGATTTCACGCAGTCTGCAAAAAAATGTGCTAAATCGTCACGACTGCACACCGACTCCTCTCTCATTTCCTGGTTTAAATGAATAGTTGCGTCTTTCAAAAACAAAAAGTGGTTTCAGGTTGCAGTGTTACACTGAAATAGGCTGAAATGGATCTCCAGACACCTGAGAGTCTCTATTATCATTCACTATACAGCCAGTCACTGTGGCATTAATATTTAAGAAGCAGGAAACAAAAGACTGTCACCTGACGGACGCTCTGAGACTCCTCACGGTTCTTTTGTTGCTGACTGTCCTGTTAAAACACAACATTTTGTTTTTTTATTTCTTCTTTTAACTACAGTTTATTAATCTAGGGCTGGGCGATAAAACAATAATTACCATGACATCATTTGTCTCGATATAAATATAACAATATTTGATAGAAATTTGAAATATTTTAACTTGTAATTAAACCACCCAGACAGTGGAGAGGGAGCACTAATGTGCCTCAACGCTAGTTTCCACACGACATAAAAGAGAAGAAGAAGACAGCCACAAACAGCCAATCATGTCACAGGTAGAGGCAGGCAGGCTTACAGACTGAATGTGAAACTGATGAAAACACAGCTGAAATGAGCGACTGAAACACTGACGTACCTCAAATCTCTACCAGCTCAAAGCCGGGTGCAAACAGTCAACGAGAGAAGACATTCAGCCTCGATAGTCTGGAGATATTTTAGCTTTTTACAGTGAGCTGCAGTTTAGAGTTATTCTTCTAATGAAACATGCAGAGCAGGTTAAATGTGGCCGCTGGTTCCCACAAATGTGAGTCTTTTTAAATAATAAAAGGAAACAACAATACTTCCAGACCCTCAGAGACTGAATCTCAAATAAATGACCTTCAGCTTTGTATGTGACAGGGCAGAGTGAGAAAGACAAACAGTTGGACTCTCACGGAGCAGAGACATTGCTCCTGGCATCGTCGCATCACAAACTAAGTTATGTTTTGCAATTAGCAGTGAATGGGAGAGGGACAGTAGCTGGACAGCCAAACAGCGACAGATGGATGTGATCAGAGATGGAAGTAGTTCTGCCTCAGGCAGCACTCTGGGGAAACATGGACTATTTGTACAAGCTGCACAAAGAGAATATGGAAGAAGGGACCACATGGGCATACAAGAACACAAACACAAAAACATGAGAAGCCTTGTCTTGGGTCGAGAGGGGAAAGCAGAGTTTTGGGAACCGTTTCTTTGATTATCGTCCTGTTAGATTGTTACTTCTGATCTTCTTCATCTCTGGAGGAACACACGGCTAACAATCGTGAGAGGTTCATTAAAAAAAACATGTCTCAGTCGTCTTGAAGCATTTCTGCTTTACAGATGGTTAAAGATTTTCCAAAGCTGGTGGCCAACTAAAGCATCCAGCCATTTCATTATTCCTGCATTTCAAACAGAGGAGAAGTGTTTGCTGCTGGAAGTTTAAATGCACAGAAACACCCTGAACACCTGGACCAAAGGAAGTAACTCTTTTTGCATCAAGCTTGTTAAAATCTTATTAAAATGTTTTGGTTTATGTTGAAATAAGAATCCTAATTATGTGTTATACATTTCATAACTTGGTAACATAATGCACTTGGCAAAAGTGAAATACTAATATGATGTTGTGCACATCACTTACAAATCGTATTTGCTGACTAATGGTTTAAAAAGGGAAGCAAACCTCACGTCTCCAAGGTTAAGAGCCTGTGTTTGTTTCATCCACCATCATGAAGTCTCCATATCACTTCAATACACCACTGCACATGATGCACTTTTTTTTTGGTCGCAGTTACTATCACAGCAAGCACATGCTTAAAAAAGTTTTTCTGGACACATGAGATTTTGAAATATATAACAAAGACCTGTCCCTGCTCCTGTAAAAACAAGACTTTCTGCTCCACTGGAAAAACTTCACACACACCTGAAGTCTTTTCTCTCAGGCAGCATCTTTCCCCGAGCCTGTTCTTTGAAGCAGTGAACATTCACTTGATTACATTTCCTCTGCATTATGAAGAAAAACAAAAACAAATTCTGGTTCTGGACACAGAATGAGCTGCGCTGCTGTGAAATAGAGTTCCTGGAAGGATTAGCCTTAAACAGTCCTCTGATACGTTGAACAACCATTATGAAAATTCATTTTCTACTGACATGGTACTCACCTCTGAGCATGCAAACAAACCCAATACACCCCCTCTCCCTCTCTCTCTAAAAAACAGCACTTTAATCCTCTTTTCTGTGCAGCTCTGCTCTTTTCCTGAGCAGAGTTTTTACACGCTGCGAACTGTTGCAACCTGAAGATAATCTTAGAGGTTGTGTTCTTGAAGCAAGGGCGGCAAAGGTGAGTTTGCAAAAACATGGATAACATACCCTCATGAAGGGGAAGGGCAGACATGCACACACACACAGAGACACACATACGCACACAGGGAGTTTGGCATGCATAAAGACTCCTTTCTGTGCCTGCCTGGGCAATAACAAGGGCAGCGCAGAGGGAGTGAAGGGTAAATGTTAGTGTGGCTGCTGTGTTGTCTGGTCCTCCCTGAATGCTGTGTGTGTGTGTGTAAAACACACCGCTACACAAAGAGTCTCTTTGTCGTTCCGTGCAGTTAATGCTGCTTTTCCATAGTGTTGCCTGCCTTCATAAACATGAGGGTGTGTGTTGCTTATGGAGCCGTGCTGTTGTGTAACGTATAAAGGTGAGAATGAGGCCGTAAAACAGTTTGAAGGCCGCTGCTGGAGCTCCTTTTATCAGACTGAGAGAGTGTCAGGAGTGCAGTTAAAACTAAATGAGCTTCTCAAGCACAGCATCATAATTAAAAAAACTATTGTCCTGTCAAAGTACAGCTACTTCACAGTTTTGACGAGATGTGAAATCGTAAAAGAGTGAAGCATTCCCAAAGCTGTGAGTCAGATAATAAGACTATACGATAGACTGAAGTAGACATAGCGTCCTAGATTCAAAAGTGGGGTTGATGCAAAGGTGCTTTAAACTTGGACTCTCTGATGTCCAGCAGGCGGCGTCTCCAGCGGTGGTGAAAAGATGACAGATTGTATAACTTCAAGAAAAATGACCTGGCCTCTTGCTTCATTTATTTACAGTGTAAACGTAACATTTCTTCATCGTCTCATTGGGGTATTCATGTCTTCTTTTGGTGTTGAGTGGATAATGATGATGATAAAGCAGGATATGCTTTAAGTCTTGGCATCCTGTAATTCATGAATCACAGATAGATGTAGCAAGGCGTATCCACCAAGCCCAGAGAAAGAGCACCAGGCTTTCAAGTAAATCTGAAATATGATGCAGTGGCCGAACATGTAAGTTAAAACTTCAGGGTCCGGCAGATGAGACACTCTCCCCTAAATAATAACACATTTTTATCATCTATTTGCATTTTAGAAGGACATCTGTAATCACAGGTCATTTTAATTATGGTTCATCTTACACTGAACAGCAGGATGCAGTGGTTTGCGCTGTAGTCTCAAACAAAAAAGGTTCCTGGTTCAGATCTCAGGTGAAAAACACAAGCCTTCTGTGTGGAGTTTACATGTTCTCCTTTTGCATGCGTAAGCTCTCTGCAGGTACTGTGGCCTCCTTCTACAGTTCAAAGACATGCTCACCAGGTTATCTGAAGACTGTAAATCAATCAATCAATCTTTATTAATATAGCGCCAGATAACAACAAACGTTATCTAAGGACGCTTTTACAGAGCAGGTCGAGATCATACTCTATGTTCTATTATTAACAAAGACCCAGCATCAAGACAGGATAAGATCCAGTCCCATCTTACAGACAGGACTCAGTCTGATCTTATCTTAATCCACCATGAGCAGAGCACTTTGCAGCATTTAGCAAGTTACAGTGGCATGGACAAACTTCCTTTAACAGGCAGAAACCTCCAGCAGGACCAGACTCATGTTAGACACACAACTGCTGAGACCGTGTTGGAGAGAGGGATAGAGGGAGGTGAAGAGGGAGAGATGATAGTGGTGAGACAGATAGCAGCAGGCCGTCTGTGGCAGCGACTAAGATGTGATCCCAAGATGTGTAAAAGTAATAATTTAGTTCAGCTTTTTTGGGGTATGACATCACTGATGCAAAAACAAAAAAAAGAGGAAGATGAACTTGGCACTAACCATCCTTCATGCTTCTAAACAGTAGCCATTGTGACAGGCACATCGGTTTATGCTGCTCACACTTCTTGTTTGGATAATAGAAGATAGTTGGATATCTCAGAAATAATAGAAAGAAGCACTCACGCTGTCAAACATGCTAGAGGGCTCAGCTAAATATAACAATACTACTCTGTCTCCATGTTGTGCAAGTCTTAGTCCAACAAATATCTGCTGAGGGCACTTCAGGATAATCTCTACCCTAAATACATTCCAGTTGACTTCCACAATCGACCACCTCTCTTCACCAGGCTCTGTTACATGCCATGGATTCCTCTTGGAGGTGAGCATGACGGTGCTCGGGCGCAGCTTTAGTGCTGCAGGCTGGGAGGAGAAACCGAAGCTCGACAGCCAGTTATGCAGCTCGCGAGGGGGATTTTTTATGAGCTGCTTATAATGCAAATGTACTCAATATTTCAGGATATGTCATGGGGGAGGGGAGGCAGTGTGTGTCTGAGCGTGTGTGTCTGTGGGTGCTTTCAGAGTATCTGTGCAAGTTCATATTGTTAGAAGGAGCCTCTAGTGTGAGAGAAGACCAGAGTGTGTCACAGAATCTAATACAACACTGTGATGGTTACAGCGAGCTATCGTTCGATGTTATGCAGTCAGAGGACCGTGGCACTGTCTGAGGCTATGAGCAATCTCTAATAACAAACCGCTCTGGCACAAGAGACCACCCTGAAGCTGGACGTGCCATCATGGTTTTGGCCACCCTCAGTGAGCATGCCCGTTTGAAGCCGCTGTTGGGTGGAGCAAAGCATGCTGGTCCGACAGAGCTGACACACAGTTGGAAATTTCACAGCGAAAAAACAAAATAGATAAGAGTTCTGCACATTCCTGCCTGAATCCAGATTGCTTAAATGTTGTTTACTCTCCCTCTGACAGTGTGTGTTTGTGTGTGTGTGTGTAGTAGAGACATGAAGAGATATCATCACTGTGACTTTCTTTCACCTCTGCCTGTTTTACAAGCAAGCGCTTTACAATGAGGCGCTAAAAGATTTAGGCGTTCGGCTGCTTATTAGGCCTACGAGGTGCAGAGGGATGCAGGGAGGGGTGGGGAGAGGAGAGAGGACTTACACCTTCTCTTTATCACTCATCCTTCAAGACACATCTATCAGTAACTTCATAAACTATTTTCTTACATGAAGTCAAGACAGTGTCAGAGGAGATCAGATACAGATAAGGCTGCTTTTGCATTGGTTACAAAACAACATGTATTCAGATGTATCACAATATGGAAACTCAGGTAAGTAGAGAAGAGCAGAAGCAGCTTTCTCTGAATCCTCCAGTCACAGACAGGATGGAAGAGGGCAGGCAGGGTAAAGTCTAGTTCAACTATTCTTCTTGTACATGCCCTTACAACAATCACCTTTCGGGCAGCTGAAGTCAACCTTTGTGATTCACACAATCGTCAACATGAAAAAATGAACTGAGAAATCTCTAAAGGGAGTGCCTGGGAGAGGATCGGTACACATTTAATGCCTCCACCCTGAAAACTCACAAGAGAAGCATTTGACTCACATCCTCCTGCTTCATCATCCTGTACTAGACAACCATAGTTATTACACTCTATGGAAGAAAACGAGCAATGGAGACCATGAACCCATTCAGGAAATGTTTAGCCTACTTCAGAAATAAATCAAATACTAAGAAGGATAGTTTTGGTAGACTTAAACACAGTTGTACTGTATTTAGCAACTTCCTCAACTTGACTTCAGAAAGAAAGCAGGTTTTAGGTCAGTCACTATGTTCCCACATTTCTAGGACATTTTCAAAATAAAAAAAAACAAACTACATTTTCCTTCAATTTAAGCCCTATCCTCCCACAAGATCTTTTGGAAGCACTTTATGGTAAATTAATGAATGAGTGAATGAATGAGTAATTTTATTTCGATCAGCAGCTGCAGAAATCTTCGCAATCAAAATCACAAGAAAAAATTAAACAGGCTGATCGAAAAGGGTTTCGGCTGAAGCAGAGCGTATAGATGCTGAAATTTGGGAACATAGGCACGCTCCCCATGTAAAAAACAGTCTTTAAAAGGTTTGCATTACCATCAAGTCACTGTGATAGTACAGTAGTAACTTGTCACGATACCAGCATTTTGAACTTCATTACGATACTAACAAAGATCAAACAATATCAACACCAGATTCAAAAATTTAACTTTCGTGCACAAAACTGGTTAAAAATTTTACTCTTGGCTTCAAATTAGGAAATGGGTAAAAGAAGCCAATGAAGACAGACCAACATTTGACATTCTGTTGATTGTGATCACAGCAAAATATAAAGGATTTTCCTAAAAATGATATATAACCAAATAAAATATTTCCTATTTGTGTGTATCTGCAGAGTTTGCTCTCCATATTTTCTTTTTTCTGCATTGGGACTAATAGAAAACATTTAGAGACCCAAAGACATCGCTCTCTCTTTCCTAAGCTTTCAGTCCGTCTGCAACAGACATAAATGTAGCATGTGCATTTTTATGGGATGCAAAAGCAGTTAAACAAAATGTATTCAGCAACCTGATAATGAGGACATTTAGTGGTGTAGTATCTGTGATGGATAGAGGAACAGAAAGACACAGCAGGCAGGAAGAAGCATGAATTTAAAGGAAACAATCAAAATGCAACACCTTCCTGCAGGTTGTGTAAGTGCAAAGAATTTCTTCAGAACATAAAAAACAAAAACAGAAAAACTACTTCTTAACTTTGACTTTCTGTTTTTATATCGACTCTCTTGACTCAATCTTCATGTTAATCAACCTCCAGTGTTTGCTTGCAGTAGCTTCAGGTTAAAAACTATAGATGTGTTTTGTTCATAAAATTAGGAACTTTTTTATACCACAAAATAAAAAAATGTTGGATATTGTATCATTTTAAAGCTTGTAGTATTGAAAAGTTAAGTATCAAAGTATCTCAATTCTGAAAATCTCATGTCACTGCGCAGATACATCATAAAAATGAAGAGGGTTAAAGATGTGTGTGTTTGTTTTTTAACCTGTTTCTTTATAAAATGACACCTAATGGCAGAGTAACCACATCTTACTATAATGATATTAAACCAACAGCTGGTCTATGACTGACTTCTTTAATGGTCTCTCTTTGGAACAGATGACAGTCTGTCTTGCACAGTTTTAATATTCACTGATTTCAAATCAACATCTTAACCTGTCAACATCAAACAGAAATAACAAGTGAATTATGAATTATTTCTTACAGTAGAGTCACTCATCTGAATTCCCTCCCTCATTCTCATCTGCATGTGAGCCTTGAGTTAGGAAAGTACAGGTACAAGAATGCCTCTTTCACTCCCTCGCCATAAATAGTTCAGCATCTCTGCAGCAACTCTGAGAGTTAAATGCACACACAGGGAGCATTTTCCTCTCAGCTCTAGCCTCACCTCCTACTGGGACCATACAGTAAAAATCTGCACAGCACAACACGCCTTTAAAGGTGAGCCAGAACGAACAGGCCTTAAATTATTTCTGTTACACGAGACAATAGGGAGTGTAAAAATTTCAAAAGGTCTTGAAAATTTATCTCTGTTTGAAAAGAGCATGACTTTTTCCCTCTGGGAAGCACGCAGAGAAGCTGCTCGTTATAGCTGTGGTTGGATTTCTACACAATCACGTCACTGTGTGTGCTGCCTGTTGTATGGGGAAATTGTTTGGATTGTGTGGTTCCTGCAGTGTTCTGGGTAGAAGTTAAGTCACATTATGGTGTGTATTTTCAGCCGTGTGATGACTGACTGTTCATTGTGCATTCAGCAAATGAGGGGTTTGAGGGACTGAGAGGCTTTCATTTGAAACGAGCAGAGGTGCCTTCACACTCGTCCTCTGGCAGCTGGTGACGTTTACAGGTTTACTGGGGCCCAATGCAAGCTGTGTCTGCAGCCTAATTATTCTGAGTACTTACTGAGCCCATTAGTAAAACGTGAAAAAACCAAATAAATACACAGAAACAGAAAGTCATTTATCGTAGCTAGTATTTTTACAAATATGAACTTTGCAGCATCTTTTAGTTAATTTAACACAGCTGAACATAATCTGAGGTTCTTCAGTTTAGTCAGCAATTTGATCGAGCTCTGCTGAATTTGCTGGATGCAAAATATGTGAATTAGTGATGCAAAGTGTTGTTTTCAGCAATAACAAGTATTCACAAAATGACAAAGTATGACTCAGCATTAATCCACCTCGCAATTCTTAATATGTTGGTAAACTTATGAAGCACAAATCAGTGAGTTTATATATCCTTGATGAAGAAAACTGAAATAGAGTAAGACTTAAAGACATGTAGGGGTTGATACTGTGCTCTGGAACACTTTACATAAATACAGACACAGCTACTCCTGAAACTCGAGACAGTTTTTGATACTTTGTGGGACCGACATTTGTCAAGAGAGAGGAAAATAGGTGTAGTTTAAAAAACAGTCTGAATGAATGCACTGAGCATACACTGTGCAAACTGCAGTCGATTCTGACCCAAATTTTGAGTTACACGACTGAAGTCGACCCGAATATCTAGCATGTTGGAAATTTTTGGTCTGAATGCCTACTCGGTGGAAACAGAGCAACGAGCCAATTCCCCAACTTCAGGGCTTTATATCCTGATGGCGTCACATCAACACACTGCTGTGGTGTGGACAACTGAAACTCATAGACGACAACAAACCATAACATTATGACACATTATGTGCAATCATCCAGTCCAACAACTCAACCATATATTCTCCTTTACTGTTAGTTTTTAAGTCGGCAGGCTACTGCGAGACTACAGCTACAAAAGTTCACCTGTCCGCCCCACGTGTATTTCAGCCAATCACAGAACAGAGCATCGATCACGTGTCTTAACAATGCAGACATCTTTTAAACACTAACATTCAAAAGTTTGGACACACCTTCTCATTCAATGGATTTTATCTATTTTAATTATTTTCAACATTGTAGATTAATACTGAAGACATCAAAACTATGAAATATCTGGTTTTGCCATAATATGGCGTACAACAGTAGTCAAATAGGACTATGCATTGTGTACTAACCCTACCTCTGAACAACACATTCAAACACATTAAGAAGGCAAGTCATTCTACAAATGAACTCTTGACAAGGCTCATGTTAATTAGAAACCATTCCAGGAGACCACTTCATGAAGCAGACTGAGAGAATACCAAGAGTGTGCAAAGCTGTCATGAAGGAAAAAGGGGCTACTTTACAGAATCTAAAATATAAAACATATTCTGCTTTGTTTAACACTTTTTTGTTCATTCAATAATTCCATATATGTTATTTCATAGTTTTGATGTCGTCAGTATTAATCTACAGTGTTTCAAATAATTAAAATAAATACAAACCCTTGAATGAGAAGGTGTTTCCAAACTTTTGACTGGTAGTGTATCTCAGGCTCTGATTTGCAGCGAAAAAATGAAAAGATTCTGCCTGGCAGTCACCAGTGATGAGCCAATGACTTGTCCTGCATAATCTGTCACTGGCGCCGTGCGATCAGGCCATAGGTTGTGTTGGACCCTGCTGTAATGCTGGCAAAGCTGCAACCGTGACTAGACTTTCAAAGTTAAGGCACCAAAACCAAGCAGATTAAATATTGAACATGGTCTGCAATAATACATCAACATTTGGTTGATATGTTATACGTGATCTTTGCTGCACATTTTGAAATTCCCTTCAAATTGATTTGGTTTTGTTCATTTTTTCTAACAAAATGGAAAACGTGCTCATTCACTGAGATATACAGAGAACATAAATTAAGAAGGACGTTGTTTTAGCATCAGTAGTGACATCCATATTGGAAAGCTTAATGAATGCCCATGTGTCCACACAATAGGGAATAAACGGGAGAAGAAAGCTAGTGTGTTTGGTTTAAATGATACTTCAAGGAGGACAAAGAAAGCAAGCTCGCCTGTACAGATTCATGCATGAGTAAAGAGTGTGAACATGAATCTGTGTGTGTGTGTGTGTGTGTGTGTGTGTGTGTGTGTGTGTGTGTGTGTGTGTGTGTGTGTGTGTGTGTGTGTGTGTGTGTGTGTGTGTTGTTGTTTTATGGTGAAGAAATCTACAGTCAAGTCTCACATCTCCTCTCATTCATCATTGCGCTCCAGACAGCACAAGGGTCAACCCTCTCCACACACAAACAGAGCTCATTATACAGGAAGGCAGAGGATAACAGCACACGCAGCCGCTGCTCTGAAATCACCCAAAGCATCAGTCACATCTAAACAAGGTCTGAGTGACCCGACCTTGGGAGGCAGGCAGCAGCCAGCGTTGTGCTTTAATCTGGCCAGGAGGCAGGAACACAGGTAGAGAAAGAAGCCAAGAGGAGCAGCTGGGACTCAAACTGCTAATTTAGTAAAAAGCCCCAAACATTTCAGACATTGGTGAAAATAAAACTGACCTGATCCTCTGTAGTCCAGCAAGGGTAGGATGGAGATGATGCTTTGGCAAGGGGTGTTACCAGATTCAGCACAAGGATAGGAGAGTGTGGCACTCAAAGGTAAGGAGAGGTTTTCTAGAAAGAGGGAAATGGAAAAACATTTACTACGTTTGTCAAATGTATAGGAAACAGAGTGCCAGTTGAACAGAAAAATACACAGGAAAAAAATAAATAAAACCAAGGTGTTTGGCATCATGCATGGCAGTAAGATATGTACAGATGTATCAGTACAATGTGAAAAGGTGTATGTCATCAACCAAAGCTGCTTACAGAATCAAACAACAAAAAGTCAGTCAACAATTCTCTAATGATGCAGTGTGAGCAGGATCTATTTCTTTGCAACCTGTTCATATATTGATTTAAAGCCGTCAGTGAGCTAACTTAACGTGCACAGCAAGTTACGCTAACGTGCGTACTGCATGTTTGTTTTATCTGTAGGAGTTTGAGCGGGCTATAATATTCACATGAAGACTCTGCCTGTCTGTAACTAATATGGCAGAATAAACAGGGGTGCAGAAAGAAAGACAATACTTATGTCACAGCATCATTATCCCCAATCACAACACAACACAACACAGAGGCCCACTGGTAACACATCCCCTGTAACAAGAAAGTATGTGAGGGATGAGGCGGGAAAGGTAACAGCGGAAAATTGGAAATGTTTAGATTACTCTAAAAATATCTTTAGTAGATCTATAATAACATGAAAGTTTGTTCAAAACCAAAGTATGGTTGTAAATAATTTGCCTGAAATGTGTGTAGATATAACTATTATTTAAAACAATATATTTTTTTTATTTAACAAGGTAGTCCCATTGAGATTGAAATCTCCTTTTCAAGAGAGACCTGGCCAAGGTAGCAGCATCAGAGAGTAACAAACATACAAAGAACTACAAAAACAACACAACACGGACAAATCACAAGAGTCAATATTTCTAAAACATATTTAAATACACAGCAGGCTTTCAAGAAAAACTATTACATGCCTGTTACCACATTCTTTATGATCATCTTAAATTTATTCAGTGATATTAATGTGACTAATTTGACCTATTTTTGAAGATTGTCGCTTCCTACATTTCTATGTGGGCTGTAGCTCTCATGCAGTGGTGCTTCTTTTAATGTAGTATCACTTATTCTACAGGTAGCTTATTGCACTTTATAAGTAGCTCGTTCAATACTTTGTTCACACATCCGATTAGAAACTCTTTCAGATACCCTTTAGCGTCCATTTTTAAAGGTCTGTTTACAACATCGCTAACCTTATGATGCACATTATGGTAGCCCCTTTTACATGTTTTGATTAAGACAGGACTGATACACCTCTGCTGTGTGAAACGCACAGAGGCGTCATGGTGGGGGAGGTTACACCAGCACTTGAGGTTGTAACAGAGTTGAAACGGAGGTGAGATGGTGTCACTGTCAGAACCAGAAAAGCGCTGTATGTGCACATCTGAGCATGTGTAAGTTACATGATGTGACTCTTGTGCATCTACAAAACTGTAACGCAATATAAAGTCACACGCTCGGACACCAGTACGAGGTAGTTGCAGGGTTCAGTGTTACAGCAGTGCTGTTGAATCTTGAAGTGTCATTAAATCCTCCAAACCAGCAACACAAGCAGGCTGTATCCGTCTACTGCAACATCTCCTCCCTTCACTTCAGGGAGACCTCCAAACTGGCTCAACCCAACATTACAGTGCTTAACATTTGATGGGTATCAGAGTGCACAGTCAAAAAGCACAGCATGAAATTTTTACATTAGCATGTTAGCGAATGTGTAACCAGATGGTGCTGCTAAAATGCACACGTCCATGTTAAATTTTAACCAGCACACTTGAAAATTGGTGGCAGTCTGGTGCCCTGTGTGGAGGAGGAAGCTCTGAAGACCGAGCTCTGGTTCAACATTGTTGGTTACAAGATCAATGATATTATACAGAGTGAGCTCCACAGCTGCCTGTGCACTGATAAGCAGGACAAGGTGTCAGTGTGTGTCACAACCTCCAACACACACAGCACCTCCAGCTCAGGGTAGTGACAAGCTCCCTCCTTCAGGACCAGGAGGTAAAACCAACGACTCTCTCCACCCAGAGAAAATCCATACCATGGTGTTCTCTCAGAGATAAACCTGGAGGGGCCACTGGTGCATCCAAACCCCTCCTCCATCTGCATTTAATGACAGCCCCAGCCAATTCCCAGTGCAACCAGTCCAAACCGAGCCAAAGTCAGGACAGGAAAATGCATTCTGGAGCACAGAGTGGTGAGTGTGTATGTGGAGGATGATTAGGGGCTGGGACAGGTCATGGGCTTGATTTATGACTCATCCCAACCGTTGTGGGGCAATCAAAACGCACCAGTGGTCCCATTCTGCATCCACGTCCTCCTCCCCCGGTGGCTGGGAAAAACAGGAGGATGTGGGTTTGTGTGTGCATGTGTGCGTGTTAGTGCGTGTTAGTGCGTGTGTATGTGTATGTGTATGTGTGTGTGTGTGTGTGTGTGTGTGTGTGTGTGTGTGTGTGTGTGTGTGTGTGTGTGTGTGTGAGTTCACTGTGTGTGTGCCAGAGGTTTGTTGATACTGTGTGAGCATCTCCCATCCCTTCTGTTTCTATATAAAGGATGGACCTCTACATTAGAAACACAATAGAGACCCTCCCACCCCCCATCAGTCTCCTACTGGTACCAACAATGACTACTTTATGTGCGTGAGTTTGTGTGTGTGTGTGTGTGTGTGTGTGTGTGTGTGTGTGTGTGTGTGTGTGTGTGTGTGTGTGTGTGTGTGTGTTTGTGTATGTGTATGCTCATGGACAAAAATGACGATCACTAATCAAGTCCTCACAAAGAAGGCCCGTTAACTGCTTATATGATGACTAACGACCCAACCACAGTGTGACAGTATCTCAAACTGAAGCCTGTGTTTTCTATCTTCACAGCTGCTCATTCTCAGGTTTGTAGTCAAAAGGAACTCAAACTGAACTGACCTGGAAGAAAAGTTAAACCCTGATAAGCTTTTCTGGATAAATTGTGAGATACATTTTTGCTTTGTTTCGCTGCAGCATCATTTTTGTTTGCGTTGGTTCAATACAAGCTGCAAAATATTCTGAATTTGCAGTGACATAAGTAGCAAAAGAAGGGGCAGACGAGTGCAGACATTGTGATTTATGCTTTGAAAGGTCTGTCTGAACAATGACAGGAGATAAGAACTTTTGAACTGTTTTTTTTAATAAAGAGTTCAAGGAGAACAAACACACAGAGCTAGTGATGCAACGGATCATCGTTGATCCTTGATCCGTACGGATGCCTCCCCACGGTTTGGCACGGACGTGGTGCGCGGATTGGTTGATGAAAAAAGAAAAAAAAAAGTTGCGCGTGTTCACGTGATGACCGCATGTTCAATCCACACTCACTACGCAGACAGACTGTTACTGGGTCAGTTAGATTCCAATGCTGCCAGTGCAATTTTTAACTTGCACTTTCGTTTATGAAGCAGTTCACATATTGGCACTCGCCAGCTGTAGGACCCTAGAATGCACAAAAACGGTGTGTTCAGTTTGCAGCTCAAATAAAAGTGGACGGTGAAAATCAGCGAGGGAAGAATGGAGTGAAACTTCTGAAGTTCCTCTGCTCCTTCACTTGCCATGCCATGAGATGCAGTGAATGAGGCAGGACTGGCCCACAGATAGGGAGCTTTGCTCCAATTCCAGCTCTATAGCACGACTTTGCCACACCGTCACACTCTGTCTTACACATAGGGTGAATAAATCATGCAGCCTCTGTGGCATCACCCATTGGTTTCCAAATAGACGTTTTGAAGCGCAAAGATTGTGCAAGCCATATTTAAAATGCTGACACAATCTGACTTTAAATCAAGTTGAACAGGCAAAGAGGTGGAGAACAACATGTCAACTCAGCCATGCCCCTTATCTTAAAAACTAGTGTATGAGTCCTTCCTTTTAAGATTACCTTAACAGATGCATTATGGTAATATCTTTACCTCAACATGAGACCTGACAGGGATTTCTTGGCTTTTGTGGACAGCCTCAAGTGGACACTCGAGGTACTGCAGTTGTTTTGCACTCTTACACAGACTTTTTTTTTTTCAACAATGGAAGTCTATGATTGGTTTTTCATTGCAGACGAGACGTAATAACAGTCCCACCTTGAACTGGCAAGGTGAAAAAATTCCAGAGGCTTCTATACAATGTTAAGTCAATTTTTCTCTTGAATTAAAAACTAAACTCTTAAAAGCATCTGAGCGAAGCCAAATTATGCGTGAATTTTAACTATTCACATTAAAAATAACTGCATCATGTAAAGTAACCCCTTAAAGATCAAACCAATAGTCCATCTTCCAGAATCATATTTACTCCATCATACTTCATTATCTTAATTGATGATGATGGATTCTCAGTGGTCAATAATACTTAAGATATGATCCTAAGAGCTATTTATTGATCTGAGCTGCTCAAGTCATCATCAAAAAATCTCTCTGTGTCTGAATCTGAGACAAGCCGGGATTTCATTACAAGATTATTTGGTGCTAACTCGATAGTTTGTCCATCCATCATTCTTTATTGACCACATGGACGGACACTCTGAAAACACAAAATCACACACCAATTCAACCACTGGACATTTTGATAATTTGTGTGTTTATCACCAGCTGTGTCACAGATGAGCTCCTTAACAGATCAATAGAGAGGGATGAATGGTACACACACACACACACACACACACACACACACACACACACACACACACACACACACACACACACACACACACACACACACACACACACACACACACACACACACACACACACACACACACACACACACACACACACACACACACACAGAGAGGAGCATCAGCTAACACTACACAATCAGCCTCCACCTTCTCATGCAGGATCAAAGCCTTTGCAGCCCCTCTTCTTGCAGGCTGAAACAGGATAATTGTCAGGTCTGTGTGCATGCTTGTGTGGTTTCTGACCACAAGTACACAATCAGACAACAAAGAACTCCTGCCAGTGAATACAACCACACCCTGACGGTGCCATAGACGATCAGCAAACACATCTCTCTGTGCTGTTGTCCACAGTGACGGGGAAGTATCAGCTTTCTCTGTTAAAGTTACAGTTTCTCACAGAGTACATCCCTGGCTCTGATTTCTAGTTTTACAGACTAATGCTTTATTCAAATTCTGTTACTTTGAATACTTATGTTTTTTTTATGCAAAGTTCGTCTGCATTTTATTTATCACAACTCATGACGGTGAGATGATAGACCAGGTGGCCTCCTCAGGAGAGCCGCCCCTATAGTGTACCTGCTGAAGAGCAGAAGTTTTATTAACCAGGAATCACCAATGCAAAGAGACTTTGTAAAATACTTTTTCATTGGTCAGATCTCTGGACAGGAAATTTAAATTCAGCTGTAGAAACGCTCTGCCAGTGCCCACATTGGTATAATGGCTTATTGTGATGTAATGCCTTGGCAATATTTTCTAATGCCTCACATTATTAAATCTGTATAACTTAAGAATTTTTATTTAAGTAAAAAAACACTGTGATCCAGTTTAAAAGAGGAGTCCATCTGAACAAACAAAACACCAGATTATAGTGGCTTTCCTAAAATGGTTCCACAAATCAATATATGACGTCAAGGTGGGTGTGAATTTTCCTTAATATAATCTACAGCTGTATTCACATTTCCACAAACCCTTCAAAACTTCCTGAAAATTTCAAGCCGCATGAATGTTAACCACTTTTTTCACCCCAACTTCACCGGGATGTTTTCCAGCCAGCCCCTCAGCGACATTCCTACATGAAGTCAGGGAGAGATGATGTGAGAACACAGCAGGAAATATTGCAGAAAATTCCCCTCAAGTGAGTGGGCAGGGTGATGACATTTACATCTTGCGCTCAGTGCAAACTCTAGAAAGCGACATGTGACAGGATGAATCAAAACATCCAGTCTGGTGGATGGAGAAGGCATTCTCGAGATGAGAACACCGTAGCATAGATTTAAATGCAAAAACATGTTGTCACGTCCTCCCTCACCAGACTCTTCTCCCTTCATCAGGAGTTCATCCTGGTCGTGTATTTAAAACAAGTTCCTCCAGGTTATCCTGTATCCTCAATAATGGGATGTAAATAATAGCCAAAGTTTCCCCAGTTTTCCGTTTGTCACCTCCTCTGACACCGAACCTACAGCAGAGTGACAACCTATGAAATAATTTCTAAGCATTAAATCTGGTCACTGATGGTCTTGTTTGCTTTTGTTGGTCACATGGAGGTTTCACTACGAGCTTAAAACTCCTCACAGGAGCTTTAAGTCAAGTGAAAGTTGTTCTCTAACCTTTGAGGTTAAATTGGTTGCCACGTCTCATCCTTTCATGCAGTGCTGGTGAAACTGTCAGATGGAGCTTATGCATCTTTGATCTATGGCTATAAATGAAAAGATGGTTGCTTTAAGTGTTCTTGACATATTGTGCTTACAATGATGCAAACGATGGACAGCTGACACGGAAACACAAAGCCTAAGGCGACGGCTGTCGCCAGCACGGAGGCATTTAAAACAAGTGAGAGGATTTTAGAATCTCAGTGTCCCAAATCTGCGAGACCTAATTAAAAGGATTGACTGGCTTCTTACAGTAGCTCTGCATGTGTTGATGTGGTTCAGTCTTACACCACAGAGAACAACATGTTTATTTCTTTGTCTGGATCCCACATGGCACAAAAAATATTTGGATTGCTGGTTTAAGGCTCCACAACAACTCCCTGGTACTTTATCTCACTCCTTCCTGTCTGAATGTGTGTGTGTTAGTGTGTGTTTGTGAGTGTGTGTTTATGTGAGTGTATTCTAGGTGCTTCTTATGGGAATGAAATTGAAGGATCGACAGTCTATTTCCACAGTCTCTCCTCCTCACTGTTATCTGCACAGTGGCCTGACAGCTGCCTAAGTACTAGTCATTACTCTGTCCTCCCTGCTGGCCGGCTCAGATAGAGCCAGACTTAAAGGAAAAACAGCAACGCCGTGACTGATGCTGTACACATGTCAACACCAGCAAAGACTCCACGTGTACTTTAGGCAGTAAATTGGAAGAGTTTAGACTCCAATCCATTTTAAGAACAGTTTGATAACATTGAGGAGATATTCAGCTGCTGACAGGTAGAGTACAGCTGCAGCTTCAGAGTGGGGGAGTTTCAGATTTACTGTGTGTCTCCTCATGCTGTCATGTAGGTGTGTTTACACAGCTAGTAAACAACAGATGAGGATACAAAGTGTGTTTGGTTTCACAGGCTGCTGGTCCTTTGGATCCGCTGGCTTTGAAGGTGTCAGGTAACAGATGCACAAGCTGGCAATAAACCAGAGACCAGCAATTACACACACACACACACACAGACACAGCTAATCAACATGTTAACAAAAATGCACAGTCACACTGCGGCTTCGATTCCCAAACGTCTTCATTAATTCTTCTTCACAGCAGCGAGTCCTCGGTGGTCGGGCCAGAGCTCAGAGCTCTACAAACACAATCAAAGACAAGCGGCTCCAAGAGCAATCTGCTTTTCCAATCACCCTCCTTCAGGCTGTGTTAACATTAGCTTCAATTGGCTGCTCTGCTCGCTTCTGAGTATCGAGAGTGGGCATGTTCGTAAGGTCATTATACAGACTCAGCCCTCCCCTGCTGTGACGGGGCCTACACGCCCCTGTTTAATTGCCCCTCCATCCTCCCAAAGTCATCTGGGACATCCCATTTGTTACGAAACATGTTTGATATTTCATTTAAAACATGAGGTTGTAAGAGCTGAAGTGCTCCTCTAGCCAACATCAAACACAGAACCTGCTCTAATACGTCTTAACGGTCCTCTGACAAGGTTAGGTCCAGCAGGCACCTGGTCTTAAGAGGGAAGCACTGTTGGCACATTAAAGCTCCTGTCACACCCAGAAGACATCAAAGAAGGAGAGCAAATTAAGGCCAACTGCTGTGTCGCCTGATGTCGCCTGATTCTGGGCAGAGATGTTGCACTTGAACGCACCACAAAGTCTGCAGTCAGTAGCCAGCTAGCCTTGTAGAGGAACATAGGGCTGGGCGATAATTCAATAACGATAATTATCAGAAGTAGAAGACGGCATTGAGCAGCCAATCATGTTGCAGGGTGAGAGGTAGGCGGGGCTTAAAGATGTTTGGCGCGGAATGTAAACAGCTGAAATGAGCGAGAGCGACACTGAAGAAACCTACCAGCTCAAAGCAGAGTCGTTAGTCTATTACTGTGTCAACTCGGCTTTAACTATTAACTTAATACACTGAATCAAATTTACTTTCAGGATGTGTGTAAAGGAAGAGCACAGAGACAACTTCTACCTTGCATGTCTAACAAGTCCAGTGTCCACCGTGACCATCGTGAAAATCTCATCTTACACAAAAGACCTGCTTCATGTTAACACCGTCAACAATGAGGGATTCAAGAAGCTTATCAGAGAACAAAATCTAGATACAAGCTAACAACTTTCACTCAGGATCAAAAATCTGCCTTTAAATACACATGAAATAATGATTTGCTCTAGAGGAACATGCTGCAGGAATAACTCTCTAACATATCAGGTGGCTGTAATCAGCATTAAAAAAAAGGGGAAATCAGAAAACCTTGAACTGCAGAAACACAAACCTTTGTTATAATAAAGCCTCATATTCCAACCATATGTGCTAAGGTATGATTAATTGGTGACATCATTGCACATGTTTTTCTCGCTGTGTGAGCACGTAATAATTTTTCTCCAGAGTTGAACGTCTGAGGAGTGAGACATCTTGCATCCACACCATCTTTGCTGAGAGGTTCATGTTAAATTAAAAAAATGATTACTAAATCAGAACCATTACTTAACTGGCAAATCATTATCTGATTACGTGAATAATGGTTTCAATAATCAATGACTAGTCGACAATCAAAATAGTCATTATGTGCACACGACTTTAGCTCAACACTCACCCCACAGTAACACAGCCACTTCTCATCAGTCTGATAAAAGGATGCAAATCCCACCGGTCCCATCAGCCCATTGTTTTTTTTTCTTATGAAAGAAGGAAGGGTAAATCACTCTCTTGCTTTCCTTTACTTTCTGTGCACTGATTCAATAATCTCAACAGCCAATCAATGTTCCTCCTCTTCCACTGCCAATTGAGCATGCTTAATTGGCCATGAATCAGAAGGCTACAGAGCCACACAGCTGGTTACTAAAAATGTGCAGGGCTCACAGCAGAAACCAGAGACACAGATGCTAGCAGACACACTGACACCGGACATTGGCTGATGGCTGATCCACTGCCTGATGTGTCAGGGCTTCGCGCCAAATTTGTGAGGGCGCTTGTTCTTCAGACATTATTTTTCTGTCACCTGAACTCCTTCTTGCAGCTTTCAGAGCAAAGATAGAATTACTTTTGCTGTGATGACTTCCAAGAGCCCTGAATTCCTGTATCATATACTGCTGCATTGGCACCTGGAAAACCACAAAGTCATGGCTGAACATCCTGGATCATATTTCATCTCACTAAAGGAACCTGCACCCAAACATGGCAGCTTTGCATCTCTTTGCTGTCACTGAAAGTTAATTCAACTGAATTTTTTCAACCACTGCATCCCAAATTCAAGACAAACACATGTAAGACTATAAGCCACACAACTGGTTCGTAATTGTTTAAAATGTTCTATTGAATAGTCTCATTTACAGAATAAGTTTAGGCCAATGATGTGAAACACTTTGGGCGTGTGAGGCTGAGGTCTGTGCTTCCTCTGACCTGGACATTTGAATTTGATTTTGAGTAGTTTTGCCTTTTTGCAGTTCTGCATTTAAGCACTTTCTGGCTCTCTGACGTTGATGAATGAAGGCACACATGATCACATCCCCATGTGTGTAAGAAAACCTGATTTCAGCATGTTTCATCACAGCTGTCTGTAGTGTTCAGTTATTACAGTGAGTATAAAGGAGCTGTTTTAGGGGTATGCTTCACTCTCTTTATTACGGGATGTGCGTTGTGGAATATTGCCTTGCATGACACGACCGTGAAAGTGTGCTCAATACTGTGACAGGGCTGCATCTGTAATAAATCCAAAGCTGCACTTAAAGGTGCTTTTAATACAGCAGTGTTGCAAGACCATGCCCAGAGGAGCCTGGAGCAGGAGAGCCACACTGGCACAGCTCCTGTCTGCGATGACATGTCTACTTTGAGGGGGTTGGGGTTCTGTGCTTCTATAAATACCTTCTTACATCCAGTGATGATTCCCACGACTCGTTTTAACAGCAGAAGGTCCGATATTGTACAGACCACTTCTAAAAGCCTGCTCATGTGACTGCTCTGTGGTTTCTCCATGCTTTGGTTTCTCTGTTAATGCTTAATTGCCCTGTGGTTTAAACGCGGAGGGAAACAGTGAGGATGGGTTCCAATTTGCCAGCTGCCTCCCCCCCAGAGACCAGCGATGGCGTCTGTGTGTAAATGTGCATGCAGTGAGCTGGGGGAGGGTGCCAAATGGTGTGTGTGTTGTTCTTTCATCACTGTGTGAGGATGTGTGTATGTCAGTGGGTCAAACTCGCTCCCCAGGGACTAGCAAAACCTTATTGATCCGCCTCATATGTGTGTTTAACTGTACCTCTGGGTATCATCTGGCCTCTCTCTCTCTAATTTGTCCATTGTCTCTTTCCATCTACTCTCCCTCTCTTCATCTCATCATTCAATTCACTCATTGCATGTCCCTGTAATGCCTCTCTCTCTCTCTCTCTCTCCACAGCTAACTTAGTCTTCTGTCTCTCTTCTCCTTTGCTCTTTCTCAGTCTGTCTATTAATTTACTGCGTCTCGGATGGATGGAGGGGGAGGGATGGAGAACAGACAGAGGACGGCTGGTTAAATGAGAAAGGTGAGGGTACGAGACAAGGTGGAGGATGGGAATGTTTTAGAGGCAGAAAGAAGGAAGAGACGCCTTTGTTAGGATGTGTCTGGCTGGGTGGAAATGTAATGAAGCTATCTTAACTCAAACAAAATATTTGAAATATCTTCAGTCAGATTACTCTTTAAGGGCTGATTCGTGTGTTTTAAAGATGGGCCCTGTCTTTACATAACAGGATTTAAATGACAGAAGCTTTGGCAGGGCTCCAGTCGATAGCCCTGAAACAGGCTATTTATTGGCTCCAACCTAATTCGTGGCAAATGCATCTGATCAAAATGTGTCCGCTGACCGCTTACATGACCGCTTACATTTCTATTTTTAGTGTCTGGAAACATTTTAAAAGAGGTAGACAGTTTTTATTAAGGTATGGCATTTATTTAAAATTATATTTTGGGGCTTTATGGGCCTTTATAGTCTATAGTTGACAGACACTTTGAATAACAGCCTCAGTCTGCCTGCAGGAATTGCATGAAGCCAATTCCAAAACCTTTCAAGTCATTTGGACTTAATAAAGTGATAAGAAGGACACGGTTTGATAATGCCTGAATTAACCTTTAACACTTAACATACACCGGACACTTTTTCAAATCTCGTAACAGATGGGGAAGCAAATTAACACAGCTGCTGAGCCCCGAGGCTCACCAACGAACAAGCAAATAACCTAAACCAAATTCCAGCACCACAGCAGAGAAGCAAATGGCGTACCCTCTCATTTTAATACATTTGAATAGCATAAAGCTGAGTGTGCGCTGAGGCCCAGCTGAGGGTGCCTAATGAGAGGAGAATCTACAAACACTGTGTGCTGAAGTGTTTTTTGTTGTCTTGTGTTTTTTTTCTCAAGGGCTTTTGGACAAATTTGCATGCACAAATCTGGGGAGTGGATCACATCAATTAAACCAAAGTTCTTTGTAGCTGGGGATGTTTTGGTTAAAAGCTCTTCCACTCCAAGCCTCCTTGTTCCAGCATTTTCCTTTCAAAGCCAGGCACAGTATGGAAGGGATGACCCACTTTTTTTTCACCTTTTCACGGTTTCCCCCACTTTTGATAGCGCAGGGATCCAACATCAAAGAAGTGCAGACTGCCCGGTGAAAGCACTCAACCCTGCCGGGGTCTAATGTCCTGAAGGTGTGGAGCATCTTCAAGGAGGAGGATATTAGAATTAGATATGGAACTAAATGGAAAAAAGCTGGAGGCTGCTGAAAACCCTCCATCAGGGAGTGAAAGTCATGGAGATGGTCAAGCAGTGATTGAGATTCTGCACTGTGCTCGGCTTGTCCGGGAAGCCGGAGATAAATGTAGGTGACTTTAAATTTAAAAGAAGAGGACACAATCAGTGAAATGAGTGTCTTCATTTGTCCGTCTTGATGGTGGAAGTCATGTGAAGTTCAGGCATAGATCATGCTGCTCCTGAGACAAAAACACAATCAACAAAAAAGAAGACAAAAGGACGACTAAATGACATGATTTGATTACATTGTCCAGCTTGCTGCGGGCGATTCCAGCTGCCTCGCTGGGGGAAAGTCACCTTGTCTTGCTAAGGATGCGGCGACACAGGGGTCGATTGTGTTTGGCATTACATCACTTATTTAACCCTTTCATGCACTGTCAAACAGAGAGAGGAAACACAAAGAAAAGTACCTCATTTGTTGGGTTTACCTCTAAAAAGGAACAAAAGCAAACACAGGAGCCCGACGCTGCTCTGAGGGAAAGCAGCATCTTTGTCATGAGGAACGTTTGGTCCCTGGGAACAAGTGGCCTGCCACTGATTTACAGTCCTCCTGGGATGGATTTATGATTAGCAGCCACTTTCTGAGATGACCACATCCTTCAGGGATACACACACGACAAGAGGACACAGAGTGATAATTGATGCACTACTGACGGACTTGGTTAAGTAGTCACTTATGTGCTGATTAGAAAAGTCATTACATCCCAGGAGTTTAGCTCTAGAGGGAAATGAGCTGTTTGTTTTTTTTACTTTCATCTCCTCAAGAGGCAAAACAACCCGTCTATTTATAAATCCTCACACAGCTTTTAGCATTACCATTATCTTTGCTTTGTAATTTATTGTGGGTTAAAGAGAGAGGGAGTCAAATCTGTTTAGAGCCGCACAAGAACAAGAAGGCAAACTTATGTCTGCTGAAAATATCAGAGTTTACTGAATAAAACTTCACTGAGCTTCATGATTCAGGAGGGAACTTGCTAAACTTAGTCTCTGTCTGTCGCAGTAACAGTGTTGAGGCATTCCCCATTCACATAACTCTTCAATTCTTTAAAAATAGTTCTATCCATCCATAGCAGGAGGACATATATTATAGACTGCAACGTTCTATTCTGAAGAGAAACCGCAGCAGAGTCGCTTTACTGTCAGATTTCACTTATCACATGTGGAGCGTGAGGAGGGTTGATCCTGAACAATGTAAACAAAGGCAGGTGACCAACGTGACAAAGGCCGGGAGATCTAAAGTTAAAGATCAAAGCTGCTCTGTATTCACATGGAGCAGAAGACACAGGAACAATACGTTCTGAGGGGCACGGGAAAAACCAACAAACAGGCTGACGGAAAGAAAGGACACCAAAACTGTGAACTTCTAAACATCCAGGTCGCTTTGGTTTATCATCACGAGGAGAGCTGCTTTGTATTTGGTTGAATATTTCAATCCAGGAGATGACATAGTTTATATCTTTGGGTTAGAGTAATGATGATTAGTCCAAGTGTCAACAAAATAATGAGTGAATTTGAATAGTCAATAATTAGCTGGTTACATAATCTTCAGGTTTCTCATGATGTGAGAGGACATGACATCATTTTCCAGAGCCAATATGCCAAGGGGTGAATGGTCTCCAATCCTTTTATTCCCTGCTGAGAGTTGAACATGCATAGCAGCGACCAAGCAGTGACAGGTAAACAAAACATAGCAAAATGGAGACTGATGCAACACCACTGCATCTTAATATTTCTTAGTCTGAGAGAATTTCTACCCCTGGGAAGACCAGAGCTGCCTGCAAAATGTGCAAAGTGGACCCTGCATATGTTGGAAACTTGTTGGTAATGCACAAGTTTTCAAAGAGCTCTGACATTCAACTTAAAAGTCCAATGATACAGCAAGTTACTGTCAACCCTCTGCATGAGTTTATGTGAATGTAGCATGAAGTGCTTAACAAGCAGACAATGACTCCAGTATTGTTCTAAGGGACTTTATCATTTGTGATGTCATCTTTATGATTCCTTGTTTCTGTTACTTTATTCAAAGGTGAGAAATGTCTCTACACTGAACCACGCCTGGATCAGCAGCTCTGTAATGTGACTACAGAACAGTTTGATATACGTAGCTGTATACTACCAGTCAAAAGTTTGATAACACCTTCTCATTCAAAGTTTTTTTATTTATTTTAATTATTTTTAAAACTGTAGATTAATACCAAAGACATCAAAACTATGAAAGAACATATATGGAATTATCTAATGAACAAAAAAGTGTTAAACAAAGAAGAATATGTTTTATATTTTAGATTTTGTAAAGTAGCCCCCTTTTTCCTTCATGACAGCTTTGCACACTCTTCTCTCAGTCTGCTTCATGAAGTGGTCTCCTGGAATGGTTTCTCATTAACATGAGCCTTGTCAAGAGTTCATTTGTAGAATGACTTGCCTTCTTAATGTGTTTGAGACCATCAGTTGTGTTGTTCAGAGGTAGGGTTAGTACACAATGGATAACCCTATTTGACTACTGTTGTAATCCAGATTATGACCAAACCAGGTAATTTCATAGTTTTGATGTCTTCAGTATTAATCTACGATGTTAAAATAATTAAAATAGATAAAAACCATTGCATGAGAAGGTGTGTCCAAACTTTTGACTGGTATTGTATATGTGAGCTTAAATAACACATTGATCAGCTCACAGAGGCATCAGAGCACCACTGATGTTTATTAACTTATCTTGTGAGACAGGCTGTGCCCTGACTTTAATTGGTTCAAAGACTAAAAGACTAATGTGAAAACAATCAGTCCAGCACTCTGCCCTCCGAAACAACACTCTCTTCATAAAAATGACTGATCCCTGCATGACTGGCTCTTGCACTGGTATGTGACAAGGGACTACCGTCATCACTTTCGTCATTAGCAGGTCTCTCCTTGCTTGCAGTCACAGTCACTTTCTGGCAGCAGCAGTTAACATCAGTCTGAGAAGGGCTTTCCACTTTGTTGAGTCTGCTTCATGTGGAGCAGTAGACACACCTCGCAGAGCAGCCAATAGCTGCCTCATACCAAACCTTCTTTAGAGTCTGAGCAGACAAAACACTGCAAACTTTATTCACCCACCGCGAAACAAATGACCCGCACAAACCGAGTACTGTGTTTCACTGAACGCACAAAACTTCCAGGCCAACTCTGCAGTTTTTCAGCGGCTGAGCGATCTTCAGATGAAGCGTATGACTTGAGTTAATCTGGTGACGCAGTATGGGCTCATTTAAGCAGGTTTATTTGGTATCACTCCAGATTCTTCATCAAACCCCCTAATGTTAGTTAAGATGTCTGATACGCTTAAAAGCACGCTAATCTGCACCCCCTATCTGTCCCTCCAAGCTGAGGTCCGTGTGGGCCGAGACTGAGCAAAGGTTCAGAGAGGCCTGCAGCAGCAGATGTGTTGTAACACATGGTCACAGAGCAGGCTGGTGAACCTGTTGTCCACCAGCCAGAGCAGCACACACAAGCCCCAAATGTATATATTTGGCAACAGCTGTGATATAATGCCTTTTGTTTCAATCAAAATAACGTGTACCGGACTGCCGTGTAAAGCTTTTTCAATCAGGATTCAAATCATTTGCTGAAATGAGATGGTTCTTGTGAAATCAGATCATTGCTGAGAAAAATGGATTAGTGAGGTGGGCTTATGAGGTACAGTGGGGGTTGGGTGGGGGGCTTTAGTTATCTACGGGTTGATTTGGATTTATACTAAAACATCAAATTGCACATGTTGATTTTAGACGATCATATGGGCTCAGGGCTCATCATATTTTTGTGAAGTTCGTCACATTGCATCTCTGTGATGAGCGTAGTTTCAAAGCGTGCTCACTTTTAGTTTATGTCTTCACACTACAAGCTCAAATGCTCAATTCAAGTTCATTGTTCAGATCCATCTTCATCCTCTGAGTGTGACCTGTGGCAGATTCTCATGGGAACTTGTCACGGTCTTGCACTGACCTGCATGCTTAAACAACAACAACAACAAAGACGATACCTGCAGCACAAAGTACACAGAACTTAACACAGTTTCATGTTGAAGTTGATGTGCAGTTGAAGCCAGCAAATCAAACAACAGAGAGGAGGAGGAGGGAGAGGAGAAAGAGTAACGTCAGTGTCGTCAATGCAGAGGTGTATGGATTCAGAGTCAGAGCCAGGTGCTGTGGGCTCAGGACACCAGTGGCTTCACAAAGACTAATTTTCTACCAAAATTCAGGATGTCAAACGATACCCTTTGACTAAATCTGTCAGTGCCTCGAGTTCAAGAGAGTCATCTCCTCAAAGATGCCTGCAGGAGTCGGGGTGCTGGAAACAGGGACGAGTTTCTGCACGTTGTCTAACCTCTACATCCCCAGTCTGCTTGTCACTTAAGAGACATTAGATGGATTATGACCGGCCTGAGGTCCCATTGCAAAAGATACGACTTGTATCTGATTTAGAGGCACATGTGAAGGTGGCCCAAGTCTGATTTGAGTCCATGTGACATGTGCTGTTCAAACTGTCATAAAAATGAGCTCTGAGTCACTTATGAGCTAAATAAATCAGATTTAGGTCACTTTTGCAGAGTGTGAACACAGCCTCATAAACGTGTAAATAGGCATCTAAAAGGCATCAGACCTTGTCATTTAAAGCTCCTGTGAGGATCTTTCTGCCTGTGTTTATTCTGTCGCCTCCTGTGGACACAGCTGTACCTCTCATCTCTTTGTTATTATGTCTTATACATTACGTTAGTTGTGTTCAAACAAGAAATCTCACCCTGCTTTATTTTCATGCTCAAACACACAGAGAAGAAAAAAAAAGGCTTCTTCAGATGTGCAGAGTTGATCAATTTGACTGACGAATAACTATACAGCAAATGTCTTGTCATAGAGGTCTGCTTTTGTTAGTCATAAGAAGCATCAATATTAACTTCATCAAGTTTCACGAACAGCAAAAACTCCTCACTGGAGCTTTAATTCTCTGAAACTTTCCTGACAGTGTGTTTAAATTGGCCTAGATATTATTTGTTACATGTATAATGTGACAAATTAAATAAACCAATCATGTGAATAGTTAGACAAAAAGAGAAGTCAGCTGCAATTGTATGATTTTAGCCACAGGAGTTTAGTGAAAACCCTTTATGGTAATGTTATGCCGGCAGGATCTCAGCTCCCCCTGTGTGTGCATGCTAACTGTGATTTAAATAGTAGAGCCTTTGAACTCTCCATTCAAAAATGAATAAACATTTTTAAGGCTTCAGGTTTAAACATACTTTAAAGGGCTTCATTTATCATGTGTGCATTTGTGTTATTTCAATACAAATCCAGAGGCTTTAAACCAGTCCTGTGCCTCAGTCTGACAGAAACAGGACAGCTACAATAATGGACTCTGGCCTGCAACCAAACTGAAAATGAATCATGCCAAAATGAAGCCAAACAGAAGATCCAATTTGTGTTTCCTTTTGCTAAATCAGATCAGAGACAGTTGGTTTCAATGTGGTTTCAGGGGTTCTGAATGCAGTCTTGTTTTCAGCTCTTCCTTTAATGCTTTCTTCGCTTTGCATCCTATCAAACAGAAGCACTGTGCAGTATTTTTAAAGGACACCATCACAGTGTCGGGTTGTTCCTGAGTGTGCCCACAGAAAGGAAGCCAACACACCTTAAAATACACCACACATTTCACTCTCCTGCAGAGTTTCCTGTCTACACTGGCTGATCATTTCCCTGTAATCTAATGCTTGGCTTCTCATCTCCGGTAGCCTCAGCTATGTGAATGTGCATGTGTGAGTGTGCGTGTGTGTGTGAATGTTTGTGTCAGTGTGCAGTGACTCTATTTTCAAAGAACAGGGAACCAGTAATTTACAGATGACGACAGCGAAATGAGATTTTGACCTCACTACACTAAAACTAACTGGACTCAAAGTCACATGTAGGAAAGGTGTGTGTGTTTAAAAGTTTGTGTAGCTTTTGTGTGCAGGCAAGCAAGACGGCTTGTATGTTTTGCATGTAACACAAGGTCAAGACTATGACCTGTGGTAGCAAATTAGGTGAGTGAGGGCTTGTGTGTGTTTGTGTAACCAGCTGAAGACGATGTTTAAAGTTTTTGGAAGAGGAGGGCAGTGTGTATCTCCAGATAATGAAATACCGCTCTACAGAAACTGATGTGTTTGCAGTGTTTGAGTGTTGAAAATAGGTAAAGTTAATGTGGACACAAGGTGAACAAGAGTGCAGGTGGTAGGTCCAATATTTTTTTATCATTATTCTGAATTTTAAGTCAGAATTCTGACTTTTTTATCAGAATAATACAAAAAATATTGGACCTTATTATTTGTTTTTCAGTGGCCCTGATCCTCTTCAGTAGGTGGTATCTTATGGCAATTATTGCTGTTATGGATTACTGCAGGCCTAAGTCAGCCACTGAATGATCCTGCATGTCAACATTTACAGTAAAGGTAGTGCTGGGTGAATAGTGCAGGAGACATTTAAGGAGAAACAGCCAGTAGTGCATAACAGGACAAACAAGCAAAGAAAGACCAGATAGTGTTACATTAGTCCTGCATGAGTCCACACCAAGGACAAGGAGAATATGTTCTTCAAGACAAAGATAAAAAACTGTATCTTTGTTTCTTAGATTTGATCTTTCCTGCCCACTCTGTGACATTCAGCCCCCTCTGAAGAAAAGTATCTTTCAAACATAGTTACTAATACAGAGTTTTATTTTTGGATGGACTGCTGAACTTGCTGCAAATAATATTTCACAAAAGTCTGCCGCTAACTGAGGGAGCAGGTGAAGTTCTCTACATTACTTCACTCAAAGTTATTTCAGCAAACAATCGTTCATGGTCACTTCAACCCCTCCGTGAATAAGACTCTTCAGCCACCGTCTGTTCAAGACTCAGAGCTCTCTTTTATTCCGGTTCACTTTTTAAGTCTAATCCTCTGTCCTCCAGCTGAAGGACACTTGGGTGGTGTCTGAAACCAGAGGGCCAGTCCCCTGCCCTGTTAAAGCCAGACCTGAATGAATGGGTTGATGTTATGAAGCTGCTGACAGTGGGATGCGACCCTGAAAGTTCTGGTTATATGAAACAGATGGCTGGATGCACGGCCCACAAATAAAGGTTATGAGAAGACATAAACGGCTGACCCACCAACACCATCCGCCTGATTCAACCACAACTGCTTCCTGGCTTCTCCCTCTCTGGTTTATCCTCCAACCAGGTCCTCCACTCTCTACCCAAGCCTGGAAATAAATAGTCCTGGCTCATATTTCACAATGTAATCAAAACACTGGGCTTTGTGGGAGCGCCCAGAGGATAGCTGCCTGGCAGAGCAATGGGACAGAGAGGAGGAGGACTTGGACAAGGAGGAGAAATAAGGAAGGGGGATTAGGCTTCAGTTTATGTAACCAAGGTCAGCTGGAGGAAAAACACAATAATCCTTGGCAAAGACAAAAACAGTTCGAGAACAAGGGAGGAGGTCTGGCTGAGGGAAAGGAAATATGAAAACAAACAGATAAAAGTCGCAGCAGGGAGGCCTCCGTTTGCGTGGCCTGAGCTTCTGGTTTGGCGTGGGGAGGAGTAATTGGGAGCAGCCGCTGACACTTTAAATAGCTGCTGACTGTGGTGGGTTGCAGTTTGGAGGGAAGTGGACTTGACACACAGGAGGGCAAAGTCAAATCCCATGAGCCATTGTTTAAGTCAGATGAATTAAAGGAAACAGTAAAAGAGGCTTGATTGATCATCCTCTGCTCAAATCTTAATATCAGCAATTCAAGAAAGCATCATCTCTGTTATGAAATAAAAAGATGCGTGGGCTTCATTTTCTTGACTTTACATAGGAAGACGAATTAGTTTCCTACCAATGAGAGTTCAGTGCTGGTTTCCTCCAAATCCTAATCCCTCTACGACCCCCATGGGGATTTGTCCAAACCTGCAGGAAGACAAGTAGAGAGCATTTTTACATCTTTCTTCTATAAAAGCCCCAAAAAGCATGACACAGAATACAACACAAAGTGTCTTTGAGGAACCATAATGTGGAAACAGATGATGTTAGCAGGAGTCTGGCTGTCAGAGTCTCCTCTACAAAGTGAGCTAAAACCATTTGCAATGCCTGCCATGTCTCCTTAATTCATGCTATGCAGGTGAGGGCTCCTCTTCTTTATACAAGGCAGCTATTGTTCAGTGACAACAAAGACCTTGCTGAGCATGGCGAGGGAAGAGCAGCCACAAAAGTCACCTTTTAAGAGCCAGACAAATGGCTGCCACAGAGAAGAGGGCCTGGCACGACATCAGACACGACCCGTCTGCAGCCCTTTATGACGACTGTTAGAAAACTGTGGCGACAGAATCGTCAGAATTGAGAAAGGAGTGGCAAAATATTATTCCTGCTGTTCTTAAGGTGGAAAAGAAAGTCTTCCCCAAAGAATAACATGACGTTGTAAGGGATATGATTAAATTCAGCAAAGACTAATCGATGTTATAGCAATCTTTGGTTACCGAACTTGATTTGACCACCAGAAAGGCAGCAAAAGAGTAATTCAAAGTGCTTTAATTGAAAGTAACCTTTGAAATTAAAGGCCTCTCCTGCACTAATAAATGTAAAACTTACAAATATACCCTGAAAGGCTTATTGCATCATAACTGGTACGGCTTGTTCTTTTCCCGCCATTTGTGTTCAGAAAGTGAAATACCATTGGTCTTCAAATTATAAACATACCTGTCAGCCTAAGTCAGGCCTAACATAATATTAAAACACAAAATGTTCTAAACATCTGAACGTATACATCCAAGCTAAAAAAAAACAAGCTCCATGGTCCTGATTCTGGAAAACAGTTACAATGACATAAAAGTGTCTTGGCCACAGCAGTGTTATTCCCTCGCCACAGGAGATCCAAATGACAGTCATTGTCCAGGAATGCTGTCCTAACTTGGATGAAACTTGGTTAAACCTGGAGTTCTTCCAATCCACCCACAAAGCTTTTAAAAAGTGTGGTTTTGAACCGTATGGCCCTCTGCTAGCTGATCCCACATTTCCTACCTCTGGCCTCTGTCTGGGATGCGTTGGGTCTTGTTTTACAGTGATTCCCTCAGGTGAGAAGCTGGCGCAGATGCAAAATCTAACTTGTTCTCATTTATCTTTGACCCAGACTGTTTGCGGGGTGAGGCCCTGAAGCTGAGCTGCATGACGACAAGTTTGAAGCGGAAAGTGCAAAGAGCAGTTTGGTGGAATTGTGGGCAAAGATTGACGGGCTGATAGTATTGACATGACAGGAACAGGAAGGATTGCAGTCTTTTCTCTAGTGTTTGTTCCCTTCAGTGAGTTTCCTATTCATGGATTAAAGTCAACTTGTATCACACAATGGTTCATCAGGCTGAGCAAACAGAGTAGAGTTATCAGAACGCCTGGAGGCTGGAGCACCTTTACTTTGAGTGTGTTTCATTCAGCTTTTTGACACTGAATGAAGTAAAGCTCTGCCTTTTAGCCAGAGGCTCTTTAGCCGCCAAGCCAAACGAAAAACCTTATGTAAGAGCACATTAAGGGGGTGACTTCAATCCGGATGCATTCAAGCCTCAATGGCTCCAATTGTGGCAATAAAAAGGGACTGTGCCAAATTCAGCCAGCTTCCCATTGTTAGGAAATGTACAGTGACTCAACTGGTGACATAGCTTGTTCGCTCGACCTTCTAATGCTATTACAGAGGGACATCACACCCAGGAGTCCTTTCACAACGCATCCACAGCTCCAAATACACACAGACCTTTTGACATTGCCGAGAGGGCGCCAACTCAGATCGGGTCAGATTAACATGGGAAAGAAATTATTACTGCCACTGCACAGCTCAGAGAGAGCAGCATATTTTCAGCAAAAAGGAAACACGTCCTTCAAAGCAGCACAAACTGTCACAAAAAGGACTCTCGTGACAGAACAAACCTTTAAAAAAAAGGCCGTTTCCAGTCACCATAAAGTCCTAAGATTAGCTTGAGCGTTCAGCCTCGACTTGGTGGTGAACTTCGGTAAAAAATCATAGCACCATAACGTTCTTTTTTCATTTGGTTTCTCAATTTAGTCGGTTGAGAAGAGCTTGAACAAGTAAATATCTCAAACACATCAAAAAACTTGTCTCCTCACAGGAGGAAATGACACAGCACCACCAAAACCAACAGTGCCACCATTCCTGAGGTTGTTAAGCTGTCGGCCTTAAAACTAGCCTCGACAGTGTGCCTTGGGCTGCAGCCGCTCTGTAATTAAATACCAGAAATTTCAGCTTTTTTCCTCTCTGCTCCTTGGAAAATATATAGAGGGTCTAAATACAACTCGTGCCCTGCCCTCTCCGGTTATTGGCACAGGGCTGAGGCCGTCCTGCTTCATTCCTCGACTCACATCTGGTCATTCAACCTCTGAATGAATGAATGAAGATTAGACCAATAGTTCCCACCAGAAATAAGTCAAACGAGGCAGCCTTGGCATATAATCTAGGACTAAAAATGCATTTCGGTTAAGTAGGTAAATGTGTTACTGGACTCAAAGCAGAGATTGGAATTCCTCCGCATGAGCACAGGGATTAATCTTTTAACTTTGTGGTGAACTTAGAGAGGCTGGGCGTCTATCTCTAAGCCTTAATGAGGAGGAGGATGAACGTTTCCCAGCGACAGCTTGGTCATTAAGTCTAATTGTGTTCTTGCACTGAACATGACAACCAGCGAGCTGCCTCTATGGCCAATTCATTCATTTGCAGTATGTTTTCTAATGGCATGCAAAAAGGGATAAACTCATCATCGTAATCTGACAACAACACATGGAAAGTGTGCCAATTCCCCCAACTCCTATTAGTCATGATTGATTTCTTAAGTCTGTGAGAAACACGCAATAGTCATCAGCTCGCCTCGTCTGCCGGCTTTAATTACCAACACTATTACATCCATGCTCGCTGTCTGTGGCTTTGACTCAATAAGAGAGAATAATTATATGGAATTAAATGTCTTAACACTCCACACTGTTCTCTTCAATACACCAAGACAAATTATCGTCTGTGAGAACAATCCAGGGCTGTCAGCTAAAGTTACTGTTTGAGTACGTTTTGTCCACTTTCCTTGACACTTTACTTGGTCATAGTCTGGTAGCTTTAGCCGTGTCAGTTCTTGGAGCACTGTCACAATGCTACAATCAAATCCATCATTCCAAGAAGTACAGTCTACAGGATATGTGGAACATCTGCAAATTAATGATGTCTTTATGAGCATGTAGAATTAAAATTGACCTGTGCGAAAAGGTACAGGAGGAAGGACAAAAAAACTAACATTGATCAATACTGCAATTATGATAAAATGTGCCATATGTCAACAAAAATGTTGTCTTTGGCCACTAAATCTGTGCAAAGGAGAGTAAAGACAGCGCCTAATTCACACGGCACAGCTAAGAGTTAAATGCACCACAAACTACACTGCAGAGCAAATAGCATCTTTGTGTGTTGGTGCCGTTTGCGCATATTGTAATGATCCACTGTGCATTATTTGGTGGAACATTGTCTACTTTTTATGCCAATAAACATCACTGCAAAAAACATCTAATGCATAAACTTTGCTGCTAACAGCCACATGCAGTTAGAGTGAAATATTTACAGTCTGCTGAGAGTTGGTGGCAGTATTTAGAAGTGAGGTCACATCCAAGCTTTCCAGAGTTTATGACAACAGTTCCACCTCTGGATGATCTATAAAGATCACACCTGTACGTAAAGGCTGTTAGTAGTACTGTGACATTACTATTGTTAAAGTAATCAGAGGTGAAATCAGTACAGGGCAGGCTGAGGCTCAACACTGGCACACACAGGCCAACTTTCCCATACCATGATGAACAACGTGTTTGTTTAATTTGATCGAGCTGCTCTTGCAGGCTCAGAAGCTTTGTTAGGAATAGTGAAATTGTCAAGATAAACCCTTAAAAAGTATCCCCTCCAGATCAGCTCATCACCTGTATGTAGGCAGATTTGAGCTCTGTCAGGATGTAAGCACTCAGCACAGCTCTGAGCAACAGACAGTAGAGATTGAGGCTGAACTGGCCCTGAAAATAAAACAGATAACAGGGACAAATGATGAGCAATCCTTGGTGTTAAAAGGAGTGCACGTTGGTCCATTGACACAATGCCTGTGCTTAATCAGACATAGTTACAAATATAAGAAGAGCAGTTATTTTTTACCACAAGGTCTCAGTGCTATATTCTTCCTTAACCAATAGTGATAGTTAGCCCAATCACTACTAAACTAACACAAGATAATCTAAGTGTAGCTCACAGCTAGGTTGAGTTTCATCTGCACTAATGTGAACGCATTGTCCATCAATATATTCACTTTCCCAAGTTGTGTTTTTTTTAAGTGTTCTGTAGCCAGGTGACACCTCACAGCCCCTTCAGACAGGCAAAGTGATCCAGGTTAATCCTGCATCATTGGCTGAACTGAAGGGGTCAATGCACATCATCTGACCTGGCTCTGCAACATCCTGGCTGCAGCGGAACAAATCTTTGCTGCCATTGTTTGACTTTGCCACTATTGATGAGTGAATCTTATTCAAGTGTAAACATCAACAAACTCTTACTCTGTAAAGATACAGGGAGATAAAACAAGGCTGTAGAGATATGAGAAAGATAACAGGTTTGTACATGCCAAAGTCAGAGTGTGCACTGTGCAAAGCCGAAACTAAAACTGAATTTAGGATTTAACATTTAAAATTTTCCTTGAATTGTATATTTACACCAAACCACAGCTGCAGACTTGAATCTTGACTGTAAAGAAAAGAGATGACCTGACTCATGTGTCCTCTAAGTTGGGTTGAAAACAGATTGTGTGACGATGGAGCATGAACAGAACAAGTCATAGTCCCTCTGGCTGGTATCCCTGCCTCCTGGTTTTACTCTCCCCTCCCTCCCCAGGCTCAGTAATCTGGTGCCTTTTGACTGTCAGCCTCTTTCACACATGTGCAGGGTTAATACAAAGTCAAACACTACAGTGCTTGGAGTCGACCTGTTTAGACGCAGCAGAAAGCAGGTTTTTGTCGCTCACAGACACAATCACTTTGCTGAAGAGGATTTCATGTTCAAATTATCCAACAGCAACCAGAAGAGGAATCTTCACCTGCAGCAGAAAAGCTGTGCTGTAGAATTCAACTCTAAAATCAGGGAAATTAGAGCGGCAAATGGAGTGTGAACTTGTTTTTTTCTTGCTCTCAGATTACGCTCGATAATGAATCGGATATGCAGAGGCAGCAGCTGAAGCCCAGGGGCAATCGATGGGAATACCCCCCTCCACTGTGCCAAGCCCAGGAAGCCAACAGTACTTACTGAAGCTGTAAAACAGGCCAGACTATTCACACTCATTCAGGATGACTACTTTGATAGAGTGGTAGTGACTTTAATAATGCACGTCACTGCCTGAATGCTCAGGCCATGGTTTCACTTTTGTAATTTTTCCATTTTTCTGTGAAAACAAAACTTTTACAACGGAATTTTCAAAAGGTGTTCCACCTACAGAGGACACGCATCTCAGTGTCTGATTTGGAAATAGAGGTGGGGCAACGCGTGATTCTGTACTCAGTCTGGCTGTTTAATGGCCTTTTTTTTTCACAATGATGGAAAGCTCTGTGTATCCCACTATAAGCAGCACTTTCACTACAATAAATCAAAACTGGCAATCAATGAAAGACTGCTGCTGAAACTCCAGCACGCTCAGCCTTATTGTCATGATTGTCTATAAGTCTCAGCAAAGTTGCAACCTAGGGAAAGAGGAATCAGTGAGACAGGCATGGGCCTAAAGTTAAATGCAAATAGATGCACAATATATAAAGTCGTAAGTCCCTTTCAAACACGCACTGCACTCCGGAAAATGTGCTGAAGTTCCAAAGTAAGCTGCATGCAAGAGCACAAACCCTCGAAACTGCCCCTCCCCTCAAGGATTTCGTAACGTGTAAACGCAGACAATCATCACACACAGCTGTGAGATGCACATGGGAAAGGGCAGGTATAGAGAAAATGTTAGCACCTGCATGTGTGCAATTTGTCCTTACTTTAAGTGTGAATGGGGGCGTTAAGTATTCAGTGAATTCTTAAAAATAAATATGTGCATTCATTCAATCTGACACTTTTAAAAGGGGACCTAGAATAAAGCTTTATAAATCTAATTTGAGCCCTAAAGGTATGTCGTTTTCTTTTGTTAATTAATCCCATCACAAGAACAAAGCCAGCACCCAATGTACCCTCACAAGTGTTTTATCTCTGCAGAGCAAGTGTGCACAATTTGGAGAAACTCCCTCCAGCTATTCGTGTGCAGTCTCGATCACAACAAAAGGACGGATGAACAGACAAAGCTCAAACAAACAAAAGGCCTTGGGCTACAGCTTTTCATCTCCTAATGATATTGTGATGTGATCAAAAACTGCGGGACCTCTATCTAAAAAGGCCCTGGAGTCAGATTGAGTTTTTATAACTCCATCCCACAGACGCCGCCCCACTGATGAAGCTTTCTGTCGACACACTTGTGTCACTTATTCCAGAGTTTTTAAAATAGTGCCGAACAAATGATCGAATGCTTCGTGTTTGAGTTCATTTAAAGCTTCTGTGAGGAGTTCTAGCTGGTTATACCACAGACTGAAATTAATATTGATGCCTCTTTACGACCTATAAAAGCTAATAAGACAATCAGGGAATATATTGATTATTTCTACAAAGTTGTTTTCAATGCCTGAAACCACTGCCGCATGGAGGGTGTCATTGATTTACTGCATGTTGCTGTAACAGTTTTTTTTCCAGCAGACAATCTCAATAAGGGATGAGCTCGTTTATTAAATAAATAAATATATTTTACAGTAACAGGACAAGAACGGTAGATATTTCTTTGTCCACAGGGGTCGTTCTAACTGTGTTTTTTAAAGAACCCAAATGTTTATGTCAGTCAGAGATTTTATGATTTGGTAAAAAAAAAAAAAAAAAAGAGGTTTGTTATTTGTATACCTTCATAATTCAAGGCTGATTAAATACTGTGACAGTAAAACTGTGTGTTAAAAAAATACTGCTTTGAGCAGTAGATATTTGTACAGTGTTTTAAGCTCTCGTGAAACAAGCAGAAGACTGTGGACAGAAATAACATGAAAGAGTTCTTTGTCTCTGTCTAAATCCAATATTCAGCTAATTGACAAATGTTCTCTTCAATCATTTTTTCATGTAAAAATCAACCGAAGGAGCATCTTTAGTCCCTCTTCTTAAGGCGTCCATGTCAGAAATCTGCTTTTCCCATTACATTGAATCTGTTCATGAGCAGATGTTTCTGCTGCTCAAGCTACTAAAGATGTTTAGTTTGAGGAAATCTGAAGAGTTAGACTTCTCAAAGCCAAGGATTGATTCACTAGAAGACATAGTTATGATATTAAGTGTCTGTAATTTTGTGGAAACACTAATAACAATAAGATCAGAATGAGGCCATCGCCTTCTGATTGCCTGCGACTGTGCAGGGCATGGGGTCATGGGGTCGGTGGAGTAATCAGTGTGTTGTTTAGGATCAATAAGCAGCAGTCTGAACATGGGGCCATGTGTGGTCTGATGGCCACATTACTAATGTTCATACCAAGCAGAGAGCCAGGCTTTAGAGGGGAACATTTATATTTAACGTCCCGTCTGAAGTACAGGTCAATCAGGAGATTTATTTATATTTTAGCATGCTAAGTCCCTCTGGATAAAAGCATCAGCTAAATGATTGAGATCTAATGAGAATGAGAGCTCTGTTCATGATCTCATCAAAATCAGTCCCACTGGTTTCCCTCCATCACTTCATCACACGTCCTGAGGTAACATGAAATATGACAGGATATCTGTGGGCCGTGATTTGTGAATGTTTCCGTTTCATTAATTTCCCCAAAGCTCTGCCATGTTCTCTTATCATGACAAACAAGTGATTTTGTTTTAAACTCACAGCTTAACACATTTCTCCCTAATGCAATGGGCTGTGCCAAAACCCGGATGGATTGGAGTGTGTGTGTCTGTGTGTTGGTTTGTTCCATGTGTTGTTGCACATGGAGGTCTGATACACTGTTCTCTAAATCGACTCCAGCAAGGTCTCACTGGGACATCTGTGCCGAGTACACACACTCCAGAGTGTGTCTGGATGTTTTTCTGGGCTATGAGTTTGTCTGATATTCAGGAAACTCTGAATTTATTTGAAATAAAACTTGCTCAAAATCCCCAAAATACAAAGTTTTAGTTCGTTGCATAAATCAGACAGGAATGTTGGAGCAGCCAGGTGATAAAAGCAGACGGCTCTAAAATTGTTCAGAGGCTTCAGTGAAGTCATAACTTGTGAGAGGGGCAGTTTTATAGCTCTGCATACCTTGTCTGGTATGTTCAGCTCCATTGATTTTTATGCCTGTTTGTTTCACTGAATAACAGAGACTTCTTTATTTCATTACAGCAAAAGCATGTGTTTAGTTCATACTGTTGGAATTAGCCTGTAGACATCGTTTTACTACCTCGGCTGATTTATGAAACACTTCACACCACACTGTTGCCAAATGTCTGCAATAACAAAGATTATGTGGAAAATCATATCAAACAGCATTATAATAATTACTGCTTTGGCTTAGAGTTTTCTTTCTTTCCTCAGCTGCTAAATCAATCTTTGCTAACTCTTATTGAAACATAGTAAATTCTGCTGCCTCTCCATGCTCACTAAAGTATGTAGCTTAATGCTTTTGGCACTATCACAGCTTGTACTATATCAAAACACATGATGTACACTGCTATAAAAGTGACCTCCATGCCTCAGGAGATGACCTGAATTATCTCAAGACACAAATTAGATTAAATAAACTTTCCTAATCCGGGGTTGATTTGACAGAATATAAAAACGCCTTTTTAACAAAGTGCAGACTTTGGAGGATTTATGAAATATCTGTGCTACCAAACACAATCACATGGGAATGTCGATAATACCGATGTTGTAAAGTCAATTACACACTGTTGATTCATTACCCTTGTACACTGTAAAGAGCTGACTTGTCTGAATGGAGAGATTTACACCTACTTCATAATACAGTTAATGAGCCTGACAAAGCCATTTGCATGTTAAACAGGATCTGTCACACCGCTGCTTTCTCTTTGACACTGAGGTTACATCCACACTTCTACACTTACACCAGATAATCTCCATTCAGACAAGTGTTTTTGCATGATTTGTGAAATGAGCTCTGTCCTTAATAACACACTTGGAGATGCAAAAACCAGTGTTTCCAACACATAGTATAATCCTGACTGTTACTTATTTGAATAGTTAATAATGTATGAATTTATTTATGTGTTTTAGTGAGATCAATAGTTGAGACAATCTCTTCTCCCTCTCTGCGCCTCGTTTCTGATAACCAGTAGGGATGGGCAATGATTTTCGAATATTTGAATATTCGTTCACTTTGTAAAAATTGAATAGTTACTTTGAATATTTTCTCATTTTAAAAGTTCAATTTTTCATCGTTTTTACCGCTGCCTGGTTGTAATACGGTATTCTCACCAGACAGCGGCTACAGAGAGTCTTAAAGCTGTTTGCTAACCACATAAAATAACAGAAGAAGAATGCTAACTGCATTAACTTGCAAAAGAGGAAGAAAACATTTGCGACATTCGCAGCGATTTTTCTCCATTTCTGAATCTCACACCACTACACATGTATTGCCAGGGACTGAGCATGGCTGTAAAATGTAAACACACACGCCACACTGAATAATCGTTGAATAGATGCCAATGATTATCAAATAGTATTTTGGCTTGAAATCCCTAATAACCAGCACCCAACACAGGCTCTGCTGCCAGTGATCAGAGAGCGAGAGAGAGGGAGGTCCTTCAGTACACCCCTCCTGTGTGTCCTGTTAATTGACTGAGGTCTCATGTTAAATATGAACCTTGAGCAGGGTGGTACTCCCTGCATGTGTGTAAAATAAGTTGGGGAATAATATAAGTAATAGCTGACATAATGTTAGATAGAAAGGGTAATGAAGTGAACTGTTCTCCCTCATTATGTCACACTGATCCATACAAAGAGGTCTGTGACTTAGAAATAACTCTTGTGAGGTGCTGATTTGTTTGAAATAACTCCAAAATTAAAGACAATGGCCACTTTTGGTTAATTGGATGCTTTGAGTAGGTCCATACTGTGGGACTTTAAAGGTTTAAGCCTTACAGTCATGAAACTAAAATGCTAAAATTACATTAGAATAAACATCCCTGCAGGGGAATTGGAACACAACAGCACTTGGTAGCAAAAAGAAAACAGAAATGAGGACAGTAAGGAATGATCCAGAGTGGAAGCAACAAATAAAAACACAAACAACTTAACAGTGCGACCCCTGCAGATGTTATTCTGTGCTAATTTACTGCCACAAAGAAAAAAACATGGGGAAACTAAGAGCTTACAGAAGAGGAGCACGCTAAATGATGCAGACTAGGTGGTGAAGATATGAACAGAGTGTTGTTCTCTGTTTGGGGCTACTGCATTCTCATCATGTGGTGTAACAAACACTTTAATTTCAAGATTTATTTCCATCACAGTGGTTGAGCAACAAGCGCAGTTTTCATCCGCCTGGTGTGGACATGCAACTCACACATGTTCTTACAGATTTCCCTCCTTGCACATCTAGAAACGTCTGTACCAACTGTTTGAATTACGTGGACGGAAGGAGGGGCAAACGACACACATACACACTCACAAGCCCTTCTCAGAGCGCTCCATAACCTCTGGAAACAGAGGCCTGGTTCATTTGCAGCCAGATTAAGGCTACTGAGGTGGAGCGGGTGGAAAAGATTATTCCTAGTAAGCAAGAAAAAAAACCTTAAGCTCTGCATTAACAACACGAAGAGAGTGTTATTTATGAAAGCTGTCTTAAGGCTTGGTGTTCACACAGAAGCCCAGTATGTTGTAAGATGGGCTTTACATTACAACTTAAACACTGGCTGAAGCACCGACACACAGCAAATATCAGCCATACAGTTTGGTTCAGGTTTTCACCAGGATTACAGAATATAAATGAGGAATGCAACCAGAATTTCAGATCGGCTTAAGAAATGTGTAAATCCAAGCCTTGCAAATCCAACCCAGCGAGGCTGACGGTGCAGCCTGTAAACTGTGAGCAGCGGCTCAGCTTACCCGCCAGTGGCACAGGTTGCCAGGAAACCATGTGGGCTCACAGGGCGTTCACACTCACACACAGATGCACAAACACACAGATGCAGTCACATATTCATACAAACATTTCCACATGAGTTTGAGTACCTCTGTGCTGGTAAACGCTGCAGTATGGGGGGAAAAGTCCCACTGAGGGAGTACTGTGTCAATACAAGAGCCCTGTGACCTCTGACCCTTGTGGGAGTGTGAACCAACAGGAAGTGTCAGGGAGAGACGACGCATGACGGGCAGGTTGTAAAAACACTGCTCTGCTGGGGCAATAAGTCTACTGTCTACGAATAACAAGTGACACACTGACGAGTGAACATCAGTCGAACAGGTTCTTCTGAAGCTCTGCGTTAACGAAAGAGGGATGCTGAAGGTTCTGATAATGCTGCACATGCTTCTTAGCGCCTGGTTTATTCTGCGTTTACTCTACGCCATAGTGTGTCAGCGTATTGGCACATCTCTGCAATAACTTGGACTAGTAGGCAGTGTGATTTCTATGCTAGTCAGATCGCCTGTTTCCAGTCCAGCTATGTTTTCTGCTACTTTGTGCACAGTGAACTATGGCGTCTCTGTGGGTATTATGTTAAGTTGGAGCTGATAAATGTTGCAGCTGATCATACAACAGCTTTTACAAAGAGACGGAAAGTACAGCCGATGTACACTACCAGTCAAAAGTTTGGAAACACCTTCTCATTCAAGGGTTTGTATTGTTCGTAGAATGACTTGCCTTCTTAATGTGTTTGAGACCATCAGTTGTGTTGTTCAGAGGTAGGGTTAGCACACAATGGATAGCTCTATTTGACTACTGTTGTAATCCATATTATGGTAAAACCAGATTATTTCATAGTTTTGATGTCTTCAGTATTAATCTACAATGTCGAAAATAATTAAAATAAATGAAAACATTGAATGAGAAGGTGTGTCCAAACTTTTGACTGGTAGTGTGTGTAAATGCAAGAAATACAATGCTGCCCAGCGGACCAATCACATGGATCGTTTCACCACACAGTTAAATTTTGAAGACGGTGCACATCAGGCTACTTGTGAAGGAACAGGGCTATGAAGATCTATGGTGTCGATCTTATGCAGAAGCATAAACCAGGCTTTAAACTTTCTGCTTTTCTCTTTTACATATATGACTGTGTACTCAATACAATCTGGTGATACACAATATTTGTAACGTATGATTTTTTTGTAGGTCAAACAAAACCAAAATATGTTGAAGTCTCTCTGTTGTGTAGGAAGTTAAATCTTCTTTACACTTGCAATCACTTCATTGCTGCATTGCTTTCAACAGTTCCTCACGATCTTCATATCATAACATGCAAACTGAATAATGACTGAAGGTTTAAGTTCACAAAAGACGCAACATAAAATATAAACATAAAATGTATGACGCATGAAAGACTAAACACTTTAAACTATTATTTGAATTGATGCACTGTTAAAGTGAGTTTCTCTAAACACTCATTTTGTCATTTCCGCTTGTCCTTCGATTGAGCCAGGAAAATGTATGTCTGTTTAAGACTCAGCTGAACCACGCTGTATCATTTCAAAGGGCACAGCGTCCTTTAAACCCGGAACACTGATGCTCAGCTTGTATAACTTAAGCTAGGTAAGCTGGTTTGAGGCGTCTCTGAAACATTGTTCTGTACTGGTGGAGTTCACCAACAGCCGGCCAAGGTCCTGAACTTTTTATACGCCTCTCCAACATTTGTCTTTGGCTTTCCATAGCAACCCCTTTTTCCCAGGCCAGAGGGTCCCTCCCCACTCAGCGTTTAAAGGGAGTTTGAGGGGGGGGCGAGTCGATTTAGGGGGAGCTGTCTTGAGAAAAAGGGCGTTTCTGGGGAAACTGAGCGGTTCTCTAAGAGCTTTCATGGTTGCCACTTGGCAACAGTTGGCTGTCGGTATTTCAAAATGCTGATTTTCACGCTTGCCTGCGTGCCACAAAAAGCCACACACACACACACACACACGCACACACACACACACACACACACACATGAAGGCAGGAAAAACCCCACTTGTGTCACCGCAGCAGATGCCACTTGTATTGTTGCCTCTGGAGTCAAAAGCTAATGCTAGCAGCCTGACGTCATGTAAATGATATTCAATTTCAAGCATGCTTCGGGGTCCATTCATTTCAAACACAAGTCAGGAAGAAGCGCCACCTGTCTCTCTGCAGCCATGCGAAGAAAAGAACAATGTAGCAGAAGCAAAAGAGATTACACACCTATCAGCAGTCTGTAGAACTGCCCATAAATCAAACCGCTTCAAAATCAAAACTTATCTACAAACTCTAGACTTCCGATGTTACTCCACCAAACTTATTCTGACAGGAGTGGGATGAATGCTGAACGTTATCCTCCAGATGGTGGACACTCCTCCTTAGCCACACCTACTCACCTGTCCTTCCTCTGAAGAGACAGCAAAGGAGTCTTCAGTAAACACCAGCTGTTTTCAAACAGACAGACACTCACATCCTCCTCACCCTCTCCTTGGTCCTCGAGGTATGCCTTCACCTCTCTAGCCCTTGAGTTTTTCTTACAAACCCCCTCTCTGGTTGGCCAGTCTTTTCAGCCTCCTCTTCAACAAAAGAAACAAATGGAGGGAGGGAGGGCCACTTTCCCTCTCTTCCCCCCTGGAGAGAGGAGAAGAAGGGGGTATAAAAACCTGCAGACCACCCCTTCTAAAGCTGCAAAAGCCTTGCACAGCGAAAAAGTGTCAGCAAGCAAGAAGCAAATGCAAACTACATGCAAACAGCATTTTAGCATTTTTTCTGTAGAGTATGCACACCAGCGCACAGGTGTATGCAGAAAATGCAAACCCCTGTTTTTTTTTTATCTCCTGCCAATTGTTTACACATACTGGATCAGTTTGCAAGAACTAAGGCATGCAGCCAAGGCCAGAGGGAATTAAAAAAGTGCAAGTTGGGTACTTCTAAAGTTGTGACACCTGGTTTGGAGTTTTAGACCTCCACAGTGAGGGTGTTTGAGAGGGTGGGTCGATGTTGGCAATTCGTGACGTGTATTTTCCAGTGTGCTGCAGCACCATGCTCTTCAACAGTTCTTTTCCACCACAGGAACCCCATAACACATAGAACAACACACAGTCACTACCTCAGTCTCTGCTCTCCAGTGTTCAGCCTGTTCTGAACCACTACTTCAAGGCAGGACTTTTACCGTAACGTCTCACCTTCAATGTACGACCCTTTGTAAAAGCACCATAACAAAGCTCCACTGTCACTACATCTTTGTGCAATTGAATATTGCTACAGTATAATATTGGTGTCCCTGTTTGTGATAACATGCTCCTCTGAGTCACACAGCGTTGATCCGTCCTGCTGGATCTGGCGCTCTACCTTTGTTACACTTTTCTTATACGACCAGCATTAGACGCCCTCCTTGTACTGCCACATCAAGGCGCAATATTTACACCTCTGCAACGTCTAACCTTCAATACAAATGTTACAGAGAAAAAAGGGGGGGACCAAATCCTGCTGTGCCAGCTTTGGACGTAGAAGCAGAGGTGCACCAGGGGCAAGACATGATTACTTTAAAGCCAACAAGGTGGAAGATCCCCGTGTGTGTGCATGTCCCAGTGTGTCCAAGAGCATGTTTACATGTCGTGCAGCTTATGCATTTGCAACATCAGAACGCAGAATAAAATCACACACTGTGTGCCAATGACGGCTTTGTGGATACAACATAATAGTACAAAGTCCTCATGAGAGCAGAGCAGGCTTTGATTTGTCTGCTCCATTTGAGGAGAGGAGGTGATACCAAATTGAAGTTCCAGTTCTCTATCCTAGGAAGAGCTGGCATCACATCAGTGACATCTTAGACAGAAACCATAGTAACAGAGTTACTCAGTGGCCAATTGGCTAATCCTGTCTACCAAATATATTTGGAAGGAGCCCAAAAGATGGGATTTAAAAGACTAGGGATTGGTTACTACTGCATCAGTATAACACAGCATGTACTAATAATAATTTTAAACAGAGTGAACAAAAGTGTCCACACCTCTGTCAGTACTTAGGAAGAGGAGGCGAATCAGAGGGAGCTTTTTGGGAAAAGACTTCTCAGGGTGTGGCACAAAAGTACAGATGAAATAAGATCACATACAAATAAGAGGTCACAACATGCACAGGTCTATACCACTTTTCCCATTCAGGGTCGCAGCAGGACTGGAGCCTACCCCAGCTGTCACTGGGTATGAGGCAGGGTTATACATCGTATGAGAAGATCGTGAGGGTGATTTGAAATCACGGTTTCTATGAAGCATTAGTGTCTTTGGTTGCAGGAGATCACCAAACAGCCTCACAGAAAAGGATTAATTCAAAATGTTAATATTTCTTGGGTTCCTTTTAACTTCGATAATTCATGGAAAATTAGGTTCAATTTGATTTGTTCTCCTCGGGATGTTTTCACAGTTCTGAGTCACATGTGAGCAAAATTATCAGATTTGGGCCACATGTGCCCCGCAGAGTTAATGTAGCCTCAGGGGCTGTGTTCTAATTTACATCTTTCTGGAGTCTTACAAGACAGATTCTCTCCACACTGATGTATTTGAGAAATTTGATTCAATTAAAAGGAGAATCTCTCTTTTTGGAAAAATTTGGCATCCATATTAAAGTTCTTTTAAGCAATAAGCAGCCGTAAAGAACAGTTTCAGAGTCTCTAATTTAAAGATTATAACGTAAGCCTTTCATCTCACCTTTTGTCCGCATTAATCTGGGTTTAAAATTAGGGTCCATTAGGATCAGATTTAGTTCAGACTATGCTTTAAGACAGCAGAAAGAAATAAAGGGTGGATTAATTAATGCCTTTATGTAAAGAATATCAGAAATACAAAAGGAAAACAGTGTGTGTGTATGTTCTGTGTGTCCTGACATCCTCCACCCTCCCCTCCCCAGGTGGAGGTCTCATCAGGAGTGCAGTGACAAAGCCCTTCTCATCCATGTCACCTTATCTCACCAGCCGGGCCTCTTTCTCTGAGGGCCCGCTACAAACGGCTGCTTCAGCTGCACTGATGGGAAGTGAGACACAGCGTGGGTATGCATGAATACAGACTCCGGGGAATACAGAGAAAATGAGAGCCGAGGAGAAGTGTCAAGTGTAATGGAAGAAGAGGCGAATAGTGGAAAGGATGGATAGGAAGAAATTGCTTGAGTTTGGCACTGGAGTCAGAGGGAATTTGAGTCAGAGTCTGTGTGTAGAAAAGACAGAAGACACAGGCAGCAGAGCATTCCGACAGAAAAGAGTAGCGAGGAGAGAGTCCACTGGTTCTTAAAGATTCTTCTCACAGTAAATTCATATTTCAGAACTGTATGCAACAACCTTATGTTATACACACAATGTTACGCTTTTGATTCATGACATCCTCTAACCTCGAGGGTCTGAAATAGCTGAAAGTATTCAGCGGCAGACGGGGACGTATACCGGGGTATGTGTTTTACTGCTCTGGGTGTGAGGCTGCATGTATATTTGTGGCCCCACATGTTTGGCAGTGCGTACCGTCTGTGCATACAACCATAAATCAGGGCTACACACAGACGATCAACATGCAATCTGACATTTAAATCATGCAGGCCTTAGAGGCCATGTAGACTTGGCACATATGTTTGCATTTTTTATGAAAAATAAGCTAGTTAGATGCATACACCCCAGCATCTGCACTTTCAACATGCTTTGCTGTGGAGACTGGGAGGTCCTCTAGTGGCAGACTGATTTCGTATTCTGAACATTGCCTGAAGTTTTAAAAGTTAGTGTAGTTTCTCTCCTCCAGCCCACTGCAAATTAATATGTATGGGATATATTATAATGTAACTCCAGTTTGATGAACACTTGCATAGCTCTCAGACAGGTTTAATTGTTTCTTTACCCTCAGGAGGTTTCCCCGAAGGACCTCAGACAAATTTCAAACACCCTCATCGCTCCAATGCCCCAAAGCCTGCAGAGCTCATCTCCTACCAAATTTAGGACCGATAGGACCGTCTGGATTAGTGCTGGTGGATTTGAATAACACACAGAATTGGAGGTGTATAAAGGTAACTACTAGTTACTGGTTGTGCGTCCTAAGACCTTCAAAGAGGCTGCACGACTGATGACGGTTCAAGTCTAGTTGAAGGACAAAAGCAGTAGATGCCCTCCCAGCAGGGCCTGAGCTAACACCATCCCGAATCCTGCCAAAAATCATAAAACAACAGCAGTCTCATGGCTGAGCACCGTCTGCTTCAGGCCGGACCTGACTGAAACAACAACACTTGCAAACAACATTTGACTGGATGTCAACAACAACCTCCCAATCTGCTCCAAACAACGTCCCTGATGACGGTTACATCTAGATAACCAAAAGATCCTTATATTGTATTCACTCAGGATTATACATTTCAAAGTTTGATCAAAGATCATCATTTATAATACGTGTGCTTTGACCAGCAGAGCTCTACAAGTGCTCCAACTGTAAGTCACCTTAATCCCAAATTGTACTTTTTCTTATCTGCATACATGACAGTAAAGCTGTTTGATTTATGGACGTACTTGTATGGTGCTAAGGCAGAATGGTTTGCACAATCTCTGTCCAGTTTAGGACTAAAAGAAGTCTGTCACATTTTCTATGTTGATGACAGATGATGAGTTATGTCTCTTCAAATGAAGCTACTCCATTATATTGGTACAGTTACCTAAAACCAAAAGAGTAAAGACAGTTCTACCAACTTGGGTACTTGATACCTACAACTCCAAAAACTGATCTTATTTATTCAAGTTCAAAATGAAAAGACCGACGTCTCTTCATTGATTTCACAGTTTCTGATCAGTTCTCAGTCACTCTAGTTCAAGCTCAGGAGACAGACCGGGCCCACCAGACTAGTTATCTTAACTATCAAATCATGTGTGCTCCTGCTTCAACACTGACCTTACACAAACACAAGCTTCATTCATGACGAAACACACACACGCACTAACACACTCATGCACACACACAATGAGCTGAATGTGGTGGAGGCACAGAGCAAACCCTGATGAGTTAATAATTCACGCTCTTACAGAGCACTTCAGTCGCTGCTTCAAAGGGATTTCAACACTCAAATCTATTTTACAATCCTCAGCACTTCATGTATCTGGGTCCACATTTACATATCTGAATAATGAAGAGGCTTCCCTGTCTAATTAAATCCTCAGAGAGTCCTGAGGAGTTTTATCGCTGCTCTTTATATAAAAAAAATCTCCTTACCCCCCATAAAAACTCAAGACTTTGCTGATTCAGATAACGGACATGGGGCTACATCCTGTCAAGCTTGAGGCTGAGTGTTGTAATGTTCACCTTAAGCAATGAGCACGGAGTTATGAGTGAGTCCAAATGTGAGTACCAGTAACTGGAGAGGAGTCTCAGAGCACAGCAGCACTGCTCACACAGGCCTGCCCACTATCAGAGAGAGACGGGAGGCAATCATCATAAATTCATGTTGATACCACTTTAGGGAATCTCCTTAATCAGCCTGAAACTCTGCATCAATATGCAAAACAACAAAATCAACCCCAATGAGTGTTCTTTCACTTTTATCTCCATGTTTGTATGTACAAATGTGCATAATCACTACATGAATATGCAGATGTAACACTGCCACAGCTCAAAATAAGTGCGTACTACATGACGTGCATGACTTCAAACCTTATTTATTGATGCATTCAATAATTTTTCCCCACTGACACTTTGAAATATGCGCCCTGTGCTGTCCCAGAAGAGGCTACATTTAATGTCTGCTATCTTGAGGTGCCCTACAGGGTGGCAGTGCTGGTATCTAGCAGGGTGGGGGGGCACCTTGTATCAGATTCCTTGGCCGTCTCTTATCCCTCCGCTTTGGGTTTGCACCACCAGCATATTGTTCCTAATCTTGGTGCATCTGTTGGCTTACAAAGCCCTATTAAACAGCCAGACCACTCTGATAAGGTTACTGACTTAATGCTCAGTGACATAATTAAATTGAGTATTTAATCTGGCCATGGGAGCCGAAGAGCCCTCGACCCCTGCCAGGCAATCCGAGTGTTCACATGTCGGATCTCCGCTGCCCTACCACAACAACTTTACCATGATCCTCTTTGGGGTGAGTCGTGCCCTTCAACGGGGCAAGATAAAAACGGGTGCAGGGAATGATCAGCACCTAGATTTTCATTGGCTGATCTCTGGTCTATAATAATCCATTAAGAAAGTAGAGTGCATTGTGTTTGTAAGATATTAAAATATAAAGGCTGGCTATACTTTTAAGTGGATAAAACTATACTACTCAAAAAAATTGAAGGCACAGCTTTACTCTTATGACAAAATCAGTATGGCCAAAAAAACAAGGATGCAGTTGTTCACTGTAAGATGCAGATGTCCATTAACCTTCATAAAAATAGGTCTTCAATGAAAGCCCAGGTGTGACATTCTTAGAAAGATGTGTTCCATCAGTGTGTAGTTTTTCAAAATGTCTTCCAACGATTCAAAACGTGTATCTGCAGCTTCAACATGTCCACCTAAAGGCAATAACCTAAGTGAGACTGGGCAAGACCCAAAGTCAGGCACATTTGTTCAAAAATCAGTTAAAAAACTACTTTAGCCTGTCTTATCTTGAAAGCATTCCTGGTATTTGACAAGAAGTGACAGAGACAGTCAGGTGAATAATGAAAGAATAAATTCCATACCTTCCTTCTCTACACATGCACCTGTTCATCGCTGTGAAAGTCAACGTGCTCGTCAGACTCTGTTTTCCTCAGGGTATAAAATTATGAACAACTACACAACACAAGCGAAATATGATAAGCTGCAGGTTGAAGATTTACAGTGGAGTCATTGAAAGGTATCGTATGGTGGCTGATTGACGTTACGTTTAAAAGTTAATTTACCAACCTGCATCAGAAAAGTTTGATTCTAAAAGTTGTTTGTTAAAAGCATAAAATCGCCTCGACACAAGTGTCTCCTCTTGGACTTTGGGTCCTATGGTGCATGGCACGATGGCATTTAGGCATGCTCCTTCTGCTACACAGGGCGCACATCCTGGCACACATTAAGGCACTCAATGCAAAGAGGCTGCATTAAGCCTGTTGATTATTTCTAAGTGTGTTTGTGACATAACATGATTTAAACCAATCAGATCAATCATTCCCTTTAAATACAAAGTAACAGGACATCTATTTAAAAATGAATGCTTATCAAGAGACAATCATGGGACTTTATTCTACCAAGGTTCCCCCTACCCCTTCAGATCAGATGACTTCAGTCTGCAATACTGATGTTTGATTGGCAGTCGGATTATGATGAAGGGCTTTGACACCACATGCTCGCTGCAGTCTCTCCAGTTGCCAGACACAGAGAGCAAGAGCAGCCGACACCCAACCCCCCGTCACCTTTTGACCTTTGACACCTTGACTGTGACAGAATTTGTAAAGTGAATCTTGTTTATTGGAGAGGTACTTAACCACCTTCGCCCACTGTTAAAGGCTGCCATCTGTGAAGTTGTTACTTAACAATTAAGGGACATTAATTAAAAAGTAGAAGTCTGATTAGTTGTGAATAAAGAAATCAAAATGATGACAACTTTTATATCTTCTCTTTTAGCTTGACTAACTTTATATAGTGTTGTGCCTCAGAAAAAAACAGAAGAGCATAATCAAGTGTCTCTCAAATACTTTACTTTAATTTCTTTAATTAAAAAACAGCTGCAAAGTTTGCAATGTAAGATTCTCCTCTGTTTCTGGCTTTCTTGAACCGATTGAAACAACAATGAAAATGTCTTTGTCTCTGAATTAGCAACTTTTTTAAAATTCATTTTTCTTCATCTCAGGTCACTAGAGGTCAAGCCTTTAAAGGGCAAATGAGCACACCATAATGACGGTATTTATATACAGGGTCAAAGGTCATTCAGCAAGTCCAGACAGCTCTGCGTGCTGGTGTCTGACTTTATCCAGGTACCAGTATGAAAACGTGCCAGCTTCTAGTTCTGACAATAAACAGTGATTCACTTCAGGAAGGAAAACATGGACCTCACTCAAGTCTCAGAGAATCCACTTATACTTGTTTGTGCAGCTACATAGGCTAACTTCTGCTTTAAAACTGATCTTGGGAATGGTTGAAAGATATAAGTGTATGTTTCTTTTGTTAAGAGGATTTGTTTTTTAATAAACAGCTCTGATACTAAGAAATAAGCTTCCTATTTAAAAGTCAATCATATTAGAAGCACACAAACAAGAAGGTACGATGCCTGGGCACATCCCAGTTTTCCCAATGTGACCAACAATCCGAAATAAATGAGCAATCATCATCATCATCATCATCATCATCATCTGGAGGGTATGTGCCATCTCATTTCCTGGCTTATACTAAGCCATCAATTATGTTATGAGGCAATTGGAGCAGATGGACGTGGCTTAAGAAGGCACCAGACTGTGAGAGGAGATCAACACCCCTGGGACACAACAACACACTCTCACTGGCCGCCTCTCTGATGAACTGTCAGCTATGACACTTGTTTCTGAGTGTGTGTTGTTTAACACAAGTTCAGGCAACGTGCTGAAAAAAAAAGGTCTAAATTTGACCTTTGATCAAGAAGTGTGACATCATCACTCACAGATACACTTTCACAATGACTCCTGTATCTATTGTACTTGTTTAAGCAGTGAAATTGAAGCTATGGGGGATTTTTATCTGGTGATTCCAATAATTGGGTCGTACTTAAGCTCAAGTATGACTAATCATACTTGATTACCAAACAATTCTCATCTCAGGTGACTCCTGCTATCCATCTGTGAAAACATTTGACACAAGTTGATCCTCAACTGATCTTCCTATGTTGAAAAAAATCACCTTCATGAAAAGTGAAGTCACTATAGTGCCAGAAATAATCCCTGTGCAAAAGCTCTTTGACACAAAACATCTGCTGTACTTATCAATGATCGATATAGAAATGTTTCATACTGTTTGAAGACACACTGTGTGCAGACAGACCATCAAATACACCTAGGCATGCTGTGTTTTTTACTTGTAGGTATAGCCACCTATGCAAGTTACCTCCTTCATCACCGTTTTTGTAGCTCTCCATAAATTTAATCTGATATTCCTGTATAAAGAACAATTTTTTGTTGTGTTTACATATTAAATAATGTTGTTGAAAGAAGGTGACAGTCCACAGATCTATTAGGTCTTTGTTTTTTCTGCTAGTCTTATGTCAGAGGTAAATGATCATCACTATGTTTGTTGAGTTTAGGTTTGCATCCTGCAACAAATAAATAAAGTAAAGAAGCATACATTGGTCAATAAAGCTCCAAGAGCAGAGTATGAATGAAAAACGTGACCAATGATGTGCAGTCATGAATGAACACACATAAATGATCAAAATGAAGAAGCAAAAAATCAATTTAGTTGTGTTTTCTGGTGAACTGGGCATGGAAATGACACAGGACTAATATGTGGATTTGAATGATTGAGAGACAGAACCAGCTTAGTCACTGATTGGGTTAAATCAGGGACATGAAGCAGGGTTGAGTGTGGTGTCTGTCTGAGTTGCTGTGTTTGCCCACATACTTAGAAAAAACTGAGCATTTTGAGATTTATGAACCCATGCCAGTGTTTTAAGATCGCTTTGCAATGAATTCGGCCTCTTGTTAAACAGCCTCCACATGATAAATAATAAACATTAGGTGTAGCCTGGAGCGACGATGCCTAGAGGATGTGTATTGGATTAGTTTGTTAACTTACGTGAAGCACACATGAACACTACTTAGTGCACGGGGTTGTTGACTCTGCATTAGGTTTACTAATTATCAACAGCATCAATAAAAACAAAGTTAGAAAGTGTTAAATGAAGCACACGGAGGTGTTCGTACATTAAAAGTTGCTCAAATAGCGTCGCGACTTTGTAACCTGTGTTGTTCGTCTAAAGAGAGACGCTCTATCATTCAGGATGGAAACTGACAAACAAACTCAGCTGTAATATAATCTGATAAATAACAGCAAACAAAGTGTGCTGGTTCAGTAGATGCGGACTACACAGCCCAGTCTGCAGCTCACCTTGTCCTGTTCACAACTCCTCGCTCACTTGTTCCAAACGCGCCTTTACGCCTCGTTACAGCGACGCGAGCAACTTTCCCCGGTTTGATTCTGAGTATCCAAGTTGTTGGAAGGAGCTGGTTCAGCAAGCTTACAAATGACCCGGGACCGGCAACGCTGTTTCTCGAGGTTACGAGATCTCAAATTCCACTGCCATTCAGTCCAGACTTGCACATTTTCCTCTCAGGCATCCAACTTGGACTGGTTGACACACCTTTGTGGAGAAAACAAATCAGTGCAGTTACTCCGTGCAGCAAAAAGTCCCGCTTACTTTAGTCTATCTATCTCTGCTTGGTTTGCCCCAGCAGGTTTCTCCCCCCACATGTAGCCGGTAAGTGGTGGTGGCAATGATTTGGGGCTTTCAGTGGCCAGCTCTCCACAGGCGTAAAAAGGGGTTTGGCAAAGGGGGATATAATGTGCTGCGTTCATGGCTCGTCGTATTTTCGACAACTAAACAAGATAACCCACTAAACAAGAATAAAGCACTGTCAAATATTGAAGATATGACTTGCTGAAATACATTTTGTACTGAATAACATGTTTCAAAACAGAGAATAAGTGTTGACTAAACACACACAGAGCGATAGTCATTTTGACCTCATCTATTTTAGCACCATAAAAGAGATTACTATGCAAGATTCAAGAAAGTTTCATTGCCAAGTGAGCTTGCACACAAGGAATTTGACGTGATGAATGGAACACTGGTACTTAACAAGAAGACAGTAAGGACACAACAAGTCAATAAAGACAATAAATATATAAACCTAAACACAAATCTAAAAATTCTAAATAAAAATACTATCTGTACACAGAAAGGTATAGAAGTACTTTTAAAGGTTATTTAAAAGCATATATCTCACTTTATCTTTACATTCTTAGTTGTATGTGTTTTTTGTATTACTGAATGCTCCAGGCTGTGTTTGTTTTTATATTATTTAAAGGTCTAACTAGGTATAAAGTTGTAAATTAACAAATCTACACACTGTACAGCGTTTTATCTGTATTTGAAACTTATTGGGTTGCATCTTCCCTTTCAAATATAATTAATTCATGAATTCATTGATACCCATCTCAAAGGCCATGACAACGGGTTAGAAGTATTTTTTAACATTTTAGCAGCCAAACAAACCTTTTTTATAAATCAAACCCCAGCTCCGCCTGCGCTGTTAATGACAGACCATAAAGAACATTTAAACTGTACATCACAAAGCAGCAACTTGACACAGTACAAAGCTAAACTGACTTTCTATTTCTGTATTATTCTAGAAATATTAACATGTTTGCTTTAAGGTGTCACTGTGTTCATTAGCGCTGCCATGTGCTGTAAATGCAATATTTCCCACAGTTTCTGAAGGCAGCATCACCCGTTATAAAATGACCTGTGCATGATGGACCCCTTGCGGCCAATAGGAGACATGCACGCCGTAGAGTTTTAATCTTCTCCCCAAAGTTTGGCACTAGACCTTCATTACTTATCATCATTAATTAACCTTAAGCAATCTAACTGATATAGCATTTATCAGAGAGATACACGTGCTTCTTTTTTAAAGTGTAAATGCCATGATATAGATTCGCTGACGTAAGAGTGTTTGACTTCAAGGCCCCTTAGGGATGTAAGCCCAAACTGTAAAGACAACTTCTTCGGTGTTTCCACTGATACAGGAAAAAGAAAGAGATGAATATATGATGCAAGTTTCTTGCATCAGGCTGAGGCTCTTATGAAGTATGAAAAAGGATCAGTCATTAAGCAGGAAGCTGGACTGACTGGGGTTTAGGTTATATAGATATTTCCACTGTTCATTGATGTTAAGTCTTAATATACCCTCAGTTTACAGAGGACGTGTCAGGATCTGAGACATCACATGAATATCAATGGAGACCACACAGAAATCACGAAATCCTTTAAGGACTCTCTCTCTCTTTCTCTCTCTCTCTCTCTCTCTCTCTCTCTCTCTCTCTCTCTCTCTCTCTCTCTCTCTCTCTCTCTCTCTCTCTCCCTCTCTCTCTCCCTCTGCATCATTGTCCCCTCCTCTGAAAAGAAGCCCTTTTATCTCCCCGCTCTTAATTCTCCTGTAATGAAGCTAAACTGAAGCTGGATAAGTCACACTCACTTCAAAGATTGTTCAGCCCAATCAGCCCAACACCACTCCTTAAATCCCCCCCACACCCAAATCCACACCCCAGTTCAAGGACAAGACAACAAAAGGGGGTCTGCTCTCCTGCAGCAGTTTACTGTCACTGTTATGATATGTTATTGAAATACATAACTGTTAAAGCAGATGATAGAGTTGCACCAGAATTTTTACAATACATGCAGTATTTCGTAAGATATACTGTATATGCACTTCATATGGGCTGAATTAGATGCTAGCTCAGTTTAAACTCTTATTATAGTTATAAATATCTAACAATGGTGATACAAACATAAGTAAAACTCTTAAAAATAGGATCTAAATGTCAGATATAAGTTGTCTTTTTTTATACTGAGAGTCTACAACAGTGCTTTAGTGCAGCTTATTCATCATCAAACCTTTATACTGTTTTAGAAATGTTTGCAGCAAAGACTCACAATCTTAAGCAGAGAGGGAGTTGTGTATCCAAGTCCCCAGTTAGTTTTGTACTGTATCTTTAAAGAGAGATGTATGGACAGTATTAAAACACAAAATGTTTTATTTATGCTGCTGTGTTTGTGCAATCATCTCTCTAGGATGTTTTGCACCATTTTGTCCATTCATTTTGTGAAAGTCATGATCAGTAATATTCCTCGTCATTAAGTTCCTACTGTTTCAGAATCTGCTGGAGTTGACTTCCTAAGGAAGTTCACTATGTTTTGAAGTCTCATGATGTTTCAACTAAAAGGTCCGGTTTGACAGTTTGGTACGGTACACCCTGATCTTGCTAACTGTACTCTCTAGGGCAGGGGTTCCCAAAGTGTGGGTCGGGACCCCCTGGGGGGTCGCAAGACACAAACGGGGGTCTCGAGATGTCTTCCAGAATGTTTTTCTTTTTAAAGTTATCTAAAAATAGTACATTTTACCCATGATAGTAAAGAATGTCGACAAAAATAGTAGCTAACCTTGAATAAAACCTTTAGAATAGAAAATTAGTCTCTAGGGTCCCCTCTTTGGCGTCAGATAGGCACACTTGGTACTCCAACTGAACAGTGCCATTAAAATAGGACGATACTGAACGGTTATTTTGGTACCTTTCCTACTTTTGACAGTGGAAACACAAATGTTTACATACTCAGCATTAATACTATGAAGACCAGGATTCCCATCATTTTCATCCTCATAAATAACCTCAGATATTGAAATTACTAGGAATGCAAGATAATGTCCATGTAACAGCAGATAAAAGCTTCACCTGTCTCAGTTTAACACTTTGTGTCTGGGCATGTGGAAGAAGTGTGTCCATGTCTGGTTTGACAAACAACAGGGAACCAATAACAAGTAGGTTTAAAATATTAGTCAGTGGAAGCTCACAAGTCCCATTGTCCAAAAACAGTAAAAAAGTAGCTCACACTGCAGACATACACTGAGGGAGAAATGGCTGAAAAAATGCACGTCATGGCTCCTCAGAGTTTAATTAAGCAAGCTATCACAAAATACTGTATGAGCCTAATGCACGTTCAAGATGCCTTAAACAGAATCAGAAAGAGGAGTTCTAGGGTGACGCTGTTTGTGGGGACATGTATTTACGTTTCTCAGCACAGGCCTGCATTCATAGCGGGGCGACGGAGAGAAGTGAGTCTGAAAAGTGAAAAGTTGTTATGTGAAAGAGCACGTCTGTCTGTCAGGAGCAACACACTGTATTCATGTCCCTGTGAAAAACACTGCACCATTCATCCCCGAAGTTACACGCACGCACACACACACACACACACACACACACACACACACACACACACACACACACGCACGCACGCACGCACACACACACACACACACACACACACACACGCACGCACACACACTCGGTGTCTCTGAGAACCAACTTGTCTTCAGAGAGGAGAGGGGCGGGGCGGGCTGGGATCGGGGTTATGGGGGATGGAGGGTGGGACTCTGGCTGGTGGGCGATGGATGGCTGGGGGAGGTGTGGGTCAGAGGGCAACCCCCCTCCTCTCCCAATATGCTAATTGCCACATACCCAAACAGCGATAGACACTCCAGGCTCTGAGCTCTAATAAGGAAATAAATCCTCACCATTAGTGAGGTTTATGTGAGGATATCTGGACACAAACTCACGAAAAATGACCTGATGTTTGTTTTTGAGTTTATTGTGACAGCTGTGGCTGAAATACTAAGAAACATAACCTTACTGTAGTCTTTATGTAGATTAAATGAATGATTTGGGAGCTGGAAACATGCTGCTGTGAAATACTATATTTTACCAAAGTTATCTTTTGTCGTTAGGGGCTCTGGTAACACTCCCTGAGAAATCAAGTACCAGAGGAAGTTCAAGAAGATGCAAAATATTCTATATTGCAGCTGGATGGATTATTTATTGAATGATTTGTATGACTGTTGTAGAGGTTATGTCAATCCTTCATACTAGAAACACATAACAGCCTGCAGTGAGTATTTTCTGTCATATTAAAAAATAAATACTTTTTTTTCTGAAATTCAAAGCAAAGGTTTGGTTTGAAATCCAACAATACAGCAGACATTTTATGAACCGTGTTGTTTCAAACAGTTGTAATGTGAGGCGTGTGATTCTGTTGGGCACAAAGCTTCCTTTATTACATGGTTGAAGCAAAATGTGTGATATAGTGATCGCAATATTTCCTTAGAAGGGATGCATTTGTTCCAAAACAAAAAAACACACATGATTTACAGTATTTCTCAATTGCTAAAACCCTTTTCTTGACACCCACCAAACTTTTGTCAACACAATAAGCACAAGACTCAATTTTTAAACTACATTCCCCAAACCCCTGACTCTTCCTGCAAAACCAAACAATGTTGTCAGATCATACCCCGAGTCAATCAAAATTAAAAACAATACTGAGCAGTCATTACACACTATCAAAAACTGAAAACACAATGCTCAGGACATGATGCTGTAGATGTCCTTTATTGTTCACAGAAGGCTAAATGAATTTTGCAAAAAAAAACAAAAAAAAAACTCTTTGAATGTAGCATCTGTATACAGTAAAAATAAAGTGACAACAAATAGAAATGAGAAGCACATTACAGTGTAATCCACAAAATCAAATTGAAGTGCTTACAGTATCTACAATCATTCAGCCACAGCATCAGGTCTATGTGCTGGGTAAGGCCACAGGACTTCATCCACATCACAGGCCACATTCTCCCTGGCCAGGCAACGGGGGAGAAAAACCCTGGCGTACCGGACCCAGGCTTATATGGGTTTCCTCACATCATTAGCCACAAAGTGTGATCAATTTTGAGTGGTTGTGCTTCAAATGTGGTTCACTTTTTCTACCTGTGCTTACCATTATGCAAGTGCATCACAGTGCAACATGTGTTTTAGTGAGTGAGAATGTGTTTGCACGTTGTATCTCACCAGGTGAAAAGTGCTTATGCTTTTGACAAAAAAGTGACTGATTCAATACATGGGTTCAGGCTGCTAAGGAATTTGGTTCAGACAATAGGGTTTAGTGTTTCAGCAATTAAGAAATACTGTAATATCTAATTGTATTTACACCAAACGAGGTGCTGATCCATCAGATCCACCAAATTTAATTGTCCAATTCTTTCATCTCTTTTGCTTATTGATTATTTATTAGTGAGATGGGTTCATTCAAAGATATATATTATAATTTGTTGGAAAGTTACTGTAAGCCAACAACAAAAGGATCAGGCCTGATCAGTTTTAAGAGGCTGCAGATCAAACAGCACCACCATGTGGCCATTCACAGAAACTTAACTCCTGACCTGAACCATGGTATATACATAGTATACAGATATAATGTTTGAATTCATTTTCCACTTGTCTTTGGGTAGAAACCACTCACTGAAGACAACCATTGTCTTACACTGATTTCCGCTGATTTATTTTTGTTTTTTCTTCTTTGAAAGTAGTCCCGGAATTCCCAACTTGATCATTTGGAACTTTATGCAGACTTCCCCCGGTTCACAGAGCAACTATCCTATCAAATTGAAAAACAAACCTGCACTCATGTCTGTGTTTCTGTAGTTTTTGTCACAGCTAAATGTGTGTTTATTGCATCTTTTTGTACTTAGCATACTTAAAAAAAAAAAAATTGCACTCCAGCACAAAAGCCCTTCTAGTACGGTGGCCCTGAAGGCCAACAGTAATACATATTTCAAAAGCGCAAAATATATTTCACAAAACACAAAGATATTTCACAGATCACAAAATACATTTCACGAAACCGTAAAGGGTAGGACCCTTTATTGCAGAGCCAGTGCGAAATTTCAAGTGTCTAACAGGATGGAAGAGGAGCTTGAGTTGATAACGTAATACTTCAACAAGGGACATACATATAGTGTGATCCAAACAGTTGTCCAGGTCCCAGCAGCTCTGATGATATTGCCCTCCTTACAACATTCAATGAAGAATATTCTTCTCTGCAGTCCAAGGTCTTTTAGGCCTGATTTGAGGGTTCCAATTGATATGTGTATTTCATGATATGAGGAGAGCATTTCAAGAATCACACTATATGTATGTCCCTTGTTGAAGTGTTGCCATATCAACTCAAGCTGCTCTTCCACCCTGGTAAATGCTTGAAATTTCGCGTTGGCTCTGCTATTGCGGTATCCAGTGTAAACAGGAAATGATAAATGACTGATGCCAGACAGACTTGATTTAGCCAATCACAAACAAGTGCCATGGTCCTACCCTTTCCGGTTTCCTGAAATGTATTTTGTGATCTGTGAAACCTATTTGTGTTTTGTCAAATGTGTTTGTGTTCACTGAAATGTATTTTTGTTCTGTGAAATTTATTTTTGTTTTGTGAAATGTATTTGTGTTTGTTGAAATGTTTTTGTGTTTTGTGAAATATATTTTGCACTTTTGAAATATTTATTACTATTGGCCTTCAGGGCCACCGTATGGTGCAAATAAACATCCACTATGATACTTGCATTGGAGGGATGTTTTCAGTTTGTCTTTGTATACTGTATCTGTCTGTCATGAACAAACCACAAATTGAATAAGTAGATAAATATTTTGCTCAAAACACTTTCATTGGTTAGTTCTCATCTTGTTTTTGGTGATTGGGAAACTGAAATTGTAAAGGTTTATGGTTTGTCTGCAAAATGATCAGAGCTCAGAGATCATGAGTCTTGCTGTGAACAAAGCATAATTCGCTGTGTTGAATGATGATTTCAATAGCATCCCTAGGCCTGTTTGTAGAGACTCTGTAGAGATCTCTGAGCACATTTGCAAAGTAAAATCTATTTACTCACTTACACAAAATGTTTTTAAAAAACAGACACCTTTCCAATTTTTTTTTAGAAAAAATGTAATATGAAATTCTTTTTTTTCTTTTTCCAGAGAAAGTTTTATTCAGCAAAGGTATCTGAAGTAAACCTCTCCTCACGTTCACATCCAGCTGGGACAATATGATTCTAATAAACAGCAGTGTGTGAAAAACAACACAATATACAGTGACATCTGAGCGAAAGCGCTGCTCAACCACCTAAAAACCAACACAAAGACTTATTTATTTAAAAAAAATCATAATACAATACAAATGAAAAAAAGAAAAATCATTGGTTAAAGTTAAGTTCATGTTCCTGCATTGCCACACATGTTCTAAGGCAACCGCAACACAAGTAATATTAAAAAACATGTGTGGTGGCTGGCTGTGAATACCTAAGGATGGGTATAGATCAAAAAACAACACAATCGTTTCCAGACAGCAAACTCTTTCACTGTTCTTGTGGGCAAAATTAGAGTGACCAGATACCAGGGGATGGGTGTGATCAGCTGGAACAAGTAATAAAAAAATATTTTTAATATGTCCCTGTCATCTTGCCAAACAAAAATCTAATGCCATTGGTAATCAATTATCCATAATAACCAATTAAGACCCCAAAGACAGTAAAAACAACAATATGCCTCTTAATTTGTCATTAAAACCAACAGTACAAGTGTTACAGACAATGATAATGACTTTATGATTTCATCAACTGTATTGATCAACTTGGTCAAACTTCATATGGACTTATTGATAACTTCACTTTGGTAATAGGCTATATAGTCCTTTCACTGGACTTTAAGATCTTCTTTGTTTTGTTAGCAGCAACTTGATGCAATAAAACGTATGCATTATGCTAAGTGTAGAATTCTAAATAACTGCATCACCAAATCAGGGAATTTTACATGAAAAGGGAGAGATGTCAAAGACAGCTCATGTTGTAACACATTCATATAATCGGCAGTGACAGTCTCAGGGGCTAAACAGAGCAGATGTATTATTCTGGGCTGCTCTGAAACGTTCTGGGCTCCCTTTAGACTTTCACTGTAGAACAGAGGTAAGAAAAAACTCTTTATCTGGCGGTACTCTCATTTTCCAGCAGATGGCGAACCCACACTTCCAATAAGCAGCTGAGCACCTCCGCTATTGTATAGCACTGTGTCAGCGATTTTTGTGCACTTGTTAAACTGTAGGACGGAGTGGCACCAAGAGAAAACTGAATTAAATTTTGACCTTTACATTGTCTTAACGAAAATGTATGCAAAATTAAAAAGAGAGGGGCTTAAGCAAATTATGTCAAGGTGTTATGAATCTCAAAAGATCCTGCGAACAAAAACAAACTTGAAAGCAAATTAATTGTGAAATATTGATTTCCTCTTAGCATTTTTTATCTCCATGTATTTGTTTTTGTGCTCATTTAATTCATTTTTTTCTCATTCAGTACGTGGGCTATTATCTATTTTGTTTTTTCTCGTTAATATTTAATGTGTTTGATTGTTGCTCCTTCAGTGTACTAGGCTGGGAGGGAGGTGGGTGCAGGAAATTATAAATAATAACGAGTAGGAGTATTGAAATCCCATTATTTCTATTGCACGTCACACTAAACAAATACAGTATCAAGAGCATAGAATGTATTTGGTCAGTGAAGATGTCTTTAAAACCTGCACTCTTAAATAAATACATGTGTTTTTCATACCTTGTATGTTTATAATAACATGGTTTTATCTGTGAAATAACTTACCTTACTATCTATTCATAACATATCAGTGTACGTAGTGTGTAGCTATTTCTGTAATATAATATTGATCTTTTTTTAACTTTTTAACCGTGTTGTTGTGTTGATATTGTCTGCCTGAATTTTGTTAGTCTTGATATTGTCTGCCTGAATTTTGTTTTGTAATTGTCTATCGTATGATCTATAGCTGTGAGGTTTTTAAGTCTTACTGTGTCTGTGTTGTGTAGTTACCTGCCTTGGGTCTACGGATGAAATTTAGCATCTGTGCTAAGTCTGGTGCATTTACATTGATGCCCAAGGAATTAATGTTGATTAATTTGCATTGGCCCAACTCAATAAATACATAAATGAAATGAAAAAATAAATGAATATCTGTAATAATCTGTTCTATATTTCATTTTATCTTATTTATTGTATTTTGTTTTATTTTTACCTTTATCATAACGTATTATTATGATTATGATTATGATTATGATTATCATATTTTTAACCACATAAGTACAATTGTCATCAGAATCAGAAGCCTGTATTGTCATTGTAGCTACAACACGTATTCCCCTGTCCCTTGTTGTAAGTTGCTGGAACAAAATAATTTCCCCCAATGGGGGATCATTAAAGTATATCTACGGAGGAGGAATACATCCACTGAGAAAAAAATGAATAAATTAAAGTCCTTTTTTTTTTAAAATTATTATTCTGGGGAACAAAAAAATCTGAATTTTGACTTTAATACATAGATTGTATAGACGTCACCCATCTGTTTCTGAACCATAGACTGTATAAAATATGGACGTAGTCGTCACGTTAGAAAAAAATTAACCCCCCGTACAGTGTGTGCCGATAGAGAGATTAGCTTCGTAGGGCCATGCTGTTTTTTGAACCAGGCTGTAAACATGTTTATTAATGCTGAAAAGACCTATGTGGTTTCCGGTGTTTCTGCAGCCAGCCTCAAGCGGATTTTCGATGTATTGCAGTTTATAGCACTTCCGCATGGGCTTCATCATTTGAGACCGGAAGTTGCCGCTTGTCCTGAACACTGTTTCGGAGCCAATCAGCGGCGGCAGCCATATTGGTAATACGGAACTCAACCAGTCAAAGTGTGACGGGTTTGAGCCTCCTAGCCAACAGCTATCTATGTATTCCCGCCATAGAGTGTATAAAATATGGACATAGTATCCGTGATGTTACCCATCTGTTCCTGAACGCTGTTTTGAAGCAAATTGACAGCGGCAGCCATATTGGAAATACTGAACTCAACCAGGCAGAGTGTGACGTAAAGAGGCAGAGTTTGAGCCTCTTAGCCAACAACTATGTGTTCCCGTCCTGGAGTCAAGTCAGTCATGTCCTTATTTGAGCAAAACTTGTAATCTTAATATCTTCTGAACATTTGTGTTAGAACAAATTCATCCCCGTACAGTGTGTGCCAATAGAGAAATTAGCTACGTAGAGCCAAGCCGTTTTTGAACCAGGCTGTGAACATGTTTATTTCTGCTGTAAAGATCGTCTTCTTTGAATTGGTGTCTATGTGGCATCCGGTGTTTCTGCAGCCATCCTCAAGTGGATTCTTGATGAATTGCAGTTTATATCACCTCAGCATGAGCTTCATATTTTGAGACCGGAGGTTGCCGCTTTAATCTCAGAATTCAGACTTTAATCTTAAAATTCTTTTAAGAATTTTTTTCTCAAAATAATAATTTTAAAAATATATATTGGACTTTAATTTTGTTTTATTTTTTCAGTGGCTCTAATCCTCTTCCGTATATATCTAATTTATCTATCTATATCTATACACAAATACAAAAAGACTTCCTTGCGGGCGGACGCGCGCACATCATCATTGTGCGTGCGCGCTTCCGTGAGGCAGAGACGAAAATGGCGACCCCAAATCGTAAGTCGACTTAAGCTTCAGTTCAGATTGTATTATTTGTTCATTTCGCATTAGGGACATAATGTTCAACATGGCATATTAGCTCAATAACAGTTTAAACATCCAGAGGAATGTAAAATGAGCAGAGTTTTGACTCCTAACTGGTTTTATTTGGAATAAAAAGCTGTCATTAACGCCGCTAGCTGCTTCAGCTGCTAGCAGAGCTAACCTCTCAGTCTCTGAGTAACACCCGGCTATCTGCAGCAGCCTGGACGGAGGTTAGTTCTGTAAAGATGATCAGAAACATTAGATTAAATCTACACTTCAGGTAAAATATATGTACTGTATCGATGGGAAACTCTTGTCTGTGTGCGGTGACGCCCGTGACTAGCTTGATGTGCTGACAAGTTGTTTGCTAAGATCACGTTAGCCAGCAGGAGAGCTCTGATCAGACTGAAGAGTCACTGCGAGCCGGAAGACGAGCTCAGAGGGAGCTGGTGACCATTTTCACCCAGCCTTTAACATCAGAAACCCCCGAATACCACATTGAATAAACTCTATAAATGCTCTTTACATTGCGGTCACATTTATACCTCTAATGTAGGTTCATTGTGACAGACAGGATGAAATATGGACTGAAGAGTGGGGCCAAACTCAGACTCATAGTGGGGAGGAAAGCTGCAGGATTTACCATAATGGGGGTCATGAAAGTTGAACCTGTAGTTTACAGTCAACGCCCTCTTTTTCTCCATCATGTTTGTGACCCAGATTAACATTCAGGTATTTTCAAAGCTGAAGTTTATCATGTGGTTTTCACAGACCACTTTGATAAACTCACATGGAGCCACACTGACCATCAGATCAGACCTTATTAGAATAAATACGGCTTTCTCACCATCATCTGAATTTGGCATATACTTCACTGTCCACACTTATTTACTAGCAGGGAAATATAATTACTTGGGTAACTCAGGAGTTAAACAAATGAAGGAACTTAATGCAGTAGAAAAATCCTGAAGAACAGGTAAGCTGGAGAGCATCCTCTCAGGACAAAAGACCTTCAGTAGGTTTAGCCAGAGGGTGTAGTCAGGAAACCAGCAGCAGGTAATGAGGTGAGCTGTAAGCTTCCTCTCGTTCTTCAAGATCATACATGAAGCTAATTGAAGTCTTTTTTAGAGATGATGTGATATATTTTGATTCCAGGTGTAGGGTCAGACTGAAGTCATTTAATCATCATGTTTCTGTGTGAAGCCATTGTAGTTCCCCGCAACTTCCGGCTGCTGGAGGAACTGGAGGACGGTCAGAAGGGTGGCGGCGATGGTATCGTGAGCTGGGGCCTGGCAGACGACGATGACATGACGCTAACTCACTGGAATGGCATGATCATCGGCCCGGCAAAGGTGAGCCACTCCCAAAGACTGAAAGAGTTTAATTTTCATAAGAACAGCTCATCCTCTAAAATGGGGCTCCAAGAGTGTAGCGGGAAGGAGTCTTGGATACTTTCAACACCACATACTTCAAAACTAAGGATGTACATTTTCAGTATTATCCGTGATCGATTCTTGGAAATGTCAAAAACAATGCCAAATATGTTCTTTTCCCCCTACATTATATTAACATCGTAGTATTATGTCCGTTGAGTGAAGTGAAGGCTTGTGCTACTAATAGAAACCTATTTCAGACTCACAGTGTCCAGTTTTCTGTCTACTCGTTTTCATTGAGAAATAAACGTGTATTTGGTCAGGTGTCAGCCAGGAGAGCAACCGAGTCATAATCAATCCAGCGGCAGAAAAGGTCAGACAGCTCTGATGTTGCTGCTCTGCAAACATAGCGTACTAGCAATCGCCACCAGTCTGTTGGCTTTGTATGTAAAAGTCGGGAAATGTCCTGTTTAAAGTTGTCAACCTTTGTGTCCTTGTCATTGACGCACAGCCGCAGCCCCCAGCAGAGCGCCTCCGCTGTGTGCAACATCTTTAGTCAGCTGATTCACTCTGAAACATGCTTTAAACTTAAAACAACTCCCTTATAGATGAGTGAAATATAAGACCACATGATGTTTGTCCCACGTGACAGAAAATTGAAACAAAACTGCTCGTCGAGAGAGAGAGAGAGAGAGAGAGAGAGAGAGAGAAAGAGAGAGAGAGAGAGAGAGAGAGAGGCGGTGGTCAAGTTAAAAGGAGTGGAAAAAAAGAGTTCACCGCTAATGAAAACAGAGTGATAAATCAGATCTGCTTGTCTCTCAGTGGTTACTCTGCCACAGAAACTACACTGCTAACTCTTCTCATCCACAGGTTGGCAAACCAACATGTCCTCAAATCATTTTAACAACCCTTAAGATGCACATGATATGTTGATGTGCGATGCAGACAGACCATAGACTGTATAAAATATGGGCGTTGTATCCATGACGTCACCCATCTGTTCCTGAGCTGTTTTAAAGCCAATAGTCGGCGGCAGCCATATTGGAAATACTGAACTTAAGAGGCGGAGTTTGAGCCTCTTAACCAACAGCTATGTGTTCCGTCTGGGAGTCAAGTCAGTCATGTCCTTATTTGGGCGAAAACTCGTAAACTTAATATCTTCTGAACACTCGCGTTAGAAAAATTTCCCCCCAGTACAGTGTGTGCCGATAGAGAGATTAGCTACATAGAGCCAAGCCGTTTTTTGAACAAGGCTGTAAACATGTTTATTTCTGCTGCAAATATCGTCTTCTTTGAATTGGTGTCTATGTGGTTTCCGGTGTTTTTGCAGCCAGCCTCAGCCCCAGAGGTTGCCGCATGAGACAGACTGAGAGAGAGAGCTGAGGAGAGGAGAGAGGCAGCATTACTGCCTTCGCCCTGTTTATCAGACCTGTCCAAGCGGCAACATCTGGTCTAAAAGTATGAGTCCAATGCGGAAGTGCTAAAAACTGCAGTTCATCGAGGATCCGCTTGAGGCTGGCTCCGGAAGTACCGGAAACAGCATACACACCCATTCAAGACAGCTGATCTTTACAGCAGAAATAAACATGTTTACAGCCTGGTTCAAAAAACGAGTGTAGTCTGGATCGCTCATTTCTCGATCGGCACACACTGTACGGGGGGCAAATTTTTTCATAACGCATCTCATTTAAAAGATATTGAGATTACGAGTCTTCCAATGAGAGGCACAGCTGACTTGATGGCAGGTGGGAACACTGCAACTGTTGGCTAGGAGGCTCAAAGCCTGCCTCTTTACGTCACAATCGCTCAACAGCAGCAATATGGCTGCCGCCGCCTGGCCTCAAAACAGTGCTTCAGAAACAGCTGGGTGACGTCACGGATACTACGTCCATATTTTATAACTTCTATTGTCCTGACCTGCAGACTGCAGAAAAACTGATGCCCATAATAAGAGGTTTCAGATGTGATGCTGAATATTGATCAGCAAAGGAACACACAGCAGAAGCAGCACATGTAAGGAAGAGATAAAATGAGTATCAGACATGTGATGTGGCGCTCTCTACGGTTCTCTACTTGTTGAGCAGCAGGAGACAGGCAGGTGTTGTGGTTTGGGTGATCCTCTCTGAAATCAGTTCTGTAAACGACACAATAAAACACTTCTCATATCAACAGCCCAAACCTTTGTCAGTCTAGGAGCCCCCCAAACAGGCCAAGTCTTATTCACCAGTGTGATGTTCATTACCTGTCAAAAGTTTGGACACACCTTCTCATTCAATGATTTTTATTTATTTGAATTATTTTCAACATTGTAGATTAATACTGAAGACATTAAAACTATGAAATAATCTGGTTTTGCCATAATCTGGATTACAACAGTAGTCAAATAGGGCTATCCATTGTGTACTAACCCTACCTCTGAACAACACAACTGATGGTCTCAAACACATTAAGAAGGCAAGTCATTCTACAAATGAACTCTGGACAAGGCTCATGTTAATGAGAAACCATTCCAGGAGACCACTTCATGAAGCAGACTGAGAGAATACCAAGAGTGTGCAAAGCTGTCATGAAGGAAAAGGGGGCTACTTTACAGAATCTAAAATATAAAACATATTCTGTTTTGTTTAACACTTTTTTGTTCATTAGATAATTCCATATATGTTCTTTCATAGTTTTGATGTCTTCAGTATTAATCTACAGTGTTTCACATAATTAAAATAAATACAAACCCTTGAATGAGAAGGTGTTTCCAAACTTTTGACTGGTAGTGTATATTCTGAATTTTGTAGTAATTGAAGATCAATAATTGAGATAAAGAATGTTTAACTCACTCATTGGGCTAACCTGTCTCCCTTCCTGTCTCTACTCACAGACTGTCTTCGAAAGCAGAATCTACAGTCTGAAAATAGAATGTGGAAACAAATACCCAGACCTCCCTCCTCTTGTCCGCTTTGTGAACAAGATCAACATGACCGGGGTACACAACTCAAACGGTGCGGTAAGTATCATGATTTAATTTCCAATCTGTTCCTGCAGGTTTGATGGAGAGTCAGATCAGTTGTGCTCACTCACTTATCATGGACAGAAGCAGGTATGTAGGGATAATGTGAAGTGACTGATACAGTTAGAGCTGAATGGGACCCTGACAAGGTGAGAAGGACAAGTGTGGGACTTTTTGTGATCAAATTATAGTAATTATAGTATTGACATTTGTATGCAGGTTATTACAAGCAATATATTGATCCGCGCAAGCAGCAACATCATGCTTGTGCAAGTAGATAATCTTATACAAATGAGGAAGGGGAGACAAAACAAAACAAAAAATCATCATCATAATAAACCAATATTGATAAATATCAATAATAAAGAAATTAAACACAAACCTCAACCACCCCCCATTCCAGGCCACCATATATCAACGTCTATAGTTTCCTCTTTCGCCCGTGAATTTTCTGCATATTGATGATGATGATGATGATGATCGTACTCACCCGTCTAGAATTAGTGATTAAAGCCACATCCCTTGTTCAATATTTCTTGTGTCCTTTAGCCTTATTTCTTGTTTCTGAGCATTTTTTCCCCTCTCTTTTCTTTAGTGGTGACTGATCAGCCATTACTATGGATGTCAATTTCAAGTATTTCCCGTGATCGATCTTTGGAAATGTTTACGATCAATTATCGATTCATAATTTTAAAAAACTTAAACGTTTTCCATCAAAAGCAATGCCAAATGCATTAATTTCCCCTGAATCAAATTTTCCTTCACAACACAATGTATATAACTGACAGTATTGAATAGCTACGGATCATATTGAGGTGTTCAAAATGTTAAACATGCTGAATATCAACATGTAGAGCAGGCTCATAATCTCCGCAGGCGTACATTCATAAAAGTGAAGGCTCAGACTTCAACAAGGGAACTAAACAGAAACATATTTTAGACTCACAGTGTCCAGTTTTCTGTCTACTCGTTCTTATTGAGAGAAATAAGCATGTGAACACGGTCAGGTGTCAGCCGGGAGCCCAACCGGGTCATAATCAGTCCGGCGGTGGAGAAAAAAAGTGCTCGTGGAGACCTGTCACTCAGCCGCAGCCCCCAGCTGAGCTTCTCCGCTGTGTGCGACACCTTCAGTCAGCTGATTCACATCCAAACATCCTTTAAACTTCAAACACCTCCCTGATAGCTGATCGAAATATAAGACCACATGATGTTTGATCCACGTGATAGAAAATCAAAACAAAAAATGTGTTTGAGTAAGTTCTTAACAATTAATTAACCCATACTCGATAAATTGCTGACATCCCTAGACATTACCCATGAGTGTAAAGATTTATGCTGTCCAAATAAAGTTCAAATATCCTCCATGTGGTGTTCTGATTAAAGCTGTTTACAGACGCTAACATTTTTACCACAGTGTCAACAGGCTGAGGTGAAATGTGCTGGACTCTTTTCTACAGATACGTTTGATTTAGAATGAACAGATCCGATTTTCCCTTCAAATCCAGCTTCATAGTCCACACCTCAACTTTTCATTGAAAAGTTGTCCTTCCATTGTTGCTGCATTCAGTGCTTCTCAGTGCTTTCAATGCCAATCATTGGATGTTAACACGGTAACTTCACAAGCGTGTATTCGTCTGTGGATGTCGTACCAAACGTTTGTTTTTTGCCCACATTTAGAGATATGAGTGCCGCTGCTTTCCTCACTTTGCTGACAGACTCCCTTAGCCGAAATCTGCATTCCTCAAAGTAAAGTGCTGTGGTTGGTTTGTTGTTGAAGCTCTCCCTCTTCTGCTTCTCTGTCGTCAGGTGGACATAAAGGTAGTGACCTCACTGTCCAAGTGGAAAAACTCCTTCAGCATCCGGACCGTCCTGCAGGGGCTTAGACAGCACATGACGACAAAAGAGAACAACAGGCTGTCCCAGCCGCCTGAAGGCCAGGTGTACGGCAACTGAGGCTCCTGCTGCTCCCCCCCAGCTCATCACATGCGCGCACACACACACACACACAAACACACACACACACACACACACATTATCACACATACACAAACACAGTCACACAGAGCATCCTTAACACTTAACACTGATTCTACCACTTTCAAAAAACAAAAGCATCATGTAATCCAAGACTCTTGAGTCCCTCTTCCTTACTGGGAGGCTCCTAACAGAGGGAAGGATGTACGGGGGAACCCGACGTCCTCAACCAGTGCCCAATCATTCTTACAAAACAAGAATACTGTACATCCAACTAATGTTATTTTTTATTATCTTTGTGTTCTACATCCTGATTGTAAAATAACAAATGACCTGATTGAGTGTACCAATCTTGTGTGTGTGCGCTGGATTCTTCTTCACAGTTGGTCCCTGCGGTCAACTCGTCACTCGGCAAAACAGATCCGCTTCAACTGACACGTTAAATGTTTGAACCATTCCAATTTGTATTTTAAACAAAGAGAAATGCAGCCGATCCCCCTGAAAGATGACAAAAGTACCCCAAACAAAGCTTTGCTTCAATTCCCAGCCAGCATTAGCCTCAAATTCCCCTGCTTCTGCAATCCCGACGATGTGAATTTGACGGGTCTCTCTTAAACAAGTGCATGTCCGGTACTTGGGGATAAACTGCTACTAGACATTCAGCGGCATATGTATCAACAAGGCACTACTGGCTCATCACTCATGTTCTCAGACTTGTCTTCTGTGTGCCATATGGTTCATAGCGCTTGTGATAGTGATTGATTATTAGCAGCCAGTGGGAAGGGGTGGGGGGAAGGGAGAGGGATGGGAGGGAGGGGGGGTCTACAGGTCATTGTACTTTCTCTCTTCAGAGAACTAGAGTCTGATTGCAGGACCACCACTGTACTTTGGTCCATGCGGAGCAGGAGGAGCTGTGATTGTTCTTATTTGTTGTTTTTGGTTTTTGTTTTGGTTTCTCTCTTCTCTGGGGCGAGCTGAGTCGTCTCATCTCTCATACAGTAAAAATACCCACTGAATGCAATGTATGGATTTGGATGTTTATTTTATAACAAGGGTTGAATCTAATCAGGGTGATGGTGACCTATTGCATGGTTTTATTTGAATTAAATGTTATTACTTTTGCACGTCTTTGTGTCATACTTCTCTATGGCAAATGTCAGTACACTTTATTCCAGTGGAAAAGCAGCATCACAGCGTTATCCCAGCGTTTAAAAGGTTTTATGATGTAGACATCTTGATTGTAAATGAACAAACAACCTAAATCCCAAACAAACAAAAGAGCAATGTGTTTTTCTACTGGTGATAAGTGACTGAGGTGATGTATACTAAAGATGAGTCTTTAGTAGACTTGTTATGATGCTACCAATTTATCATGCTAATAAAAGTTCTCATTAGCTAGTCTAACTCCTAACCCTTCCTGCGTGAGTGACGTCAGAGCATTTTAATTTTAACATGAGTGTTTTAAAAGAAGTGGAAGTGAATAAGAAAAAAGGAGGGGTGAGGAGGTCAGAATGGTGCGGAAGAAGATTTGGGCCACTAAGACAAAAAAACAAACTGAAGGTTTGGAAAATAAAAAACAATTCAAATCTGACTTCTTTTTTTTTTTAAATCCTGACTTTTTTTCTCAGAACTGTGAGCATGATCTCAGAATTCAGACTTCAAAGATTTAATTTTGACTTCAAAGTCAGAATTTAATAGATTGATGTCAGATTTCTGACTATTCTCAAAATACTAAGAGAAAAGATAGAGTTTTGACTTTAATATCAGAATTTTGACTTTGGTCTCATCATGCTCTATAGCAGGGGTTCCCAAATTGGGGGTTGTGAGATGTCTTCCAGAATGCTTTTTTTTAAAAAGTTATCCAAAATTAGTACATTTTACTCATTATTTATACACAATGTTGAAAAAAATAGTATCTAAAACCTTGAAAATATAAAATGTAATGAGTTTTCTGCCTTTCTTTTTGCCAGATGACTCTAAGTTTAGGGTTAGTGAACAGTTAATTATCAAAGACGTCAGTAGCAGCAGGTTAATTCATAACAGCACAGGAGACACATGCTCATATAGGTAGGCTGATTTTTTGCACACCAGCTAAATCAAGCCACATTAAATTTCTTAGAGGGATAGTGGGGGTCACAAGTCTTTGGCACCTATATTTTGGGGGTCGATGGCTGAAAAGTTTGGGAACCCCTGCTCTAATAATTATTACAATAACAATAACAATAATAATAATAATAAATATAATAATAAATAGAACAATAATAATTGATCTGAGTTTTATTGCGCTTCTCTTGGTACTCAAAGTTGCTTTACAGAGAAAAATAAATCAGATAAATAAAATGAAACAGAACAAAGACAGAGGTGGGGTGGGAGTAGAGGTTATGTGTTGTGTGCTTTTTTGAACATGAAGGTCTTGAGGTGGTTTTAAATGTGTGAAGAGTCAGAGTTGTGGATGTGTGGAGGGAGGGAGTAAAATAACATTGGCAGCTTACAGGAAGTGAATTTAGTTTTCAAATCTTCTCAGAGTGTAAAAATGTGTGATGTGTGTTTTACTGTATGGCATAAATATAAAAGATAATGTAGAAATCTATTGCGTGTTATGTTATGACATACACTACCAGTCAAAAGTTTGGAATAAATAATTTATTTTAATTATTTGAAACACTGTAGATTAATACTGAAGACATCAAAACTATGAAAGAACATATATGGAATTATCTAATGAACAAAAAAGTGTTAAACAAAGCAGAATATGTTTTATATTTTAGATTCTGTAAAGTAGCCCCCTTTTTCCTTCATGACATCTTTGCACACTCTTGGTATTCTCTCAGTCTGCTTCATGAAGTGGTCTCCTGGAATGGTTTCTAATTAACATGAGCCTTGTCCAGAGTTCATTTGTAGAATGACTTGCCTTCTTAATGTGTTTCAGACCATCAGTTGTGTTGTTCAGAGGTAGGGTTAGTACACAATGGATAGCCCTATTTGACTACTGTTGTAATCCAGATTATGGCAAAACCAGATAAGTCTGATAAGGTAACATGTATTATTATGCAGGGTTTCTTTTAAAAATAGAGCTTGGTGGTCTAATGATGATTGAAAAAAGTTTTCCGACTGTTAAGATATCTCTCCCACTGCTTTCTGAATGCGAGCGATGGATCCAAACCTAGTTAAGAAGAAATCAATGAAAAAGTTTGTCAGCAGTTAGACAAATTCAGCATACATCATAGTATTTGGAGCAAACCTTATGTTTTGTAACACGAAAAGAAGACTGCAGTTTTTTGTCACTTTCTCTGAAAACAAATCAGGACAGCATCTTGTGGTGGCGACTGTTATCAGGAGGAACGATGAACAAACCTGAAATGACCTCAGCTGTGTCAGATGGAGCTACGTTGAGGAGGCACAGTTACCTCTGTGTGAAAAGCAGACTGACAAGAACACTTAAAGTCACAAGAGTTTTCTGAGATAAGTATCAAGGAATGATTGCAAAATGTTTTGCAATCATTCCTTGATAAAGAGGAAGGAAGAAAATTGTCATAAGTGTAACTTGAATCCACTTCACCCAGCATGCAGCGATCCTATCATGGAGAAAGTTTCTGTTAAACCTACATTTCTGTGATTCTGGATTACATTTTTCACATTTTTTGTTTCACATCTCAGTGGGAATGGTCAGAACACACTGCAGAGTAACACTGTTTTATCTCATTTATACACTCCAGTACCTTGTGACAGGTATCAATGGTACAATCAGCTCTGCAGCTCACACAGAGGCCAGTGTGCCCTCTGCTTACAGCACTTCTCGTCCGTCTTACTGAGCTGACAGCAAGATGCTCCTGTAAGCGTAACCAGAAGCAGCATCCCCATTCAACAGCTGTTGTTGCTTCTATTTGCATCCTTTCTGCTGCAGGGGAAACAGGACAAAGAGTGGCACGTGACCTGAGCTCTGGGGAGAAGAGACTAGTGAATCAATCACAGTGGGTGATACAGCTGGGTGCCCTTCACTCCCTTTTATACCATACGCAGGACTTTCAAGGAGAAACACACAGCAAGATGTGATGCAGTATTTAACAGAAAACTCCTGAAAGCAGACAAAGGAGAAATAACATCTGACAAAGGATGGTTCTTCAGAACAAGTCAGAACTATTAAAGGATGGAGAGAACGTTTCCTAAGGTCACATTGACCCTCAGAGTTCTTTATATGTCAGATTTGTTATTTCAAAATCAGATGTTTTTGAATGACTGAGCTGCCACAGATATCCAAAAAGTTTTTTATGACACTTTAACTCCCTTCTTCTCTTTTTGCCGATAGATGTGTTTTTGCCATGACGTGTTTTAATGCTGCTAAAGGTGAGCCCTGTCATAGTTCCACATCCAATCCCTCTAACAGCCCTAATGTCCGCTGGACCGCTTGGTGTGTCCGTGTGTGTGTGTGTGTGTGTGTGTGTGTGTGTGTGTGTGTGTGTGTGTGTGTGTGTGTGTGTGTGTGTGTGTGTGTGTCCATGTGTGTGTGTGTGTGTGTGTGTGTGTGTGTGTCCATGTGTGTGTGTGTGTGTGTGTGTGTGTGTGTGTGTGTGTGTGTGTGTGTGTGTGTCCGTGTGTGTGTGTGTGTGTGTGTGTGTGTGTGTGTGAAAGAAATACATGAGCAAGCCTTCCATCACTTTAATTGTATCTGCTGTGATGGACAAGCTCTTCATCCCTCTAACTGTATCAAAGAGTGAAAGAGAAGGCAACATGTTGGGTCACTCAATCAACATAATTGTATGTGAATTGAATGCCATTCAACCTTGGGCCCAGCTGACAGGCTCCGGGTAGAGGGGAGTAACAAGTTGATTCATAAAAGCTGAGCAACTAGTAGTTCCCCCGTGTCCCTGGACTGGACCACCTCTGAATCTTAAATTCATTCAGATTAAATTACAGATTAAGTGCTCTCATCTGTCAATATAGACGTAGTCCTTCCTGGGAATCCCAACACGATCTCTTCACCACACAAGAATCACACTGCCAAAGCATCTATGAAATACCTAATTCCCTTGGACTAACTATATTTCCATGCACACATGTTTGTGTTGGACCTTGTTCCACACTATAATATAATGTATATTTTTTGCCTATGAACTACAACTTGTTACCTGTTTGTTGAAACATGATATATTATTGTTAAAAAGTGTGTACGCTTCTCACACAAACATATCAGTCTGACATCTGTGCGCTCAAAGACGTTTTGGGACCTTGTTCCTAAATTGTAATGTCTTGTCTTCAAAGAACAAAGATAACTGTTGACATGTGTGTGTAAATATGTATTGTTCCATCAGTATCAAATATTGTTAATTCAGTCAATCAACCTTTGTCCAGCAGACAAATATAACTATTAACACATATATCCACATATACTGTGTACTGCTTTTTATTTGTTTATTTATTTGTATTTAAATAATCAATTATATTTTTATTTATTTGTATTTAAATATTATTTTTTTATTTATTTCTATTTGATTAACTTATTATTATTTTACTTGATAATTTATTTTTGTTATTCATTATTATATATCTGTTCTTAATCTTTCCTTTTTTATTTTCTCTGATGTGATGTCATCTTCTTCTTGAAAACTTATTATTGTACTTTAATGTCTCTATTTCTGTATTCATTATTTTAGTTGTGTTTTATTAATTTTTATTTGGTTAACTTATTAATTATTTTAAATTCTATTTGATTATTTATTGTTTTATTATTTATTTTTCATTTATTATTTTAATGTTCTTAATCTATGCCTTTTTATTTTCTCTTATATAATGTCGTCATCTTCTTCCTAAAACCTTTTTTTAGCCCTTTAATGCCTCTGTTCATATATTTTTTTACTTCTTTATTTTTGGAAAAGTCTCTATAACAATGTTTTCATGGTCTGCTGTTTAATCACTTTATTCTGTTGAATTTGCTTTTATTCTTTTTAATCTTTTGCGTTTTATTTTGTTTTTGTATTGTTAGAATTCCTACACTCCTCTCTGTCTGTTAAAGGTTTATTTATCCTCCTCACTCCTACCATGCTTTGTTTGTCAAAGCACTTTGTAAACATTTGTTTTTAAAGGCACTATATAAATAAAGTTATTATTATTTTTTTTATGTATTTCACAATTCTTCAGGATAACAGACCGTTTAATATTCATATTGTAATCTTTTGATGCTTAAATAACCTGCTGCTGAAAAAAAAAAAAAATTATGTCCTTAAAAAAAAAAAAAGAAGATTACTGGTTAAGATAAAAATATGTCAGACTTTGAATAATGCAATGAAAAAAACGTTTTTATATATATAAAAAAAAAACAATACAAATGTTTGAACTGAGGAATAGTTCTGAAATCAATATTATACAATCTATTAATACAATATCTGGTAGAATAACCCTGATTTTAATTTCAGCTGTAATGTGTCAGTAAGCTCTCCACCAGTCTTTCAAGTTAATGTCAGGTAATCTTTTGCCACTCTCGAGATGCTGTTTTCAGGAACATTCTGTAGTGGTCTCCTAACTTCATCTGGAGCTATAGATCATCATTCTGCTTAAGTATTCATCATTTATCTTGCACAATGAAGCCCTCTCTTAGGGGGCGAGCATGAGCTTGACTGCCATACCTAACTTTGCTGATCAGCTCATAGACCTGCTGTAAAGAAACATCATATCTATATTCACTCTCAGGTCTGACAAACACTGTGTTATTGTATAAATGTCACGGTGGAATCTCCACTCACACTATACGAGTGAATCGTTAACAATGAACAACCAAAGCTCAACTAAAATGTGCTCAAACTGTGTATATTTTAACAAAATGGAGCGTTTTCTTTGAAAGCTCCCCAGGACAAAGGTTTGAGTCAGAGATTATGACTTCTACACTTTCAAATTTTGTTGATACATTAGAAATGTGATGACTGCACTTTACATTTGCAGTTGAAGTTTGGTAAATGTGGAACATAGGGAAAAGACCTCTTTCCTCCCCTGCTGTTGCCAGACACCATTCTCCTTTCCTCCACCTCCAAACCCAGTAACCCTCCAATCATAAGCCTTTCTTTTGACGTAGCCCTACCATGAAGCATAACAGGTACCACCACACTCTCATCCCCGGGCATCACATATAAACATTTTGTCACTCAACCTTTTGGGTCTCATTCCTCAGCAAAAGGCATCCTTCTGAGTCCTACTGATGCCAATAGTTAGGCCTCTTGCTTCTCAAACAGACATGGTTATCTACCAGTTTAACATGGCATTATCAAGGCATGGTGTGTTTATGGCATACAAAAAGTACATTATTGAGGTTTGGAGAACTTTGTGTGGCACAGTTAAACAGCAGTTTCTCAGGGTTGCCCAGCCCGGACCCTGTCTGGACCAAGCGGCAACAACTAATTTTTAAGTTTATACTGGAAGCATTCCAAGGAAAAGAACTATGTTCAAAACAAATAATAAACATATTATGTATTGACACCAAGCAGCAACCTCCGTACTAAAAATATGAAACCTATGCGGAAGAGTTATAAACTGCAGTTCATCAAGCGTCCACTGAGGCTGGCTGCAGAAACACAGGAAACCACATACACACCCATTCAAAGAAGACGCAGAAATAAACATGTTTACAGCCTGGTTCAAAAAAACGGCTTAGGTCTGAATAGTTCATTTCTCTATCAGCACACACTGTACGGGACGTGAATTTTTTAATAATACAACCGATCAGGGTGCAGACTTGGCCTAATGGTTAAGTTGTGCGCTCATGTAGCGAGTGGCCCAGGTTCGAATCCAGCCTGCGGTCTCCTTCCTGCATGTCATTTCTCCACTCTCTCCTACTTTCCTACACTATCCCCTGTCAATAAAGGTGTAAAAGCCCAAAATATATATATATATAATTATGATGCGACAGATCAGAAGATATTAAGTTTATGTGTTTTGCCCATTTAAGGTCATGACTGACTTGATTAACAGACAGGCACCCTGTAGCTGTTAGCGAGAAGGCTAAAGGCCCGCCCCTTTACCTCACTCTAGCTCAACAGCAGTTTGATTCAGTTCATCATTTCCAATATGGCTCCCCCCAATGTTTGGCTTCAAAACAGCACTTCAGAAACAGATGAGTGACGTCACAGATACTACCTCCTTTGAATAAACAGTCTATGTTTCTGGATATGCCCTTCTTCACATGATGCAGACACATTCAGCCACTGGAAATACTGTTTGGTTTAAGGGAAAGGTGAAGTGTGCAGGATGAGGACAGGCCTGTAATGATGACTTCTGTTTATCAAGTCAAGATGTATTAGGATGTATCCACAATGCCAGCTAAGGAGAGAAAAACATCAGGAAGAATATGAAGCAGTCGGCCTCATCGAAGGTCTCTGTTGGCTGTAAATAGGCTTGACAAAACCAGCTCTGTTCAGACACTGACTAAACATGAAAAGCACAAAGATCAATATGAGATGGTTTGCAGTCTAGGTGGTTTAAAATCCAGTTAATTTGGTTCAGACATTGAGACATTGTGAGTTGACGCATGCACCTTCTCCGGGCAATGTCCTGACATGTTTAGGAGTGCTGTGCATGTGTGAATGGAGCTCATGAGTCAGAAACAAAGAAAGAGGGTGATGCTTCTGGAAAGACTTCAGGCTGCAGAAGTTGGAGATAGAAGTTTAAAGGATATTTAGGGATAAACAAATGAAGCAGAATAAGACAAGAAAAGTTAAGTTGAAGAGCATAAAAGTCGGTTTCGTGTGTTTTTTCTCTCTTTTGGTCATGAACAAACCTTGCATTAGATAGATTCCTCAAATAAACACCTGTTTGTCTGATGTGTCTTGAATTTTGCCTTCAACAACCCTGATTATCACGTGAAAATCTCCATTCACACAACATCTTGATAATTAACTCCATTGACTGGATTGCACTCCATTTGTTACATTCACATGTAAAGCACAGGAGGGGCAGAGGGTGTGTGTGTGTTGTAGACCAGTTGTCGAAGGTGTCAGATGGTCGCTGACACACACACTCCCACATCCATTCTCCTGCACGACCTGGTGTGTGTTCAGAACTCAGCAGAGCAGTACGGAGGAGCCCATCTGCTCACGAGGTCAATACCACTTTCTCTTTTCTCTCTCTGTCCCCCCCCCCCCCACACACACACACACTCACACAAACACAGACCCATGCCGGGTGTGCCAATTAGCAAAATGAGACAGATTTTTCCTCAGTGGTGATTTGCATTTTTTATGGTGAACACATGGTTTTAATACTCACATTAATGAGCTGAAATGAAGAACACTGCTCTTAAAACAACAGAATTCATTCACACTTTGAGCTCAATGGGGCTTTTTCATATCATATTTCTTAGTTTATGTTCATTTATTTAAATCCATGGCTTTTATTCAAGTTTATAAGAAAGAGGGAAGCAGTAATTTTATGTTATCGGTAACTGTGTTTTTATACGGCAACAAATGTAGCTGTCTCTTCATCACTTTAATGATTTTCCTTTGACTTTTTACTTCCAAAAATGTAAAATTGAAGAAGAATCCCCACCAGGAAAATGTTATGTTTGTATATTACATTTTTGAGCTGCTTAGTCTTGTTTCTAAAGGTCAAACATCACTAACACAAAGTTGTGTTTCTTTCAGTAACTCTTAACTGTAAATCTCAGCAGAGTGACGGGCTGCTAACCCGGTCTAACCACTTCAGCTGACGATGATTCATTCTGCTCTCTCTATTTCCTCTCCAGTGCTGAACATAGTTTACAAATATAAACTGGTGAGAGAGGGCAAAAACAAGAACAGAAGAGGACAGCTATGCAAGATCTGAATGGATCTGATGGAAAATGTACAGAGAGAAAAATGTGTTACAAAAAAAAATAGTGAGTAAAATATATTGACAAAATAAATATGATAGACTTTACCAGATTAGATGTAATAATTATTATTTTTAAAAGCTCATCAAGAAATGTTTTCCTTGCTGTGTCAGCAGATAATTTCAGTCATAACAAGAAATCCAGGTCATGTTTTTAGCTTGTAATATCTTTAAATTAGACGTATTTCTCAACTTGTCAGATCAGTGTGGTTTATACTGAGTGTAATGAGATGACTACAAACTAGAAAACTACACTTACTGAGATTTGAGTTTTTGCAGTGCAGGAGTTTGACAGTGTTGAGGTGAAGATGTTTGTGTACAAGAAGAATAACATTATTATTATTATTATTATTATTATTATTATTATTATTATTATTATTATTATTATTTCGGCCTGCATCAAAAATCAACAATTCCCTCCTCAACATAGAAGCCATGTAAAAATCAAAATCAAAACAAAACAATCACTGAGGGATTCAGCAAACAGGAAAATATGTACAGACCTACACTCTCACATCCATATGTCCATGCATATACAATATACATATATTTATACACACACATGCATACATATAAACATACATACACATCCATGTATATTTTAGTTAGTCAATCACCAGCTGACCAAAAAAGTTGTACGCTGAAGCCAAGGCTCATCCTAATGTTTCCTTTTAAACAGAACATCTGTAACCCACCTGAAGAGGAGTCAGGTCCATGAAGTCAGTTCTAGCAATGTAACTATAATTAAATGTGGCTGTTAATGTATTAAAGCTAGGGTTGGTAGCCACAGAAAAACTAGCATGAATTTGAAGGTAGCATTTCCTCAGGACTCCGGCTGTAGATAGCAGCTTTTTTTCCCTCTTTTTTAAGAACACATTATGTATTGATTGACATCGGGACATAAAGATAATTTTAACCAGTATAGCAAAAAGCGTATCTAAATCTGACTACCAACCCCAGCTTTAATGTAACCAGCATTATAGAATAAAGTCACTTTACACAACACTTCATCATTAAAGTGCAGCGGATATTTAACTTTCTTTCCTATTTCTTTTGTTGTAACTGACGTGTGATGTGTCAAATCTATAACGTTTAGATCGCCTGATCATCTACCCTCTCTGGTAAGTGTGTGGAGCTGTTTAATGTCTTTTACCCAACTATCTCTGCCGCTGTCACTGTCAGCAGGCAGCAGTTGTCACTGCAGTAATGGCAGCTGCCCAGGATGGCGGCTCCCACACATTATTTGCCAGATTTGTCAATAACAAAGTCAGGGTGACCGTTTTGTAGTTATTTAGATAGTTCCACCAGAGTACAACGTCAAACATGGTGATTTTGAAGCACTGTGGCACATGACATGTAGTTACTACTGAATCATGTTCCATTTGGTTTCTTAGATATCTGCAGAGTATTCAGAGCATTACATTTTTTATATTTCTGTTCATGCTGAAAAGACCTCATGGTTAAGTTGGAGCAGGCAACTTTATACAAAGCAGCTAAAGAGGTTTATGTTTCACATCCCAGGGTAACATTTCCTTCAAAATGCATAACGTGGAGAGAGGTGAGTCATTGATTTCACTTTTTTAAAGCGTGCTGTGTTTCACTCTTACGACAGATCTGCATTAAAACTACTTTTACAGTTTCTGTCTCTTTTACTCAAAATCCGGTCCCCTCTTCTCTGAAATCCAGCAGGTTGATGTTTAAATCTGCACAGCATGGATAACCTTCCTCTCCACTCCTTAACAAAATGAGCAATAAAGCAGAGTGAGTGTTTGGGAAATGGAGAGTCCTCTGAGTGGGGTCACTGAGGCTGTAAATTTCTCCCCCCGTGTGACAGAGCGTCTGCAGCCTCCTGTGGCCCGGCCTGCCTGCGCTCTGCTGTGTGGATGGTTGTAAGGTGACGGAATGCAACCCCCCCCCGACCCCTCCCTCTCTTATCCAGCCCTACCAGCCTCCACCTCCCTCCCTCACACACCCACACTCTCACCCTCAGCACCATTATGAAATCCCAGCAGATGGCCAGGAGACAAAGGGTATGTGAGGGTGAGAGGCCCACATTTCCCCAACCCCATCTTGCACGAGCAGAAGCAGGCAGTCTGTTGCCGCATTACAGCTGGAACCCACTAAAACTTCCCTGTGACCCCCCTTAACCCTTACACACGCAGACTTTTTTGCCACGTGCCTCTCAATTAAAGCAAATCGTCAGCGCTTACTTCATCCCTTGTTCATGCAGATGTGATGATTTAGCCTCCTCTCTTCTCCAGCGAACAAGCTCCTTTAATGTGCAGACATTAGCCTAAATGATTCCTGGTGTCCTTTATCAGGCGAAAACTCCCATTCGAGGCCCCGCGGCAGGTAATTCTTCTTTTAACAGTGCAATTGAACCAGCCAGCGCTGAAGGGCTATTTGGCAAAGAGCCATTTAGTGTAAGTGCTCTCAAGGCCGGTGAATGACACTTGTAGAGACAATGTCACCTCCGTGACACCATCAGTTGATTGTGTATTGAACAGATATGGAGGAGCGGTGTAGGCCCCAGGCCAGGAATATGCAGTATTATTGGCAGGGCAAAGTCCAAGGCTAGCATCCAGGGAGGAACAGATTCAAGCGAGCTTGGCAGAGGTCACCAGGACAGAGTCTGTGAGGTGATAAACCAGTTCATTTAAATGATATGTGCTGCAGGATCATTTTTTACTGACAGCAGCAAAGTACCAACACTTTGTTCAGAGTGCTCTCAACATGGCAAGAGGAAGTCCTTGTTTAAACTCACACCCTGGTGCAGAGTCACAGAGATTAAAAAAGAAGGCAAAATCATTGAAGAGTCAGACAAAATACAGAGCAGGAAAATAAAGGCAAACCTAATTCAGCTTTTATTTCTCAATGAACCAATGCTCTGTACAAACATCTAACAGATCTGAGGTACAGAGCCCCCCTGGATGCCAGGTCAAGAACAACAAAAAGAGGCCATGAGCAAATCCGTGCCCACAGTTTATAATCTGTGTGTATGGATTTGTACCCCCGTGAGTACGGATTCATAATCTGTTGAAATAGATTTGTAATCTTTGTGTATGCTTCTTGCAGGATGCAGAGTGATGAGGTAATATATTGATTTGTAGCTATGTAGAATTATTAACTGTAATGTAACAAAGAATAAACTTTGTAAACTCTGATTTATTCAAGTTAGTCAGTTTACAAGAGGTGGGCAGACGTACCGATTAATGTTACCTGTCACAGCCCCAGTGTCATGATGTGAGCTCTGGTGTCCCAATAAATGTCTGAATAACATGAATATGCTCACAGTTTAACTCTTTCGTCCTCGAAGGGCAGTGAAACATTCACACTCAGACATAACATTAAATGCTGTTCATAGACATTTAGCTTTCTTAGCTTGCAAAACCCCGGTTGTAGAGTTTCTCCGTCTGAAACTTCAGCAGAAAGCATTTGTCTGTTTGATAATCCTGCTCCAGTATCACACATGAAGACAAAACAAGAAATTATCTAAAGAAGAAAAACTCCTCCTGCTTGATAACTTCCTTCTTACTGACCAACTTTACCATAAGAGCTCTAAACAGAGACACTTCTGGATGAGGGAAGGATATTGACCCAAACACAGGCACTAACACTCAGTATAAAGAAGTAACCAAATAATTTTTCTCTGTAGGTCATAAAGAAGAATTTGTATAGAAGTGAGACTATTTCAGAATCAGTTAAAATCTCCTCACTGTTTCTTTAAACTGAATACAAGCCTCACTGACCTGATAAATCCAGGTTCAAGTATTTTTTTTTCCAGACATTAACAGACACAAAATATGGCTTAATTGATGTAAATACAACAAGCATTTTTTTTTAATTCTAAGAAACTTATCATGAAACTATTGCTGACTACATTGGAAGATATTAACACTCATTATAATCAACTATTCCTTATTTTAGTTTTTGTATCTTGGCTGTACAGTGTTTCAGGGGTTCTAGTGTAGCCTGTGGATGTCATCCATCAGATTAATGGGCCTTGACTTCCTCTTCTGTTCTCTGTTTATTGTTTACAGTGAAACTTACATCTGTGACATATTCCTCATTTAATTCCATATCTATTGTGCTATTATTTTGCACTTTTATTCCATTATAATTATTTTCCTGTGTGAATCTATTTGCTCAAATATTTCTGATGTTTCTCTTTACCTAAGAAGAGCACGTTAAATCACCCCTGTGTTTGAAATGTGCTTCCCTTCCCTTTTCAGGACTAGCTCATCTCACAAACAGAGACGTGCAAATAGAGTTCATAATCTATGCTGAAGAAGAAACAGAGACCATTTCACATGCCTTAATCTCCTCACACCTTGAGTATTAAAACAGCCTCTCCACCTGCATCAACCAAAAATGTTGAAATTAGATTGTACAGAAGTCTGATAACAGACTTCAAACCAGGACCAAGAAGAGAGACGACATTACGCCTGTTTAAGCCTCCTTGCACTGGCACTTGAATGTCCACTTGGGGCTGGCTCCAAAAGCTCCGGAGGCTGCATACACACACATTCAAAAAAAAAGATCTTTACAGCAGAAATAAACAATTTTACAGTCTGGTACAAAATAAGATTTTCTCCTGAATAGCCATCTTTTTATCCCTTGTTAGGTCGACCAAAAGTCAGGTTGCATTTCCAACATGGTGACCGCCATCGATAAAACTGCATCAGCGCACAATATAATTATCATATGGGAACAAGTTACTATCTTGTGAACACGTGTTACTTCATTATCTTGTGTGCACAATACAATGATTTCTTGTGAGTAAGATAACTTATTTGTGTGCATAAGTTATTATCCTGAAGAAACAAGTTAATTATATTTTGCGCAGAAAATATTACCTTATTGAAACAAGTCTTCACAAGATGAAAACTTGTTTCAATAAGATAATATTTGAATCATCCTCTCTCTACAAGTTAAAACCATAGACTGTAAAAAATATGGACGTAGTATCCGTGATGTCACCCATCTGTTTCTGAAGAGCTGTTTTGAGACCAATCGGCTGCGGCAGCCATATTGCTTCTGTCGAGCCAGTGTGACGTAAAGAGGCGGGCTTTGAGCCTCCTAGCCAACAGCTGCAGTGTTCCCACAGGCAGCTGTGCCTCTCATTGGAAGACTGGTAATCTCAATATCTTCGAAATTGCCGAATTAGAAAAAAATTCACCCCCCTCACAGTGAGAGGACGTCGAGAAATAAGCTATTCAGACTACACTCATCTTTTGTACCAGGCTGTAAACATGTTTATTAATGCTGCAAAGATCGTCTTTTCCCCATTCATGTGTATGTGACTTCCGGTACTTCCGGAGCCAGCCTCAAGCGGATCCTCGATGAACTGCAGCTTTTAACACTTCAGCATTGACTCATATTTTTAGACCGGAGGTTGCCGCTTGGTTAAAACTTTGAGGGCTCTGAATCCATTTTAAGATCTTCAGGCTTTTCATGACCTCTCTTCATGTTACATAGCTCACCTCTTGGTCACATAGGAGCCAGTACACAGCCTCAGGTAGATCTCAGGTGGCCTTTGATGTGTTTCTGAGGCACAGCTGGAGGTGACGGAGCATTTTCAGTCAAAGCCCTGAAGCTGCCCGAGGACACAGACTCACTCTTCACTTTTACTTCTTATTTCAATACAATCTGATGTTAGAGAGCTTTTCCTGATTTCACCTGAGTTTATTGACCACCCTATTATTGGTGATTTTAAAGGGTTTATTGATTTGACCCACTATTTGTTTTGCTTTAATTATTGTGAAGCACTTTGCAACCTGAGCTAAGAAAAGTGCTCTACAAATAAAGATTATTATTATAATTTATCGAAAGCTTTCCTGTCCTATAGAAATGATAAATAGTGTTTCAGCCTCTGCATTTCGCCACTTTTCCTCCTCACGTGGTCAGTCTGTAATCATCATGTTGGTGCTACCCGGACCACAAATGTAAACAGGTCTCTTCTAACAACATGCTTTCTCACACATTCTGCACACAAGCAGATATCTGTTCCTAGAGATAAGATAAGATAATATATTACTTTATTGATCCTGGGGATGGAAATTCAGTTGTTGCAGCAACCCAGATATAAGTACAATCAAGAAGGAGTTCCAATTATTCAAATGAAATAAGTAAAAATAAAAATAGATAAATAAAGATAGAATACATTGATACATAGATAGATCACCAGCAGACGAGCAATGCCTTGATTTTGCGTTAATGAAATACAAATGTGGATTGATTGCCTCTTCTCTAGTGGGATGAGTTTTTAGTGCTTTGTTTTGACAGTAATTTAGCAGGCTATATTTCTGTATTCTGCATTTGTTGTTTCACTCTCTACCCCACATTGCATCATCTGCCATCAGATCTGTCATCATTCTCACCATATTTCCACTTCATCACTGTGGTTTTTGCATTTTGGACAGCATCTGTAGCCCTCACCCTGCTGCTCCCACGAGACTCCAGCATCCACCCGAGCAGGCCCGTGACACGTGTGATTGATGACCCCCAGAATGGAGGGGAGAGAGATGGACAGATTCCTTTTATCAGGATTGAGGTCCGACTAGATTAAAATGCACTTGTACAACGCCTCCTCCCCCCAGTTTTTGGCATCCCCGTCGGCCTCTTCAGCAACCTCCATTCACTCCCCCGTCAGTCACCTCACCTGACGGCTGGGACTCTTTTTCTCTCTCTCATCTCCTCCTCTGACCTCTCCTCCCACCCTTCCACTCCAGGTGACATGGTGCAGACAGGGCCGATTGTGCGAGACTTTAACCAGTCACTTCTAAATTGACTTGAGGTGTTTTTTTATTTGCTTGTGCGGAGAAGTGTGCGAGACAAATCTCAGTGGAGCCCTCTTTACACCATTTGCACAAAGCTGGGTGGTTAAAAAAGAAAAAAAGAAAAAGAAGCATGAAATGTGTTGGGACATAAATCACAAGTCTCTCTCTGCAGCTAAACCACAATCAAGCCTTTAAAAAAAACGCCTGCAGAGTGAAGAGGGGAAATTCTCCATTTTCGCACTCACTAAATGTTGATTAAAAGAAAAGAGACAATCACTCTCATTCAGCGGCGTGCAGCTGCCTCGCTGTCAGATGGCGGAGTGGGAGATTTCTGTGGAGGTGCTGAAAAGAAGCCTCAGTGAAAAGGACCTGCGTTTGTTTTTCAGATGGCTCTCTAATGACTGGATGTGATTAACACAAATTATCTCACTTATCACCGCTCAACAGGCTCAGATAGACAGTCTCTGGGTGCTTTTCTCTGCAATGCTACTTAACATGCATTTAATCAGACTCAGCGAGCACAATCACACACACAAGACCTAAAATGACCAGATTTCCCCTGCAGGAATACTCTGTTTCTGGCATGTTTGCACTTATTTAAAGCACAATATTAATTTCTCTTTTAACTCCTGTTCAAAGAGCCTGATATGACGGTTGTGTGTACTTTTAATGCTACAGACAATTTAATCTAGACTTTGGTTCAGAAAAATGCGCTTGTTTCGAGTATTGCTGCACTAATTTAATTAAGCTGTTTCTTTGACACTAAATACTCTTAAGTTGTTGTATTTTTTAGATTATATTTTGGTCCTTTATGCCTTTATGCAAATGATACGAAAGCAGATAGAGTCGGCAACAGGAAAAAGAGTCGGGAAGGATGCAGCCTCTCTACATGGGTCACATGAGTTAACCTTGGAGCTAAACTGCTGCTCCTCGAGTGTCTTTTGTCAGTTCTTTGTATGTGAAATTTCTTGGTCTTTTGACTGATAATTTTCAGAAATATAATCCCCTTATATTTACTTTAATTTCTATTTTGAGAGCTGATTACTGCAGAGAAGCCGTGAAAGTTGAACTAGAAGACAACACATCATCCCCTGAGTGGCAGAATATTTGTCATGTTTGAGAGAATGACTTCTCAGGCTATAAAGTGCACACCCTGCCAAAGTTCTTGGTTCCTGCTTTAAATTTGATCTGTCTTGTACTGTGCACGTAAGGTACTGTGAGACCTTTAGTAAATATTATGAGTCCACTAGTGTTTTTTTTTTTTCTAACACAGGGAAGGATAAGGATCAACTTTAAAGTCCTTTGAGGGAAATTTGTCTTGGAAAACGGTGGCTGCAATCACAGTTCATGCATACATCATACTGTTACACACAACACATGAAAAGCACAATTTCCAATGACAATAACAAAGGTGTTAAGATCATCTGGCTTAGCAATTGGCTCATCTAAAATGTCTCTCTTGTGTTTCTTGTCTTATTGGGCTTTTTTTTATATAGTTCATCCCATTCTGCAAATTCTTTGTAGTCAAAGGGATAATTCATTTTTGTTTGTTTGTTTTTGTGTCGTGGGATTGTTGGGTCACTTTGTTGAGAAACCAGCCGGAGAACATGAACAGAAGCTAGGCTATCAACGGCTGCAGAGTCAACGCTGCCACGTGATTTAGCGTATTTAAATAAAACCCAACCCTAACATTAATGATAGCGTAAGTGTACGCTCTGTTTAGACATTTCCCTTTACTTTGCCAAAAGAAAGTACATCCTTTGTGGCACTATTCTTACACATAACACAAACATGTTCACATGACTCCTCATACAACCCCACTTAAAAAAGCAGAACTATCCCTTTAACCTTTACAGTGTTGTTGCAACTAGTAAAATAAAAACCTGGCTAAAGCTACAAAGAGTGAAATAATAAAAACTTTTGTTCTGCAGTCAAAAGTCTTGGTAATTTCCCAAAACAGGTTTAAGTAAACTTTACCCAAAAAGAGGGGATCTGTATGTTTGTTGGGGTCTATTTTCAACGATAGTTAACTCCACTCTGGTGCTTTGAGGATTTTCAGGGCAGCTGTAAAGTGCTATGTGGGTAAGGCTCAAAATAAACTGCAGTGTGTACTTTATATTTTAGGTATTTGGTGCTGAGAGGGTTTTTGGTCAGCACTTTGAGATGCTTTCATTGTACAGCAGAGTAGGTATGATTTCTCCTCAGGCCTGTAAACATGTTGCTGCCTGAGTGATTGAATTAAAACCCCTCCCCATCGACATCTGTCTGTGAGATTACATATTTTTTATTATCCAGTCTTTCTGAACTCTACCTAGCAGAGCCATCTGTGACTGAGCTGCCCACGCTGTGTTTAAGCTGTCCTCTCTCTAGCCAACCAGAATTTGACCCCTCAACCCTGCAGGCACCCAGAGGTCAGCAAGTCACAGCCGACGGACCGGAAGTCACAGAGGGGGCCTTTTTATTCTGATGAGGGTTATATGGTTCCACAGAGAGCCAGGGGGTCTTCGGAGAGACATAAACCTGCCACAGACATACAGGGGATGAGATGAGGAAAGCTGCAAGATGGTTTCACTAAAACGAAGAGTTTCTGATGATTCTTTTTTTTTTGCATTATCACCAACTGTATCCTCAGTTACAGCCATACTGGTCGATATTCGCTCTGTTGACAAACATCTGCTTATTAGCAAACAATGTTCTGTGCTCATGTCTCAGTAGCCAATGTTTATCTGTTGTGTTGCTGGTAAGCTTTACCTGACTACAGATCAGAAAGAGGTTTGTATGGGGCAGAAGAAGTCACCTGTTGATTTGTTTACATGGTCAGGCAGAGAATATTGGCAATGTTGAAGTGTTGGAGCATCTCTGAGAAAGATCAGCAACATGCAGTTTGTAAGACATGCTCCAGTGACCATAAGTAAAAGAAGAGACCATAAGTGACCATTTTAATACATCAAATGTTACGATTTGAAAAAAGACACAAAGAATTATAAAGAATTAATGAAAATAACATTAGTATTTGAATCGGCTACTGCTATTCTAAACAACAGTATCAGCACTGATCATAATAGTCAGTGTATTTCAAGCGGCAACCTCTGGTCTCAAAATATGAAGCCCATGTGGAAGTGTTATAAATTGCAATTCATCGAGCAACCACTTGAGGGTGGCTGCAGAAACACCGGAAACCACATATACATCAATACAGCAGAAATAAACATGTTTACGGGCTGGTTCAAAAAAACGATTTAGGCATGAAGAGCTGATTTATCTATCAGCACACACTGTACAGGGTGTGCTGATAGATAAATCAGCTCTTCATTCATGAATTTTTTTTATAACACAACAGTTCAGAAGATATTAAGATTATGAGTTTTGCCCAAAGAGGATATGACTGGCTGGACTGACAGACGGGAACATTGTAGCTGTTGGCTAGGAGGCTAAAGGCCCGCCTTTTTACGTCACATTAAGTTTGGTTGTGTTCAGCATTTCCAATATGGCTCCCACCAACATTTGGCTTCAAAATAGCGCTCAGGAACAGATGGGCGACATCACAGATACTACGTCCATTATTTATACAGTCTATGTTGCATCTCCTCTAAAAACTATATAAAAGCAACATAACCATTTGTATTTGTATAATGAAAAATAAAAAGATAAAGGGGTCGTGTACATTGAATAGAAGGAGAGCACACCCCTGTATCTAATTTTAGTACATAATTTAAGAATATCTATAAAAACTTTTCACATCGATATAAAGCTTACGGTTGGAATCCTGAAGATTAAAGCTCCTGTGAGGAATTTTCAGCTAGTTATGAAACACTCATATTAATAGTCACGCCTCTATATGACCTAAAAAAACAAGACCATGGCAACGAGATTGACATTTCCTGTATTGAAAGTTTTTATTTAAGTAATCGCTAAGAGGAGGTAAGTGTCAGACCAGATGACTGACAGCATGCTAGAAAAACAGCCTTTAAAAAAGTATCTAATGCAAATATTCCCAATGAGTGATGTGTTTGACTGTTAAAGGAGAGCATGAAGAGACTTTGTACGAGACAAGATCAACAAAGAAATATGGGGTATGACTTTGTCCAAAGGGGGTGCCAAAATTGATAGAATGTTCCCCACAGGAGCTTTAACATGTCTTCACTTTTATTTCTTTACTTAAGAAAAACATACAACTGCACAACTGTTGATTATGTTGTCTTCCTCTTTTACAGTGATGAACATTTGAGCCAGGTTGTGACATGAGGAACTGTTTTGGCCATTTTCAGGCATTACAGGAAAATAAATGACATAAAAACAGTCATGAGGAGAACTGTAGACCATTATCTGTGACAAAGTGATCTCCGAGGAACAATACAACAAACCTGAAGACAAAAAGTTACACATAAAATCTCAAAAAGCATGTATTACTGTTTTCAGGGGCGTGTCCAGGTTTTCTTGTCATGGGTTGCCCAACTGGGGCCGGAGGGTGGCCAGGGTGTGTGTTCACAGATAAACAAATCAAAAGCATTTACCCCTCTGCTTTCACTGTCAGCAACTATCACATACAGTCATCATATTCCTGCATATGATATTTGAATTTGAAAAGAACAACACATTCCTCTTCTTGGTTTAGTTAAGTACTCAAAAGAGGATGTTTGTCTGAAGTCACAGTTAAAGCACCAACAAAAATAAAAGTGCAACATTCAAACACAAAGAAAGCTTCTGCCAGTCTATTATGAAACGACCGAATTAGTTGACTTTAACATGAGTTAAGGCAAACAGCCAATCATAGCCTAGGATCTGAGGGTTGTATGTTGGGTGGCCAATAAGATTTCAAGGGGGCTAGTGTAACCCCTGGTCACCCCTCTGGACATGCCCCTGACTGTTAACTATAAACAATTTCAAATTAATATCCATGATTTCTAACATTGGTTTGTTGTTACCACACAGGCAAGATTGACACTAAATAATGTTTATGCTGAGGTTTCAACCTGTGTTCATACTCATAATTTTTTCATGGATATGAAACAAACTGAGTCATCCAGTTTTTACATTTTTTTTCTATCATTGAAAACAAAAAGGAAATAGGGCACCGTTTAAAAAAAAAAAAATTGCTCAACTCATGTACAGAGGCTATATCCTCAGAGCTGACGGCCTGGGTTATATTTCGACCTCCAACCCTTTAACCAAGTCATTTCACGCTCTGGCTGTTTTTGAAACCGCCTACTATACAAGCAGTACGTACTGATTTGGCCAAAATTCAGTATGTAGTATGTAAACAAGAGCAAAATCTGCAATATGCCAAAGCTACCCGGATGTTGTGATTTGGGAAAATTTCTCAGTATACAGCGGAACAAGTCTCTCTCACGTGCTGTTTCCCACAATGCACAGCGCTAACGCTCCGCTTCTTCTTTGTTCTATATGTGACGGGGCACTTAGTTTTTAGGTGCTGTGAAAATGATTAAATTCCATATAAACAACTTCTTAACTTTTTAAAAAATAAGTGATGCTAAAGAAGCATTGTATCCATCAGCTACAACGTTATCTACTTCTGCTTTCCAAAAACAGAAATCCAGTGACGCCTGACGAAGCATCCTGCAGAACAAATCCAACAGAACAGTCAAACCACTTACTACCGTACTACCTAGAAATGTAGAATGCTGTACATACTGCATACTAAATTTCTAGGTAGTATGGAGCAGGTGGTTTCAAAACCAGCCACTCTCTACTCCATCCACTCTCCTTTCTCTGAATTAATGCATAAAACGCCCAAAATATACAATACTTTTCAAAAAGGAAAGGATGCTTTTAATAAAGGCTATTCATATTTGCTAGAAAGCCACAAAAACAAAAGAAAACGAATTGAAATGCTTTTAAACAGCAAATAAATAACAGGAAAAACACTAAGAATACTGTTTAAATCAGAAGATATCTGCCCACCAGTACTTTCAGCACATGGCAGTTTATGAAAGGTGTTACATTGTGTTACTAACAGGACTGAGATTACACACAAGTGACAATACAGCAGATACTTGTACAGCAAATCTGACCTTAATCTGACCAACACGAACACTGCACTATTCATTTTAGCATTTAGTTAATGATTAGCATTAATTATGATATCAGAGGTGGTGGAGTTGGTGTGAGGACAGTTCGGGATGAATTTGGGGGGGAGGTAGCATAAATTGTGTTAGCTACTTCATTGAGAAACAATGGAGGACAAGATGTTGTGTGTAGTGTCACCCACGTGCTTCTGCACCACTATTGTCTGCTCTCCTTCCCTGGTAGAGGGGGAGACAGAGGGGTAAAAGGAGGAGGAGGAGGATGTGGGAGGAGGAGGTGGGTTAGCTGACTGCTGTGTGTGCCTGTGCATGTGCGTGTGCGTGTGCGTGCGTGCGTGTGTGTGTGTGTGTGTGTGTGTGTGTGTGTGTGTGCGTGTGTGCAGGGAGAAGCACAGACGGCTCGTGGTAATTTGATGTGTGTCCCCGGGGATGTTTGATGGATTAATGCTAAGCAGCTCCCTCTTCCAACACACCACCTGATCTTTGGGGCTCGTGCCCCACATATAAAAGGCTGCAGTAGTGCTGAGCTCAGCTAGTCCAGACATCTCTCTCCATCTCTCTCTCTCTCTCTCTCTGCCTCTGTTTCTGACTTCCCCTTCATCCTGTCTGTCCTCTGCTCTCTCTCTCTTCTCTCTGCTGCTTTCACTTCCTCCTCTCTTTCTCTTTCCTTCAGGCTTTAAACCTTCAACAGGATTGTTTTTGAAAACCTTTTTTCCTCCAACCTTTTTCTTTTTTTGGCCTAAGCAAGAAGGCCATCTGGAAGCTCCTAACCTTTCAGCTCTTTCTTCAAGCATCAGTCTGTTGACATTTTTCTATGAGGCTCTAGCATCAGTGTTTTTTTCATCAGGGTGAACAAAATGCCACGCTCCTTTTTGGTGAAGCAGCCGAAGGTGCACGACTTCTCATCTTCCAGTTACTACCACCATCAGCAGCATCAGCAGCAGTGGGATGACTCTTACTCTGTGACACATGCCATCACTGAGTCTGCCACCAACTTGGCGGTGCGTTTGAGTGAAAACGGTAAGTTTAGTTTCAGCTTGTTATGTCTTTTCTGCCTATTTCAGCTTTTCATTCTGTCATTTGAAGATGACCCACGTGGTTTCTGTCATAGGAATAGTGAAAAAAAAAAAAGAGAAAGGTGTTTATGCAACATTGTTGATGTTGTTGATGTTGTCTCTGCTATTTAATCGTTCGTGGATTTCCCCCAAAGCCCCCGCAGGCATCCCTTGCCCCCCTTCTGTACGCCTCAGGACTTTTGTTTTCTAACTCGGCGGATGCTAAATAGTATTCAGGTCACGCCGGCTCAATCTGCTTAACACTCAAACCAGATCACACAGCAGCCTTTGGCTTTAATACTATTGTGTACATGAATGATGAGATATACGTGCGCACATGGGGCATTAAGCACGAAATCTGATGCAAGCCTTTGTCAGGTCCAACCAGAAAAGAGGAGAGAAACTCGTGAGAAAGCAGATAGCCACATGGGACTGTGTTGTCCTTAGATGGTGCAGTTGCCCTTGAGTCTTTCCCTTCATCATCCACCCCCCCCTAACTCGTTCATCTCTCCATCTCTTTCCATCTGATCCTGCAGGATGTTAGATAGCCACAGGGAGTAGGGTTGCAGCAACACAATCCATATGTGGAGCAGCGAGAGGTGATGGAACAGGGTTTTTAGAGGATGGGTATTGACTGGAAAATAGAGAGTGCTGCAGGTAATTCAATAAAGTGCAACATGAGCAGTACAGTGGCAGACAGTATGGTTTCATCCCTGGGATTTCTACACAGACTGAAAGGGAGAGCAACCCAGCAATACAAACAATGTGTGTGTGTGTATGTGTGTGTTTGGCTTTGAGAGGCATCCAAAGAAATGTGTGCTTTGAGTGCGCCCCCCTTCTTCTAAAAACCACCAGCAGCATCACAGATCTTGTGTTCGAGTTGAATAATTTGTCCCCCAGATTTAGGATGCCAGCTGTCTGCTTCCCTTTGTGTTCCTGTGTGTGTGTGTTTGTGTGTGTTGTATGGGGTGGTAAGGGGGGGGCTCATATACCATTGACTGCTGCTAAGATCAGACAGAATCCCCCCCTCCGACCCTCCGCCAAACACACTCCCACCCTTCCCTTTTTTTTGCCAAATCGCAGTCCCCCACCTGTCACTCAATCTCCCCCTTACTTTACTCATGCTCACTGAGAAAAAGGGCACAGATGGGGAATGATCTGATTAAAATGATTTAGTGATTGAGGGGATTTCACTGCTGAGACGTTCTGTTTTGATCACCCCTCCCCTCTCGCCCCCCGTCACAGACTCAGATGCGATGCTTTTGCTGGTACGAGGAGGCGACAGGTGGATGGAGTAAAGACTCTTGCTCTCTGTTGTTTTGTCTCTGTCAGCAGATTGTGTTTGACTCCGTTTTTTTCTCTTATGGAAGCACTTGTTGGAGCTCGTTGACGTATTGATTAGAGGCAGAACTGAGCACTAGACTCATCAATATTTCATCCTCAAAGCTTGCTGAACCTGGCACTTACAAATAGCTTCCGGTATAGGTTTCTTATTGATTAGAAGGCACTTTTCTTCAAAGGTTACTGAGACCACGAGGTGCTCTATTTCTGTAATCCAAAGAAGTTACCAAGTAGGTACTAGAATTTCAATGATTCATCAATAATTGATTTGTTTGACGTTATTAGGGCATTCTTGCGTTTATTAAGAAACCAGAAATGTGGGAAGTAGAGTTAGGGAAGACCTGCAATAAAGGCTGGGTCAAACCAACGGCCATTCTGATGTGGACTGCTGCCTCTGCAGTCTAAGGGACATATGCTGTGGCTGCTAAGCCAAACTGGCTCCCTGAGTAATCAATTAATTTATTAATTGATCAAAAGAAAGAAATTTACTAAATATTTTGGGGATCCAGAAATTGTTTTGGTGTCAGTCAAAAATGTCAAATAATCATGTTTTATTTTTCAAAATGCAGGAATGTTCTGCTTTATGTCAGATAATTAATAATACAATATTCTGGATATTGACTTGTGCTGAAAAAAAACCATTTGAAGATTTCATTTTTGGCAAACTTACAACTAAAGTGTTAGATTATCTTAAAATGAACCAGTTATGATATTAGTAGTTTGTTGCAGCCCTGCATCATACATACATTAAGCATTTACAAGGTGTCTTTTGGCAGTACATTGGCTCCTCATTAGTCCTTATCAGGTAATTATTAATGGTCTGTTCTGCATCACTGAATTCAACAACCAAAAGCCCGTTACCTTGGAGTTCTCTATCAATAACCTCATATTAACTGCACATCAAAATGAAGTAATGTAGTTTTCACTATAAAGGAAAAACTGAACCTAGAAAATCCACTTCTTGCTTCTGCACCAAGCAAGAAATATTAAAGCTTCTGTGAGGAGTCTTTATCTGGTTTAGAAACAGACTAAAATTAATCCTTACACCTCGATACGACCTACAAGAGCCAACAAGACCATCAGTGAGAGGGTTGATTATTTCTTGTTTTTGTTATGGTTTGATTTCTGAAATGGCCAGTAAAGTCTTTCTCACAACAAAGACTCACAGTGAGTGACATGTTGAACCGGTTAAATGAAGCTGGAGAAAATTTTTCATCAGAAACTCTACTTACACATGTACAGGACAAATTCAGCAAAGAGATTGAAGGTAACCTTTTGTCCACAAGGGGCGCCAAAACCAACACAAATCAAAAGTTCCTCTCAGGAGCTTTAACAACACATTCTCCAGACCCACACTCTCATATCTGGTGGACAAATTTAGAATACACTGTTTCACATCACGGTGCAATCTTTCAGTGTGTGTTGTCCAAACTATCCCAGAAGAATGACAGTTTGTATCGCGTCATGTTACTTCCTGTCACCTGGTTGCTTTGACAAAGGGGTTACAGCATGCAGAGTAAAAGAGACTAATCTGTCCACTGCAGGGTTTTACAGTGATTGTAAGTTTGGCACTTACAAAGGTTTTCTGTGACAGCTTTCTACACATGCATTAAAAATCCAGGAGCAGCAAATAGATTGAATGCACTTTTGTGTCCACAGGGGCAAAATAGACACAAACAAATGATCCTCTCAGCTCCTTTTATAAATCATGTGACCATAACGTCTGTTTTCTCTTTTCCAGGTTACATCCACGATTACATCATCCCCTCGGTGCTGTCGAGCACAAAGGAGTCACATCATGGGCAAACCAGACTCTCCTCCCCAGGGCCCCTGTACTCCCCAGGTGGCAGTGCTGGCGAAGAGTTCTCCGACCATGACATGGAGCATCCAGACAGCCCCGTCTCCAGCAGCACAGCTGAGTCAGACACCAGCGGCCCTGAGCTGGAGTCGTGCGGCATCAACGCTTTCCTAGTATCGGACGGCCGCTCTCGCCGACGACCCAACAAGAGGTGTTCCTGGAAAGGAGACAGCCAGTCAGACATCAGCGAAGATTTGGAGTCAGCAGACTGCAGCCCAACCAAAGGAAAATCCAAAGGGCGCCACGCCTGCGGCGAGTGTGGCAAGTCCTACGCTACATCGTCCAATCTCAGCAGACACAAGCAGACGCACCGCAGCCTGGACAGCCAGCAGGCCCGGAAGTGTACCATCTGCCACAAAGTGTATGTGTCCATGCCGGCACTGGCCATGCACATGCTAACCCACGACCTGAAGCACGAGTGCACGGTGTGTGGGAAGGCCTTCAGTCGACCCTGGCTCCTGCAGGGCCACATGAGGTCCCACACTGGGGAGAAACCATTCGCCTGTGCCCACTGTGGCAAAGCATTCGCCGACCGCTCAAACCTGCGGGCCCACATGCAGACGCACTCGGCCTTCAAGCACTACGCCTGCAAACGCTGCAACAAAAGCTTCGCCCTGAAGTCGTACCTAAACAAGCACTACGAGTCAGCCTGCTTCAAAGGGCCCGAAGAAGAGGGCGACTGCAGCTCTGAGGACTGATGCAGAAATATCAACCTCTCTCATTTCTATTGATACACTTTTTAAAGTTCATACACCAGAGTCAGAGAAACGCCCATCACTTCTTCTTCCTCTTCTTCTTCCTCTTCTTCTGCTTCTCAGGCTTTTCACCTGCATGCATCATAATCCTGCCTTTTGATAAGCAATAACCTCACTTTGAATGATTCAGGAATTCTGTATAAAATTCACTAAAGTCACTGTATGCGAAATATTTTATATTCTTTTTTATAAATTGAATTGCAATAATTGACATGCCAGTATTATTTTTGAAGCTCTTAATTTACCTCAAATGTTTTTCATATTTGTTAAATAATGCATTTGTGTATTTATTAACTTATTTAACTATTTATTTGCCAATTGTTAAGATTATTTATTTATTATTGGTTAATGTATTTTTAGATTCGACTTGGAGTTATGAGAAGCCATGTATTGGATTTGTTGAAAACAAAAGCCAAAATATATTCTGACTGGTATATTTCTCTGTCTGATCAGTTTGGTGATGACAATAAAACTGATTAAAACAAAAGAAACTGAAGCTTCTGCTGTTCGTACCTGACCACATGCACAGCAGAAACACACTGTAACACTTCTATTCTACTGGCATAGAGAGCATTCAACTCACTAAATATTACTTCCACAATACTCTATTCTTGGATAAAGATCTGCTCACACATTTAAACGCCTCATAGCTAGTGTTATTTATTCAATCAGATTTGAAAAAAGGTCTTAACTTCACTTTCCCCTGTCATTTTTTAACCTTACATTTCCAAGTGCAGCCTTTTTATCAAATGAACAGTAGGGATGGATATTATGGATTTTTTGAGCCAGTACTGATAACCCATAATTATCTGCACCTGATGCACAATACATAAGTGATTACTGATATTTTTGACTTTTTTTTGTTTATAAATGTGTATTTATAGTTTTTAGTTTATACACACCTTATGGGAAGAAAGGCAAATATTCATATGTATTTATATTCTTTATTCTGACCAATTCTAAGTAAAATCACCTTTCTAACACATAACAAAGAAACAGAGAAAAATTCTGATTCTTCACTTTTCATTTTTTTTTCTATTTCACTGTGAACTGAAGGTCTCCTGTGCTACAGTGATGTCTTTTCCTGTTGAAGTCTTCATCCAGACACTAGGCTGCCAAACTCAGCATACTCACTGGACTCAGTAGACCACGCAATTTACACACCTGCAACACCGGGTAACTCTGGATCTCTCCTGCTCTCCAGTTTAGCTCAGAAGTTTCTCCAGTTTTTCCTCCGCTGCATTGAAACGCCTTTTCCTCTGTACTAACTCTGGCTCATAAAGATTTCCACGTGTGTAAAAAGCATGTCAGAATCTACCATTGTTAAGTTTAGTTTTTTTTTGTCACTTTGAAGCCTGAAAACCTGAACAGCTGACCCGAGCGCTGCAGACGGAGGAGCCCATCTGTGTTGTGTCTGTAAATAGTGCAAAAACAAACAGCCTTTCTTTTGACAAAGTGCATTGCTGAACAAATCACAAGTAGAGCGTACACCTAAACCAGGATGAGTGTTCAGGTCAAAGTCTTTCAAAATTAGCTATATTCCGTGGCAGGCCTGACCTCGTCTGCAGAAATGGTAACCTAGCTTGCGTTCAATTTCACCCTGCAGTTTCTCATTAAAGGAACCGAGCTGACTGGCATTCACAGTGGCTAGTACAATTACTACTGACATAAAACTTATGCAAACCCACTTAAAAAAACACTGAAATATCCCTTTAATGTCAGAAGTCAATATGCCCATGGTCAAACCTATGTCACTGACGTTGAGTATCAGGCAGTGGGTGTGGGCACACACAGGGCAGGTGGGGATACATCTGCAAAATCCCTGGTCTTCTATGTGGAAAAGGTGGGTCATGAAAAGCTGTCAGTCCAGGGATTTAGCGTTAATTGTTCTTGGGTTGTCTCTTGTAAAAGTTTTATTGGCTTTATATGCTTTATTTGCTAGCTGTGGCTTCTTCTGCTTCATCTTTCTTTAACACATCTTCATTCATGATGCTTTTCATGTGACTTAAACATTTTGTTGTCTTGAAGCTTGAGGACTTTTTCCTCCTCTCAGAATACTTTCATAAGCTTTATTGTTTGTTGTCTTTGATGCTGTTTGGTTCCATCTATTGTACGTTGGCTGGGAAGTGCAATGCAAATTTACAAAGGATGAAACACTTTTACAAAGTTGGAGACAAATTAACATTTTGGAAAACATTTTTACATTTTATAAAACCAAATGACATTAAACACTTTTACCAAAAACAAATCAAATTGACACTTTAGAAAACAAATTTAAAAAACCAGAAACACTTTTACAAGCAGTGAGACACTTTTACAAGAGACATTACATTTTTACCGGCCCTGAAACAAATTTAAAAGGGAATGTACCAATGATTTTCAAAATAAAAGATGTCTGTAATATCAAAATATGCAACAGCCAGGGAATAAATACGTATTTGACTTTCACAAACTAGTTTCCACTAAAATATTTTGATTCAGACTGATGATAGAACACCTCAAAATGTGTTCCTGCCAATCCCAGCTATATCTGATATGGAATTTCAAAATAAAACCATTGGAAATTAAAACGCTTTTATTTTGAAAATCATTAGTACCTTTCTTTTCTGGTAGAATCTGCTGTTTGTAATTTTGTTTTAGGACTGGTAAAAATGTTTCGTCTCTTGTAAAAGTGTTTCTGATTTTGTAAATTTGTTTTCTTAAATGTTAATTTGTGTTGGCCTTGGTAAAAGTGTTTAATGTCATTTTGTTTTGCTAAACGTAAGAATATTTTCCAAAATGTACAGTTCTCTACAACTTTTAAAAACTTTTAAATGAAAAAAAAAAACTGATTCTGAGTCACTAAACCTGACTTCAGTATTGTTGGGCTGTAAACCTAACTCCCCTCCGACACTTGGTCAAACCGTGTACTTGTATATATCCAATATACTGTAGTTACAATCACTGCAGTCCCTCAGCTTACCAGCAGAGAGGGCAGCCATATGAAAACATCTGACCTTCTTCCAGTAGAACCAGAGCAACGCGCGTTAAAAGGACCAGTGTGTTTATCAAAACAACCACAGTCAAAGGCTTAAATCCACAGCAGGGGGTGTTAGCAGCACCCAGTCTAAGCCATGCCCTTCACCCATGCTGCTGTGTGTGCTTCACAGCACAGCACCACAGCCTGACCACAGGATGTGCTCCGGGTCAGGTGTCATGAGAACTGGACTGCTGGTCCAGACCAGACACAACAAGGCCTCATGGGAAATACAAGAATGTGTCTCAGTAGACCACAGGCTGGAGGGGCTATTTCCAGATACAATGGACACCATTAAAAACGCATATCCATGTCTGAGTGCTGTTTTCTGTACCAACATGTGCATACACTCTTTAAAAGGAAGTAGGGCCTGGTGGAAAGGTAAAAATACACCACTGACTCTGAGGTAATGTGGACCCAAAATCCTCTTAAAGGTGTTGTATGTAAAACTGAGGTTATGTGAGGGGCAGAGTTTCACTTATATGGATTCAATAACCTCAACACTTCTTTGATTATTATCAACGCTGGATAAATGACTGTGTGTAACATGTCAAACCTGTTAGTCCTTCAGATCACTGTGTTGGTTTTATGGAGGCATCTGTACTGACGAAGACTCAAAACCAAATTTCTCCTTTGATTTCCGGAAGTCTGAATGTAATGAAAATTGAAAGGAAGCTGCTGTAGTGTGGGACTGGTCTTACATGTTTCCCACGAGAGTTGGTGTTAAACAGGGCTGAGATATTTAAGTTTGGCTTAATTTATCAGGTCGAGAGAAGCTTTATTCTGGATCAGGGCCAGACCTCGGTGACCAGCTGTGAGGTCACCAAGGTCTGGATTTTGTTAATTTTTCCAAACAAATCAACAAATTTTGGTACCAATCATTATATGGAGCATTAGATGGCTGTTACTTTGAGAAGACTTCTAGAGGAGGGCTACGAAGTCATGGCCCGCCCTACAGCCTCTGACTGGATTGGGCTTAAGGGACTTTGATTTCTTTCTTTCTGCTGAAGACGAACGGGTTCACCATCTCTTTGATGGTACTTAAAACAACATGACGATCAGGTAATCATTGATCCAGACCTCCAGGCCAGAGAGGCCAATGTACTGCTGAGGTCTACCCAGTGAGTAAGCCTGTAGTGCAGACACCCTGTGCCCCCAACTTTCCTTTTTTGCTCTACACTTGCCCGTGGCCATTTCTAGTTGGCACTTGGTGATTGTCGAATTCCTCTTGTAAGAAAGTAGCCATGTGATAAGTGGGTCAGACAAGACCCTCCACTCCTGCTCACTCAGTCAAGGTTTCAATCAGGTGGAACAACCCGCTCACCATACAATATCTGCGCACACATGCTAAGCCTTCACTTCCATATTTTTCTTGTAGGACAAAATGTCAAAGTGAAAATTATAGCTCACTTGACCCATTTATGCTCTATTCTCAGACACTGAGAAGGATATAGTCATAAAAACAAGCAATCACTCTGTACTGTACATGACCGTTAACATGAAACTTCCTTCTCAGACAAAAGGAGCAGAGCATGACTGCAGGTCAACGCTGCTTGCCAATCAACATGGAGGATATGACCGCCGTGCTCAGAGCAGGTCGAATGACCCTGAGGCCAAAACGGATGAGTCTTTTTATAGCCGCCTTGATCAGATCTCAGATCTGTGTCTGTTACATCATGTGAGACAAGCTTTTACAGCCAACCTGTCGATGTCTCTGCCGTGATAAACTCTGCTGACCCTCAGAGGCCTTGTCTCAGAGGTCCCAGGTGACTCTTGAGGAAGCCGACAGACGTGGGCTGAAGGAACGCCGAGCCCGGCCTGTTGGACATTAAAGGCACCGCTGGGCTCCTCTGAAAGAAACATTGCGTGTGAGTCAACTTCCTGAATTGCAAGGGTTGACCTGATGTTCTGCCTGTTTTGGGGCCTTCAGGGATCCCATGGGATATGATGACACACTAGCTCATCAGGATTAAGAAACACCTGCTTCTTTAAATATTAGCCGTAAAGCAGCCTCAGGGAGTTTATTTTAGCTCTGGTGTTACCTCAAAGTGTAACTAAAGAAAGTGTTTCCAGTAAAACTGAGATTTTCCCAATTGGAGTTCAGGACCAGTCGGCCCTGTCATTTCATATGAAAGACTACTTGTCATCTTCAAGAGAACTGTCCAGTTGAAGCTTTAAACAAATCAGACACAAAGCGGACGTGGCTGAGGCCATTTGTTGAACTTTTCCTGACACACCAGCCCACCTGTCTTGGTTGCTCAAAGTGTCAGGAGTTGTGAAAGACGATCAGCGGGTTCAAGAAGTGGAAGAAGAGGGGAGAAGAGGGGGAGCAGGCCAAATAGATGAGTGTTATCTTGAGGTCACATGAAGGGTTAAATGAGAGACAACACTGTTGCTACTATCCTGGGGTTACAGTAGCTTTGCTCTGCATGAGAAGCGCTAAGTGTTGAGTGAGTGTTCATGGAGCTGATTTGCATCCCAATCACATCGGTTTCAATGGATCAGTAACTTAACATAATTATAAACCAAACCTCCAAACACGCCTCACACACTCTGATGCTGTCCCCATGTACATCAAACTGTAATCTACATTTTCAAACTACTCCCTCCAAGTGCACCCCGCCTACTCTCCCGTGTCACTCCTCTCTCCAATGCATCTAATGAAGCACCAACAAACACACACACACACACACACACACACACACACACACACACACACACACACAATTAAATAGCTCATAAAAGGCCGTTTGCAGCAGGCTGCAGCTGGCTGCGAGGAGGAGGCTCTTTTCTCTCCGGTGCAGCTGTTTCCGATGAGTCAAGTTATCTGACCACACTTTTTTCCCAGCAGACAGCTAACACCGATGGACCGTGCACTCATCGTCTGTCACTCCACACTGGGCTTTGGGGGGCAGAGCAGAGGGGAGAGTACTGCCTGATGTCGGAAAACCTCACTGTCTCTATCTTATCTCACATCTGGAGATCTGTTTTATATCTTGTTCCATTTTAATATGCATCATGGATGTAGGGAAAAACACATATCAGCTTTCTGTCACTTAATGGTTTACAAGCTGGAAGTAGAGGAGTGCAAATGTATTGCAGCGTTTCAGCGAGTAAGCAAACGGATTCAGAACACTGCAGCATGTCAGTGCAGGAATGCAAACAATGACTGTCCCTTTAAGGAGGAATTAAACCAATTTCTAATTTCATAAACTGTCTCATATCTTTGTGACAGTGCAGTAAATATTGAGACTAAAGAAGTCTTAAATGCTCCACGATTGCTCCTCTGAGGAACCCTTTCTGAAGTTTGTACACTCTGATGTCTGAGCTGATGTTTGGGTTTGTATAACCCTGTTCTCCCAGCTGAGACTTCTGGGGAACGTTGCGGCCTACTGTCCCACAAACAACTTCAAGACAGTCATCCGCATCTTTATTACTATTTGGATTATTGCGACTCCTCGGTGTAGATCAGTCATCTCCTTGTTGGCTACAGCTGGTTCAAAATGCGGCTGCTCAATTTCTGACTGGGAAGAGAGGGCAGGATTACAACACCAGTCTTTTCAGTGGCTGCTCTAATCATTGCTTTTGATCCAACTCTTTGAGAGGGCATTTGATTTAACCCAGTTGAGCTTTACATTTTGACATTTTATTAGGCAAATACTTATGCTCTTATTTATTGTGTATTTATTTATTGCATTGTTTTGATTTTTCATTTTACACATATTTGTAATTTTATATGTTATCATGTTTTCAATCTTGCGCAACACTTTGGCTCAAATGTTTTAAATGGAGTATACCAATAAACGTTATCCTGACTCAATAGGATTGTTCAGGAATTATAAACACAAGTAGAAGAGAATACACTGCTGCACATTTATTATACTGCCTACTGCACTTTCAGTTTTTGATGGATGAGTGTGTATGAATGAATGATGTGTTTTTAACATATATTTTAATATATATTTTTTATACTGTATTTTTACTGCCATATTTTTTATTACTATATTTTACTAATTATCTCCTGGAATCGCTCTTTAATTTTGTTTTTACACTGGTATGAACAAAATGACAATAAAGCTTGATTTGATTTGATAGAATAACTTCAACTTTTTATCAATAATTAATAAAAAAATTCAATATGTCTTTGCAGTCTGCTGATAGAAAAGTATGAATCAAAAGCTAAAATACAGTATGAACCAAAAGCTAAAAAAAAAAGGGCAGAATTTAAATCACTTTTGTAGTGTTGAGAAATATTTTGTTGACGTTTCTTTATACAAAATATACTTGGATCAATATGTACTTTTTTTTTAGCAAAACTTATTTTAGTTTTTTTCTATTAAAACACAACTTTAGCACTACCGACTATAAATTTGCCTAGTTGATGTACTGAACTTTGGTCACTGGTGCAAATTCAGGGGATATGAAGCATCTGAAAACAGTTCACATAATGACAGGAATTACTATTATTTAATTAATTTGTGTTCTAAACTCAGGCAAGCTATCACAGCTTCTGGACACTTTTTGGAGGCTTCTTCTGAACACGTTTATCATCCAACAGTCTTGTTGCTCTGTCACAAAATGTCACTGTCCTAGAAGAGTTTTTCCTTTTTGGCAGTTTTATTCCCTGATATTTGCAATAGCTTCATAAACCATTTAGTCGAACACACTTCATCAGCACTTGAGTCACCTCACCAGGAATTTAAAGGCATTCCTGTTGGTTGATGCAGGGGGCGAAGGGTTGGGGGGTTAAAGTATTTACGGTTCCAAACTGTGAAGTGCTGCTGGTGCTGGGGGAGAGAAAGTGCAGCGGGGTCGTGTTGCTGGCTGGCCACGCGTGGTAAAACACCATGGTGTCCTGCTTTATGAGCTGAACCAGGTTCCACATAGGTCACTGTTGTTGGTGCAGCTGAGCTGGGGGCCAGGGGCCGTCAGGGACCCGGTTTGATGTGTCGAGGGGTTGTGTTTGTGAAAACAGGCCCTTTGATGACACCCACTCTCCTTTCCAGCAGTCGGCCCCTCCCTCGCTCCCCAGCACCGGTCAATCTGGAAGCCATTTGTTTGCTTTCCACAGGGAAAGTTCAGGCTTGATCACCTCCAGCATCTGCTGAGTGTTTATTTACCCACAGCACCTCAGCCATCAGACAAACTGAGACAGGGCAAATACAGAGCCATGCATCGCACCGACCCTCTCAGGACCGGAGCCAGCACTTTGCTCACAAAATACACAAATACGCTGTTAATGTGCATGAAGGAACGATGCTTAATATTTTAGTGTTTACTTCACAAGACAATGTTGTAGCAGAAATAAACTGATCAATGTGGTTTTGATAAATGATTAAAATCACATCATCGAAATGTAAAGATGTAGAAATGTGTCTTTCTTTCTATTCTCTGGAAAGAAACACATACTTGAAGTATGCAACATTCATATCCTCAGCTTTAGACCTTTAAAATCATGTTGGGTGGAAGAAATTCAGTGACTCAAAGTGGACAGAAAAATAAGAGAAACTTTGGCAGAACTGAAGAAAATGTTGAAAGGAAGTCCAGACTCTGGGAGGAAATTCCAAAGTGCTGATCTGTGTGACATTTCTGCAAGGTACAAAGCCACAAGTCACACAGACCTCACGACAGCTACTGCAGCACTCCAAGACTTTCTGTCTAAATTTCTAGTCTTCAGTAAGTTTCAGGGGATATGAGGGACTGATGAGCAACTTACATACAAAGATAATCTCTCTTGGGGTTTTTTGATGATGGTGATAGAGACTGCTTACTGCACACTTACTAAAATATCCTACAGGAGACGAAACACACCGTCATTTATGATTTACAGATGTGAGGAAAATGTGTTCAGACCCTCTGCAGAGTGAAGATATAAAAGTGTTTCCTGAAGTTATCAGAATAAAACTACTTCCATTCATGCAGACAGCATTGTATGATGATAATACTGGGGTGTTATTACCGACTTCATATTCTTTTTGCATTTCTGCAGCAAAAATACAGACAGTTGGAGAGATCAAAGTTTGAAATGGAAAAGCAATCTTAGGGTCACGTCATGTGTGCTGCAGCCACTCAAGCTCCTCCCATTAGTGCTTTTTGATGGCAAATCTGGTGGACATTTAATTATTCAGTCTGAAAATCTGCATCATATTTAAATCTCTGATCACATCACCCAGTTTTCAGACACCCATCAAAGTCCGGGTCACTCTAGGGGGCTTTCCAAAAGTTACTGAAGGGGGGAGTAGGCAGGTAGTCTGACCTTTTGGGTATGGTCTTTGGACTCGTTAGCCAAATGTAAAGAACCATAATCTGGTTTTCAGGGCTTCATTAACTTCCTGATCACTTCAAGTACATTTACATATGTAGCTGTAGGAGATTAATAGAGCGCTTGACTTTACTTCTTGCAAAAAATAGCTCCCATCTTCATCAGCAGCAAGAATACAGAAAATATATGTCTGAAGCCTGAAATACTGTGGTGGACCGATGTGCAAAAACTATTGGTTGTTTAATTTTGACGTGTTTAAACTTGCTAATTTTGTATCAAAAGCCTGGAAAAGAAGACAAGATAGTCTTTTAAAGTAATGTGCATTTTTATTTTTATTATTTTCTTGTTTTCTACCATTTTCTCCCTCAGTTTCCTTACAAGGAATGATCGTGCTGTGCGCTCTAACCCTGGACTGTACAAATTTATGGAGTCTTGTAAGCCCATGCGGGCTAGGCATATGATTGTATGCATGACAGTAATAA